>NC_083560.1:2832692-3482094 GCF_019925205.1 Metopolophium dirhodum
ATTTTTATCTATACGATATGTATACATTTTATCGGATCGTAATCTCCGATTTCTTTGTGTAAATCATTGTATCTACCCCATTGCTCTATATTATCGAAATATCGACGCATGGAACAGCGGTAGATTTCTTCCTCTGGTTCATATCTAGAAAAAAAAAAATAATAGTTATATTAATTAGGAATATTTTAATCCTATATAAACAGAAACACACACACATCAGAATCTAAAACACTATATTATTCAAATTTAAAGGTAATATGCAGGAAACTATAGAGGCTTTTTAATCATTGACTTTTCAATTAAAAATTATGAGCATTTTAAAACAAAATTCAAAACTATAATATCAATAAAAGTCTCAGAGATGCTCTAGACAATCTTACTATTAAATTGTATAATAGGTACCTAAATCCACTATAAGTTTTAAAATAATTGATTAAATGTATTATTTGGAACGTACATTTTGCTATGTTGTACATTTATAACAAAGAGCAAACACATAATGGGGAATGGAGTTCTCTTAACAAAATTATAATAAGAAGGTACTTACCAATTATTGGTGTCCACTTTGTCCAGGATGGCCATTATTTAGAAGTAAAGTGTTCATTCCACTGAACTCTCTAGACAAAACATAAAAATTCAGATATTTTAAGATAAAAATATTTTTTTTATATACAATACAATATTCAAACACATAATATTTATAATTATAGGGACTATTGGTGTAACATAATGCATTTGAGCAAATAGTATAATAATATTGTTATGTTTAGTTGGTTGTTCATAGTATGCTGCAATATACCAACAAAATTATCGATGAATTTTGAGTCTTATGTTAACAGACTTGGAATCATTTGTGAATTGCTTTATCATTATTAAAAATGTTTTATATATATTTACAAAAATTTTATGACACGTTTTTTATCTTGAAATGTCAATGTACAACTATTGTAAAATTATGTTAAATAGTCTTTATCTAATAGTTAATAATTATTAATATCTTACCTATTACCATTTAACATAGCACTAAAGTTTCGTACACTTATAGTTCTAGGTATTGAACTAGAAAAACAAACATTGTGATTAAAATATTGTAAATTTAGACATAATATAAATTTCATATGTAATAAAATAATGTGTTTCTTACGATGGTAAAATGTCATAGTTTATTCCTGGAATGGTATATGTGCTTTTATGAATGTCAAAATCATCAAAAGAATGGTAAAAATGCATAAAATTCTTTCTACATATTGATCAAGTGGGTTCAGACTAAATAACAAAAATATAAAACATAACTTTTGTGATAAGACACAAACTATTCAACATGTTTCTAATTAGTTATAATCAAATTAATTCTTATATTATCTGCATAAATCAATATAATTAGATTTTTTTCAGTTGTACTAAATAAATACTTCAGACAACAAGTAAAACGACATTTTTTATATAATATGATATGGTTACGTTTAACAACTAATAACTATTATGTTTTATCTAAACTTACATTTGGGCGTAGTAATAAACATTCTTTTGACCACTGTTGTAAACAATTTAGGGTGGCCCTTATTTATGAACTTTCAAATTTTTAATTTCTCACCCTTCCAATTTTTTTGTAAGTTCCTTTATCTAAATCTAACATGATTTGTTTCATATAAGACCGTCTTCCTGGTTTTCTTTCAATTTTCAAATATTTTTAACTATTTATGTCTATAATACTAGACACTGCAAAATATAGGAAGAACATACTTGCTTAGATGCTCAAGACAGTTCGGCTCTTATGTCTTTTAATAAAAATCCATATATTCCATCATTGTCTGCACCATGTTGAATGGACCTTGATGATAATAGCTGAAAACAAGTTTATAGTTATATTTTACTAATAATATATTAATGCTTATTAAATCCACTTACAATACAAAAATGATGAATAACAACATCATCCAATTTGAATAGTGGGCCATATAGCTGTTCACTTATCTCCTTACGTCTACACAACATACATGATTTCTTATCCCTTAAACTGAGCTCTACCTTCACAGGTCTGGGTGTGTGGGTTGACGAGCTGTTGGCTTCAACGCATTACCTGTTAAAATTATAACATTTCATTAAAATTCCGTTTTAAAAATGAACAATAGTTGTTATATTTTAGATAAGTAAATCAACATTTTCAAGCATTTGATTATGCAACTGTTGCACATTATCTATTTAGAGTAATCATTTTTCATCACCTTTTTTTTTAAATTGGTGTGACAGAAAACTTATTTTCTAAACAGATAAGAATACAACACCTTGTATATAAGCCTCAAGTATAACTTAAAAATACTTCAAGGGCCATGATAAACATTTGAGTTATTGAGGCTCTACTGTATCTAAGAAAATCATGCAGATTTATTTACTTCATTAAATGCCCTTAAATTTATCTTTCAAAAGTTCATTAAATGGAAAGTTAAATAACCTATGTACAAGGTAATGTAAAGTATCTATACTCCATTCATAATAAGAAACAATCGGCAGCAACCAGTTTTAGTCGGGCAACACTTGTAAAATGTATACCATCTGGATACTGCAGAGTGCAGGACAGAAGCAACCTATGACAAACATCGACAGCCCTATCTACACAGGAAAGCTTAAACAACCAATACCTCATAGGCATAATATGTCAAGCCCGTATCATTGTCAACTGTATAAACTTATCGTAATTTTGTGACAATTTTGTTTTTAAACTTTGGCAGTTTCTATTCAAAAAACTAACAAACAATCAAGTAGTGATTAAAGAATAATAATCCTTTTATTTAATATTGAATTTTTGGAGAACACAATTAAACAACTTGGAAAATAAAAAATAACCTTATTTTATAGTTTAGGAATTTAGAACTGAAAGTACTTAGTACAAACACAAAAAAGTATAAATAGGTAACAAAAAGTTATATACACAATAAAAAAAAATAGGTAAACAATGTCTGTTAGTTAACCATTGTTAGGCTAAAACTTCATAAAAATAATTAAATAGCAATAATACAAAAAAAAACTAAAACTAATAAAACAAAAGATTAAAGATGTTAATTCCTTACAAAATTATTTTTATCTATACGATATGTATACATTTTATCGGATCGTAATCTCCGATTTCTTTGTGTAAATCATTGTATCTACCCCATTGCTCTATATTATCGAAATATCGACGCATGGAACAGCGGTAGATTTCTTCCTCTGGTTCATATCTAGAAAAAAAAAAATAATAGTTATATTAATTAGGAATATTTTAATCCTATATAAACAGAAACACACACACATCAGAATCTAAAACACTATATTATTCAAATTTAAAGGTAATATGCAGGAAACTATAGAGGCTTTTTAATCATTGACTTTTCAATTAAAAATTATGAGCATTTTAAAACAAAATTCAAAACTATAATATCAATAAAAGTCTCAGAGATGCTCTAGACAATCTTACTATTAAATTGTATAATAGGTACCTAAATCCACTATAAGTTTTAAAATAATTGATTAAATGTATTATTTGGAACGTACATTTTGCTATGTTGTACATTTATAACAAAGAGCAAACACATAATGGGGAATGGAGTTCTCTTAACAAAATTATAATAAGAAGGTACTTACCAATTATTGGTGTCCACTTTGTCCAGGATGGCCATTATTTAGAAGTAAAGTGTTCATTCCACTGAACTCTCTAGACAAAACATAAAAATTCAGATATTTTAAGATAAAAATATTTTTTTTATATACAATACAATATTCAAACACATAATATTTATAATTATAGGGACTATTGGTGTAACATAATGCATTTGAGCAAATAGTATAATAATATTGTTATGTTTAGTTGGTTGTTCATAGTATGCTGCAATATACCAACAAAATTATCGATGAATTTTGAGTCTTATGTTAACAGACTTGGAATCATTTGTGAATTGCTTTATCATTATTAAAAATGTTTTATATATATTTACAAAAATTTTATGACACGTTTTTTATCTTGAAATGTCAATGTACAACTATTGTAAAAATTATGTTAAATAGTCTTTATCTAATAGTTAATAATTATTAATATCTTACCTATTACCATTTAACATAGCACTAAAGTTTCGTACACTTATAGTTCTAGGTATTGAACTAGAAAAACAAACATTGTGATTAAAATATTGTAAATTTAGACATAATATAAATTTCATATGTAATAAAATAATGTGTTTCTTACGATGGTAAAATGTCATAGTTTATTCCTGGAATGGTATATGTGCTTTTATGAATGTCAAAATCATCAAAAGAATGGTAAAAATGCATAAAATTCCTTTCTACATATTGATCAAGTGGGTTCAGACTAAATAACAAAAATATAAAACATAACTTTTGTGATAAGACACAAACTATTCAACATGTTTCTAATTAGTTATAATCAAATTAATTCTTATATTATCTGCATAAATCAATATAATTAGATTTTTTTCAGTTGTACTAAATAAATACTTCAGACAACAAGTAAAACGACATTTTTTATATAATATGATATGGTTACGTTTAACAACTAATAACTATTATGTTTTATCTAAACTTACATTTGGGCGTAGTAATAAACATTCTTTTGACCACTGTTGTAAACAATTTAGGGTGGCCCTTATTTATGAACATTCAAATTTTTAATTTCTCACCCTTCCAATTTTTTTGTAAGTTCCTTTATCTAAATCTAACATGATTTGTTTCATATAAGACCGTCTTCCTGGTTTTCTTTCAATTTTCAAATATTTTTAACTATTTATGTCTATAATACTAGACACTGCAAAATATAGGAAGAACATACTTGCTTAGATGCTCAAGACAGTTCGGCTCTTATGTCTTTTAATAAAAAATCCATATATTCCATCATTGTCTGCACCATGTTGAATGGACCTTGATGATAATAGCTGAAAACAAGTTTATAGTTATATTTTACTAATAATATATTAATGCTTATTAAATCCACTTACAATACAAAAATGATGAATAACAACATCATCCAATTTGAATAGTGGGCCATATAGCTGTTCACTTATCTCCTTACGTCTACACAACATACATGATTTCTTATCCCTTAAACTGAGCTCTACCTTCACAGGTCTGGGTGTGTGGGGTTGACGAGCTGTTGGCTTCAACGCATTACCTGTTAAAATTATAACATTTCATTAAAATTCCGTTTTAAAAATGAACAATAGTTGTTATATTTTAGATAAGTAAATCAACATTTTCAAGCATTTGATTATGCAACTGTTGCACATTATCTATTTAGAGTAATCATTTTTCATCACCTTTTTTTTTAAATTGGTGTGACAGAAAACTTATTTTCTAAACAGATAAGAATACAACACCTTGTATATAAGCCTCAAGTATAACTTAAAAATACTTCAAGGGCCATGATAAACATTTGAGTTATTGAGGCTCTACTGTATCTAAGAAAATCATGCAGATTTATTTACTTCATTAAATGCCCTTAAATTTATCTTTCAAAAGTTCATTAAATGGAAAGTTAAATAACCTATGTACAAGGTAATGTAAAGTATCTATACTCCATTCATAATAAGAAACAATCGGCAGCAACCAGTTTTAGTCGGGCAACACTTGTAAAATGTATACAATCTGGATACTGCAGAGTGCAGGACAGAAGCAACCTATGACAAACATCAACAGCCCTATCTACACAGGAAAGCTTAAACAACCAATACCTCATAGGCATAATATGTCAAGCCCGTATCATTGTCAACTGTATAAACTTATCGTAATTTTGTGACAATTTTGTTTTTAAACTTTGGCAGTTTCTATTCAAAAAACTAACAAACAATCAAGTAGTGATTAAAGAATAATAATCCTTTTATTTAATATTGAATTTTTGGAGAACACAATTAAACAACTTGGAAAATAAAAAATAACCTTATTTTATAGTTTAGGAATTTAGAACTGAAAGTACTTAGTACAAACACAAAAAAGTATAAATAGGTAACAAAAAGTTATATACACAATAAAAAAAAATAGGTAAACAATGTCTGTTAGTTAACCATTGTTAGGCTAAAACTTCATAAAAATAATTAAATAGCAATAATACAAAAAAAAAACTAAAACTAATAAAACAAAAGATTAAAGATGTTAATTCCTTACAAAATTATTTTTATCTATACGATATGTATACATTTTATCGGATCGTAATCTCCGATTTCTTTGTGTAAATCATTGTATCTACCCCATTGCTCTATATTATCGAAATATCGACGCATGGAACAGCGGTAGATTTCTTCCTCTGGTTCATATCTAGAAAAAAAAAAATAATAGTTATATTAATTAGGAATATTTTAATCCTATATAAACAGAAACACACACACATCAGAATCTAAAACACTATATTATTCAAATTTAAAGGTAATATGCAGGAAACTATAGAGGCTTTTTAATCATTGACTTTTCAATTAAAAATTATGAGCATTTTAAAACAAAATTCAAAACTATAATATCAATAAAAGTCTCAGAGATGCTCTAGACAATCTTACTATTAAATTGTATAATAGGTACCTAAATCCACTATAAGTTTTAAAATAATTGATTAAATGTATTATTTGGAACGTACATTTTGCTATGTTGTACATTTATAACAAAGAGCAAACACATAATGGGGAATGGAGTTCTCTTAACAAAATTATAATAAGAAGGTACTTACCAATTATTGGTGTCCACTTTGTCCAGGATGGCCATTATTTAGAAGTAAAGTGTTCATTCCACTGAACTCTCTAGACAAAACATAAAAATTCAGATATTTTAAGATAAAAATATTTTTTTTATATACAATACAATATTCAAACACATAATATTTATAATTATAGGGACTATTGGTGTAACATAATGCATTTGAGCAAATAGTATAATAATATTGTTATGTTAGTTGGTTGTTCATAGTATGCTGCAATATACCAACAAAATTATCGATGAATTTTGAGTCTTATGTTAACAGACTTGGAATCATTTGTGAATTGCTTTATCATTATTAAAAATGTTTTATATATATTTACAAAAATTTTATGACACGTTTTTTATCTTGAAATGTCAATGTACAACTATTGTAAAATTATGTTAAATAGTCTTTATCTAATAGTTAATAATTATTAATATCTTACCTATTACCATTTAACATAGCACTAAAGTTTCGTACACTTATAGTTCTAGGTATTGAACTAGAAAAACAAACATTGTGATTAAAATATTGTAAATTTAGACATAATATAAATTTCATATGTAATAAAATAATGTGTTTCTTACGATGGTAAAATGTCATAGTTTATTCCTGGAATGGTATATGTGCTTTTATGAATGTCAAAATCATCAAAAGAATGGTAAAAATGCATAAAATTCTTTCTACATATTGATCAAGTGGGTTCAGACTAAATAACAAAAATATAAAACATAACTTTTGTGATAAGACACAAACTATTCAACATGTTTCTAATTAGTTATAATCAAATTAATTCTTATATTATCTGCATAAATCAATATAATTAGATTTTTTTCAGTTGTACTAAATAAATACTTCAGACAACAAGTAAAACGACATTTTTTATATAATATGATATGGTTACGTTTAACAACTAATAACTATTATGTTTTATCTAAACTTACATTTGGGCGTAGTAATAAACATTCTTTTGACCACTGTTGTAAACAATTTAGGGTGGCCCTTATTTATGAACTTTCAAATTTTTAATTTCTCACCCTTCCAATTTTTTTGTAAGTTCCTTTATCTAAATCTAACATGATTTGTTTCATATAAGACCGTCTTCCTGGTTTTCTTTCAATTTTCAAATATTTTTTAACTATTTATGTCTATAATACTAGACACTGCAAAATATAGGAAGAACATACTTGCTTAGATGCTCAAGACAGTTCGGCTCTTATGTCTTTTAATAAAAATCCATATATTCCATCATTGTCTGCACCATGTTGAATGGACCTTGATGATAATAGCTGAAAACAAGTTTATAGTTATATTTTACTAATAATATATTAATGCTTATTAAATCCACTTACAATACAAAAATGATGAATAACAACATCATCCAATTTGAATAGTGGGCCATATAGCTGTTCACTTATCTCCTTACGTCTACACAACATACATGATTTCTTATCCCTTAAACTGAGCTCTACCTTCACAGGTCTGGGTGTGTGGGTTGACGAGCTGTTGGCTTCAACGCATTACCTGTTAAAATTATAACATTTCATTAAAATTCCGTTTTAAAAATGAACAATAGTTGTTATATTTTAGATAAGTAAATCAACATTTTCAAGCATTTGATTATGCAACTGTTGCACATTATCTATTTAGAGTAATCATTTTTCATCACCTTTTTTTTTAAATTGGTGTGACAGAAAACTTATTTTTCTAAACAGATAAGAATACAACACCTTGTATATAAGCCTCAAGTATAACTTAAAAATACTTCAAGGGCCATGATAAACATTTGAGTTATTGAGGCTCTACTGTATCTAAGAAAATCATGCAGATTTATTTACTTCATTAAATGCCCTTAAATTTATCTTTCAAAAGTTCATTAAATGGAAAGTTAAATAACCTATGTACAAGGTAATGTAAAGTATCTATACTCCATTCATAATAAGAAACAATCGGCAGCAACCAGTTTTAGTCGGGCAACACTTGTAAAATGTATACCATCTGGATACTGCAGAGTGCAGGACAGAAGCAACCTATGACAAACATCAACAGCCCTATCTACACAGGAAAGCTTAAACAACCAATACCTCATAGGCATAATATGTCAAGCCCGTATCATTGTCAACTGTATAAACTTATCGTAATTTTGTGACAATTTTGTTTTTAAACTTTGGCAGTTTCTATTCAAAAAACTAACAAACAATCAAGTAGTGATTAAAGAATAATAATCCTTTTATTTAATATTGAATTTTTGGAGAACACAATTAAACAACTTGGAAAATAAAAAATAACCTTATTTTATAGTTTAGGAATTTAGAACTGAAAGTACTTAGTACAAACACAAAAAAGTATAAATAGGTAACAAAAAGTTATATACACAATAAAAAAAAATAGGTAAACAATGTCTGTTAGTTAACCATTGTTAGGCTAAAACTTCATAAAAATAATTAAATAGCAATAATACAAAAAAAAACTAAAACTAATAAAACAAAAGATTAAAGATGTTAATTCCTTACAAAATTATTTTTATCTATACGATATGTATACATTTTATCGGATCGTAATCTCCGATTTCTTTGTGTAAATCATTGTATCTACCCCATTGCTCTATATTATCGAAATATCGACGCATGGAACAGCGGTAGATTTCTTCCTCTGGTTCATATCTAGAAAAAAAAAAATAATAGTTATATTAATTAGGAATATTTTAATCCTATATAAACAGAAACACACACACATCAGAATCTAAAACACTATATTATTCAAATTTAAAGGTAATATGCAGGAAACTATAGAGGCTTTTTAATCATTGACTTTTCAATTAAAAATTATGAGCATTTTAAAACAAAATTCAAAACTATAATATCAATAAAAGTCTCAGAGATGCTCTAGACAATCTTACTATTAAATTGTATAATAGGTACCTAAATCCACTATAAGTTTTAAAATAATTGATTAAATGTATTATTTGGAACGTACATTTTGCTATGTTGTACATTTATAACAAAGAGCAAACACATAATGGGGAATGGAGTTCTCTTAACAAAATTATAATAAGAAGGTACTTACCAATTATTGGTGTCCACTTTGTCCAGGATGGCCATTATTTAGAAGTAAAGTGTTCATTCCACTGAACTCTCTAGACAAAACATAAAAATTCAGATATTTTAAGATAAAAATATTTTTTTTATATACAATACAATATTCAAACACATAATATTTATAATTATAGGGACTATTGGTGTAACATAATGCATTTGAGCAAATAGTATAATAATATTGTTATGTTTAGTTGGTTGTTCATAGTATGCTGCAATATACCAACAAAATTATCGATGAATTTTGAGTCTTATGTTAACAGACTTGGAATCATTTGTGAATTGCTTTATCATTATTAAAAATGTTTTATATATATTTACAAAAATTTTATGACACGTTTTTTATCTTGAAATGTCAATGTACAACTATTGTAAAATTATGTTAAATAGTCTTTATCTAATAGTTAATAATTATTAATATCTTACCTATTACCATTTAACATAGCACTAAAGTTTCGTACACTTATAGTTCTAGGTATTGAACTAGAAAAACAAACATTGTGATTAAAATATTGTAAATTTAGACATAATATAAATTTCATATGTAATAAAATAATGTGTTTCTTACGATGGTAAAATGTCATAGTTTATTCCTGGAATGGTATATGTGCTTTTATGAATGTCAAAATCATCAAAAGAATGGTAAAAATGCATAAAATTCTTTCTACATATTGATCAAGTGGGTTCAGACTAAATAACAAAAATATAAAACATAACTTTTGTGATAAGACACAAACTATTCAACATGTTTCTAATTAGTTATAATCAAATTAATTCTTATATTATCTGCATAAATCAATATAATTAGATTTTTTTCAGTTGTACTAAATAAATACTTCAGACAACAAGTAAAACGACATTTTTTATATAATATGATATGGTTACGTTTAACAACTAATAACTATTATGTTTTATCTAAACTTACATTTGGGCGTAGTAATAAACATTCTTTTGACCACTGTTGTAAACAATTTAGGGTGGCCCTTATTTATGAACTTTCAAATTTTTAATTTCTCACCCTTCCAATTTTTTTGTAAGTTCCTTTATCTAAATCTAACATGATTTGTTTCATATAAGACCGTCTTCCTGGTTTTCTTTCAATTTTCAAATATTTTTAACTATTTATGTCTATAATACTAGACACTGCAAAATATAGGAAGAACATACTTGCTTAGATGCTCAAGACAGTTCGGCTCTTATGTCTTTTAATAAAAATCCATATATTCCATCATTGTCTGCACCATGTTGAATGGACCTTGATGATAATAGCTGAAAACAAGTTTATAGTTATATTTTACTAATAATATATTAATGCTTATTAAATCCACTTACAATACAAAAATGATGAATAACAACATCATCCAATTTGAATAGTGGGCCATATAGCTGTTCACTTATCTCCTTACGTCTACACAACATACATGATTTCTTATCCCTTAAACTGAGCTCTACCTTCACAGGTCTGGGTGTGTGGGTTGACGAGCTGTTGGCTTCAACGCATTACCTGTTAAAATTATAACATTTCATTAAAATTCCGTTTTAAAAATGAACAATAGTTGTTATATTTTAGATAAGTAAATCAACATTTTCAAGCATTTGATTATGCAACTGTTGCACATTATCTATTTAGAGTAATCATTTTTCATCACCTTTTTTTTTAAATTGGTGTGACAGAAAACTTATTTTCTAAACAGATAAGAATACAACACCTTGTATATAAGCCTCAAGTATAACTTAAAAATACTTCAAGGGCCATGATAAACATTTGAGTTATTGAGGCTCTACTGTATCTAAGAAAATCATGCAGATTTATTTACTTCATTAAATGCCCTTAAATTTATCTTTCAAAAGTTCATTAAATGGAAAGTTAAATAACCTATGTACAAGGTAATGTAAAGTATCTATACTCCATTCATAATAAGAAACAATCGGCAGCAACCAGTTTTAGTCGGGCAACACTTGTAAAATGTATACCATCTGGATACTGCAGAGTGCAGGACAGAAGCAACCTATGACAAACATCAACAGCCCTATCTACACAGGAAAGCTTAAACAACCAATACCTCATAGGCATAATATGTCAAGCCCGTATCATTGTCAACTGTATAAACTTATCGTAATTTTGTGACAATTTTGTTTTTAAACTTTGGCAGTTTCTATTCAAAAAACTAACAAACAATCAAGTAGTGATTAAAGAATAATAATCCTTTTATTTAATATTGAATTTTTGGAGAACACAATTAAACAACTTGGAAAATAAAAAATAACCTTATTTTATAGTTTAGGAATTTAGAACTGAAAGTACTTAGTACAAACACAAAAAAGTATAAATAGGTAACAAAAAGTTATATACACAATAAAAAAAAATAGGTAAACAATGTCTGTTAGTTAACCATTGTTAGGCTAAAACTTCATAAAAATAATTAAATAGCAATAATACAAAAAAAAACTAAAACTAATAAAACAAAAGATTAAAGATGTTAATTCCTTACAAAATTATTTTTATCTATACGATATGTATACATTTTATCGGATCGTAATCTCCGATTTCTTTGTGTAAATCATTGTATCTACCCCATTGCTCTATATTATCGAAATATCGACGCATGGAACAGCGGTAGATTTCTTCCTCTGGTTCATATCTAGAAAAAAAAAAATAATAGTTATATTAATTAGGAATATTTTAATCCTATATAAACAGAAACACACACACATCAGAATCTAAAACACTATATTATTCAAATTTAAAGGTAATATGCAGGAAACTATAGAGGCTTTTTAATCATTGACTTTTCAATTAAAAATTATGAGCATTTTAAAACAAAATTCAAAACTATAATATCAATAAAAGTCTCAGAGATGCTCTAGACAATCTTACTATTAAATTGTATAATAGGTACCTAAATCCACTATAAGTTTTAAAATAATTGATTAAATGTATTATTTGGAACGTACATTTTGCTATGTTGTACATTTATAACAAAGAGCAAACACATAATGGGGAATGGAGTTCTCTTAACAAAATTATAATAAGAAGGTACTTACCAATTATTGGTGTCCACTTTGTCCAGGATGGCCATTATTTAGAAGTAAAGTGTTCATTCCACTGAACTCTCTAGACAAAACATAAAAATTCAGATATTTTAAGATAAAAATATTTTTTTTATATACAATACAATATTCAAACACATAATATTTATAATTATAGGGACTATTGGTGTAACATAATGCATTTGAGCAAATAGTATAATAATATTGTTATGTTTAGTTGGTTGTTCATAGTATGCTGCAATATACCAACAAAATTATCGATGAATTTTGAGTCTTATGTTAACAGACTTGGAATCATTTGTGAATTGCTTTATCATTATTAAAAATGTTTTATATATATTTACAAAAATTTTATGACACGTTTTTTATCTTGAAATGTCAATGTACAACTATTGTAAAATTATGTTAAATAGTCTTTATCTAATAGTTAATAATTATTAATATCTTACCTATTACCATTTAACATAGCACTAAAGTTTCGTACACTTATAGTTCTAGGTATTGAACTAGAAAAACAAACATTGTGATTAAAATATTGTAAATTTAGACATAATATAAATTTCATATGTAATAAAATAATGTGTTTCTTACGATGGTAAAATGTCATAGTTTATTCCTGGAATGGTATATGTGCTTTTATGAATGTCAAAATCATCAAAAGAATGGTAAAAATGCATAAAATTCTTTCTACATATTGATCAAGTGGGTTCAGACTAAATAACAAAAATATAAAACATAACTTTTGTGATAAGACACAAACTATTCAACATGTTTCTAATTAGTTATAATCAAATTAATTCTTATATTATCTGCATAAATCAATATAATTAGATTTTTTTCAGTTGTACTAAATAAATACTTCAGACAACAAGTAAAACGACATTTTTTATATAATATGATATGGTTACGTTTAACAACTAATAACTATTATGTTTTATCTAAACTTACATTTGGGCGTAGTAATAAACATTCTTTTGACCACTGTTGTAAACAATTTAGGGTGGCCCTTATTTATGAACTTTCAAATTTTTAATTTCTCACCCTTCCAATTTTTTTGTAAGTTCCTTTATCTAAATCTAACATGATTTGTTTCATATAAGACCGTCTTCCTGGTTTTCTTTCAATTTTCAAATATTTTTAACTATTTATGTCTATAATACTAGACACTGCAAAATATAGGAAGAACATACTTGCTTAGATGCTCAAGACAGTTCGGCTCTTATGTCTTTTAATAAAAATCCATATATTCCATCATTGTCTGCACCATGTTGAATGGACCTTGATGATAATAGCTGAAAACAAGTTTATAGTTATATTTTACTAATAATATATTAATGCTTATTAAATCCACTTACAATACAAAAATGATGAATAACAACATCATCCAATTTGAATAGTGGGCCATATAGCTGTTCACTTATCTCCTTACGTCTACACAACATACATGATTTCTTATCCCTTAAACTGAGCTCTACCTTCACAGGTCTGGGTGTGTGGGTTGACGAGCTGTTGGCTTCAACGCATTACCTGTTAAAATTATAACATTTCATTAAAATTCCGTTTTAAAAATGAACAATAGTTGTTATATTTTAGATAAGTAAATCAACATTTTCAAGCATTTGATTATGCAACTGTTGCACATTATCTATTTAGAGTAATCATTTTTCATCACCTTTTTTTTTAAATTGGTGTGACAGAAAACTTATTTTCTAAACAGATAAGAATACAACACCTTGTATATAAGCCTCAAGTATAACTTAAAAATACTTCAAGGGCCATGATAAACATTTGAGTTATTGAGGCTCTACTGTATCTAAGAAAATCATGCAGATTTATTTACTTCATTAAATGCCCTTAAATTTATCTTTCAAAAGTTCATTAAATGGAAAGTTAAATAACCTATGTACAAGGTAATGTAAAGTATCTATACTCCATTCATAATAAGAAACAATCGGCAGCAACCAGTTTTAGTCGGGCAACACTTGTAAAATGTATACCATCTGGATACTGCAGAGTGCAGGACAGAAGCAACCTATGACAAACATCGACAGCCCTATCTACACAGGAAAGCTTAAACAACCAATACCTCATAGGCATAATATGTCAAGCCCGTATCATTGTCAACTGTATAAACTTATCGTAATTTTGTGACAATTTTGTTTTTAAACTTTGGCAGTTTCTATTCAAAAAACTAACAAACAATCAAGTAGTGATTAAAGAATAATAATCCTTTTATTTAATATTGAATTTTTGGAGAACACAATTAAACAACTTGGAAAATAAAAAATAACCTTATTTTATAGTTTAGGAATTTAGAACTGAAAGTACTTAGTACAAACACAAAAAAGTATAAATAGGTAACAAAAAGTTATATACACAATAAAAAAAAATAGGTAAACAATGTCTGTTAGTTAACCATTGTTAGGCTAAAACTTCATAAAAATAATTAAATAGCAATAATACAAAAAAAAACTAAAACTAATAAAACAAAAGATTAAAGATGTTAATTCCTTACAAAATTATTTTTATCTATACGATATGTATACATTTTATCGGATCGTAATCTCCGATTTCTTTGTGTAAATCATTGTATCTACCCCATTGCTCTATATTATCGAAATATCGACGCATGGAACAGCGGTAGATTTCTTCCTCTGGTTCATATCTAGAAAAAAAAAAATAATAGTTATATTAATTAGGAATATTTTAATCCTATATAAACAGAAACACACACACATCAGAATCTAAAACACTATATTATTCAAATTTAAAGGTAATATGCAGGAAACTATAGAGGCTTTTTAATCATTGACTTTTCAATTAAAAATTATGAGCATTTTAAAACAAAATTCAAAACTATAATATCAATAAAAGTCTCAGAGATGCTCTAGACAATCTTACTATTAAATTGTATAATAGGTACCTAAATCCACTATAAGTTTTAAAATAATTGATTAAATGTATTATTTGGAACGTACATTTTGCTATGTTGTACATTTATAACAAAGAGCAAACACATAATGGGGAATGGAGTTCTCTTAACAAAATTATAATAAGAAGGTACTTACCAATTATTGGTGTCCACTTTGTCCAGGATGGCCATTATTTAGAAGTAAAGTGTTCATTCCACTGAACTCTCTAGACAAAACATAAAAATTCAGATATTTTAAGATAAAAATATTTTTTTTATATACAATACAATATTCAAACACATAATATTTATAATTATAGGGACTATTGGTGTAACATAATGCATTTGAGCAAATAGTATAATAATATTGTTATGTTTAGTTGGTTGTTCATAGTATGCTGCAATATACCAACAAAATTATCGATGAATTTTGAGTCTTATGTTAACAGACTTGGAATCATTTGTGAATTGCTTTATCATTATTAAAAATGTTTTATATATATTTACAAAAATTTTATGACACGTTTTTTATCTTGAAATGTCAATGTACAACTATTGTAAAATTATGTTAAATAGTCTTTATCTAATAGTTAATAATTATTAATATCTTACCTATTACCATTTAACATAGCACTAAAGTTTCGTACACTTATAGTTCTAGGTATTGAACTAGAAAAACAAACATTGTGATTAAAATATTGTAAATTTAGACATAATATAAATTTCATATGTAATAAAATAATGTGTTTCTTACGATGGTAAAATGTCATAGTTTATTCCTGGAATGGTATATGTGCTTTTATGAATGTCAAAATCATCAAAAGAATGGTAAAAATGCATAAAATTCTTTCTACATATTGATCAAGTGGGTTCAGACTAAATAACAAAAATATAAAACATAACTTTTGTGATAAGACACAAACTATTCAACATGTTTCTAATTAGTTATAATCAAATTAATTCTTATATTATCTGCATAAATCAATATAATTAGATTTTTTTCAGTTGTACTAAATAAATACTTCAGACAACAAGTAAAACGACATTTTTTATATAATATGATATGGTTACGTTTAACAACTAATAACTATTATGTTTTATCTAAACTTACATTTGGGCGTAGTAATAAACATTCTTTTGACCACTGTTGTAAACAATTTAGGGTGGCCCTTATTTATGAACATTCAAATTTTTAATTTCTCACCCTTCCAATTTTTTTGTAAGTTCCTTTATCTAAATCTAACATGATTTGTTTCATATAAGACCGTCTTCCTGGTTTTCTTTCAATTTTCAAATATTTTTAACTATTTATGTCTATAATACTAGACACTGCAAAATATAGGAAGAACATACTTGCTTAGATGCTCAAGACAGTTCGGCTCTTATGTCTTTTAATAAAAATCCATATATTCCATCATTGTCTGCACCATGTTGAATGGACCTTGATGATAATAGCTGAAAACAAGTTTATAGTTATATTTTACTAATAATATATTAATGCTTATTAAATCCACTTACAATACAAAAATGATGAATAACAACATCATCCAATTTGAATAGTGGGCCATATAGCTGTTCACTTATCTCCTTACGTCTACACAACATACATGATTTCTTATCCCTTAAACTGAGCTCTACCTTCACAGGTCTGGGTGTGTGGGTTGACGAGCTGTTGGCTTCAACGCATTACCTGTTAAAATTATAACATTTCATTAAAATTCCGTTTTAAAAATGAACAATAGTTGTTATATTTTAGATAAGTAAATCAACATTTTCAAGCATTTGATTATGCAACTGTTGCACATTATCTATTTAGAGTAATCATTTTTCATCACCTTTTTTTTTAAATTGGTGTGACAGAAAACTTATTTTCTAAACAGATAAGAATACAACACCTTGTATATAAGCCTCAAGTATAACTTAAAAATACTTCAAGGGCCATGATAAACATTTGAGTTATTGAGGCTCTACTGTATCTAAGAAAATCATGCAGATTTATTTACTTCATTAAATGCCCTTAAATTTATCTTTCAAAAGTTCATTAAATGGAAAGTTAAATAACCTATGTACAAGGTAATGTAAAGTATCTATACTCCATTCATAATAAGAAACAATCGGCAGCAACCAGTTTTAGTCGGGCAACACTTGTAAAATGTATACCATCTGGATACTGCAGAGTGCAGGACAGAAGCAACCTATGACAAACATCGACAGCCCTATCTACACAGGAAAGCTTAAACAACCAATACCTCATAGGCATAATATGTCAAGCCCGTATCATTGTCAACTGTATAAACTTATCGTAATTTTGTGACAATTTTGTTTTTAAACTTTGGCAGTTTCTATTCAAAAAACTAACAAACAATCAAGTAGTGATTAAAGAATAATAATCCTTTTATTTAATATTGAATTTTTGGAGAACACAATTAAACAACTTGGAAAATAAAAAATAACCTTATTTTATAGTTTAGGAATTTAGAACTGAAAGTACTTAGTACAAACACAAAAAAGTATAAATAGGTAACAAAAAGTTATATACACAATAAAAAAAAATAGGTAAACAATGTCTGTTAGTTAACCATTGTTAGGCTAAAACTTCATAAAAATAATTAAATAGCAATAATACAAAAAAAAACTAAAACTAATAAAACAAAAGATTAAAGATGTTAATTCCTTACAAAATTATTTTTATCTATACGATATGTATACATTTTATCGGATCGTAATCTCCGATTTCTTTGTGTAAATCATTGTATCTACCCCATTGCTCTATATTATCGAAATATCGACGCATGGAACAGCGGTAGATTTCTTCCTCTGGTTCATATCTAGAAAAAAAAAAATAATAGTTATATTAATTAGGAATATTTTAATCCTATATAAACAGAAACACACACACATCAGAATCTAAAACACTATATTATTCAAATTTAAAGGTAATATGCAGGAAACTATAGAGGCTTTTTAATCATTGACTTTTCAATTAAAAATTATGAGCATTTTAAAACAAAATTCAAAACTATAATATCAATAAAAGTCTCAGAGATGCTCTAGACAATCTTACTATTAAATTGTATAATAGGTACCTAAATCCACTATAAGTTTTAAAATAATTGATTAAATGTATTATTTGGAACGTACATTTTGCTATGTTGTACATTTATAACAAAGAGCAAACACATAATGGGGAATGGAGTTCTCTTAACAAAATTATAATAAGAAGGTACTTACCAATTATTGGTGTCCACTTTGTCCAGGATGGCCATTATTTAGAAGTAAAGTGTTCATTCCACTGAACTCTCTAGACAAAACATAAAAATTCAGATATTTTAAGATAAAAATATTTTTTTTATATACAATACAATATTCAAACACATAATATTTATAATTATAGGGACTATTGGTGTAACATAATGCATTTGAGCAAATAGTATAATAATATTGTTATGTTTAGTTGGTTGTTCATAGTATGCTGCAATATACCAACAAAATTATCGATGAATTTTGAGTCTTATGTTAACAGACTTGGAATCATTTGTGAATTGCTTTATCATTATTAAAAATGTTTTATATATATTTACAAAAATTTTATGACACGTTTTTTATCTTGAAATGTCAATGTACAACTATTGTAAAATTATGTTAAATAGTCTTTATCTAATAGTTAATAATTATTAATATCTTACCTATTACCATTTAACATAGCACTAAAGTTTCGTACACTTATAGTTCTAGGTATTGAACTAGAAAAACAAACATTGTGATTAAAATATTGTAAATTTAGACATAATATAAATTTCATATGTAATAAAATAATGTGTTTCTTACGATGGTAAAATGTCATAGTTTATTCCTGGAATGGTATATGTGCTTTTATGAATGTCAAAATCATCAAAAGAATGGTAAAAATGCATAAAATTCTTTCTACATATTGATCAAGTGGGTTCAGACTAAATAACAAAAATATAAAACATAACTTTTGTGATAAGACACAAACTATTCAACATGTTTCTAATTAGTTATAATCAAATTAATTCTTATATTATCTGCATAAATCAATATAATTAGATTTTTTTCAGTTGTACTAAATAAATACTTCAGACAACAAGTAAAACGACATTTTTTATATAATATGATATGGTTACGTTTAACAACTAATAACTATTATGTTTTATCTAAACTTACATTTGGGCGTAGTAATAAACATTCTTTTGACCACTGTTGTAAACAATTTAGGGTGGCCCTTATTTATGAACATTCAAATTTTTAATTTCTCATTCCAATTTTTTTGTAAGTTCCTTTATCTAAATCTAACATGATTTGTTTCATATAAGACCGTCTTCCTGGTTTTCTTTCAATTTTCAAATATTTTTAACTATTTATGTCTATAATACTAGACACTGCAAAATATAGGAAGAACATACTTGCTTAGATGCTCAAGACAGTTCGGCTCTTATGTCTTTTAATAAAAATCCATATATTCCATCATTGTCTGCACCATGTTGAATGGACCTTGATGATAATAGCTGAAAACAAGTTTATAGTTATATTTTACTAATAATATATTAATGCTTATTAAATCCACTTACAATACAAAAATGATGAATAACAACATCATCCAATTTGAATAGTGGGCCATATAGCTGTTCACTTATCTCCTTACGTCTACACAACATACATGATTTCTTATCCCTTAAACTGAGCTCTACCTTCACAGGTCTGGGTGTGTGGGTTGACGAGCTGTTGGCTTCAACGCATTACCTGTTAAAATTATAACATTTCATTAAAATTCCGTTTTAAAAATGAACAATAGTTGTTATATTTTAGATAAGTAAATCAACATTTTCAAGCATTTGATTATGCAACTGTTGCACATTATCTATTTAGAGTAATCATTTTTCATCACCTTTTTTTTTAAATTGGTGTGACAGAAAACTTATTTTCTAAACAGATAAGAATACAACACCTTGTATATAAGCCTCAAGTATAACTTAAAAATACTTCAAGGGCCATGATAAACATTTGAGTTATTGAGGCTCTACTGTATCTAAGAAAATCATGCAGATTTATTTACTTCATTAAATGCCCTTAAATTTATCTTTCAAAAGTTCATTAAATGGAAAGTTAAATAACCTATGTACAAGGTAATGTAAAGTATCTATACTCCATTCATAATAAGAAACAATCGGCAGCAACCAGTTTTAGTCGGGCAACACTTGTAAAATGTATACCATCTGGATACTGCAGAGTGCAGGACAGAAGCAACCTATGACAAACATCAACAGCCCTATCTACACAGGAAAGCTTAAACAACCAATACCTCATAGGCATAATATGTCAAGCCCGTATCATTGTCAACTGTATAAACTTATCGTAATTTTGTGACAATTTTGTTTTTAAACTTTGGCAGTTTCTATTCAAAAAACTAACAAACAATCAAGTAGTGATTAAAGAATAATAATCCTTTTATTTAATATTGAATTTTTGGAGAACACAATTAAACAACTTGGAAAATAAAAAATAACCTTATTTTATAGTTTAGGAATTTAGAACTGAAAGTACTTAGTACAAACACAAAAAAGTATAAATAGGTAACAAAAAGTTATATACACAATAAAAAAAAATAGGTAAACAATGTCTGTTAGTTAACCATTGTTAGGCTAAAACTTCATAAAAATAATTAAATAGCAATAATACAAAAAAAAACTAAAACTAATAAAACAAAAGATTAAAGATGTTAATTCCTTACAAAATTATTTTTATCTATACGATATGTATACATTTTATCGGATCGTAATCTCCGATTTCTTTGTGTAAATCATTGTATCTACCCCATTGCTCTATATTATCGAAATATCGACGCATGGAACAGCGGTAGATTTCTTCCTCTGGTTCATATCTAGAAAAAAAAAAATAATAGTTATATTAATTAGGAATATTTTAATCCTATATAAACAGAAACACACACACATCAGAATCTAAAACACTATATTATTCAAATTTAAAGGTAATATGCAGGAAACTATAGAGGCTTTTTAATCATTGACTTTTCAATTAAAAATTATGAGCATTTTAAAACAAAATTCAAAACTATAATATCAATAAAAGTCTCAGAGATGCTCTAGACAATCTTACTATTAAATTGTATAATAGGTACCTAAATCCACTATAAGTTTTAAAATAATTGATTAAATGTATTATTTGGAACGTACATTTTGCTATGTTGTACATTTATAACAAAGAGCAAACACATAATGGGGAATGGAGTTCTCTTAACAAAATTATAATAAGAAGGTACTTACCAATTATTGGTGTCCACTTTGTCCAGGATGGCCATTATTTAGAAGTAAAGTGTTCATTCCACTGAACTCTCTAGACAAAACATAAAAATTCAGATATTTTAAGATAAAAATATTTTTTTTATATACAATACAATATTCAAACACATAATATTTATAATTATAGGGACTATTGGTGTAACATAATGCATTTGAGCAAATAGTATAATAATATTGTTATGTTTAGTTGGTTGTTCATAGTATGCTGCAATATACCAACAAAATTATCGATGAATTTTGAGTCTTATGTTAACAGACTTGGAATCATTTGTGAATTGCTTTATCATTATTAAAAATGTTTTATATATATTTACAAAAATTTTATGACACGTTTTTTATCTTGAAATGTCAATGTACAACTATTGTAAAATTATGTTAAATAGTCTTTATCTAATAGTTAATAATTATTAATATCTTACCTATTACCATTTAACATAGCACTAAAGTTTCGTACACTTATAGTTCTAGGTATTGAACTAGAAAAACAAACATTGTGATTAAAATATTGTAAATTTAGACATAATATAAATTTCATATGTAATAAAATAATGTGTTTCTTACGATGGTAAAATGTCATAGTTTATTCCTGGAATGGTATATGTGCTTTTATGAATGTCAAAATCATCAAAAGAATGGTAAAAATGCATAAAATTCTTTCTACATATTGATCAAGTGGGTTCAGACTAAATAACAAAAATATAAAACATAACTTTTGTGATAAGACACAAACTATTCAACATGTTTCTAATTAGTTATAATCAAATTAATTCTTATATTATCTGCATAAATCAATATAATTAGATTTTTTTCAGTTGTACTAAATAAATACTTCAGACAACAAGTAAAACGACATTTTTTATATAATATGATATGGTTACGTTTAACAACTAATAACTATTATGTTTTATCTAAACTTACATTTGGGCGTAGTAATAAACATTCTTTTGACCACTGTTGTAAACAATTTAGGGTGGCCCTTATTTATGAACTTTCAAATTTTTAATTTCTCACCCTTCCAATTTTTTTGTAAGTTCCTTTATCTAAATCTAACATGATTTGTTTCATATAAGACCGTCTTCCTGGTTTTCTTTCAATTTTCAAATATTTTTAACTATTTATGTCTATAATACTAGACACTGCAAAATATAGGAAGAACATACTTGCTTAGATGCTCAAGACAGTTCGGCTCTTATGTCTTTTAATAAAAATCCATATATTCCATCATTGTCTGCACCATGTTGAATGGACCTTGATGATAATAGCTGAAAACAAGTTTATAGTTATATTTTACTAATAATATATTAATGCTTATTAAATCCACTTACAATACAAAAATGATGAATAACAACATCATCCAATTTGAATAGTGGGCCATATAGCTGTTCACTTATCTCCTTACGTCTACACAACATACATGATTTCTTATCCCTTAAACTGAGCTCTACCTTCACAGGTCTGGGTGTGTGGGTTGACGAGCTGTTGGCTTCAACGCATTACCTGTTAAAATTATAACATTTCATTAAAATTCCGTTTTAAAAATGAACAATAGTTGTTATATTTTAGATAAGTAAATCAACATTTTCAAGCATTTGATTATGCAACTGTTGCACATTATCTATTTAGAGTAATCATTTTTCATCACCTTTTTTTTTTAAATTGGTGTGACAGAAAACTTATTTTCTAAACAGATAAGAATACAACACCTTGTATATAAGCCTCAAGTATAACTTAAAAATACTTCAAGGGCCATGATAAACATTTGAGTTATTGAGGCTCTACTGTATCTAAGAAAATCATGCAGATTTATTTACTTCATTAAATGCCCTTAAATTTATCTTTCAAAAGTTCATTAAATGGAAAGTTAAATAACCTATGTACAAGGTAATGTAAAGTATCTATACTCCATTCATAATAAGAAACAATCGGCAGCAACCAGTTTTAGTCGGGCAACACTTGTAAAATGTATACCATCTGGATACTGCAGAGTGCAGGACAGAAGCAACCTATGACAAACATCAACAGCCCTATCTACACAGGAAAGCTTAAACAACCAATACCTCATAGGCATAATATGTCAAGCCCGTATCATTGTCAACTGTATAAACTTATCGTAATTTTGTGACAATTTTGTTTTTAAACTTTGGCAGTTTCTATTCAAAAAACTAACAAACAATCAAGTAGTGATTAAAGAATAATAATCCTTTTATTTAATATTGAATTTTTGGAGAACACAATTAAACAACTTGGAAAATAAAAAATAACCTTATTTTATAGTTTAGGAATTTAGAACTGAAAGTACTTAGTACAAACACAAAAAAGTATAAATAGGTAACAAAAAGTTATATACACAATAAAAAAAAATAGGTAAACAATGTCTGTTAGTTAACCATTGTTAGGCTAAAACTTCATAAAAATAATTAAATAGCAATAATACAAAAAAAAACTAAAACTAATAAAACAAAAGATTAAAGATGTTAATTCCTTACAAAATTATTTTTATCTATACGATATGTATACATTTTATCGGATCGTAATCTCCGATTTCTTTGTGTAAATCATTGTATCTACCCCATTGCTCTATATTATCGAAATATCGACGCATGGAACAGCGGTAGATTTCTTCCTCTGGTTCATATCTAGAAAAAAAAAAATAATAGTTATATTAATTAGGAATATTTTAATCCTATATAAACAGAAACACACACACATCAGAATCTAAAACACTATATTATTCAAATTTAAAGGTAATATGCAGGAAACTATAGAGGCTTTTTAATCATTGACTTTTCAATTAAAAATTATGAGCATTTTAAAACAAAATTCAAAACTATAATATCAATAAAAGTCTCAGAGATGCTCTAGACAATCTTACTATTAAATTGTATAATAGGTACCTAAATCCACTATAAGTTTTAAAATAATTGATTAAATGTATTATTTGGAACGTACATTTTGCTATGTTGTACATTTATAACAAAGAGCAAACACATAATGGGGAATGGAGTTCTCTTAACAAAATTATAATAAGAAGGTACTTACCAATTATTGGTGTCCACTTTGTCCAGGATGGCCATTATTTAGAAGTAAAGTGTTCATTCCATTGAACTCTCTAGACAAAACATAAAAATTCAGATATTTTAAGATAAAAATATTTTTTTTATATACAATACAATATTCAAACACATAATATTTATAATTATAGGGACTATTGGTGTAACATAATGCATTTGAGCAAATAGTATAATAATATTGTTATGTTTAGTTGGTTGTTCATAGTATGCTGCAATATACCAACAAAATTATCGATGAATTTTGAGTCTTATGTTAACAGACTTGGAATCATTTGTGAATTGCTTTATCATTATTAAAAATGTTTTATATATATTTACAAAAATTTTATGACACGTTTTTTATCTTGAAATGTCAATGTACAACTATTGTAAAATTATGTTAAATAGTCTTTATCTAATAGTTAATAATTATTAATATCTTACCTATTACCATTTAACATAGCACTAAAGTTTCGTACACTTATAGTTCTAGGTATTGAACTAGAAAAACAAACATTGTGATTAAAATATTGTAAATTTAGACATAATATAAATTTCATATGTAATAAAATAATGTGTTTCTTACGATGGTAAAATGTCATAGTTTATTCCTGGAATGGTATATGTGCTTTTATGAATGTCAAAATCATCAAAAGAATGGTAAAAATGCATAAAATTCTTTCTACATATTGATCAAGTGGGTTCAGACTAAATAACAAAAATATAAAACATAACTTTTGTGATAAGACACAAACTATTCAACATGTTTCTAATTAGTTATAATCAAATTAATTCTTATATTATCTGCATAAATCAATATAATTAGATTTTTTTCAGTTGTACTAAATAAATACTTCAGACAACAAGTAAAACGACATTTTTTATATAATATGATATGGTTACGTTTAACAACTAATAACTATTATGTTTTATCTAAACTTACATTTGGGCGTAGTAATAAACATTCTTTTGACCACTGTTGTAAACAATTTAGGGTGGCCCTTATTTATGAACTTTCAAATTTTTAATTTCTCACCCTTCCAATTTTTTTGTAAGTTCCTTTATCTAAATCTAACATGATTTGTTTCATATAAGACCGTCTTCCTGGTTTTCTTTCAATTTTCAAATATTTTTAACTATTTATGTCTATAATACTAGACACTGCAAAATATAGGAAGAACATACTTGCTTAGATGCTCAAGACAGTTCGGCTCTTATGTCTTTTAATAAAAATCCATATATTCCATCATTGTCTGCACCATGTTGAATGGACCTTGATGATAATAGCTGAAAACAAGTTTATAGTTATATTTTACTAATAATATATTAATGCTTATTAAATCCACTTACAATACAAAAATGATGAATAACAACATCATCCAATTTGAATAGTGGGCCATATAGCTGTTCACTTATCTCCTTACGTCTACACAACATACATGATTTCTTATCCCTTAAACTGAGCTCTACCTTCACAGGTCTGGGTGTGTGGGTTGACGAGCTGTTGGCTTCAACGCATTACCTGTTAAAATTATAACATTTCATTAAAATTCCGTTTTAAAAATGAACAATAGTTGTTATATTTTAGATAAGTAAATCAACATTTTCAAGCATTTGATTATGCAACTGTTGCACATTATCTATTTAGAGTAATCATTTTTCATCACCTTTTTTTTTTAAATTGGTGTGACAGAAAACTTATTTTCTAAACAGATAAGAATACAACACCTTGTATATAAGCCTCAAGTATAACTTAAAAATACTTCAAGGGCCATGATAAACATTTGAGTTATTGAGGCTCTACTGTATCTAAGAAAATCATGCAGATTTATTTACTTCATTAAATGCCCTTAAATTTATCTTTCAAAAGTTCATTAAATGGAAAGTTAAATAACCTATGTACAAGGTAATGTAAAGTATCTATACTCCATTCATAATAAGAAACAATCGGCAGCAACCAGTTTTAGTCGGGCAACACTTGTAAAATGTATACCATCTGGATACTGCAGAGTGCAGGACAGAAGCAACCTATGACAAACATCAACAGCCCTATCTACACAGGAAAGCTTAAACAACCAATACCTCATAGGCATAATATGTCAAGCCCGTATCATTGTCAACTGTATAAACTTATCGTAATTTTGTGACAATTTTGTTTTTAAACTTTGGCAGTTTCTATTCAAAAAACTAACAAACAATCAAGTAGTGATTAAAGAATAATAATCCTTTTATTTAATATTGAATTTTTGGAGAACACAATTAAACAACTTGGAAAATAAAAAATAACCTTATTTTATAGTTTAGGAATTTAGAACTGAAAGTACTTAGTACAAACACAAAAAAGTATAAATAGGTAACAAAAAGTTATATACACAATAAAAAAAAATAGGTAAACAATGTCTGTTAGTTAACCATTGTTAGGCTAAAACTTCATAAAAATAATTAAATAGCAATAATACAAAAAAAAAACTAAAACTAATAAAACAAAAGATTAAAGATGTTAATTCCTTACAAAATTATTTTTATCTATACGATATGTATACATTTTATCGGATCGTAATCTCCGATTTCTTTGTGTAAATCATTGTATCTACCCCATTGCTCTATATTATCGAAATATCGACGCATGGAACAGCGGTAGATTTCTTCCTCTGGTTCATATCTAGAAAAAAAAAAATAATAGTTATATTAATTAGGAATATTTTAATCCTATATAAACAGAAACACACACACATCAGAATCTAAAACACTATATTATTCAAATTTAAAGGTAATATGCAGGAAACTATAGAGGCTTTTTAATCATTGACTTTTCAATTAAAAATTATGAGCATTTTAAAACAAAATTCAAAACTATAATATCAATAAAAGTCTCAGAGATGCTCTAGACAATCTTACTATTAAATTGTATAATAGGTACCTAAATCCACTATAAGTTTTAAAATAATTGATTAAATGTATTATTTGGAACGTACATTTTGCTATGTTGTACATTTATAACAAAGAGCAAACACATAATGGGGAATGGAGTTCTCTTAACAAAATTATAATAAGAAGGTACTTACCAATTATTGGTGTCCACTTTGTCCAGGATGGCCATTATTTAGAAGTAAAGTGTTCATTCCACTGAACTCTCTAGACAAAACATAAAAATTCAGATATTTTAAGATAAAAATATTTTTTTTATATACAATACAATATTCAAACACATAATATTTATAATTATAGGGACTATTGGTGTAACATAATGCATTTGAGCAAATAGTATAATAATATTGTTATGTTTAGTTGGTTGTTCATAGTATGCTGCAATATACCAACAAAATTATCGATGAATTTTGAGTCTTATGTTAACAGACTTGGAATCATTTGTGAATTGCTTTATCATTATTAAAAATGTTTTATATATATTTACAAAAATTTTATGACACGTTTTTTATCTTGAAATGTCAATGTACAACTATTGTAAAATTATGTTAAATAGTCTTTATCTAATAGTTAATAATTATTAATATCTTACCTATTACCATTTAACATAGCACTAAAGTTTCGTACACTTATAGTTCTAGGTATTGAACTAGAAAAACAAACATTGTGATTAAAATATTGTAAATTTAGACATAATATAAATTTCATATGTAATAAAATAATGTGTTTCTTACGATGGTAAAATGTCATAGTTTATTCCTGGAATGGTATATGTGCTTTTATGAATGTCAAAATCATCAAAAGAATGGTAAAAATGCATAAAATTCTTTCTACATATTGATCAAGTGGGTTCAGACTAAATAACAAAAATATAAAACATAACTTTTGTGATAAGACACAAACTATTCAACATGTTTCTAATTAGTTATAATCAAATTAATTCTTATATTATCTGCATAAATCAATATAATTAGATTTTTTTCAGTTGTACTAAATAAATACTTCAGACAACAAGTAAAACGACATTTTTTATATAATATGATATGGTTACGTTTAACAACTAATAACTATTATGTTTTATCTAAACTTACATTTGGGCGTAGTAATAAACATTCTTTTGACCACTGTTGTAAACAATTTAGGGTGGCCCTTATTTATGAACTTTCAAATTTTTAATTTCTCACCCTTCCAATTTTTTTGTAAGTTCCTTTATCTAAATCTAACATGATTTGTTTCATATAAGACCGTCTTCCTGGTTTTCTTTCAATTTTCAAATATTTTTAACTATTTATGTCTATAATACTAGACACTGCAAAATATAGGAAGAACATACTTGCTTAGATGCTCAAGACAGTTCGGCTCTTATGTCTTTTAATAAAAATCCATATATTCCATCATTGTCTGCACCATGTTGAATGGACCTTGATGATAATAGCTGAAAACAAGTTTATAGTTATATTTTACTAATAATATATTAATGCTTATTAAATCCACTTACAATACAAAAATGATGAATAACAACATCATCCAATTTGAATAGTGGGCCATATAGCTGTTCACTTATCTCCTTACGTCTACACAACATACATGATTTCTTATCCCTTAAACTGAGCTCTACCTTCACAGGTCTGGGTGTGTGGGTTGACGAGCTGTTGGCTTCAACGCATTACCTGTTAAAATTATAACATTTCATTAAAATTCCGTTTTAAAAATGAACAATAGTTGTTATATTTTAGATAAGTAAATCAACATTTTCAAGCATTTGATTATGCAACTGTTGCACATTATCTATTTAGAGTAATCATTTTTCATCACCTTTTTTTGTAAATTGGTGTGACAGAAAACTTATTTTCTAAACTGATAAGAATACAACACCTTCTACATATTGAGAAAATTATATAGAATACGATATGGAGACGACATAATGAGCTAAGAAGTAAATTGAAATATCATCGGTGTTGGCGCTGGCCAAAGTTTGAATATCCCGCCAACAAAATTAAGATTTAAATGGTTGAGGTGATAGCGGTACTCAGCACAGGTTATGGTGCAACGGCACTGTTATCAACACAGCTGTGCGTCGGCCGTCCTGTATCACAGTTATAAATTTGTGATAGCTGGTGTTTGTTGTTTGTGTGTATTATAAAGTTGATATTATTACTTTGTATTTTTATGAATAACTAGTGATGGTAAAATGCTATTTATTTTAATTAGCAATAGCTATTGCTATTGCTAATGTAAAATAGCAATGATAAATAGCAGCTATTGCTATTTTTCTCGATATCACATAAATTTTGTTATTTTAACGTGTGTTCCAATAGCAGGACATTTTATTAAGGTTGCTACTATGATAATAAAAATCACAGTGAAATTAGCAGTGATTGCTACTTCCACTTCCACTGCTACTTTATACTTTTCATATATTTATAACAGGGCTCGGATGCTCGGAAGTTGTAATACTAAAAATGTTACTTTTTAGCTCTTAAATATGAATACTACACTATAAATAGCACAAAAAATCAAACAATATGCATTTAAGGGGATTCCATACCGTGATTTTCTGTTTTTGTCTAACACACGCGCGACATAGAATTTTAGACGGATTCTTTGCTAAACATATCAATTGATCTAATGAAGTGATGAGAATTCTGAAAACAGATTTGAATTCGTCGTCAAGTCTACTTGAAGTCGACTTTCCCACAATTTTAATTTTTTGATTTTAGCTTCTCCAAAAATTGAAATACAAAAATGTTTAAATACTATTTTTTAATATGACGTTTTCTGAAATTTGGGGTATAATATCAAAAATGTGGGAAAGTCGATTTCAAGTAGACTTGACGACGAATTCAAATCTGTTTTCAGAATTCTTATCGCTTCAATAGATCAATTGGAATGTTTGGCAAAAAACACGTCAAAAATACTATGTCGCGCGTGTGTTAGACAAAAACAGAAAATCACGGTATCGAATCCCCTTAACTTGAAAAAATAAAAATTTATTAGAAAAAAATTAAATGTCATTATACAATTTTATAAAATTGTTGGCTCATAGACGTCAGGGACTGTCTAGACTAGTTGAATTATAAACTGTTTACAAAATACAAATATATTAAATTACTTAAATATGTTTGTAAAAGTGTACTTATAAGGTATATTTGATCTGCAGAATAGTGGAACATAGCTAATGGCGAAACACATATTATGAAGAATTTCATCAATGCGACGACCAAAGTTAAATTAATAGAGCAATAGAGCATACCTTAGTACCTGAGTACCCGACCACCTGCTTCTAATAATTCTGGTACCTCAAATAGGAGCAGAAATTAGTTAAATATATATAAATATTTTTATACTTATTTGTACTATTAACAAAATTAGACATAATGAACCAATGTAAAACAGAAAAATGTAAATATTATTTAATTATACAATAGCTATTTGTTGAATCTAAAAATAAAAATCATATTAAACTTGTACAACACATAATTTCAAAATAAAGACACGTATGAACACGAAACAAAACATTTAGTTTTAACCAAATACAAAACTCATTCCTGTTTGCCAGTTTCCTTCCTTGTTCCTACTAAACTCTGTTGTAAAGTAGTGCTAAGTAGTGAATATTTTTAAATATAAAAACTGAAAATGAGCCTCAGTAAAAAAACAAGTAGTGTTTGGTCTCATTTTACTGTAGTTGAGGGCACTCACTTTGCAAAATGTGACATTTGTAAACACAAATACTCATTTAAGACAAGTGTCACAAATTTGAAAACACATCTTGCTAAAGCGCATTGGATCCAAATGACTACCATTCAAGTAAGCATTTTAATTTTGAAAGAATACATTATTAAAAGTAAATGGAAGAGATAACTAATATATTTTTCTTTTTTAAAAAAAACCATTTGTTTAAAATTGTATACTAAATTAATATAAAAGATGAATATTTGGGTAATATTGTATACTTGTTTTGAAAAAAAGAGATTAAATAATAAAAAATATAAAATCAATTTATAATAAAAACTAAAATATATTCTTCATATAAAAATCAATTAAACTAATAAAACTAAATATATCACAATATTTGTATTAATATTAAAAATTATAAAGAAATGCATGTCTTATGATACAAAAAATATTATCAAGGTAATTATGTCAAAAAAATGTATAATTTTAATTATCTAATTATTTTACAATAATTAATTTTAATTTATATGAAAATAACAAGTCGAGCAAATTCAACTAAAAACAGTAAAAAATATTTAAAGAAAATAATAAAATAAATTATTTAGTTATTAACCAATAATTTACAATAAACAAATTTACAGCCAGTTGAAAATGACCAACTGATGGACGATCCACCTCCACCATCTGCTCCAACTGCTCAAAGTTTGCCCTCGACGTCTACATCGTTCTCTATAACACAAGCAGAAACAGGTTCACAAAATACTGAACAACCACTACCTAATACTGCCCAAAACTTACCAATAGTACGTAAAAGGAAGCAAGCATCAATTACCACATTTGTGCCCAAAAAGATGACATTTGATGTTCAAAAAAAGATTGACGAGGGTCTTCTAAAATTGTTCACTAAGGACTTTCAGCCGTTTAAAGTAGTGGAAGACGAGGGTTTCAAGAATTTTGTTAAACTTTTAAATCCCGCTTATAAATTACCTGATCGTCACACAATATCCAAAGTCCATATCCCTGCGCTATATGAAAAAAGTTTAAACGAGACCAAAGAACTAATAACCAATGAATCTTTGAGTGGTTGTTTAACGACAGATTGTTGGACATCTCGAAGCAATATAGCATTCATTTCTATCACTTATCATTTTATTGACACACAATTTGTTTTAAGGTCTGTATTGTTGGGATGCTATGAGTTTTCTGAAAGCCATACAGGGGAAAATCTACGTGACACAATTCAAGAAACACTTGATAAATGGGGCTTGAATAAAGAAAAAATTGTTCTAGCAGTATCAGATAACGCTAATAACATAAAATCTGCATTGAGTATGTTACAAGTTAAGAGTTTGGGGTGTTTTGCTCATACCCTCAACTTAATTGTCCAAGATGCATTGAAGTTACAGTCATATTTAATCGATAAGATAAAATGTATTGTAACTCACTTTAGGAAAAGTAGTAGGGCAAACCACAAACTCAATATATATCAAACAAGCAATGGATCTAATGTACCTAAAAAACTGTTACAAGATATAAGTACACGTTGGAACTCGACATATTATATGTTAGATCGTTTTGTTGAGTTAGAGGATGCGATTAGGGCTACTCTAGGATTATTAGATAACCCCCCTCAAATACTTTCTGCAAATGAATGGAAAATTGCCAAGGAACTCATTCAAGTGTTACGTCCTTTTGAGGAAGCTACAAAGGCGGTTAGTGGCAGCAAGTATATGACCGCATCTATAATTATAGTGATTGCCCAAGGTCTTCAGAATGTTTGTGAGCAGATGGCTAAGAAAAACTTTACCATAGAGGTAATAAATGTTATAAAAAAGTTACAAGGTGGTATGCAACATAGAGACAGATGGGGATCAATAGAGCGTAGTAAGACGTTGGTTAGGTGTACATTTCTGGATCCTCGATTCAAAGGTATAACATTAACAAATGCAATGCAACAGTCAACGAAAACTGAAATTATTGAGTTAACTGCTGCAATTATTTCTGAAAGTCGATTGTTTGATGCTCAACTTCAAGAAGATTCCAATCCTTTACCTCAAGAAGTTGATGAAGATGAAAGTGTTGTGTCTATCTGGAAAACAATAGATTCAAGAGTAGCACAACTTCGACCCACAAGCACAACTACATCCAGAGCAATTATAGAGGTACAGCGATATTTAGAAGACACAATTATCAATAGAAATTGTGATCCTCTTAAGTGGTGGTTTGATAATAAGCATAATTATCCTTACCTCAACCAGTTGGCCAGAAAAATGTTATGCGCTCTTGGAACATCAGTGCCATGTGAAAGAGTTTTTTCCAAAGCGGGACTACTATTAAGTGATCGGCGCTGCAATTTAAGCAGCAAAAAGGCAGAAATGTTACTTTTCCTAAATCAAAATACATAGATTTTTAACTGACAACTGTATTAACATTTTATATTGTATTAACATGATAATTATCTAATATAATTATTATGTTTTTTATTTTTAACAGACTTATAAAGTAATTTTTTAGTTATTTTAATTAAAATTTTAATTCCTAAATTTAACTAATGTAATTATTCAAATATTTTAATAACTTACCAACTATTGATCTATTAGGGAAGTAGATTGCTTATGTTCATTGCATATTTGTAAATTTGTATTTTTTAATTGCAGAACACTAGTTGTACATTAGGTTATACACAGTACCACAGAATATTAATATATAACATTAATTTATAATTTATATTTTATTTATTTGTAATCACTATTTGCTATTATAATATACTATATTATTACACTAATACACTATAACCTATTACCATGTGCTAAACTTCTAAATGCCTAAATAGCAAAATACTAAATAGTAAATAGCAAATAGCAAAATAGCAATATCATATTATCAGTTAACACTTTAGCAGTTTTATTAGTTTAGCAGATTAGCATTTAATGTGACACGACGATATCACGATATCATCAATATCATCAGGGTAGGCAATAGGGAAAATATCAATAAAATAAAATAGCAATCACTGCTATTATTATTTTTGATTAGCAGGCTGCTGTTGCTAATGTAAAATAGCAGTGCTATTTACACTGCTACTGCTATTTCTTACCATCACTATGAATAACTGCAAATCATGCAGTCAGTGGCACCGTGTTTATGCCAAAAATTATATTTTGAAGTGCAATTGTGTTACACAACAATGTATAAGTAATTTTTGTGTTGTTGTTCATCAGTTTTTTCTTGTGTTTATATATGTTAAGGTGAATGACGACATTTGGTGAATGTTGACATTCACTGCTGTTTTTGGTGAATGTCAACATTTTGAATGAATATTAAAAATTTGCCAACAGTCACCGGTGAATGTCAACATTCGCAACGATTATCGGTGTGTGTTGACATTCACAATTGAAGTTTGGTGAATGTTAGACATTTTTAGTTAAAATTGGAGTATAGACGTTATCGTTTCATACGTTAAGATAGTAAATGTTTATAGATATGATATTGTTCACACAATATTTAATCGAACGGTGTTTAATGATCTATATAATATTATCATAGACATTTAGGTATTTAACGTTACGGTATGTGTCTGTCTGCCTGTACCCACTACCTATCTCTCTCTCTCTCACACACACTAAGCTTTTGCTTAATCGCATAATTGGCGATACGTCAGTCATCGTACCTAATTTAGTAGTGATGAAAAATACGTTTATATCGACTAGTGTCGACGTATTTCATTTACCTTGCTTACACGAACGAAAAGGTAGACTGTTGTAACTGATTGAATTTGTGATACGTTCGAGATACCTACTAATTGTTCACGTGTATAATGGAGAACATACGAGAAGTTTTTTACGAAAAATTTAACGCTATATTAAGTACAAAAAGAGAAGACAACAATTTTTATTTGAGTACTGAAAAATATAACAAATGTGTTGAAGACGTTCTCAAGTTTAAGGGGAAAGTCTAACCTAACTGATGGTTAATTAATTTGTAAAAAATATTTTATCACTAGGTATTCATCTTTTTTTACAACATATTAACATTCACCAAAAACAGATGGTGCATGTTAACATTCACCAGTGAATGTCTACATCTAAGAAGAAATTGACATTCACCAGAAATTTCGGTGAATGTCAACATTCACCAAATGTCGTCATTCACCTTAACATATACATTTTTCATAGTTAATTTTTCGTTGGTACACAGCAGATGCCCGTTACCTGCAAGTTTTATGTTTCAGTGTTATTTCTTTAATTTGAATTCACGTTTCCGACTGTCATCGAGGCCAGATGGTTAATTGTTCGTCCAGCTCAATGTAATATGTTTCAGTGTGGACTCTACGGGTGATATCGCCAATAATGTTAATTTGATTGTTAGTAAAGTTTATTCCCTTTGTAGAGCATTGTGAGTTGGGCTGGCACGACCTCGTGGCCAATTTCCAGTATCCGTTCTGGACCCACAGGTGTTTTGGTGTATATGTTCTTTGGCGGCGACTAAGGTGTCATACTGTGAACCCAACAATCGTCGTGCTTGTGAATTATTCGTCATAGCTGCACTCACACAATTGCACAAGTGCAGGGCCACTCTGTTATTATTATCATCGTATTGATAGATTTCTACTTACAGATCTCGGCTCGGTAGCGTGGGTTGAACCAATTTTTGTGTAGTGTAGCTGCAAAGGTAATGGGCTGACGAGTCCTGAGTTATTTATTAATTATTATTATGTTGTTGTGCCATTGTAGAGCACATTTAATTGAAACTGTTAATTATTATTATTATATTGTTGTGCCATTGTAGAGCACATTTAATTGAAACTGTTAATTATTATTATTATATTGTTGTGCCATTGTAGAGCACATTTAATTGAAACTGTAAATTATTATTATTATTATATTGTTGTGCCAATGTAGAGCACATTTAATTGAAACTGTTAATTATTATTATTATATTGTTGTGCCATTGTAGAGCACATTTAATTGAAACTGTTAATTATTATTATTATATTGTTGTGCCAATGTAGAGCACATTTAATTGAAACTGTTAATTATTATTATTATATTGTTGTGCTATTGTAGAGCACATTTAATTGAAACTGTTAATTTTTATTATTATATTGTTGTGCCATTGTAGAGCACATTTAATTGAAACTGTAAATTATTATTATTATTATATTGTTGTGCCAATGTAGAGCACATTTAATTGAAACTGTTAATTATTATTATTATATTGTTGTGCCATTGTAGAGCACATTTAATTGAAACTGTTAATTATTATTATTATATTGTTGTGCCAATGTAGAGCACATTTAATTGAAACTGTTAATTATTATTATTATATTGTTGTGCTATTGTAGAGCACATTTAATTGAAACTGTTAACTATTATTATTATATTGTTGTGCCATTGTAGAGCACGTTTAATTGAAACTGTTAACTATTATTATTATATTGTTGTGCCATTGTAGAGCACATTTAATTGAAACTGTTAATTATTATTATTATATTGTTGTGCCATTGTAGAGCACATTTAATTGAAACTGTTAATTATTATTATTATATTGTTGTGTCATTGTAGAGAACATTTAATTGAAACTGTTAATTATTATTATTATATTGTTGTGCCATTGTAGAGCACATTTAATTGAAACTGTAAATTATTATTATTATTATATTGTCGTGCCAATGTAGAGCACATTAAATTGAAACTGTTAATTATTATTATTATATTGTTGTGCCATTGTAGAGCACATTTAATTGAAACTGTTAATTATTATTATTATATTGTTGTGCCAATGTAGAGCACATTTAATTGAAACTGTTAATTATTATTATTATATTGTTGTGCTATTGTAGAGCACATTTAATTGAAACTGTTAATTTTTATTATTATATTGTTGTGCCATTGTAGAGCACATTTAATTGAGACTGTTAAGTATTATTATTATATTGTTGTACTATCATAGAGCTAACACACAGTACAGTGTTTATTGTTATAATATACTATATTATTGTCATAATTTTATTACACAACTGATTTATTTCCTGCCCTTATATATACAGTTCACTACAAATTCAATTACAAGCGCCAAAACGATCACTGTCTAATACTGACAGTGTCCGAGTAACGTACATTTTGGTCCTTCGGGCCGGATGCAAAAGAAATTAAATTGGTTTTTGTAATAAAGTATATCTAATTGATTGCTGTAATTGTAGCTGTTTTATTTTTCATGTGAAATAAGCACTTTGTGCATATTGTTATTGTAATTATAGGAGTTTTTGTATTGTTGCGGTCAATCATAGTCATTATGGGTGAACCATCCTCTGCTGATTACAAAGCCTTAGTAAAGAAAAGAAGTACATATAGGAATATTGTTGCATCTTCCGTCAACTTTATCAAAATGTTGGATACCAAGTCAAAATCCTGTCGTCAAATCAAACTGCGTCTTGATGAAATTGTCAGAACAATGGGCAATTATGATGAAGTTCAAACGAAAATTGAAGAGATTGATGAGCCACCTGATGTTCAAGATAATGAACTGTTATCATTTCTAGATGAATGTAATGAGGTGCGCGCATTGATTCTGGATATTATAGACGTGTACGAAAAAGGTGATATGAATATTGGTAGAAATAGTACTGAACTATCGTCAACATCAAAAGATGGTGGATTTGTAAAACTTTTTGCTTTTCCAATTCCAATATTTATTGGGTCACTTCAAGACTGGCCATCCTTCATTGATACATTTAATGCCATGTTTCACGAAAATGACAACGTTCCCACTGTTCAAATATTCCAATATTTGAAGAGTTGTCTTGTTGAATCCGCTGTAGACATTGTTAAAACCATTCCCACAACAGCGGAAAATTATATGCAAGCTTATGAAGCGATGGTATCTAAATATGAAAACAAAACATTAATTGTACAATCACACATAAGATCTTTATTTGACACTCCGAAAGTTGAGAAAGCTTCAGCATTTAATCTCAGCCAACTATATCATCGTATGACGTCCCATGTGAGATCATTAAAAGCTCTTGGACAACCAACTCAACATTGGGACGCATGGTTAGTCACTCTAGTATGCAGCAGGTTAGATAATGTCACAGTAGGTGAGTGGCAACTGCGTCAGTCTTCAAAGGAATTGCCTCGGTACTCAGACATTGAGAATTATCTAGCTATGAGAGTAGCAGCATTCGAGGCATGAGAAGCAGCAAACCAACATGTATTGCCAGTAGATAAGAACAATAAGCTGAGACAATTTAATACAGGTCCAAATAAGGTTACTGAAAAAAGGTCTTTGTTCACCAAATCTAATGATTATGTAAAATGTTTTATTTGTGGTGAAGGTCATCAGATTAATCATTGTGAAGAGTTCCTATCTATAAAAATTGAAGATCTTAAGGCTGCATTATTTAAGTTCAAACTGTGCTACGATTGTCTTCGACGCAACCATCAAGTCCGCCAATGTAGGTCTTCATCTTGTACCACATGCATGTGGAAAGAAACATAACAACTTGTTACATCAAGAGTTCCAAAACTACACTACCAGTAAACTGTCAACTTCGTGTGAAGTAAACCAACCAGCAAGTCCTCAGTCTGCCTTCGTTGGAATTACAAACACTAGTTTGTTTATACAATCACATACTATGGTGATGTTAGCTACAGTGGTAGTGGAGGTGTGTGATGAATCTGGAAAATGGTACAGTGTAGAGCAGTGTTAGACTCTGGCTCACAAGTCAACTTTGTGACAAATCAATGTGCGAGAAGACTTAGGTTGTTTCGTGTCGATGCAGCAGTGCCAGTGTCTGGAATAGGTCATTCACATGCAAAGTCTCTTCAGTACTGTGTAGCACAAGTGCACTCTCGAGTTGAAGATGTACAGTTCAATGTAAAGTTACATGTACTACCGTCTATAACAAGTCCATTACCAACACAGGCATTTAACCCAGATAAATTTGTTATTCTTATATACAAAACAAGCTAGCTGACCCAGGATACAACAAGCCTGGTAACGTTGATATGTTGTTGGGAGCGGAGCTATTTTTTGACATAATGAAGACGGATAAACATGTGATATCAGAACAAGCTTCATTTCAAAGTACTGTGTTTGGTTGGATTCTGACTGGTCAAGTAGTCACAAACTGACATCAAAGTGTATCAACCCCCGTCAGGTGCAACTCGTCCGCACTCTCCCTGTTTATTACTAATTCAGCAAGGGACAGAGCTGAAGAAGAAGAAGGTGATAGACATTTTAAATCAACAGTAGTTAGAACAGAAACCGGTCGGTTTATGGTTCGATTGCCTCTCAAGCTACATCCTGAAGTAATAGGAAGTACTATATTCATGGCGAAAAGAAAATTTTTCAACCTAGAGGCCAAACTGTCAAAGGATGCAGAACTAGAAAAACAATATGACGACTTTATGTTGGAGTATATAAAGTTGGGTCATATGCAGCCAGTCACTAGTAGTTCAAGTTCAACAGTCAGTTATTACCTACCCCACCATGCTGTGATAAAGGACAATAGTATCACAACAAAACTAAGAGTCGTGTTTGACGCATCAGCCACAGGAAGCTCTGGAATGTCTCTAAACAACATTATGTTGAAAGGTCCTACTGTACAGCCAACGTTACATTCTATCTTACTGCGATTTCGAACCCATACATTCGCACTAACAGCTGATGTTGAAAAAATGTACCGGCAGATCTTAGTGCATCCGGACGACTGCGAACTTCAAAGAATCCTATACAGGTCCAGCCTTTTAGAGACTCTCAAAGAATACACATTACGAACGGTTACATATGGCACTAAGTCTGCCCCTTATCTAGCTACTCGATGCTTAAGCCAACTTGGTTCCGAAGCTTCTAGGTCAAATACACAGAGAACGATTCGTGACGATTTCTATGTGGACGACTTGTTATCAGGGGGGGAATCAATTGAAGACTGCTTAAACTTGTACAATGATATATCAAATATACTGCTGAGTGCAGGCATGTCATTACGGAAATGGTGTACAAATTCAAGTGTATTGTCCAACCAGTTAGTCAGAACAAGGCCCAAACTACCTACTCAAGTTGCAGGAGAATGACACTGTAAGTTCTCTAGGTGTCACCTGGAATCCCCATGCAGACTGTTTCCAATTCATAGTAAGGGACTGGAAGACTCCTATACATATGTCTAAACGATCCCTACTCGCAGATATAAATAAAGTTTATGATCCATTAGGATTCATTTCACCGGTGTTGGTCAAGCGAAAAATATTTGTGCAACAGTTGTGGCTGTTAAAGCTGGGTTGGGACACACGTTTACCGAAATAACTGCAGAACAAGTGGATGAACTTTTATGGTGAGCTAAGTGCGCTGGAAGCATTACGGATTCCACGCAGAGTGATGTATTCACGTGAGCGCAAAGAACTGCATGGGTTTAGTGATGCATCTCAAGAAGCATACGGTGCTTGTGTGTATGTAAAAACCACAGATGATCATGGACAAGTTACTGTGTTGTTGTATACGTCTAAGTCACGAGTTGCACCAACCAAGCAAACTACCATTCCGAGACTAGAGTTGTGTGAAGCTGTATTGCTGATGGAAATAATGGTGGACGTAGTTGATGAACTAACACGAATGGACATTCAAGTCAATCAATCGAATGTAATGTTGTGGACTGATTCCACTATAGTCCTAGCTTGGATTAAATCAAGTCAACCGTTAAAGTCTTATGTTGCGAACAGAGTCGCTCGAATTCTCGACCATTCTGTTCAATCTCAGTGGAAACACGGTCCAACCAACCAGAACCCGGCAGACATAATCTCCAGAGGGACATCAGCGATGGAAATCAAAACCAACATGTTATGGTAGACGGGTCCTCAATGGTTGCTACGTCCCAGAGTTGATTGGCCTTCGAGAGTGACAGCAGATGATGAAGACATCCCAGAAGTGAGGTGCATCAAGCTTACATTAGTTGCTGTCAGTGCATCGAACACCGTGTTAGATAGATATTCAGAATGGAATTCATTGATTAGAACAACTGGCTAGCTACTACGATTCAGTCACAATGCCAAGGCGACTAAGATTACACGGTTACCTAACATGTATGGTCCTCTGACGGTGACAGAACTTGCTAAAGCTCAAACAGTTTGGTTACAGTATGTGCAGTCTATCGAGTTCAAAGAAGAGTTAACAGCATTAAGAAAAGGGAAACCCATTTCGTCGAAAAGTCGTCTTAAGTCACTCAACCCTTTCATTGATCAAGATGACCTTGTCCGAGTGGGTGGAAGGTTATCTCTGTAAAACTTGTCTGATCAGCGAAAATTTCCTTTAGTACTTCCTTCTCGTCACAAAATAACCAGAATGATCTTCGAACATGAGCATAAACGTCTATTGCATGCAGGTCCACAAGCGTTGCTTGCAAGCATCCATACACGGTTTTGGCCTCTTCGTGGACGCGATACAGCTAGGTTCACTGTTCATAAATGCATCACTTGTTTTAGGCATCATCCTACCACACTGACTCCGTGCATGGCACCATTACCTAGACAACGGACTAGTATTGAACGCCCATTCACGCATACAGGAGTAGACTTCTGTGGACCGATCAGTATTCGTAGTGGCATCAGAAGAGTAACATCAACTAAAGCATATATTTCAGTGTTTGTTTGCTTTAGTACTCGAGCCATTTAGAGCTTGTGAACGGATTGACGTCCAATGCCTTCATTGCAGCTTTAAAAAGAAGGTTCATTGGTCGCAGAGGTATCCCTCAACACATGTATAGGGATAACGGCACTAATTTTGTGGGTGCCAACAAAGAATTACGTGCGTATATTCAACAGTTACACAAGGACTACCATTTAGACAAGTCTATTAAACTGTCAGGAATGCGGTGGTATTTCAATCCGCCAGCTACACCACATTTTGGTGGCTTGTGGGAATCTGCAGTCAAGTCGACAAAAACACATTTGGTAAAGTGTACAAAGGGAGCATTATTCACATTCGAAGAATTGAGTACATTGCTGTGCCAGGTCGAAGCGATGCTAAACTCTAGACCAATGACATCACTGAGCACTGACCCTTCAGATTATTCAGCGTTAAATCCAGCACACTTCCTGATTGGCAGCCCACTTACTCAAGTACTTGAACCAACTATTGCCACCGAACCATGGGACAAGTTGAAACGTTGGGAGTTGGTGAGGTTTCAATCACAACACTTCTGGAACAGGTGGAGTCGAGAATATTTACCCCAGTTGCAGAAGCGCAGTCGATGGTTATCATTGAGTCGTCCAGTAAAGGTAGGCGATTTGGCCATCCCCAAGGAAGACAATCAACCAGCCAGGCAGTGGAAGTTGGTACGAATCACAGCAGACGATCCTGGTCCGGAAGGGATAACCAGGGTAGTTACAATTAAAAACTCAGCTGGCAAAGAATACCAGCGTCCAGTGGTAAAGTTAGCAGTACTTCCAACATCCATAGATGAAGATAACGAACACGAAGGTATCCATTATTTAGGCTGCCAAGACTCGGGGACCATCTCATTGTTTTTCTGTTTGTTGTATAATGTAGTTATAATATAGTTTAGTCAACTTCATATTAAGGTAGTATTGAAAATTAGTAATCTTTCAAAAGGGGGGGGGGGGAAATGTTGGCGCTAGCCAAGGTTTGAATGTCCCGCCAACAAAATTAAGATTTAAATGGTTGAGGTGATAGCGGTACTCAGCACAGGTTATGGTGCGACGGCACTGTTATCAACACAGCTGTGCGTCGGCCGTCCTGTATCACCGTTATAAATTTGTGATAGCTGGTGTGTTTGAATTTGTTGTTTGTGTGTATTATAAAGTTGATATTATTACTTTGTATTTTAATGAATAAGTGCAAATCATGCAGTCAGTGGCACCGTGTTTATGTCAAAAATTATATTTTGAAGTGCAATTGTGGTACACAACAATGTATAAGTAATTTTTGTGTTGTTGTTCATCAGTTTTTTCTTGTGGTTATATACATTTTTCATTGTTCTTTTTTCGTTGGTATACGGCAGATGCCCGTTACCTGCAAATTTTATGTTTTAGTGTTTTTTCTTTAATTTGAATTCACGTTCTCGATGGTTAATTGTTCGTCCAGCTCAGTGTAATATGTTTCAGTGTGGACTCTACGGGTGATATCGTCAATAAGGTTAATTTGATTGTTAGTAAAGTTTATTCCCTTTGTAGAGCATTGTGAGTTGGGCTGGCACGACCTCGTGGCCAATTTCCAGTATCCGTTCTGGACCCACAGGTGTTTTGGTGTATATGTTCTTTGGCGGCGACTAAGGTGTCATACTGTGAACCCAACAATCGTCGTGCTTGTGAATTATTCGTCACAGCTGCACTCACACAATCGCACGAGTGCGGGGCCACTCTGTTATTATTATCATTGTATTGATAGATTTCTACTTACAGGTCTCGGCTCGGTAGCATGGGTTGAACCAATTTGTGTGTAGTGTAGCTGCAAAAGTAATGGGCTGACGAGTCCTGAGTTATTTATTAATTATTATTATGTTGTTGTGTCATTGTAGAGCACATTTAATTGAAACTGTTAATTATTATTATTATATTGTTGTGCCATTGTAGTGCACATTTAATTGAAACTGTTAACTATTATTATTATATTGTTGTGCCATTGTAGAGCACGTTTAATTGAAACTGTTAACTATTATTATTATATTGTTGTGCCATTGTAGAGCACATTTAATTGAAACTGTTAATTATTATTATTATATTGTTGTGTCATTGTAAAGCACATTTAATTGAAACTGTTAATTATAATTATTATATTGTTGTGCCATTGTAGAGCACATTTAATTGAGACTGTTAAGTATTATTATTATATTGTTGTACTATCATAGAGCTAACACACAGTACAGTGTTTATTGTTATAATATACTATATTATTGTCATAATTTTATTACACAACTGATTTATTTCTTGCCCTTATATATACAGCTCACTAAAAATTCAATTACAAGCGCCAAAACGATCACTGTCTTATGCTGACAGTGTCTGAGTAACGTACAATCGGGACAAGGTGACTTAGAAATTTAAAGGAAACACACTCTATCAACCATCAGTAACTGAGCTAACTGAAATGCAACAATGAGAGGGTGGATACTGAGAGAGTGTTCATGCATTATAGGGTTGGATTGGGGAGGAATTTTTGTTAGAGCTTTAGTTTTATATACTGATGAAAAATATTTTATGATAAGGTCGGATATGTCCTCACCATTTCTGGCTATTTCCACATCTAAATGTAGAAATAGCTTGAAGAAGTAGAAATAGTTTGGAACGCGTATTGTAAGATACCCACTTCCAAAAATATTTAGGATCAGTCCCGTACGTTCTGAACAATGTATGAACTCATTAAACACTAATTTTTATTAAGATTTCTTTTGTGATCTTTTTTTTTTAACTGAAAACCATGTATAAAAGAGAAGCTTTTAATAATAGAGCATCCTGTAATAGATGTGAGAAAATGTGTGCACTTAGTTCTACCTGATTTTATCTTTAGCCCGCCAAAGAGATGTAATAATAATATGTTAAGCAATACATACTATAGACATTTATACTTTTCAACTCAATATTCAATTATGTCCTCTATAGGTACCATATTAATTAATTAAAATGTATAATGATACTTAAACCAAGAATTAATAATGTTTATACAAACTTAATTTAAAGTGATATATTTTTAACTTAACAATTTATTAATATGGATATTATGGATAATTTAAATCAAATTTAACAATATTGATTAGAATTAATTTTGAAAATAAAAATTCCGGCAAACCGGACGGTGGATACTCACGTGATCTAGAAACTGGCGCCATGGATGTTATGAATATTTGTCCTCGTTTGAATACCCGTTCGTCGCCGCTTCTGCTGACCCTGTTTTTGCCACGGCTGCTCGACTTGTAGTGGCTGATTACGATTTCTGACTAGGAACACTAAAATTACGGTAGAGGTTACTGATGAAGCACTGACACTTATACTGATACTGTTGTACTGGAATTCTAAAATATTATTATACATTCATTTGTATTTTCATAAAAAGTGTACTGTATGTCATCTACCAGTACAATATTATTATATTTTACGATTAAAATTAATATTTTATACGGATTTTTTTCACTGAGTACTTAATATTTTCGATTTTAGAAACCTTTTTTCTAATAATATTCACTATATACGAGTACCCTTAGCTAAATTCATTTTGATACGCAAATTATATAAATTATAACATAAGAATTTTTACAATAAAAAAGTGGATTTACATTATTGTTGTTTTTTTCAAAAAACGTTGTGTCGCAATTGCAGTAAGATTTTCTCAAAAACACAAAAATTTGCATGTTTTTTAAAATGTTAAAAACGCGAATATTTCCCAACTTAATTTTTTTAAATAAAAATATAATACTTATAATGTATCCGTATATCTGGGTTATGTTTATTTTCCATAGTTATTTTAGTTCATACTATTCAACTAGTGTTTTATTTGTTATAATAGTCCCTGCTAACGTATCGTGTTAATTTTAATCATCATAACGAACAGAAACATTTTGTCAGCGTAGGATATTTTATATTATATTTATATTGTAATTATTAGTACGGTAGCCGGTAAGTTGAACGAATATTATTTGCACATGATCATATAATAATTCTTATTTAATAATATACTTTAGAAGGTTCAAGTATCCACGAATAATATTTTTAAATTATAACAAAATAACTAAAATTGTTATTTACTCAAAATAACTATAAAAAAATTGTGTTTACATATTTTTTTAGATTTTTTGGTTTGTAACGAGCTGTGACTACGTATATAATAATAATAATGATATATTCAATAATAGACATAAATGCTGCAGGGAGCACGTAACCCCGGGCGGCATACATCGATAAAACTAATAGTAGTAATATCAGTAATCCCGGAAAGCCTAATAGTAATAACATCAACGGTACCGCACAACACGTGATAAGTATATGTACGCATTATCCATATTCTAGGAAAAACGAATAATATAATAAGCGTAAAAGATCATGACTTTGTACAAAATATATACTCCTAAAATAACATAATTATACGAATGACGTCTAAAGGTGACCTCAGGAGTACGCAGAGATATACCGTTTTTATACTAAAATGCCATAGGAGGGAGCTATTAGGAATAACCGACGAGGTACGTCGATGGACAAGTGTCCATCAGACGAGCACCAGCAGAGAAACCACCAAGTCAATTATTAAGTCACATCTCGTTTACCAAAGTTATTAGTTAATTATTTTGGACTTAGAATATTTACGTTTAAATTACAAATAAATATACATAACTCATACAGTCAACTTGTTATTTATTTCAAAATACTTCCATTATTGAGCTGAAGTAGTTGGTTCGTTACAAAATTGGCGCTGTGGACAGGATGTCTCAAAAGATACTAAGAAGAAAAGAAAAACAATTACAACATTTTTGAAATTTTTCGAAAATTTTGAAAATTTTTCCAATCTTCTTAATTCAATCAAGGAGGAAAATTCTTCACTGGATCACCGTTGGGAGAATTGATCACCTTCCAGCAACTCCGAGAAAGAATCCTGTACAACTACGTAATATAGCCAACTACAATCAACCGTAACCAAATGGAAGCACCCGCTGTACCAGCTGCGTTGTTGTGAGTATGCAGTATACTGCAATATAATTAATATCGGTGTTCGTCTCCTATGGTATAGTACTTGACCATAGTATATAATAATAAGTGAATAAAAATTAGTCGTGTTATATTATATAGGAAATTTTAGGAACTTGGATTTTCGTTTCAATAAAACAAAATGTGTGAAAATTTACAATTGTTTAAATAAAATAAATCAATAGTTTTTCGAAGATTAAATTAAAATTACTTTTGAATAAAATAATAATTTATTTTGAAATAACGTAAATAATTATTTTAAATAAATTAAAAGTTATTCAAACCTTTAAATTAAATAAAATAATAATTTTATTTTCAGGAATTTTATGTTTCAGTCAGTTTTAATAGTTAATAGAGTAAGCTAGATATTGTTCAGTACTTTAAGTTAATTCAAATAAAATAAAATAATAACTTTATTTTACAATAAAATTATTCAATCATTTAAATAATTTAAAATAATAATTTAATTTAACTCAATATTTTTCATTCTAATAAAATAAATATAAAATTTTTATTTTACAATAAAATTATTCAAGCATTTAAATAATTTAAAATAATAATTTAATTTAACTCAATATTTTTCATTCTAATAAAATAAAATAAAATTTTTATTTTACAATAAAATTATTCAAGCATTTAAATAATTTAAAATTATAAATTGATTTAACTTACAATTTTTAATCATTAAATAAAATAAAATATTTATTTTATTTTACAATAAAATTATTCAATCATTAAAATAATTTAATTTAACTCAATATTTTTTTTCATTCTAATAAAATAAAATAAAATTTTTATTTTACAATAAAATTATTCAATCATTTAAATAATTTAAAATAATAATTTAATTTAACTCAATATTTTTCATTTTAATAAAATAAAATAAAATTTTTATTTTACAATAAAATTATTCAACAGTTAAATAAAATTAAAATAATAATTTAATTTTAAACTTAACATAATAATTTCAATTTCAATTTAATTTCAGATATTTGATTAAATTAAAATAGTACCTTGATTTTAAAATAAATTTTCAATCATTTGAATAAATTAAATTAATAATTTAATTTAAAATAATTTTAAGCATTTAAGTAAAATAAAATAATAATTTAAATTTACAATAGAATTTCAATCGATTTAATTCAAACAGTTTAACTGTTCGGAATTTTAATTTCATATTCAAATACAAATTTTTCTGATCGATTAATTATTGAACATTTATACCAAATAGTTAAAATTATTTAAGCTGAACAATTTCTATTTTACGTATCAATTAATCGAACTCAATTGTGTTGTGCATTATAATAATTTGAGTTAAATAATAATTTTATAGATTAAATGAAATAATTTTTAAAAAAAAAAAAAAAATGATATTGAAGTACAACGGAAATTCAAATTAATTATTTAGTGAACAAATAAAGAAAGGAATTGTTTTATTTTATTAACTATTTCAGAGAATAATTATTTTGAGAAACATTTTTATTTTTATTTTACTAAATTAATTAATTAATGTTTTTGAATAAATAGTTGAATTTATTTAAGAAATTATTAGGTAACAATTTCCAATTTAGAGTTAATTAATTGAAATAATTCGTGCTAGTCATTATAATAACTTTAGGAATTATTATTAAATTTTATTTTAATAAAAGGGGGTTAAGTATTATTGTTGAACATATTGGGGAATATATTGAGAATTTATTTGGAAGTTTTATTTAAAGGCCGTGAAGTAAGTCCTTATATTTTGTGAATTTTATTAAGACAATTGATGTCTGTATTTGGAAATTTTATTTAAAGGCCGTGAAGTAAGTCCTTGTATTTTGTGAATTTATTTAGACAATTGTTGTCTGTGTTGAGATTTTATTGATTTTATATAGGCCGTGTTGTAAGTCCTTTTGTGTTATTTGATTTTTACGACAATTGATGTCGAGTTATTTTATTGATTTTACATAGGCCGTGTTGTAAGTCCTTTTGTGTTATTTGAATTTTACGACAATTAAAGTCGAGTTATTTTGTTGATTTTATATAGGCCGTGTTGTAAGTCCTTCTGTGTTATTTGAATTTTACGACAATTGATGTCGAGTTATTTTATTGATTTTATATAGGCCGTGTTGTAAGTCCTTACGTGTTTTTGAGTTATTACGACAATTGAAGTCGATATTATTGAATTTTATAGGCCGTGCAGTAAGTCCTGATATTTGTGAATTATTTGAAGACAGTGAGTCTATATTTTGAATTTTATTTTACAAGGCCCAAATAAGTCCTTACGTGTTGAAAGGAGTAGGTTAAATTATAAAAAGAAGTAAAAAAAAAAAAAATAATAATTAATTCAATTAGTACAATTAATAAGAGTTACTATTTTTGAATAGATGTCGTATTGACTGATTAATCTGAATTAATGCTAAAAAAAAAAAAAATTAAGAGTAACTATATTTAAATTAAAGTTAATTTTAAATCGTATTAATTAATTAAATTAAATTAATTCTAAGTTAGACAAGTTAAGTCAAAATTCTTATTATTAATTAATTTACTTTAAATAAATTATTAAATAAGTAAATTTGGATTGAATTATTGAAGCGATCGGATTGATTGTGGATAACTAATAACAATTGTTGTTCATTATCTATAGTTAATCGTTTGCTGATTTGTTTTATTATTTGTTTATTTATTTAATAACTTAATTGTTATTATACGTACTGTAGATGTTATTTATTTGATTAAATTTCATTAGCGAATTAATTATTACGTACGATTTAAATAATTTTATACTAGCGTGTCAATTAATTTTAATTCTGTTTTCGTTTGCGTTTGTTTAATTAAATGATTATGACTATTGATTAATGAGTCAAAAGGATAATAATACTAGTTTAACTGATAGTGAAACTGAAAGTGTACAATTAATAAATCAGGAAAGTAGAGAAGTCGTATTAATTAAATCAACGAGTTCTGAGATAATTAATAACAAAGATAGTGAATTAAGTAACCCAATCTCTAGCCCTAAAGAAACCAAGAACGATACAAATAACGATATAACTATTATTGCTGATAATAAGGAACTATTAATTGACTTAAGTACAGAAGAAGGTTATCAATATTCCATAGATTTTGATAGGGAAAAATATTTAGGGGCTATCAGGGAAAAGAATTTATTAAATACAAGTATACGACCGATAATAGTCAGTGAAACTGAACTAAGACAAATAGGTACTCGTACTCAGAAGGGAATTATACACACACAGTTAGAACCAGTTAAACGAACTAGAAAACCCAAAATGCCTAACAAAATTCCGTTAGACAAAGCCACCCTTATGATCCCCACCTGTACCGGTGAAAGGGACGTGTACCAATTTATTAAAGCTTGCGATTTGGCTTGTTCAGCCGTGGAAAAAGATGACCTACCCATACTTATGAAATTTATTAACACCAAGTTATTCGATCAGGCGTTAAATGTATGTCGATATAGGGACACCAGTGATTGGGAGGGTATTAAGTTAATTCTGTTAGATGCATTTGAACCACAACAATCGACATCTTCATTGCAAGTAGCATTAAATTCCGTACGAATGAGAAACAATGATATACAGAATAATTAGTAACTTACATATAACATTGTTTTAAATGTTTAATCCTTAGCTATAAAAGTTAATCATTTTATAATTATTCAATTACTAAAGAATTAGTAATTTTTGAATTTTTTTAATTTTTAATAACATTTGAACATTAAATTCTTATAAAAAAAATCTTGCCTATGTACTTTTAATATTTTTATACTGATAATGTAATAATGTGTTAATAATGCCTTGTATTTTCAAGCTTTTTGACCAACAAATGAAATTGTGTTGACATATCTTATTGAAACAATAACTAAAATATCGGGCAAGTGGGTGACGCACTGACGCTCTCCAATATAATATTATGCAAGTGGGAATGCAGTGAAGGAGATACGCGCTGCCGGACGAAGACCGGTCGTCGCCTCGTGTCTTCTCTTTTCGATCAGAGTATAATAAACTATGTTTCGAATTTTATCAAAAACGTTTGTTAACTTATATATTGAACGGGACTGTTACTTGCAATCAACAAATTTGTTACAGTGGAGTAATGGACACATATTAGCGAACGGTAGTCACTCGACGAGAATTTTGTAACCAGTTCAATACTAACAAGCAAAAAAACGAGGAGACATAACCATCTGATAACAATGTGATTTAAAACAAAGGTGTGTGGGATTGCAAAGGGTGCTGTAATTTCGGGTTAAATAGCTTGAAATACGACACTCTATTAACAGGTGGCGTCGTGCACAAACGTGCTTAAAAAGGCATTCTGGCCGTTGGCTTGTGAATGTACAATTGCCTGGTCAAAAGGTAAAAACAAAACGGTAAACGAGATCAAATAGTTTTACTTACCGTTAGTAGAAGACTTGCAATCTAAATTTCAGATTCGAACGGATGAAAATTCTCCAGAAAACTATTTTTGATTTCCGAAAATGTATTTTGTTTGGGCTATGATATAGATATTTGCCCCTTTTTAAGTCCAAATTTGCGGTTTTTGGCAATGGGTACGAGATTAATATTAACGAAAGTAATTTGGTGTCTACTGTAACTGTAGAGTTTACAACCCAAATCACACGTAATTGCCAAAAAGAGGTGCTCCTATTTTCATCGATCATCTTAAATATTATGATGCTATGATGTTTAAATAATGGCTGTATTAACTGCTGCATTTAAGTTCAAACTATTAATATGTGTGGAAATATTAATAAAATATTGTTTTGTTATATCAATAATAATAATATTAAAAAATTAAAAAATTATTTATTATGGTTTTTATATAAATAATAATTATACAGTGTTATACCATATTATTGTATTGCTATTAAAAATTACATTATACTATTATTATTAATAAATTATTATTTTATTATTATTGATAAAATTATTATATTGATGTCGCAACATAAATTATTTGACTGATAATATATCAATTTAACTATCGTGGCCCAAAAATATTCATAAGACATCATTTTAACATTTTTCAAATCAAAAAATAGGTTCGAAAAAGCGTTTTTTCTAATCATATTATTACAAGAATGATATTTTTAAAACATAAAAAAAATAATTCATTGTTATCTGGGTTGGCATAATTTTTTTTATAAGCATTTAAGGTTGCTTGAAAATTTTACTGAATGTTTATATTAGTATTTTCTATACACGATAAAATTTTGAAAATAATTGTCAGTTTTAAATTTTTTTATTTTTTTTTTTCTATAAATATCATTAAAATTTTATTTGTTGGGTAAAAAAGAGTGAAAATTTAATGCAAGGCTCCTGATATAATGTTACAATAGCTGTTGAAAAATATTAAAAATGCATAGGCACAACTTTTTTTAGTAAGCATTTATAGTTCAAATTTTGAAGTTCTTATTTTGTAGTTAAAAATTTATAAAATGTTTAACTTTTATAGCTGAGGATTGAAAATTCAAAACAAGGTTCCACGTAAATAGGTTATATATAAATTACTTTATTCACAATAATATCATCAAATATACTATCTATATAATGATAGTAATATCAAAGGCTGACTTATACAATTGTAATCATTAATAATATTATATAATTGAATTCAAATTTAACACTATCCATTACAGTGACCCACTTGTAACCTACTGTACATTAGAGTGATATCCACTCACCCACTTTTTACTCTTACTATTTCAAATTTCGTCAAACAACTCATAGACCATAAAAATAACTATTTGGTGATCAATTGAGTATTGAGATTTTGACTTATTTAAAAACAAAAATGTATGATACAAAATTAAAAAATAAATTTTCATGGCTAAATAATATTTTTTTTTTTTAAATTACGTAAATACTTACATAAATACAACATACAAGTTATGTAATATATGAGTAATTATTACAGATCTAATCATGAAATATAATTTAATTTCTATTTTATTGATGGTTGATATACTATATATACCAATCCAATTAAATCCATCACTTGCTGCATGGTGATAATTACGATATGAATTACGCCAGAATTACGCCATCCAACCTCTAATATAATTTTGTTTTTTCGACACCAAAGTCGTACTACTTACGAAAACAATATTTAATTTTTATACCTAATTCATTTTTTTTCTAAAAAAGGTATCTGTGCAGTATAAGTATAAACATTTATCAGTCCCATGTGCGGGCAGTGCTGAAAGAGTTAAAAACAGCAATAATTATTACAGCATAATAGCTCTCATACCCACGTTACAGCACTCACTTCCTTGCGTATCGCATAAGTTCTGTACAAAAAATAATTAAATATTACAAAATGTTGTTTTTCTAATGCATCTAATATACAGGGTGTATCTTATGTCATTGTACGAATTTCGTTTAAGTAGCCCGCGTACTTTTTGTTGCTTTTACGTATTATAATTTTATATTCCAGTTTAGGAAGCTTAATCATAAGCAAACAGACAAGTTTGCACAACCCCCCCCCCCTCCTCCGTTAAACATTTCTGGATTCGCCTTGTTGTGTAAAATCGGTTTGTAGTGGGGAACGAGAAATAATTATTATCCTCGTCTGTAAAAGCGTTTCGGGTTTCCGCCAAAAACTAAGGCGGTGCCTAATCAAGTATTATCAACTCAATCAAACCAGCTGCGACTGCAATTGGCTTAAGTTCCAGTAACCTGTAGTAAATACAGTGCCAAATTATAGGTGTGTCTACGGACTAATATGGGTGGAGTGATTAAATTATCTATTATCCTAATTATAATCATATTTATCTTATAATGTTGCTTAATTAATATAGAACTGCTAGAGCTTTATTGATCAGTTATCATTAAAATGTCATTATAGACTCATTTTTTATACCACCATATTCCGAAAGCTATATATATATATCTTACACTCCATCGAATTTCTAAATGTCTTCTAGAAAATATACAATTTTTTTTTATTAAAGAAAAAATAGAATACATTACAGTATACATAAAAAAATTTACAAGTTAAAACTAGAACTCTTACAATGTATTATTATGTTTAATCTACCTCATTAAGCAGTGCTTGAGGCGAGGTAGACGCAAGTTGAACATTATATTATTTAAAAGTAAAAATAAGAAAATTAACTTTAAATAACTATTAAGCAATATTTAAAATATTTAAACTCGTATTTAATACAGAAGGAAGTCTATATAACGACAATAAGTAAAACAATAATAAGTAAAAATTTTATTAAAACTAATACAAAACCTAAAATTGTGATTTCAAATAATATTAAAATACTTAAATTCTAGATATTTTAATATTGTTTTAATTAATCATATACATTTTTCTTTTTTATCATCTCCTTAAGTAATTATTTATTAATTTATTCTTATATTAAACTTACACTTCTTTTTTTGATTATAGTATTATATAGTATATTATATATATATTATAGTATTTTATAGTTTATCTTGTTTTATATTTATATTTTTACTTTCTGTTATGTATTACTAATATTAGTTATCGTCCGTTAAACAAAATAAACTATAAACAACAATTTAACTTGCCACCAGCTATCTTATTATTGTAATTAATTAAATATTTAATGTCATCATAAATAGCTCATTGCGTTCCTGTTGAAGGTATGATCTTTGGCTATAGCTATTATGACCTATAAATAATTGTTAGGCTGTCGAGCTCTTGTCGCACCGTACAACGGTTTTTACCACTTATAATTAACTAGCTGATCCTGTGCACTTCGTTGCCCGTTAAATGTACCAACTCTATATGACTCAAACGTTTTTCAATTCGTTATTTAATATTCGGTGTACGGTGTTCAAAATGTATCTTAACTTTTCTGATGCCTGGAATAAAAATTCTGATTCGCAGCAGTATATCATCAGGTAGGCAATCTACCTGCGGTAGATCGCGTACCCAGTGCGGTTTGTACGTAAGTGTATGATTTAACTCTAAAGTATCAAAATTATACCAAGTTTATTTTGATATAATACGGCGGATTAATGTAATCAATTAATACATAGTCCTAACCTAACCTAAACGTACTAAATTCCGACGAATAAAAACCAAATTTAACTCTTTTTAAATTAGCCTATCTTCTTCACAGAGATCTGCACACAAACGTATATATTTTAATATAGGCTATAGCTGATCCTGCACACTTTGTGGCCCGTAAAAAATGACAACTCTTAAACAAATTGTGATTGTTCAACTCCTTTTTGGTGTAACTCACTACAGTAAGTGCAACTCAGCCACCCTGGTAGACAATGTGTGAAAATTCGATTTGATGCATGCTTGTACCTGATTTTCCCGATTAACTAATAGCAACCAATAATAAATAAATACTATTTCTATTAATTATTTCTCCTATAACCAATAGCAATCATTTATAAACAAATATTTCCATCATAAATCTCAAAATCCCTGTTTGAGCACTTCTATTAATTGAATGTAGCGTGATGTTATATAGCCTATGACCTTCCTCAATGAATGGGCTATCCAACAAAAAAATAATTTTTAAATTCGAACCAGTATAGCCCCTTACAGCCCATTCCAGCCCCTTACAGCCCTTTTTTAGTAATAAAAAGTAGCCTATGTTTTTTCTCAGTATCTAAACTATCTATGTACCAAATTTTATTTAAATGGTTCTGTAGTTTCGGAGCCTATATTCAATACAAACAATCAAATCTTTCCTCTTTATAATATTAGTATAGATAAATAAGAAAGAATAATATTATATTATACATAAATTGTTGCTAAACAACATTGTATTGAATATTGCAAATAATAATAATTGTGTTATACAGACTAATTTTGACGAGGACGTCTCCCAGATCAATTCACGCAAAAGTGTTTATAATAATAATTGAATAATAAAAAGTAATACAAGATACAAAAAATATAATAGTATATTATAAATAATAAGATGATAGGACTCATCACTGTATCACGCTGTTGTCCCGGAACGCGCTGGTGGACAGCGGCCGTTGACCTATATTCGTCGAATTTATAGATGTGGCCGACGTCCGCGGTGGCAGCGAGTGGCCGTGTTCGACGACGGCGTATTCAACGACGGTGAGTGGCGGTGTTAACGACGGGGTAAGAAACGGCGGTAAATGTGCCGACCTAAGGTTGATGTAATTACTAGACTGGGGCAATAGCCCCAGTTGCCCCCCCCCCCCCCCAAATGACGCCACTGAGCACACGACAACGCACACGCTATAAACTTCCAAAGAACCCACTTCCGCCCGCTCACTGGAATAAAATATATTACTCGCGGCAACTCGATGAATATGGGTCGTACGCGCCCGTATTGTTCACCACGACGACGGCGATGATGCGTCCGACGGTGGATTAAAATGTTAATTCGACCGAAGCGCTGTGTGGAAAGAATAACACGAGGTTTTGTATAGCTGCTGTGGCCCTGTGGGTTTCAGCGACGTCGTACAGGACGTGCGACACAGGCAATAGAAACCACAGCAGCTTACGGCAGACTGACTCGTTGTCGTGCGCACGAATATAATCAGCAACAAAACCGTCCATGATAACGGACGATGCGCGACAACTACGAGCGATACAGACAAATTTCTCGGAGGTTCCTCGTCCGTCACGAGCTCGCCGAGCGGACCGATTCGAGAAAAAAGGCAGCGGCTTGAACAATAATTAATAAACGACGAAAATTCATCCATCTAGATAAGCTGTTTATCTAGATAAATTCTATTAATATATATAAAAAATGAAATCCACTTTTTATTATTTTTGATAACCTCGTATACAATTTAAAGGTAAGATTATTAACTAGGCAATATCATAGGATTTTTAATATATATTAATTTTAAAGTGAGTTATGAGTATTTTAATATGTACAATTATTTAGACATTGTATCTCTAATCTTATGTCATTGTACGCAGGGGTTTTTAACAATTATGGATCGATGACATAAAATTTCGTTAAAACGAAAAAAGATGTGTTTCTTCATTTTTAACTGGAAACTTTATTTTTCAAAAGGTAACTACCATATTTTTTAATGAATTTCGGTCAAGCTTTTTTTTCTGAAAATTTTGATAGTCAAATCATCAGTGTTGAGACTTATCTAGATAAATTCGTCTCCATACAAAAAAATGAAATACACTTTTTATTGTCAATTTATTTTTTTTGATATTAAATACTTTAAATTTGAATTGTCGTTATCTCAGTAAAAAAATTGTATGTTCATAATAATATTATATATTAGGTACCTACCTATTATATATAATTAATGATATTTTCGATAGGGGCCCTGCTTAGTACTCAAATGTACCTACATTTCATTGTTATCTTGTGTTGGTGACTCGTCAACAGTATTTAATTGTGTTTTCTTAGTTCCGACGTGTATTGTACCGATACAGGTCAACTGTGTCAACCAACTGCAATGGGCTTGAATTTTTAATTAGGTTTGGGTACGATTGATATTTTAAGTAATCGGAGCTACATAAATCTTTATATAATTATTATTTATCAGTAATAAATTAATAACTAATGAGTAAAAACATTACATTTGCAACAGTGTATATCGTTGTAGATGCGTTTGAATAAATAATATTATAAATTAATTCTATAAATAGTCTATTGATCTTTGTTGTATCGTTAATGTTATAAATATTATATTTATAAATAATTCATATTACCTGTCACCTGTGTATAAATTATATTATCATTATATGACATGATCATCACGTAAAATAAAATGTTCTCTTATTTATTGTATAGTATATATACTTATGCAATGTACATAATATAGTATACATGTTATTGGATGTACTTTACATTATAATAACAATAATTGTATATCTACTAAAAAAAATTTAAATACATACTAAAAATGTTGTAAATGTTCATAATAATTAAAGTTTACTATGACGAGTTGTTTAAAATAGTTTTTTCTTGATATTTAAACCTAATTTTGAAAATGTTTTTTCAGATATACCTTAGTTATTGATTAATAATAATTTTCACTACTAACATTAATTTAAACATATAACCGGTGTTTATATAATATTGAAGTCCTAAGTAGTATCTAAGCTGTTACTCTCAAAAGTTAGACTTTATGATTCCTCATAAGTAGGGACCGAATTTATATGCAAATGCATATTTTGAAATCTGATGAAAATTTTCCCCGATTTAGATCAGTCTTATTAAAATAACACTAATTTTACTTTGCACTTTTTGCATATTTCAACGTTTTTACCTATTAAATGCATATTGAATGCATATTTGTAGTTTTAAAGTGCATATTATTATTTATAACACATATATTCGTTTTTCGTCGTATTTTCACGTTTACAGCCACATAATATCGATAAAATTTTTTAAAAGCTCCATCACGTACGATACTTTTCCGAAACATGGCCCCTAATCTCGCACTTCCACCACAACCTATATTAACGCGTTGGGGTACATGGCTAAACGCAGCTTTTTATTATTGTGACAACTTGGAAATTATTAAAGAATTTGAAATCGAAGACTCTATTTCAATTAAAAAATCGCAAGATTTGATATAAGATCCTAATTTGAAAGCTAATTTAATTTACATAAAATCAAATTTTGAAATAATTCCGAGCACGATAAAAATGTTAGAATTAAAAGATTACTTGTTATGCATAATCAAAATTTAAAACGCAAAAACCACATTAAAAAAAACAAAAAACAAAATTGGTGGTATTATAAATGCCAACTTACAACCGTACTAAGAAAAAACCCTGGATATAAAATAATGAAGACAATTTCTAAGATTTTGGAAGCAGAAATAGACGGAAACTATGAACTACCTGAAGATTTTAATGCAAGTGATATTTCATGTATGAAGTACGCTCCTATAAATACTGCTGAGGTCGAGCGAAGTTTTTCAATGTATAAAAATGTACTTACTGATAATCGGAGGAATTTAACATTTGAACACATTAAGGAACTTCTGATCATCCAATTAAATAAGGTAAAATATGAACTCAATTTTTGTTTCAGTTTTTATGAATGTGAGTTAATACTTTATAGATTGAAGATACAGAATGTTAAATGGCGAAGAAGACGACAAAATACTTAAAAAGCTTTTTTATACTTTTTTAATACCATATTAATTCATAAATATTGTTACATAATTTTACATAATATATTTATACATATTTTTACATAGTTTTAAACAAAATCTTAAGTGCATATTAAAGTACATATTTTATAACATATTGCAGCATTATTATAGAAGCATATTTTGAGGATTTTTTGTGCATATAAATCCGGTACCTACTCATAAGTAGGTATGTCTAATTTTATCAAAAAAAAAATCTACTGGATATTCTCTCGATTTCTCATGTATATAGGGATGTATGTAGTGATTTTCTTATTTTGTTGTAATTAAAATTTCAAACACTATGACTGTAGTAATACTATGTTACTATGTAACTGTAGATACTTGAAATGTACACCATATGACATCTTATCAATTCCCATACTTGATAAAATGTACAAAATATTTTAACCCGTTTTGTGCTGTTTTTTTCTTTTACTGTTAATAAGCGTGAAAATTTAATACAAGGCTCCTGCTCTATTTTAATTAAAGCAGTTGAAAAAAATTAAAAATACATAGGTATACAGGCACAATTTTTTTTATAAGCATTTAAAGTTTAAATTATGGCAAAATTTACAAATTTAAAATTTAAAATTATTTTGTAGATAAAAATATATAAAATGTTTAGCTTTTATAGCTATAAAGATTGAAAATTTAAAACAAAGTTCCATGTAAATAGGTACCTAAATAAATTACTTTATTCACAAAAATATCATCAAATATACTTCATAATATTATAGTCTTCGCTCAGAATCGTTTTTCTTATTATACAATGATATTATATCATTGAATTCGAATTTAACACCATCCATTAAAGACTACAGTGATCCAATTGTAACCTACTGTACAGCAGAGCGATACACACTTACCCAACTTTTTTTTTTTGAGCACCTCCCGTTATAATCTTCTAGATTCACGCCTGGTTAAATTGTTAATAGTTTCACTTAAAATGATCAATTTTAAACATTATTATTATAAGCCTGCTATAAGGAATTTCATTGTTTTTTGTCTTGTGACGCCTCAACAATATACGTGCTTGTGTAGGGGGGGGGGGGGGGGGGGGGGGGGGGGGGGGTAGGACAGGGAAAGAAACAAAATGAATATATTACGACACACAACTGCGATGTGATGGTAACAACTAACATGGACTGCTGTATTGGCTTCGCCCGCCTCGGGTCCGTAGTCGTTGTGCTTAACCCATCATTTTGTTGGTGCAGACCGGGTGGACGAAAAAATCAACTCTGCGTAGTATGGTTTGTCGTGCCGGATATCACGAGGTTCCTTCGGAGGATATTTGACAACGTCGGTATAATGTCTAGAGTAGCGACGTCTGGTCGGTAGGCCGTTGAAAAAAGAATTGAAAAGACGGCGGCGGTGGAGTCAAGCCGTTGGTCTCGACGGAGCTTTTTGTCATCCTTTGAAGTGGGGCAGGTCAGTGTGGTCGTTTTAACATTTATTTACGATATTTTCGGCGGAGTACAGCTTGCCCTGCGGCCTGTACCGGCGGACGTGACAAAAGCGCCGACGGCAGGCGGGTGGCGGACAACAGCGACTCGTCAACGACGGACACTGCGTGATGTAGGGGGTCAGGGGGACAAGGTGTTACATAACTCTGTTGTGGCTTCATTTGTGTACGTGCAATAACTTATTTATAATATGGTGCGCTGATAACTAAAATAACTGTAGACAGAGGTATGCTCGCGGGGCGTATTTTAATAATAATGATGCCTAAAGTTCTGTGACGTTACAGTCTATTAGAGTGCGGATCGGCTATAGCCTATAGCCTATCTACCTATAGCCTTATAGGTATTTAATTTTTCATATTATTCAACCATTTATATTCGAGTAAATTAATTTGAAACGTAATAACTTTTTTCAACATATTCTTTTTGGAAATTTTCAGTCTTACGTAAATATAATATATATGTTAAGTTCTTTATTTTTAATTCCTTAAGTGAGAACCGTGTTGGGAACTTTTAACAATAAATAGACACGCTGTGTCTGTGTATTTTATTATGTTTTATTAGTTGTCAGTGTCAATTAAAACCCTTTTGAATTGCGTGGTTATGATGACAACTAAAACACCTAACTGTAGCAGAAAAAATTACTGTTAGAATTTTACGAAAATAAAATGTGAGCGCGCGTGCTCTCGTAGATAAATTTGGAATAGGAGAACTCAACCCACTGATTTAATAAATAATAGATATATGGTTTTTAAATGTTGGAAATCCAACGGTAATGAAATGAAAATTATAAAACGTCGTTGTGGACGCCGAGTCCGATCCTACTTTTGGTATTCGCGGTTATCGGACACGACTCGCGATGTGTTGGGCTGGAGGAAAGGTTACCCAATGTATATAAAAAATATTAATAATAATTAACGGTGTTCGTTACACCAAATACCATGTATTTTACCACCCAAATAACAATAAATAATTCTTCAATATTAAAATTACATAAACCTAATTGAGAGCGCCCCAAGCGTACTGATACGAACTAAATAAATAATAAGATTTACAAATACCCATTCGAACACACTGGAATCGGTGTTCGGTTACAACTACAGTAATGACAATAGTAAATAATAATAATTAATAATACAATTAATACACAAACCGAATGTACCTGGTTTGCGGCCGCTTTGTCGGTACACAGATTCACCGTCAACTCGATGCTCGGGCAAGGGGGGTTGCAGGTCCAAAGGCGGCAACGGGCGGTAGGGAAAAACGATGCGGAACTTCGATGATGAATATTGACACACAAACAAAGGGCTCTTCGTAGCCGCTAAACGACAAGACAACAGTGTCGTTTGTGTTGAGTCCACGCCGACTCGAACGGTATAACAGCCGAAGAATCCGACAACGACGCATCTCGCGGTTTTGGGCGACGACAATAGCGGCACGCACCACTTGGGTTTGCGGATAACCGAATTGCTCCCCTAGTGTCCTACGTACGCGCATATCACAACGATGAATAATAATTGTGGCCACAGACGGATTCGCTTCGTGGAACCGATAACGCATCGACTTCTTACACGCGACAACTTATCGGCGCAAATCATGCGGTTTTGAGCGGCGGCATAAAGGGAGGCACGCAAAAAAAACACGGCTGGCGGACAGGTACGTGCAAATTGCACGGAGCGGAACGACGACTTAACACAACAATGTGTACGCGTCAGGGCTTATTCTAAGGATTTTTATCAACTGCGCATTTTTTAAGCCTATAAAAATAGAACTATAATAATCTCAAAATATGATATCAAGTTATAGTTAAAAATGATAACATTTTTAGCTTTAAGGTGTAACAAATTAAAATTTAACTTATTTGTTTAAACTGCCGCCTTTTCATATTTGGATGTCACCACCGGTGCGCGTGATACCGCACGATAACACGGCGATTCCCGAACTTTAGACTCCATAATCTGGACGGCTCGGACGTCGTCTCCGCGTCGCCAGTCAGTCTGCGTTCCACGGTGCCGATGTACAACGGCCCGTGCGTTTTGAGTTACACTCGTGACTGCCGTGGCATTTCGTGTTGATTCCACGTGGTGCGTTTGCAAGTACTTACATCGTTCGAGTCGATATAATATTGTGCATTGTTATTTTTCGTCGTGTTCCGATCGCCGTTCGGACGATTTGATTCGGCTGTACATTGGTACATAATAATCTGTAATCGTGGGTGAGTGGGCCTATGCCAATAAATATTCGAGTGCGTATACCGTGTCGGTTTGATAGCACTAAAATTTTGAACGTGATCTGTTAAAAATTAAATAAGTACTCGTCGCCGCCGCAGCCGTGACGTCATTGTGCTGCCGCCGTCAGCAGCTGGGGTCACCGTCCTATCATCTGCCGCCGCCGCCGACGTTGTCATCATCGTAACACATCAACGACTATCAGTTATCACTGCCATCGTCGCCGTGGAATCCCGGAAAAAAAGTCCGGGGAAAAAAAGTACACGGAAAAAAAGTCCGATTTAATTTTTTTGGAAAAAAAGTCCGTCAAGAAAATTATTATACGGAAAAAAAGTCCGGTTTGATTTATTGTTTCATAAAAAATATTTAAACTTATTTAATTAATTCAAAATTAATAATATATATGATTGGTATGATCTAATATAATTTAAATTTATAAAGAATTAAAATTTCACGTCGTTATACAATCTACAGAAATAGAAGGTATTAAGGTAAGGTAGATAGAAAAAATATACTAGAATATATGATAGAAAAATCGTGTACATTAAAAGGCAATAAAGATAGCACAATTAATCTGTATTATAAGATAAAATATGAATGGAAGTTAATTTCTAAAATGCGTGAAGAGTTAGGAGTAGATAGAGCTAAAATAGCGTTACAAGAATTAGGTGAAGGGATTCCAACACCAAAAAAACGTACCGGTGAACGTTTAAAAAACTTATGTTCTAGAGTGGCCATTGACGAAATATCGGTGGAAGAATTTTTAATTAATATTGGCCATTGCATTCGAAAACGAAATAAATATTAGTTTTAAATTTTAATCAATTATAGTTTTTAATTAAATTTATATTATATATTATACATTTAGTAATTTTATTTTTTTTTAAATTAAACAGGACTTTTTTCCGTATAATAATTTTTCTTGTCCGACTTTTTTTCCGTGTACTTTTTTTCCCCGGAATTTTTTTCCTGCTCCCGTCGCTGTGGTATCGTTATCAATTATTATTGTTTTGTATTTTGCAATTGTCATAAAGACATATCATTATTGTTTATGATCCTAATTATTATTATTCGCTGACCGTCAAAGACGGTCGCGACTCTGTGCAATATTTATTTATGTACATTATTATTAATTCAATTCCATATATTATACACTATCATTTAACGATCAAACTTTGTGTTAGAATTTAATATCAAAAGACCAGTGTCACCTCACTCCCATACCGACGCGAGTCGTCGTGGCTAACCGCCATATAACGTAGGAGTTACGTCGGCGCCAACACTATTACGATAGTGACAGATTTAATAGTAGGTACTAACAAAATATTCATCAATATCTATACGGTCTTGCAAAAAATTAGCCAAAGTTTCTACTATTTCATGACATATGGATCTATTTTCAGTCACATACATATGCGCCTATGTTTTCGTTTTTTTGAAAATCAATTAATTATATATCTTTTAGAGCTTTTCCATCGGTACCCTTAAGTTCATCATTGAGTACATCTGAATCGCTAACTGCAAAAAGGGGACAAGTCCATTAAGCACTCGTAAATACATCGTTTACTGCAGAAAGGAGTCAAATCCTACTATCCAAACGCGAAATATAGTGTTTGGAAATTTCAGTTTACTACAGAAAAGGGACATGTTATGATTTCGTTTTTTGTCTCTCCTGAGTTAGGTTAGGTTAGGTTAGTTAGAAGTTATAAAAAATGGACCTATCCCCTTTCTGCAGTTAGCGATTCATCTACCCAACCACCAACTAAATTAATTGAACTCAATGATTTAATTTTGTTTACAACTGACTCAGTATGTTTAACAATATTTCTTTATCGGTATTCGGTATTACGTATCACGTATATTAGAAAATCCTAACTCCAAAGAGCCTACGATTTCTAATAATAAACATAATTTAGTAATTTCATTAATTTATAATCAATGGTAGGTACTAAGCTTACATTTTTAAATTATAATTATTAATCGTTAACGTACTACGCCTAACTACTAAGTATAGGTATGTAGTATATAGGTATATATAAAATGATTTTCTTATTGCAAATAATTTCTTAGAAACTACAGATCTACTATTTTGTTTGTCATATCTTATTAATATAACAATAAATTAACTTAAATTAATTACGCAAAAATTGATTATCCAATGCGCATTTAGCTATTCCAAATACGCAAAATTAGCCCAACTGCACTTTAGAATAAGGCCTGGTACGCGTCGTCCGTTCCAGCGGTCGGTTCTGCCGGGACACATGTGCACACGGCGGCGGCGAGCGCACTCGACGTTGCGTCAAGCTCGGCCGCTAGAAAAAGACAAGTGTTTATGTATTATGTACAACAGTACTAGTACTCCCGGCGGTGACATGCACAGCCAACGGCCGTCGCTGAACGGCGGAGGAGGGGGTAAGCCACCTCACGAACTTCGTTGGTCCGCTGGCCGCTGCACAACCGAAAGAGAATATTATGTCGAAGCTACGGTGACGCGAAAACACGTCCGTCTTTGAACATAATCACATGCGCCACCGGAGAACCGAACGCACGACGTAGCAAGGGATGAAGGTCCGAAGCAGATGGATGTTCAGCGGCTAGTCACATATGCGCATAACCTGTGGGTGTACATTATTTTTTTTTTTACATTGAAAACAAAATATTCGAAAAAAAATCATTACGTAAGTATAAATTATAATTAATGACCAAGGCATAGTACCTATACACCATATACAATTTATTAATAATATAAATAATTGAAAAATAAACCAATGAACATAATATGGTTCAGGTAAAAATTGTTTGAATACAAAATAAATACACATGGTAATAAATAATAATACAAAGTACGAAATAACAATACTACGAAACAAATTCATATATTTATATACATATGAGGAATTGAGGACTTCCCCGGTCCCAACACCCAACCAATCGCGATGTATACAAAGTTTAAAAACGTGCAACACACCAAAATAATTAACAGGTGGGTTGGGTCGGTGAGTTAGACGCATCGTGTCAGGGAGCACAGTGCTTACATGTGAGACAAAAGGCGACGCGACAACATTTATCAATTTCAAGTTATTGGCGGGTAATAATGCCACCGTGGACATACGCCACTCATTACATTTTGACTGAACATTATTAGCCGCAATTCGCACATAGGCAGCGTGCCTACCCGCAGTCCCACCGTCGGGGAACGAGGCGAAGTACTACCGCGCGTATTGGCGGAGCACAATAATAGACCAAGGTATTGTGAGACACAGGAGACCGACGCTACAGACATGGTACGTCTGTGCAGTGGCGTGGTGAAGGGGGTCTAGAGGAGCGACCACTCCTCCAAATTTTGGGTGGGTGGGTGGGTGGGTATTGGGAAATGGGTATTAATATTTAGCATACATATGTACATAATATACTATACAATTAATGAAGTACTAATGTAAAAAATAGGTGGCAAGTGGGTACCGCTCTAATGTTTATTAGATGTCAAATTTTAATGGATGTATTAAATTTTAATTCAATGATATAAAATTAATGATATCAAAATATTTTGATTCTTTTTGAACTATTGATAGCTATATGAGCAATTTTTGTTTAATTGCTGTCGGTAAAAAAATTTTGTTTAATTGCTCATATCAATAGTTCAAAAAGAATCAATATATTTTGCCAATATTCGGTAAGACAATTTCATGTACTTGTAAATACGGCTATTATTTCATTATAAATCGATTTTGATGAAAATTGGCTTTACGTAAAAATTTTCATTTTAGATTCTGAGTGAAGCGATTTACAATGATATGCGTTTTAATTTTTTTAAATTTTATAAATTTTGTTTTGTATCCGTCATCATCTTTTAGGACAGTAAAAATGCTTAGATTTTCTTCAACAGTATCTTTTCTGATAGGAAAATGAATACTTTAGGGGTCTAAAATATAAAATAGTTTTTGTGAGCGCAGGGAAAAAGAAAAGAAAAATTAAGAAAAAACTGGAATTTATCGGTTTTCGACAAAATCGATTTTGGTTTTTGATATAACTCATAAACAATTGACCGTAGATACATTCAAATTTCACTAGTTGTTTATATTAGTATTTAATATACACAATACAATTTTCAAAAAATATTGATTTGTTTTGAACTGTTTACGGACATTTTCAGTTTCCAATTTTTTAAATTTTTTTCTATGAATGTCAATAAAATTTTATTTCTTGATAAAAAAACTTGAAAATTCAATACAAAGCTCTTAATATATTGTGACTGTGGCGTTTGTAAAATATTAAAAATCCATATTCACAATTTTTTTTCATAAGCATTTAAAGTTCAAATTTTGAAAAAAAATCATACAACTCACGAAAATGTGCAAATTATTTTGAGTTAAAAATTCCTAAAAATTTTTCTTTTCAAGTCTAAGATTTTCAAATGTAATACAAGACTCTATATAAAGCTCTCTACTTTTATAAAAAATGTGTATAACAAAGTCAAATTAAATTTTGATGAGCGTTTGAAGTTCAAATATTTACAATATTGGATATTCACTCGACTTGTCATGTAGCGTTTTTCTTATTTTGTTGTAATTCAAAAACGAATAACCATAGATTCTTGAAATTTTTATCATATATTTATTTAATCAATTCCTATACTTGATAAATTTTTCAAAATATTTTGACTTGTTTTGAGCTATTTATGTGCAATTTAAAGTTTCAACTTTTTTCTATACATTTCAACAACATTTTTTTGTTAGGCCAAAAATTATCAAAGTTTACTATAAAGCTCCTGGTATATTGCCTAAATAGTAGTGTAAAAATATATAAGCACAATTTTTTTTATAAACATTTAAAGTTCAATTTTTGACAACATTATTATCAAATTTAAAATTTAAAAATGATTTTTTAGTTCAAAATTTATAAAATGTTCAACTTTTATAGCTAAGGATTGAAAACTTACACAAGGTTCCACGTAAGTAGGTTATTCTGTAACCAAAAATCACAAAAATATAAAATGTTCAAATTTGGAGGAAATTACATATAAAGTAACCAATAGTAACGATTTTAGTTATTTTGTTGTAATTTTATAATATTAATTCAACTAATCGGCTACCATATTAATAATAAGTAATAACAATAAAATATAATTTAAAATATCCTCACTGACAAACCATCAACGCTCAGAATCATTTTCCGTACACAATGATATTATATCATTTAAGGTGATTCGATACCGTGGTTTTCTGTTTTTGTCTAACACACGCGTGACATACATATACAATACTATAGTATTTTAAACGTGTTTTTTGCCAAACATTCCAATTGATCTCATGAAGCGATAAGAATTCTATATTCTAATTTCTATCATAATTTAATTTAACTAAATTTTTTTATATGCCTCATAAAATATTGGATGGGTGGGTGGGTAGAATAAAATCTTTGCTCCTTGTGTGAATATCGCCACGCCACATATACGGTCTGTGATTAGACCTGACAGAGCGTCGCAGTTGACTGCCTCCGTCGAACACTACACGCACGGAAACAAATTACTAGTAGGTACATATGGTACCAAAGCTCCGCGAACGGTAACAAGGACTGACGGGTCACAGTTACGTCGACATCAAACGACAGTCGTACGGCGCATATAAACCACAATGCGGTCACAATTACAAGTGCGCGTAAACAATTTGTCGCGCGATCCACAAAAACAAACATTTGGGGAGGTCACACCGGGATACCGATGGAAGCGAGTCGTCCCATTCCGACAGGTTTTTCTTTGATCCATGTGTACCACATAAGTATAATATAACGAATCGATATGAAACAATCGGCATTAAGTCGCGCGACGACTTATTTGCGTTATTCGATGATTTACCGTACTGCCAAAAACAGTCGGTTATTAACAATATGTGGATATGATTGCCGCGACTAAACACATATTTTTTTAACGATTCGTAAGGGCCAGTTACCCCAAAACACGATGATAGTCACGATCTGCCCACGAATGACTGCGGCGACCACCCGTATCGAAGACGGTGGCGCGCTGGTACATGTACCGTAAACGACGGACACTCAACACGTTTAAATATTGCGGGCTAATATATATGTATTGCAACATAACCAACAAACCATAATCGGACATGAACACGAGTCAACGATTGTATAACTGTTGAGTGTTACTAATAATATTCCGCTCCGCTACCGTAGGACGAATTTGCGCCAAAACAGTTTTGGATGCATCGACAAGGTCATGCATAGTGAAATGTAAAGCACGCGAATACTCATCCGCGCTGTTAAGCTTAAACAAACAATTTAAGACGGCCGGATCAAAAGACTTAAATTTATGCCATAGCGAGTCTAGGTCAGCAGCGGAAAAGGAAGACAGGAAAGCTAGGCTATTGTCGGTACAATATTTAATAAACCATGTATATTGTCTATCATTTTTTAGTTCATAATTGAACATGGAAATTTTAAAGATTTTGATCTTATGTATTTTTTATACTCCGGTATAAATAGGAGAGATTATAATAAATTAGTATTCAAGTTTATGGCAGCACTAGTACTTGTTAGTACCATATAATATTAACTGTACTGTACGGTTTTTGCCAGGAGTCAAAAGACACTATAGGGATAAAAAAATCTGTGAATGTTTAAAAACGGTTACCCACAGTTTAATTAAATATTATAACTGCATTTACATATGTTATATTTTAGGTACTAATACTGATACCAAAATGTGTAAATAAATATAATTATTATACTTTCAAGAATAATGGTACCAAAATCTGCTACAGTCAAAATGTAGGTACTTGAGCATTGACGAATCGTATAAAATGACAACAATGTTAATTTTGTAAAAATCTGAATAAACATTAATAGACAATTTTATATCATGATACTCTAAAAAATTTCAATCATAAATTGTAGGATGAGTTATTTCACTGAATTATTAATCAATCTATTAAATTAATTATTAATTTAATAGATTACTAAATAATATATTTTTTGAATTCTTATATTATACTTACATAAGCGTGTCGAATTGAGATGAGTTCATAAATAACTACTCGAATTTAAATAAACTGGTGATCAGTATCTGTGGGTAGGCTGATATTACCTGGCAGATACATGCTGATATATATTTTTTTTATTTATTTAATTTAATTTCATACATACATATGAATACAGGGCTTCTTTGAGAGAACTCGTGTTGGTGCCCAGGAGTTCAAAAATATTGTGACAATAAGATTACAGGTAATTAAATAAAAATATATATAATATACCTATGTTAATAACACTCATTTTAAAAAAAAAATGCCTATGTATCTTTAATATTTTTATCGGCGTTGCAATTAAAACAACTTATGAGAAACCTTGTATTAAATTTTTCAAGCTTTTTGCCACAACTTAAAAAGTTTTTTAAACATTAATAGAAATAAATTAAAAAATTGATAATTTCAACTGTCTATAGGTATCTAATATAGTTCTAAAGGTGACAAAATATTTTGAAAATTTTATCATATTTATCGAAAATCGATTTATTAGAAATTAATAACCAATATCGAAAAAATGTCCACTTATAACGCTTATAAAAAATGAAAGTGAATTTTCGGTAAACTTATTTTTATTATAGGTGGAATATCTTAACTAGGAATTTTGTATTACTTTTCAAATCTTAGAGATAAAAGAACAATTTATTACGAATTTATAAATCAAAATATTATGCAAATTTTCATGACTTACAAATTTCGTCAAAATTCTAACTTTAAATGGTTTTTTAAAATTATATCTTGACAATGAATTTTCGATAATTTTTGAATTGTATAATCACGTGATCAAATTATGAGTTATGAGCAATCTTGTATAAAATGTTTTCAACTATTTGACCAAGCAAAAATATTGACATAACAAGTATAAAAAACTACCTACATAAAATCGAAAACGTCATATTATGACTGAGGTAGCTTTCAAACTACACAAAAAAGAAAACAATGTCAGTTTTGTTTAAAACCAGTGGAAGGTACCTATTAAAATTTATAAAAATGCCCGTTTTTCCTTAATTTATATTTCTTTTTCACGATTATAATTAAAATGTCCTGGGAATTTTCGGATTTTACCTCTCAAAAGTACTAACTCCATAGTCGGAAATTCATTAACATTTCAGGGAGGTTAACATTATTAACATAAATGTGAGTAGGGGGGCTTCAATCCTACACAGCTAATAAAAGAGGGGGCTTGACAGACTTTGGTAGGGGGGATGCTAAACCCCCGGAAGCCCTCCCCACCGGTCACCGCCTATTACTAACTCGGTCTGCTCAGAATTGAAAATTAATTTATTTGTTATAATTGGATGTGAAACACTATTTATTATACTAGCGAGGTATAACATACTTACACACAATAACTACCTCCCAAAACCACCCAACTATGAGGAGCAATATCTCATCAACGGATTAACGAAAAATGAAAATTTGAACGTCATAATTAATAAAAAGAATAGTGAAAAATATTAAAAAATATTAAAAAATATTTAAAAAAAATACAATTCAAGTGTAAATCTACAGTTTTGAAAAAAAAGTCAATATTTTTTCAAATAATGAGTGTTGTTTGATAAAAGAATCACCCTGTATGAGTACAATAATATACTCTATAAACAATTACAACTTCTTATAGGTACATTAAAATATACTTTTTTTCAATACTTATTGTGCTAAAAAGGAGATATTATATAGCTACAATGTCTTTTTTTTAATATTATTTATAATTAATAATATATTATTATTTTTTCTATTTACAATTTAAAAAAGGGTATTAGCTACAATATTATGTTTTATTTTTATTTTAAAAATGTTTAACATTTAATATAATGGTATAAGTAGTATATCCTAAATATCTACCTATTATATACATATATATAAGTGAAATTATAAAATACTCTATAAACAATTAATAATATATTTGTTTTTTTATTAAACATCCTAAAAAAGTTATATTATTAGGTACAATTATATTTATTTTTTTTCAATGAATACAATTTTATATTACAACAAATATATTATATCATACTGCACATTTTTTTTATTATAGTATCAACCCTAATGGACAATATTGGGACATTTCAAAAGTACCAAATATTTGTAATAATATCAATTTAAATTTAAAACTCAAATGCTTATAAAAGGTTTGATCATGCTTGTTAATAGAACAATAGAAAAAAATGTTATATCAACAATCATTGAATAATACTTAAAAATCGTATTATTTAAAATTTTATATATTATACAGAAAAATATCATATAAACATTTTAAGTATACGATTTATAAAATAATACTTTGTTGGCCAACTGACAATATAAAAACTTAAAAGAAATAATATTTTAATCAAAAAATTGGGAAAATAAAACATTTATTTAATCATATCAATACAAACAGAATCTTAATAAATCTTGATTCTCAATTTTGATTCGGGCAGTACGCATTCAAGCAATTAGTGTAAAATATAAACATTAAACAATTAACAGTTGAGGTTCACGATCGGGATATAATTAATAATCCACCGTTTATCCCAAATGTTATTCGTGATTTATTATTCTATTTTTTAATATTAATATTTACTGACCTTGAAGATATGTTACCAGAAATCAAAATTGAGAATCACGCGCATCTGTGAACAAATAAAAAAAAATATAAATATTTTTTGGAAAAAATTTGTACCTTTCGTTTGTATTTCACGGCGATTCTCAATTATGTCGGAATGGGTTCTTATAAAACAGCTGTTGCTAGTTTAATACCCAATACGCGTAATCGTGTTCCCCTTTAGTAGTGTGTTACTGCCATATTTTTACGCACTGGATAATAAAGCTTGGATCTTAATTGAATGGAAATTATTGAATTCCTAACTTAATTTATTGACTAATTTTTATTTGGGTGATAAATAACAAAGAGTAATTTTATAATCCTTTGAGAAACATTTTACAAAAATTAATGAATATTTTTAAGTGATCCTTTAACGATCAAATTTTATTTGGGTAAACCAGAGTTAAACCATGGTTTAAAACATTTAATTGATAGGTACATACCCATATCAAATATCAATAAAAAAAATTTCATATACCTATTATTTCGCCTTTTATAATATATAAGATTAAAATTATAAAAAAAAAAATGCCTAACATATTTTATTAAGATTGAAACTTTTTGTTAATCATTTATAATACATATAAATCAATACTTATACTATAATAATATGTTAATCTTATACATGGGTTTCAAAACGGAAAAAAAAATCATCTTTATAAGAATTTGATCAATTAAAATATTAAATACCTAAATAGTTAATGCAAATTATAACAAATATTTTTATTTGGGTAAACCAGAGTTAAACCATGGTTTAAAACATTTATGAGAAATAGTTATATTCCTACCATAAATTATTAGTAATAAAATAACAAAAAACAATTGATTTATATAATATACTATATATAATATATTTAGTAAATTATGGTAGTAATATATGGTGTATTATATATGTTTAAAATAAATATTTCACATATATTAATAATAATAATAATATTTACACTTAAAAATTAACATTACAAGTTGATAAGTTGATTTATTGATTACAATATATAGCCTGTAAAATAGGGGAGGTAAATAAAGAAATAATAAATAAAATTATTTATAAAAATATAGTAAAATAGTATAAAATGAAAGATAAAAATGCATATGCTTGGAATTATATATACCTATTTAATATTGTATTTTGTAATAATTAGTAACAAAATAATATGAATACAATAGTTAATAGAATAATAAATATTATAATTATGTAGTAATCAATGTGATAATTTGTTGACAAAATAATAGTATAAAATGATAGAAAAAAATCATATGCTTATATTAATTACTAACAAAATAATATGAGAAAGTCAATGAAATAATAAATATTACAATTATGTGGCATTCAATGTTATAATTTGACAACAAAAAAATTGTGTTTTTGTTCGATAGCCGATTTTAAAAGCACCGTTTCATCTTCACTCACAAACAGCTTTGACGTACACGACTTTAATGTACATCGCCATTTCACACCCGCTTGTGTAATGCGATCTTTATAAAAAGTATAATTATTTAAAACTAACAAAACCTTGCCCTTTTCACTATGCACTCGCGTATAATATTTTCCATCGTGTTGACAACGTCAATGCTTTTCGTCTACTAAAATGTACATATTATCAAAGACGTATCATATAATAATTTGTAACATCCATAAAAATACTAATTAAGATAGATTTAATCAATTATAATAACTAGCGTATTCCGATAAAGCCTACTATAACTGTCGTTACTCGTTACCCACGTGATAAATCAGCTATGCACTTACGCGCGACTAAATTTGGTAAATCCTTGCTTTGCTATGAGGAGAACAAATATGTATGAATATACTGTATTACTAATGCCTAATATCTAGTAATAAAAATTACTTTAATCACAATAAACTTTTAAAATATACTTATAAAAAATTATAGACTGATAGATGATCTTAGAATTATTTTTCGTATGCCTACAATGTACAATTTTCGTAATCTTAGATCTATACTCGATAAAATACAATTAAGAATAATTTATATCTCACTCGTTCAATCAGTTATTACGTATGGTGTTGAGAGTTGGGGTTGTGCTTATGATACTCATTTAAATAAATTAAAAACAACTATGAATAAACTAATTAAATTTATATTAAAGTTGCCTAGCTACACAAGTACTGATACTATATATAAGGAATTAAAAGTATTTAATTTTGATGAGCTGTTTAAAAAAAGCGTATTATTACTCATATAATATAAGCATAGGAATTTTGTACCAATAAGCAACCATAATGTAAATACTAGATTTAAGAAAAATATAAATATTAATATTCCTAGATGTTATAAATCTTTTGGTATTATATTATTATACTGCTATTACTTTTTGTAAAGACTTAATGATTAATATTAATATCTTGAATAATTGTAATCAATTTAAATATACCATATTAACACTACTCTAAGTTCTAATGTATAATTATTAAATCCATGCATTGTTTTCATTTATTATTATTATAAAACTATTTTTTTTTCTCTCTTTCTCTCTCAAATTAACCTATTGTTTTCTGTTTTAGTCTATTTATAATTATGTTTAATATTTAAATTTCTATATTAAGAACTCATCACCATCTACACAAGCACAGCTTATAAATTATAGAAGGTGAGCAGACGATACCTATTATAATTATATTTTCAAGTGTATTAATTGTTTTGTTTGCAAATAAATTCTAATTCTAATTCTAACTACTTATCGTATACAGACACAAAAAAAAAATCAATAAATAAAAAATAAAAATAAAAGAAAAGAAACAACAAAAGAAAAATTAAAGAAAAACGGGATTTTTTACGCAAAATCTGTTTTTGCGAGAATCGATTTTCGTTTTTGGTGCAACTCTAAAACAAATGACCGTAGGTACATGAAATGTTGACTGAATGTTTATATTAGCATTTTCTATACACCATAACATTTTGAAAATATATTGACTCTTTTTGAGCTGTTTACGGAAATGTCAGTTTTTAATTTTTTAGTTATTTTTTCTATAAATAACAATTTAATTTTATTTACAGTGTAAAAAAGCGTGAAAATTTAATGCAAGGCTCCTAAAATAATGTTACAATAGCAGTTGAAAAATATTAAAAATATATAGGTACAAATTTTTTTTATAAGCATTTAAAGTTAAAATTTTGACAAAATTTATCAAATTTAATATTTAATAATTATTTTGTAGTTGAAAACTTATAAAATGTTCAACTTTTATAGCTAAATATTGAAAATTTAAAACAAGGTTCCACGTAAATTATATTAATTTTACTAGCTCAAAGTGAAACTCGGGGTCCGTTGGACTCGCTGAGAGTGGGTACCGATTTTGGAGAAAATGTAGTTAGAATTATAAAAGTCGCAAAGGTTGTAAGATGAAAGTTTAGGATTTGTGTTAAGGATTAATGATTAGGATTAGAGATTTGCCGCTTTGGCGGGAATGTTTAAGAGTTTGAGCGTCACGAACGTTGTAAATGGATAGGCTGGATACGATCTCCAGGATCACCTCCCGTTTGTCCGCTGCTTTTGGTTGTTAAAATTGTTAAAAAGTGTAGAGTTGATAGGTTTATTTGATTGTCTAGGTATCAGTCATAAAATCACATAGGTAGGCGGACAATATGCGAAGCGGATATCATCAGGTATGCAATACATTTTCAGTGGATTGCCGACAACGTTGGTAGCGTAGGTAACTGAAGAATGGAAAATATAGTTAATTAAAGATTTATGTCTATGGTTTAAATTTTGTTCAGTGATTATTTCGTCATCACCTACCGTTTTTAAAAATACTGTGCAAGTGTTAACTGTACATCACCACTTATCCTCACCCGGACTTAGAGGCCGATTAGTTTTCCGAAATTTAAATTTTTCAGTTATTTTCATGCTTTTTTCGCGCTGCGAAACGAATTGTTCGGCCATCGTGACTTCACTGATTAAACTGAATACGACATGTACTAAGTAGCCCCATGCCGGATGTAGTGATTGATAAGCCATCAGTAGATGCCGTATAACTGCAATAACTATTCAATAACGTGTTGGTATTTTTAGACAACAATATAATTTCTGTGATATAATTGCAAAAGTACACAATCATAGTGACATTAATAATTCAAAAGTTTTATATATTTTACAAACGGCGCACAGCTTAAGTTGTAAGTACCTTTTAACATGGATAAAAATTTGGGCGCAGTTTACATAATACCTTTTTAATATGGATAAAAAATTTGGGCGCAGTTAGACCCGACGTCAAGCGGCTTTAAGTGAAGAGAACACAACATTTGAAATAATTTACGAAAAATAAAACAAATATAATAAGTATTTATTGTATGGTATAATATAATAATGACAATTTAGAGAAAATAATATGTGTTAAATTCCTAATAATTTAAATAACATATAGGTATATAAATATAATATATAATATACAGCCATATAATGTAATATTAATCAATAAATATTAACATGCATATTATAATATTATGTATATGAAAAAAAACGTGAAAACAAAATCGAATAATAAATAAATAAATAGAAAAACATTGTACAAATGTATGAAAATAAATTATATTTAAGAGGACATCGCACCCGCACGTGTTCTATCCGCTTCTACACCTACGACATAACAAATGTTCGTTCGCTAGTTTCGAACCGTTACGGACCCGTTAGTCGATTTTTCGAGTTTCGGGTGCTGGAGTCCACTGACCCTGGCACCCGCAAACGGAAAATGGATTTTGGGCGGTTATACTTAAGTTACAAATTCCAAATTTGTGGTTACGAATTATTACGAACTGGTTACTAATTTGTGGAACCATTTTTGTAACAAAATGTTAAGTTTGCGGTGCCAGGGTCTAATATAAAATTTTAATGAAAATGTCATGTAAGATTTATTTTAGAGTTGCACCAAAAACCAAAATTAATTGTGTCGAAAATCGGTTTTATCAAAAACAGTTTTTACGAGAAATTCTCGTTTTTCCTTAATTTTAGATTCTGAGCGGAGCGATGAATATATTGATTAAACAATGATGTGGGTTTTTTATTTTGTGTGTCTGTCACCACCATTTGGGGCAGTAAAACTGCTTCGATTTTCTTCAACAGTATCTTGTTCGATGGGAATGTGAATCTAGTTGGTGCACTCGCGAGGTTAAAATTCAAAATTCCCAATAGTGTTCGGAAACTATAAATTGTAAATACATGAAAATATCACTGAATGTTTATATTTTCATTTTCTATACACTATACAATTTTGAAAATATTTAAACTCTTTTTGAGCTATAAATGGACAATTTCAATTTTCCATTTTTAGAGTTTTTTCATATAAATATCAATAAAAAATCTTTTAGTTTGGCCAAAAAGCGTGAAGATTTGATACAAGGATTCTGATATATTGTTACAATAGAAGTTGAAAAATATTAAAAATACATAGGCACAAATTTTTTTTATAAGCAATTAAACTTCAATTTTTGACGAAATGTATCAAATTGAAAATGTACAGTATGTTAAACTTTTATAGCTGTCCAAGCCAACGAATAAAATATTCATAATTATTATATTACCTCGTACCACCACTCCGCCACCGACCGGCATACCTACGACATATTAATTTTATTGTCTAATTGAATTATTATATTATTATATTTACCTGCTGTACTATATTATTGTTATCTATTACGTAAAACGGCACGGCCGCCGACGACGAGCCGGTCCATGTATAATTACCACAGCCGCCTAAGCTGGCAGTCCGTTAATTACCGTTAACGCAAAAGCAGCGCAAATCGTTATTTTTATTATATTATGCGTTGCAGGCGCGAATCACCTTGTAAGTTGTAATATCAAATGATATTGTTCATATATCGTGATCTGGCTCGAACAGCCGGTTATTTTATTATTGGTTTAGATAATATTAAATTAAATTGTTAGCGCCGGCTCTAATAGCCGTTTGCATATTATTATTACTATTTGTCTAGATACACCGCGTCGTTATTTCACATAATACTATTATATTATAATGTCACGAGTGCGATTTATTTAATTCATATTTTGTACTGTTATATTATTATTATTTAGCCACAAGCGCTGTATCTAGCTATTGCCATTTAAATATTATTGTCTGGCTCAAATAGCCAGTTATTTTATTACTGTTAACCCATTATTGTTGTGCACCTATCATAAAATTATTATACAGGCACAGGTGGTAGCGGCTGGCCAGCAAAGCACCGACAATCTGTGAGTTTTTACATATTATATATTATTATTATTCATTGTTTTTTATATTGTCGGTACAAGAGTGCCGTGTTGTTTATATTCTATATACATATGATTGTGTTGCTGTCCATATTATAATTTTGCTACCAATAATACAACAGGACTTATTTCTCAAAACCGTGTTATTTCTTATTATTATTTTAATTGTAGCACACACACCTATATACACACATTTACACACCTACCACACTCTAGCACTCACAGGATTTGCTCGGCGACCCTGTCCACTTTCTGTTGAGTGCTATACATAAATACACATCATAACACAGGTCGGTCGGTGTGTACAGAGTGCGTGCGAAGCATCTGGTGACCGGGCACCACGGACTATTTTTGTACGTACCCGGCCCAATCAGTCGAGAAAGAAATTGTTAAATTTTGTTTAACGTCATCTCGAAAATGGTCCACGGTTAGACGCCATTAAATAACGTCCGAAAACAACAATTCGGAATGACCATGTAATGTGTTTACAATGCCTTTGAACAGAAAAAATAATTCAATATCTTCAGGTCGCCCACCAATTATAAGCTTTGTATCGGAATCTGAACGAACCCAAAGACGGAAAATGCAGGCATTACTTAGTTCCTCGTGTGTGATTTCACCAGAAATTGTATGCGCCGTGAAAAATAAATTGATGCAGACGTTATACGATTTGCTCCTCTCCCAATTGGTATATATTTTTGTATGATACAAAATATTGTAGACGTATATTAATTTACTAAAATTTAACATATTATTCAAATTTCAAGGTAAACTATCAGAAGAAGCTCAAGAAAGTCGAAATAAAGAGTATAAGATGTACAGGGAGCATCATGCGAGAAAAAAATTCTATATTGAATACGAATGAAGATTTGATGCATACTTTGTTGTTTACGTCCGATCCATATATTATATCATCCTTGAGAAATGTTTCCAAAAAATATGTACAGGAATATTCAGAGGACGTTAAGAAATTATTAATAATATAATTGATTTAAATCAATTCCTATCGGATATTGACTTATCTGCTTGAAATACATTTTCTTAATAAGTTATTTATGTATAAATAACAAATAAAATTTGGGGCAAATTTTTTTTTTTTTATTTGTTGTTGACAACATGTACTAAAACATTTTTGCATTTAATATTACGTAAAACTGCGTAATTTTTAATTATGTTCTTAAATAACCAAAAAACCAATGGAAACCTTGTGTTTTTCGTGTTAAATTTCGTATTACTCTTGATTAAAAAAAATATATTATTTTTCGGACGGTATCATATTAAGAACAAAATAATAAGTGTGAACTGTAAAAGTATGGACTTTAAATAAATTATTTAGAGTGAAAAAAATTACTTAGAGCGTAAAAATTGGAAATAATCGATAAAAATATATATATATCTCTAATCAAACAATTCCATCACATTCAGTAATCAAATGAATCACTTCCTTTTTTTTTTAAATTACCATCAAAATACTATAACAAAAATAAATAAACTCCAAAATGTAGCATTTTTTAGTTTTTAGAAATAGTACTTTTGGCCAGCTAAAAATGGATTTCAGACCACTGTGCAGCGTAGAGATTTGTCTCCAATTATTAGACTGGACAAAACAAAAATAAAATTGTAACTAATTTTCAAGCCCCCCCCACCATTGAAAATCCTACGTACGCCACTGATGTATACTATTTGCTATTCACACTATATTATAATATAATACCAATAATATGTCAAGCAGTCGCCCAACTACCCACCCACCCCAAAATCATGTGTATCCATCGATACACATGAGGTATAGGATAGCCGCCACTGCTGGCCGGATCGCGCATGACATATGTGTTGGCGATCGTCGTTACTATTATTTTCATGTACATGGTGCTTGTGGTAATAGTGTCGAAATATCTTAACACTTTTCTTGTGTCGTGTTCACTGTTCAGATGAGTGATCGGACGATATTATTGTCCCGCGGGCGATTGACACTTATAAATAATTATAATACACGTATATTATAGTGGTGTGCGTGCGTTATACTCTGGCACTACCGTAGGTACATTATAATAAATTGTGTTACGATTATTGCGTAATCTGCTCCATAGCGGTCGGGTATCGTTATTAGTTATTATTATTGTAAATCCATGGTGTGCTAAAATTCTCATACTGTCAAATCTTTTTTATTATATTATTATTTAATGTGAATTATTATTACTGTCGACATTCACATAATATACGTATCTGAGACCGGTCCGTTAGGGAATTTATAATAAGAGGTCTGTAAAAACAGTATTGCCGTATGTATGTACCTATTATAATTTATATTTGATTGTCGTCATATGTAAAAATATATCTTATATTATCCTTATCCGAAGTGTGTGATCTATTATTCATATTATTAAATACACTTAACCTTAGAGACGAGTAAACGTTGTGGTGTATAGTAGGTATATCAAATCTAATATGTATCAGGATACAAAAATAAATATATGTAATATAATATGTAAACTTAAATTCATCAAACAATTTGAAAATGTTTTAATTAATAGTTATATAAAAAACTGTAATAAACACTAATAATATGAAATAAATATTTATTCTTATGAATGTGTAATTTTTTCTTACTTTTTGTTTGCTGTTTTAATTTTATAGTGGGCCATAGTATTATTAGTATTTATTACAGTTTTTTATATAACTATTAATTAAAACATTTTCAAATTGTTTGATGAATTTAAGTTTACATATTATATTACATATATTTATTTTTGTATCCTGATACATATTAGATTTGATATACCTACTATACACCACAACGTTTACTCGTCTCTAAGGTTAAGTGTATTTAATAATATGAATAATAGATCACACACTTCGGATAAGGATAATATAAGATATATTTTTACATATGACGACAATCAAATATAAATTATAATAGGTACATACATACGGCAATACTGTTTTTACAGACCTCTTATTATAAATTCCCTAACGGACCGGTCTCAGATACGTATATTATGTGAATGTCGACAGTAATAATAATTCACATTAAATAATAATATAATAAAAAAGATTTGACAGTATGAGAATTTTAGCACACCATGGATTTACAATAATAATAACTAATAACGATACCCGACCGCTATGGAGCAGATTACGCAATAATCGTAACACAATTTATTATAATGTACCTACGGTAGTGCCAGAGTATAACGCACGCACACCACTATAATATACGTGTATTATAATTATTTATAAGTGTCAATCGCCCGCGGGACAATAATATCGTCCGATCACTCATCTGAACAGTGAACACGACACAAGAAAAGTGTTAAGATATTTCGACACTATTACCACAAGCACCATGTACATGAAAATAATAGTAACGACGATCGCCAACACATATGTCATGCGCGATCCGGCCAGCAGTGGCGGCTATCCTATACCTCATGTGTATCGATGGATACACATGATTTTGGGGTGGGTGGGTAGTTGGGCGACTGCTTGACATATTATTGGTATTATATTATAATATAGTGTGAATAGCAAATAGTATACATCAGTGGCGTACGTAGGATTTTCAATGGTGGGGGGGGCTTGAAAATTAGTTACAATTTTATTTTTGTTTTGTCCAGTCTAATAATTGGAGACAAATCTCTACGCTGCACAGTGGTCTGAAATCCATTTTTAGCTGGCCAAAAGTACTATTTCTAAAAACTAAAAAATGCTACATTTTGGAGTTTATTTATTTTTGTTATAGTATTTTGATGGTAATTTAAAAAAAAAAGGAAGTGATTCATTTGATTACTGAATGTGATGGAATTGTTTGATTAGAGATATATATATATTTTTATCGATTATTTCCAATTTTTACGCTCTAAGTAATTTTTTTCACTCTAAATAATTTATTTAAAGTCCATACTTTTACAGTTCACACTTATTATTTTGTTCTTAATATGATACCGTCCGAAAAATAATATATTTTTTTTAATCAAGAGTAATACGAAATTTAACACGAAAAACACAAGGTTTCCATTGGTTTTTTGGTTATTTAAGAACATAATTAAAAATTACGCAGTTTTACGTAATATTAAATGCAAAAATGTTTTAGTACATGTTGTCAACAACAAATAAAAAAAAAAAAATTTGCCCCAAATTTTATTTGTTATTTATACATAAATAACTTATTAAGAAAATGTATTTCAAGCAGATAAGTCAATATCCGATAGGAATTGATTTAAATCAATTATATTATTAATAATTTCTTAACGTCCTCTGAATATTCCTGTACATATTTTTTGGAAACATTTCTCAAGGATGATATAATATATGGATCGGACGTAAACAACAAAGTATGCATCAAATCTTCATTCGTATTCAATATAGAATTTTTTTCTCGCATGATGCTCCCTGTACATCTTATACTCTTTATTTCGACTTTCTTGAGCTTCTTCTGATAGTTTACCTTGAAATTTGAATAATATGTTAAATTTTAGTAAATTAATATACGTCTACAATATTTTGTATCATACAAAAATATATACCAATTGGGAGAGGAGCAAATCGTATAACGTCTGCATCAATTTATTTTTCACGGCGCATACAATTTCTGGTGAAATCACACACGAGGAACTAAGTAATGCCTGCATTTTCCGTCTTTGGGTTCGTTCAGATTCCGATACAAAGCTTATAATTGGTGGGCGACCTGAAGATATTGAATTATTTTTTCTGTTCAAAGGCATTGTAAACACATTACATGGTCATTCCGAATTGTTGTTTTCGGACGTTATTTAATGGCGTCTAACCGTGGACCATTTTCGAGATGACGTTAAACAAAATTTAACAATTTCTTTCTCGACTGATTGGGCCGGGTACGTACAAAAATAGTCCGTGGTGCCCGGTCACCAGATGCTTCGCACGCACTCTGTACACACCGACCGACCTGTGTTATGATGTGTATTTATGTATAGCACTCAACAGAAAGTGGACAGGGTCGCCGAGCAAATCCTGTGAGTGCTAGAGTGTGGTAGGTGTGTAAATGTGTGTATATAGGTGTGTGTGCTACAATTAAAATAATAATAAGAAATAACACGGTTTTGAGAAATAAGTCCTGTTGTATTATTGGTAGCAAAATTATAATATGGACAGCAACACAATCATATGTATATAGAATATAAACAACACGGCACTCTTGTACCGACAATATAAAAAACAATGAATAATAATAATATATAATATGTAAAAACTCACAGATTGTCGGTGCTTTGCTGGCCAGCCGCTACCACCTGTGCCTGTATAATAATTTTATGATAGGTGCACAACAATAATGGGTTAACAGTAATAAAATAACTGGCTATTTGAGCCAGACAATAATATTTAAATGGCAATAGCTAGATACAGCGCTTGTGGCTAAATAATAATAATATAACAGTACAAAATATGAATTAAATAAATCGCACTCGTGACATTATAATATAATAGTATTATGTGAAATAACGACGCGGTGTATCTAGACAAATAGTAATAATAATATGCAAACGGCTATTAGAGCCGGCGCTAACAATTTAATTTAATATTATCTAAACCAATAATAAAATAACCGGCTGTTCGAGCCAGATCACGATATATGAACAATATCATTTGATATTACAACTTACAAGGTGATTCGCGCCTGCAACGCATAATATAATAAAAATAACGATTTGCGCTGCTTTTGCGTTAACGGTAATTAACGGACTGCCAGCTTAGGCGGCTGTGGTAATTATACATGGACCGGCTCGTCGTCGGCGGCCGTGCCGTTTTACGTAATAGAAAACAATAATATAGTACAGCAGGTAAATATAATAATCAGGGCTTGCAAACGTTATAATAACGTTATGATTATAACGTTATATTTGACAAATAACGATTGAAATTTGTAAACGTAATTATAACGGAAAACGATAATCAAAAATAATTAAATACCGCAAAACAAAACATAACGATTAACAATATATATAATATATCATTAAACAAAAAATATCGCAAAACGTAATTTATAGAATATCATTACGAAAAATAACGCAAAACAAAATTATTTGAAAATTTAAAATCCATTTATTTAAAGGTATTTAAGGTATATTGGTTTCGTAGAAATATATTTTATTTCATGCTATTTATTTTTGTCTTAGAAAAAAATCTAAGAATTGATTATATTATATTCCGTATCTGGGACATTACCTACCCGCATTTTTTTGGAGTTATTGATAACTTTTAAACTGAATTGTCAATAGCTAATACCTAGTATAATAATAATAATAATTATTATTATTATTATTAATAATGATTAATAATGCCCCGATAATTGCGCTGTAGAAGTATAGAGTATAGACTTATTTTGTATTCACTATTCACTCTGTACTTTGTCTACTCTGTAGTCTGTACTACTGCGATCCTCTTAGTATACTGTTATTAAAACATCCGTTTTATTTATATTACCTAGCTAAATATTAAAACAAAAACGCTATCATGGGTAGTATCATATATATACTTGAATACATTACTATTTACTTACATATTGGTGTTAGTATTTATTCCATTATTTGTGTATATAGTAATAGGAATACTATAATATTATAGTCTATACTCAATATTTCTATAATTTATTAGGCAATTGTAGCAAGGTATAAATACATTTCAGGTAATGTATTTCATGTACATTTCAGGTATATGTCAAACTAATCAGTGCAAATGTGTAAAACATAAATTACTGTCTAATTTTAAATGATATTTACATAATTTGAAATGTTGTAAAAATGACTATATAATTCTAACACTTATAAAACTATAAATAAATAATAATGATTGATGATCAAATAGGTATAAATGTATAATACATTTAAAACATTAAAACAATAATAATTAATGGTTTTATTTTTGCTATTATAGGTAATATAATGTGTAGTGATTTTATATAATTCCTAGGTAATTTATTAAATTAAAATATTAAATAATAATTGGTATAGTATAGGTACCAACGTAATTATATAAAATACCTAGGTGTTTGGTACATAGAATACCATTTATACCAATATTGAATATTAATAAAATAATAAATTATAATTTTCTGGTAACGATGTTGAAAAAAATTAAGTTGTAAATTATTTACTGGATTGTTGGAAAATGTTGGGTAAAATAACGTTTTTATTCTTAATAATGATAAATTCAAAACTTGGATAACGTTTTAATTCTGAATAACAATAAACGCAAAAATTGTGTAACGTTTTAATTCTGAATAACGATAAACGCAAAAATTGTGTAACGTTTTAATTCTGAATAACGATAAACGAAAAAATTGTGTAACGTTTTAATTGTAAATAACGTAAAACGGAATTTTTTTTTCAAATGCAAGCCCTGATAATAATATAATAATTCAATTAGACAATAAAATTAATATGTCGTGTGTATGCCGGTCGGTGGCGGAGTGGTGGTACGAGGTGATATAATAATTAAGAATATTTTATTCGTTGGCTTGGACATCGACCATATTGATTTGATGTAATCAACACTCCAATCGAACCCACTGTATTTGTTTAGTAAAAAATGTAATAGTGCTTTCTTTGAAGCTACACTAATAATTAATTGCATTGATCTTTGTTAAGTTACGAATTTAAATTTGTGGACTGTATGGAATTTTATTAGTATAAGAATATAATATACTCGGTTTATTTTGAAGTAGGTAAAATATTTTTATTTAAGCGGTGATTGGCAGTTGAACGCATACTGACACTAGACTTCTTATACTATTATATTATTACATAGTGCTCGCTATCGCGAGCGAATCGTTTACAAATTATTGGAGATAAAATATACGCGTCAACAATCCTCTTTCTCGAATAACTTCGATTAGATCCCGATTGTAAGTTTCTCTTAGGGAAGTCACATTAACTAAACAAAGTACAGATATATATGTTACAAATGTTGGGAAAATATTACAATACAATTATTTAATTATTGATGTGCATAAAAAGATCAACATTTTTCTTAGAAAATTAAAATATGATAAAATACCTAACTTATTGGCATTGTAGGTATATCAGGTAATACAAGTTAAACAATATTAAATTTAAAAAATAACTTATCGATTTGATCATCCGTCATTTCAAATGCAAGTGTAGGGAAAAATAAATGTATAAAAATCAAACTAAAGCGAAAATTATGCTCGTGCATGCGAACGTTTATAAATGAAAAAACAAATAACACGTTCAGTTTAAAAGTATTATTTTATTAGTCTTATAATATAATCTTATCGAAATCGTACCTTAATACCATTATTTTCCGGTTGATAATGGATAAGACGATAAAGTATACAGTAACTTTTCTGTTAGGAAAGTGAATGTAGTTGGTACTTTGGGGGATAAAAAGTAAAAATTTTCCAGTAGTTTTCAAAAGCGACGTGAAAAACAAAAGAAAAATTAAAGAAAAACGGGATTTTTTACGCAAAATCTGTTTTTGAGAAAATCGATTTTGGTTTTTGGTACAACTCTAAAACAAATAATCGTAGGTACATGAAATTTTAACTGAATGTTTATATTAGCATTTTCTACACGCCATAACATTTTCCAAATATTTTGACTTAATTTGAGCTGTTTACGGACATTTTTTTTAGTTTTTTTTTCTATAAATATCAATAAAATTTTATCTGTTGAGTAAAAAAGCTTGAAAATTTAATAGAAGGCTCCTAGGTTATTGTTTCAAAGGCAGATGAAAAAAAATAAAAATCCTTAGTCACAGTTTTTATTTATAATCATTTAAAGTTCAAATATTAACAAAATACGTAAAAATGACGAACATTTCCAAATTATTTTGAGTTAGAAATTCATAAAAAATGTTCTTTTTAAATCGAAGATTTGAAAATGTAATACAAGATTCCTCATAAGTTTGTCTATAAAAAATGTCTACAAGAAAGTAAAATTAAATTTTTAAAAGCGTTCGAAATTGGTATTTTTACAACATTATATATTCAATCGATTTCTCATGTAACGATTTTCTTATTTTGTTGTAATTAAAAAATGAATGACTGTAGATAGTTGAAAATTTCTCTGAATGTTTATATTAGCATTTTCTATACACGATAAAATTTATAAAATAATTTGACTCTTTTTGAGCTGTTTACGGACATTGTCAGTTTTAAATTTTTTTAGTTTTTTTTTCTATAAATATCAATAACATTTTATTTGTTGGTTAAAAAAGCGTGAAAATGTAATGCAAGGCTCCTGATATAATGTTACAATAGCAGTTGAAAAATATTAAAAATACGTAGGGCCTATTTTTTTTATAAGCATTTAAAGTTCGAATTTTGACAAAATTTATCAAATTTAAAATTTAATAATTATTTTGTAGTTAAAAATGTATAAAATGTTAATTTTTTTATAGCTAAGGATTGAAAATTTAAAACAAGGCTCCACGTAAATAGGTTAATATATAAATTGCTTTATTCTCAATAATATAATCAAATAGTAATATCATAGGCTGACTGACAATTTTCGGTCAGAATCGTTTTTCTTATACAATAATATTATATTGTATGAAAAAAATTAATTAATATTTATATATATATATATATATATCTAATCAAACAGTTCTATAACGTTCAATAATCAAATGAATCACTTCATTTTCTTAAATTACCATCAAAATACTATAACAAAAATAAATAAACACTAAAATGTAGTTTTTTTTTGTTTTTAGAAATGTCCAGCTAAAATGGGTTTTAGACCACTGTGCGCTGGTTGCAGTAGCAGTAATAAGTGACATGCAGCATGCACTGACGCTGGGGGAATAGTCTATACTTTCATTTTTATTAAGTATGTCTATAAAATATATTAAATACCATTATAATTTTAAGTTTTCAAATAGATGAGTATAAATTATTTAGTGTCTATTCGTATTTTTTGTTTTTTGTAAACTTTAAACCTACTCTAACATTCGTATAAAACATTTTAGCTAAACGAATATGACGGTTGTATAACAATACATTTATATGCCATGTATACTATGTGTGTAAGGAAATGTTGGTGGGTGGGTGTCCACTGATTTTAGTAATTTGGATACACATGGTAAATTTAGTGTAGCCGCCACAAGCACAAGTGCAACGGCAGAACTAAAACTGCTTTTAATTGCATTGCATATTATTAATGCGATTGCGATGTACAGCGGTAGCGGATATAAATAACTGTCGAACATTCACCGATATCTGCATATTTGTGTACAATGTATATTGATATATCTAGGTCCAAACAATAATAGTATAATACTTATTGGCTATTATGTATTTATATATTTTATTTAAAAGTAATTTATTGTTACCTACGTAAATTGTAAATCTATATCTATATATATAAAAATAAGTGTACATTTTGAATACATTTTATAACTCAAGATCCACCAAACCGATAAAAATTCCAGGACATATTAAGATTGATATGTAGATGGTTTCTGTGAAGTGTGTACGCTGTGGGATAAGTGGTTCCGAAGTTAACTTTTATGGCTAAGGATTTAAAATTTAAAACAATGCTCCGCGTAAATAGGTTATATATAAATTACTTTATTCACAATAATATCATCAAATATACTTGGTAATATCATAGGCTGACTAACTGTTTTCGCTCAGAATCGTTTTTCTTATACAATGATATTATATCATGAATTCAAATTTAACACCATCCATTACAGTGACCCACTTGTAACCTACTGTACAGCAGAGCGACATCCACTTATCCACCTTTTTATCTTTATATATAACCCATAGCAACCATTAAAAACAAAAATTTCTATCGTAAATCTTTAAACTCCTGTTTGAGCACCTGCCGGGGGTGATCACTTCCCTTTTTAAATATTCGCCTATGACACTCACAAAGAATGTGGCTTTGTATTAGTGAAAGAATTTTCGAAATCGGTTCAGTAGTTTTGGAGTTTATCCCGAACATACAAACAAACGCTATCATTTTATATATTAGTATAGGTAAAAATGAATGTTTATGTGTGGATTAGACCTCTGGGAAGAAGATAGACTAAATTTAAAAAGTGTTAAATTTGTTTTTTTTTTATTCATCGGATTTTAGTACGGTTGCGTTAGGCTTTTGTATTAATTGATTATATTAATCCTCCGTAAGTGGAATTAAGTAAAAATTACAAACTTGGTACAATTTTGATACTTATTTAGAGTTAAATTATACACTTACGTATAAACATCTCGGGGTCCGCGATCTACCGCAGGTAGATTGCCAATACCTGATAATATACTGCTGAAAATCAGACTTTTTATTCCGGGCAACAGAAAAGTTAAGATAAATTTTGAATACCATACACCATACACCGAATATTAAATAACGAATTGAACAAAGTTTGAGTCATATAGAATTGGTACATTTAACGGGCAACGAAGTGCAAACGGGATCAGCTAGTATATAATAAAGTTTGAAAGTGCATTACATTATTTTTATCTTATATTATAGTATTATTTTGCTATTATTAACAAGGTTTGTTAAAGTTTTAAAATTTTAAATAATATGTTATTCTTATTAACAATAAGGTTTGTTAAAATAATTTTATATTAGTTATTTTCGAGACTTAAAAAATAATTACATATGAGTTTTGTTACATAAAGTTGTTTTATTAATATAAATAACTATATTCAAAAGTTATTCAATGTATTTATATATGTATATCATCTTACTCCGGGGAAATGTCAACTTACCCCAGCCCATGGGTAATATGACGAATTTCGTTTTTTTTTATTAAAAAAAAATTGGTTTAAAGACAAATGTTGACACTGTTGTTTTTTTTACAAAAGTTAAAAGTTATAAATTGGTATAGAATTTGAACTTGTATCATAAAAATTAGTCATCCGAGAATACTTCAAACCTTAGATTCGTCAATTTTCCCGGGTCTCCCCTACCTACCTAAATAGTCAATTATTAGGCTATATGACATAAGCGCCAATCTAATATTTTATGCCTGTTATACCCAACATATGACATAAGCGTCAAAGGTGCAAAAATGACATATCATTTTCGCCAAAATAAATATTTTATATAAGTAGTTTTTTCAAAATTGATATATCTTATAAAAATTATATTATATTATAAAATTAATAAATCATAAATTATGATATACATGCAATTCAATATACATTTAATACATCGGTTGAGATTTTATAGCAGAACATTTTTTTTTTTGGTACACCTCAATGACACATTACCACTGGCCATTCCTCGTAAAAATCTATATTTTTGCTCTTCAAACAAAATACACACTACACCTTTATTCGTAACAGTTTTTGTAAAATCCATTTTAACGAATTCTTACGAAATAGGTACTAACAATATGTTATAAAACTAGGGCTCGGAAGTTGAGGCATTTTGCATTTTTTTTTGGAAATTTTTAGACGATACTCTCCTTGCTACAAATGTGTTTCATTAGCATGTGAATCTGAAAAACTAAATTTTATTTTGCATTTTTATGCATTTTTTGGCTTTTTTTCCTTTTAAGTCATTTTTTGACATTTTCAGGTCATTTTTCAACATTTTTATTGATTTCACACTAGTTCACTTCTGATCGTTTCTTGTCTATGCCGATAACTTAAAACTTGGAAATTACCACGGACAAGATTAGTACCTATTCGATTTTATCTTGCCGATTACATTTTGTCGTTATCGTGTTTCCTAATAAATTCGATTACAGTCGTAATTTCAGATATGCCCCAATCACTTCAGTGGACGTGGAGAGAAGTTTTTCAAAGTATAAATATTTATTAACAGATAATCGTCGTTCATTTACTTTTGATAACATCAAAAACGCTCTAATTATACAATGCAATGATTTTTGAGTAATTTGTACGGTTTGATAAATTTATAGGACAAATATTTTTTATTTCATTTTTAAAGACATTATTTGTCATTTTTATGTCATATTTTGAGCAATTTGTAAGCTTTGATAAATGTATATAGAATTTTATAGTAAAATAGAGTAAAATATTTAAAAAAATCTTTTGATGTTTTTAAGGTCATCAACTTCTAACCCCTAGTTATAACACAAAACTGCTCACACACGACTGTCTATGTGACAATCTATCGTAATCAGATTATACATTTGTCGATTAAGATTAAACGTTTGGAGGTAACGATAGAGTTCTAAATTTAATATCTGTTATTTAATATCTATTAACCGTGACACACAGGTACCTAGGATTTTGGCGCTTGTCTTCCACCGAATTATTAGTAGATATCCGTCTAGATATCAATGAACAAAAATAATAATAATAATAAGGGGCAAAGGTAAGCCACCAATAGTGAAACTGAAGGCATTAGTTTTCGCCACATTATCATTGACTTTCTCGTATTATCGAGAATTATTTATAGTATTTACATGATTTCTTCCCGGCCGACGATGGCACTAACGATGTGGCTTGATGTTGGTCACCCCCTTCCGAATCGACGAACGGCTTCGCCAGCGGTTACGGCTTAACCGCCGCCCGGACCGACTCTCTCGTCTCTCCTCTCATCACGCGACTACGCTATAGTAGGTACACTTGTGCACTGCACCGCTTTTCCTCATAATATACATTCGTCGTTCACAACAACCTCGTGACCAACGCTTTTGTCGTATCGCCAATAAAGCCAACGAGCACCACTAATAACTTGTACTATTTTCCACCGTTCTCTCTTGTATATTTCGAATAAACGTTCAATTGTAATCAACAAGCCGCGTTGTTCAATTATTTCATTTTCTCGTCACGCCCCACGTGACTTGGTTGGAGGTATAATAGTCAATACGCTTACTAAACCGCAACCTCCACTATAGTATTAATAATTGTTAAAACCGACGCGCCGTACACACGCACAGATATACGCATATACATAGAGTGGATAAGACGCGTCGCACAAATTTTCATTTGGTGCGGAATACAAAGACCGACAATATTATGTCGGCAAGAGACGCACCAATCAGACGGCGAGTCAACTTTACTGTACCGCGCTACACCGCTCGAATTTCAAGATTCAACGCGATGCGCAGTGTGATCCCGGCTAGACGACGTGTTCCAGACAATACTTCGCTCGTCTTTGGCCTTTGTTTGCTGCCCTAAAACCGACTGTCGGACTAAGCTCGCGTACCTATCGTATTTTTGCCAAATAGTCGTGTGGTTAAGTCGTCGCGCTGGTGATTAGCATAAGACGCGTTGCGTTTATACGCCTTGTTGCTCGCCCGTGATGGTCATCAATGTTGACGTTACAGCCGCCGAAGTGAATCGATGCGATCGTCATTCGGCTCTAACGAAACCACTACCAATCCCGCTGTTCACTTTCCAGCATGGAGTTTGTGTGTGCTCTGCAAGTTGCGGAAGTCAATCGGTCAGCTTCACGTCCTGTCCAGGGCGACCAGAGTGATTCCGCGCCGGAATCAACCCAAGCTATATACTAGGTAAGTGTTGTTATATCGTTTTTGTCGTCACTCGTCTTTGGTAACTCTTAACCGTCAGTAATATTGTTACTCTATTACTACATTTAAATGATGGCGTTAAAACTATACCATTTTGAAAGCAAAAACGCTCGTACCTACTAGTTAAAACCGTTTTATTTGCTTAAACGTGTATATGTACATTTGATAAACCGGTTAATGCAAATAAAACAGTTTTAAGTTCTTAAACTACATAGCGCGAGCGTTTTAGCTTTCAAAACTGTTTAGTTTTAAACTGTTTTAGCGCCATAATATAAACGTAGTATATATGGTTTAATTTGTCATGATCACATCTGTATTACCTATTCATCGGTTGACTATCATGGATCTCTGTAATTTATTATATATTATAGTACAGCGCCCAACCATAGGTACCCTTAATTTGTTATTGTATTATTATAATATTATATAACTCTATATATATATAGAGAGAGGTAAACAGTGAGGTAACCATATCCCAGCCCCCCTCCGCCTACAGCATATCTTGATCGTTTCCGCTAAACACAAATTTAAACACAGAAGCGGTATCAGCGCAACATGCAGTATGCATAGCAACGACCGTACACTTTTCGGCCACTAAACATTAAATACAATTTGCTTCTTTTACGAACAAAATAAAAGCTGAAACGAAAATATCGAAATGTAAACAACATACCCACATGAATATTATACTTCTCGCACAATAATATAAATTATAATAATATTATCTATATTCTTTTCAAACTTAATGAATACTTTAGAGAATTGATAGGTATATTTTCTATGTATATTAAACAATATGCTAAATAAATTAATAGAATATAATAATTATATCACTATGTCTTGCTTGAGAAGTAGTATGCTTATTGCATAAGATCATATATTTTATTAGCATATTCTTTAGGTAAATCCTTAGATATCTAAGGAATGTTTTGAAAATATTTATGGAATATGGTATTGGTATCCACACACGACATTAATTTGATATGCAAGAAAAGAAAGTAATCTTCATGGAATATCTGTCAAGATATTCGTTAGATATCTAAGGAATACATAACTAGACCATCAAAGTATATAACTTTCATTGATCAATACAATTGATCTAACAATACATTTGTATACAAAGTTATATAGGTGTATAAGTGTATATACATACATCAATAAATAATTTATATAGTACTTACCTAATATAAATAAGTTATATAATATAAAAATAAAATAACATTAGGTACCTAACTTTATTAAATTACCAATTGATACATACCCATATCAAATATCAATAAAAAAAATTTCATATACCTACCTATTATCTCGCCTTTTATAATATATAAGCTTAAAATTATAAAAAAAAAAATGCCTTACATATTTTATTAAGATTGAAACTTTTTGCTAATCATTTATAATACATATAAATCAATACTTATACTATAATAATATGTTAATCTTATACATGGGTTTCAAAACGGAAAAAAAAATCATCTTTATAAGAATTTGATCAATTAAAATATTAAATACCTAAATAGTTAATGCAAATTATACCAAATATAAAAAAAAAATAATTTTATATAGGTAGGTATTATAGTTCAAATTTTAAAAAGAAAATAATCACATAATAAATTAACATTGAAACATTAAGTTAACCAGTTTCATTTTGTAGTTATAATATTATTAAAAATGTGACTAACTATAGTTCAGTGTTTTAAATATAATATAGGTATCGTTTAACTTAAAATATACACACCTTGCATTTAAATTATGTGATTTAAAATTTATTTATATGCAGATAATCATTAATAAAAAAAAATATATAATTTTAATTTTTAGCAAATAAAATACATTGAAAAATCAATAACTAGTCCAGATTAACATTTTAAATATAAGTCAAGTAACAATATAAATGTATATTACTTATTTAATTTATATAACAGGTATAAAATAAGTATATTTTTTTAACTAAATACTTGCACACCTCGCATTTCAATTATGTGATTTAAAATGTATTTGTATAACAGGTAATAATTTCTAAAAAAAAAACTATAACCTACTATAAACTTAATTTTTAGTAAAAAAAATACATAAAAAAACTTAACTACAATATCTAGTATATGTACAGATTAACATTGCTTCATGTTAATTAATTATTTAGTTAAAAAAAAAGTAAATTCATATAAATAAAAAAACATTTACTAAACTTAGGAATCAGCTGGTGTTGTTGTTTTTAGATTTTCACTTGCTTTTGTGAGCCAAATAATAGCAACAATTTCCATATCTTTGATTCTTGTGGTGTTCAAAGAAGAATGTAGGTACTGCTTCTAAAAATTTTTAGTAAAAAAAAATACATTAAAAAAACTTAATTACAATAACTAGTATATGTACAGATTAACATTGCTTCATGTTAATAAATTATTTAGTTAAAAAAAAATGTAAATTAATATAAATAAAAAAACATTTACTAAATTAAAAGAAGAAGAATGTACGTAGGTACTGCTTCTAAAATTAATTTCTTAAATAAAATAAATAATTTCAATACCTGCCAACTGGCCAATAACTTATTAAGAAGTAGAGAACATAATTACTATTTTACTAAATGCCTCGCTAAATGCATTTTTATTGTCCTTATGGCCGGTATAGTTATTAGTCAACAGTTTAGTTGAGTTTAGAACTATATTTGTAGATCAATCTAGACAAAAATGACTACACTGCTTTTAGTAATAAGTAACATAATAACTAATGCATGATGTACACATAAGTAATATCATAATTTAGTGCTTACAGTAGGTATGCTAAAATACGGCTATATTTATTTATTTGTATAATTTAAACGAGCGAACCCAGTTACATTTACTATAGACATACGTCTACAATTATATAATATAGTAATAATAATAATAATAATAATAATATTTGTTATCACATGAACACTAATTTTAAAATAATAATAAGACAATTATACAGATAGTATCCATTTGGTAAATATACAGGTTTAAGTAATGTATGTGATGAGACAATTATGAAAATAATTCACTGAAAACAAAAAGGTTAAGAATACAGAGTAAAGTAGTATAACATTGGAAATCAACTTATGAGTAATTGACATAGATTATAATATTTAAACAGCTAAAATATTATTTAGGTAAAAATCAAAATCCTTTAAGGAGACGCAGGAAAATAGATCAACATTTAAATAATTAACAAGTTGCATTGATCTATTTATAGGAGCACTTAGACCATAGTTTGAACGTTGGAGTTGCACATAAAAAGTATTCAATTGCCTAGTTCTACGATTTGGGATATTAAAATTCAATAAAGAAAGTAGTTCAGGACAGTTAATATACCCATTCGTTAATTTAAAAATAAAACATAGATCAAGTCTTTTCCTTCTTTTGACAAGGGTTTCTAGCTTTAAATAGGACAATAATGGTTGATACGATGAGTGAGGCGCTCGTTCGATACAACATCTGAATTGAATGATACGTAGAAACGGTTTTGAATTGATTCCATGCTTTTTGTAGCACCGATTGATTGTGAGGACCATACTATAGATCCATAATCAAGTAATGATCTAACGAAGGAACAGTAGAGTGACTTTAACGCTAAAGGATTTACGAAGTCTTTACAGCTACGTTTTATGAAACCTAACATTGAAGAGGCTTTATTTTGAATATAAATATAGTGATAATTAAATGAAAGAGATGGGTCGAAATAAATTCCCAGATCCTTGTACAGATAGACTCGATCTAATTTAATGTTGTTTATATAATAATTATATAAAGTAGGTGTACGGTTTTTAGAGAAGGTAATAATTTTACATTTGTCTATGTTGAGGGATAAATTATTTTGAGTACACTAGGTGCTGAGACGATTTAAGTCATCCTGTAGCAATAAATTATCAGCTGGGGATGTAATTATACGGTAAATTTTCATATCATCTGCATATAATAACGTATTAGAGTTTAAAAATTCGATGTCATTGATAAATAAATTAAATAGAAGTGGAGCTAAATGTGATCCCTGTGGAACACCAGTGTTAATTTTAAATAATGAAGAATTAAAACTCGTGCATTTTACATATTGCTGCCTTCCAGTTATGAATGAAACTAACCAAGAGTGGAAAGGATTACGTATACCTAGATTAAATAACTTTGAGCTAAGAACACAATGATCTACTTTATCAAACGCCTTGGAGAAATCAGTATAAATAACGTCGACTTGGAGTCCAGTTCTGAAAGCTTGTAGGATGTAATTTTGGAGTACTAGTAAGTTCGTGGTTGTTGATTTACCCGGCATGAAGCCATGTTGAACATCAGAGATAATATTTTTAAATAACGGAAAAATTTTTTTGTGTACAATACTTTCAAACAATTTAGGGATAATCGAAGTTATAGAAATTGGGCGATAATTAGTGACCAAAGTAATGTCTCCCCCTTTAGGAATCGGTTTAATATAAGAAATTTTCCATTTATCCGGAAAAACACCAGATTTAAGTGACATATTAAATAAGTATAATAAAGGGATAGACAGAACACATTTACAGTTTGTGAAGAAAGCATACGGAATATTATCAGGACCAGGACAAGTAGTGGATTTTAAGTTGCTTAACTCATCATAAATATCGCTTAAAGTAATGACGCAGGTGTTCAAATCGACTTTCATCGATTTAATATCATCGGGTGGTTTTTGCATAAAATTTAATTGTTTGTAGATAGTAGAATAATAATTGACGAAACTTTCCGCGATTTTGTCACCACCAGTAACAGTTTGATTATTATATGAGATAACAGATGGAATATTAGAATTTGATCGTTTGCTATTAATATAATTCCAGAACCTTTGAGGGTTAGAGGCTATTGAACTTTGAGTTCTCTGTATAAAATTACCATAATCAGTCTTATTAACAACTTTACATTGAGCACGTAGATTAGAGAATATATTATAATTTACATTAGTTGGCGTTTGTTTATATACTTTATGGGCAACTTTTTTTGAGAATATTAACTGTTTTAGAGTTTTGGAAAACCATAAAGGATACTTTGAGGAGAACATACGTTTTTTTTGACAGTGTACATCAATTATATCGTGTAATCTGGAGTAGAATATATACAAGTGATCTATTGGCCTTGTAATTGAAACATTTATTTCGTGATTCGTACAACTATGTTGTTATTATTGAACAGTATGATGTTACTTTTTATACAATATTCAACACAACCCCGTAATTAATATTCTATACAATAAAGAATTAATGTAATTTCCAAAACTAACCAAAACGTTGACTGTTTTGTATGCCGAAATATATTCTGCTTCAGTTGAGCTGAACGTTACTATGGATTGCCTCTGCGCTTGCCATGACAGCCCTAGCATGAACAGATGACCTGAAATATTCCTTACTATTTAATAAATTAAATTTGCTAACTAGTGTATTAGTAAAATTTGTTTAATGTATACATAATGATCCGTCAAAACATCTAGTTCTTTCCATACCTAGAAAATAATCTAGATTACCTTGTGTTATTTCAAACTATCGTTCAAGACCTTGTAATAATATATTTATTTTTATTTTGTTGCTTGACAATAAAACCATCATCAACAAAAATAGCTAAAATTAATGTTTCATTATTATTGTGATTAAAATAAATACACGGATTCAATGTACCTACCTACTTTGTTCTATTTTCAACTCAAATAGAAATTGCCTAAATCTATTATTCCAACATCTTGGTGATTGTTTTATTTAGTAAAACTTCTATTTGGTTTGCATACTCATTCTGGTGAATCTTCGAATCCAATTGGTTTACAACTTGTCATGAGAAACCTATAATGGCATATAACAGTGTTTAATGTATTTATAGTTTAGTGGTCATTATCAGTTATTTCATCCTACAAAAAACTTCTCCACTCGCTTTTATTTTATTTGTTTCTGAATAACATATAGACATGACGTACACATAAGTAATATTATAATGTAGTACCTATAGTAAGGTAAAAGGCGGCCTTATATACAAATTACGTATTGACCTTGTTATTGTAACATTTATGGCGTGATTCACAATTTAGGAATAACAACTATGTTGATATTTATGTTCAATATGATGTTACTTTTTATCCATTATAAGTTATATATTCAACCAATTTTCTTAAAATTTTTCTCACAGTATCTTTATAACTGGAACCGCCAATTTTGGAAAGCATATTTACTTTTTTAACGTGTTAGAGAAATAGATATTACCTATAGTATATAAAAAAAAAAATATATGATAAATTTAAAATAAATATATCATTACCTAAGTAATAAAAAATGTATAACTAATAAGTATTACTGTATAGATAATACAATAATTATAAGTCTCTTTACCACTAAAAGATTTTACATTTATTCATTGCATATGATAATATAGTATGTTAGAACTTATAATTTAACATTTCCATTATTTTGATTTTTGGTTAAACTTTTAAAGATTTAAGTATGAATTTACTTAGGTACACATATATGTTTAGATCTAGACAATCTACCAATAAGTTAGATTTTAAATGAGAGATATAAATTTAGGTATGTATCTATTTATTGAGTTTAAATAAATCACAAATTTATGGAAAAAAAACCTGTTAAAACACAGATTGTGCTTTGCTCTATTAAGTATATTGTTAAATTGTTCAAATTTGTTGATTTCTATAATAAATAACAAATTATTTCATCATTTTTACAAGTAGCAAATTTCTAATTATTAATTACATTTCACAATTACTTACAGTTTGTTCATATAAGGCATCATTGCATAAAATGTCTTTTAAAGTATTCAATGCATCTTCATTTGGTATTGGAAGTATTTTATAAGCATTTTCAAACTCATGATTATTGCATAATGCTATGTTCGGTTGAATTGAAGGTTTTTGTTTTTTTTGCACATCATAGTTACTATCTTCATCATATATTTACACTTTCAAAATTATTGAACACAAATTTTAAATTAAATTATGTCTTATATTGTCGTATAAGCTGTTATATTATATCTGTTAAGAAACAATAACATTTTAAAATCTATTAATATCTATGAAACATACATATTATAGGAACCTATTTAAATAAATGTATTTATAAAATAAAATATAATAAACAGTAAGTATTTCATTAAAATCATTAGAATACCTGCTGGATTTACTTGAATCAATTTTAAGTTATTAATCCCCACTCTATCAGTGATTTCAAGTATAGCTACAGATAATTAAAAAAAAAAAATTATGCCTAACAGTTATATCTTGGTTATAATACATTTCTTTTTTTGTAAAAATGTATTATGTACGTACCTACCATTTTATTGAATTTGGCAGAATTTTATCTTCGTTAATATCATAATTATTCATAGGTAAATATATTAATTATTGAAACATTATTTATCCAATTATCGTTGGCCAGTTAATTCTCAAGTATAGAATTATGATTTTTATTACTTACCTATTTGAATATAAAAAAAAAATATTATTAAATCAACTTAATTTTTTTGTAAAAATATTGTATTTCATTAATTAATAAAGCTTAAGATGTTTGAATATGTCTTCCAACATGTGTTGTTGTCTCGCCCGATTTTATGTAACTTTGTTAGTTTTTACATTTAATGAACTAGTAACAATATTGTACAACCTGAATTTTTTTTTTCCCGGTAACTAAAATGTATAAAAATGTTCATTATAACCAAATAATATGTATAACGAGTTATTTTAATCAATTTGTATTGTGGTAAAGTCTTTGTACTATGTCCAGCTACTTGCCCAAAACATGTTAAACCTCGTATAGTTCTGTACCTAATATTATGGAAAAAATTATAAATTTTTGTACAAAAACTATGGTGTTATTATTGTCGTTGGCACAAAATTTACATAAACAGAATATAAAGAAAAAAAGGTGATATTCTATATTAGCTAATTAATTTAACAAGTGGGCAAATTGTACATGTATAGATGATCGATTATAATATGGTATCAAACCCAACGATATCACACTGCCATTTTAAATTTCTCGATGACTACTAGAACAATATTTTTTTTTATCAGATTTTTTTCAGTTCATATTAGAATGTCTACAATAGTTTACTTTAAATAAATATTAATTCGGAGGAAAAAATAAGTGTTGTAATTTAATTTTTAAAACGTGTTACTCGCAACCGACCACAGGAACCGACACATCGTCGAATTTTCACCAGTTTAACTCTATCAAGCCACCGTTCGTTAATCCGTATAAATATTCTGATCTTAATAACCAAATCCTTCCTGTTCGTGCCTCGCCGTCATGGAACTGCAGCGGCTGTAGTGTATACTAGTGAGTTGTATTATTACCTCGATAATTACACTATCAATTGTTTGATTCCACTCGCGCGTAAACGTTTACTCTAACGATTATCACACATAATAATTTATATATTATTTGTATTATGTTTGAATTACACGTAATAATATTCCCTTGCGAATTATTATCTTTTTTGTTAGTACATTTTCTTACTGTTTAAGAATCGCGCAAAAACCCGATGTTTTCGTGATTCTTCGATAAACGACGGTTTCCGATGACTGTCAACCAATCACAAAACGCAAGTCGGCGGCTCAGATTTCGTGCACGTATATTGTTAACGTGAATGCAGTTTTTTTTTTTATAGAAAACTAATAAAAATTATAACTTTTTCCATCAATTCTTCGGATCAAAGAACACGTAATTTACTATTAAATTTAAGAGTGGTCCGTTACCGTAGACGCGGCATGAAGTGAACAGTAGCCCGGCAAGTTTTTAGATACATAATATATTATCTATCTCAATGTAGGTATGATAATATCACAGAACTAAATATGATAAAAATATTGATAATAAACCTTATCATGTCTTCGCCCGCGAACCCTATTTTGTATGTTTTTCATCACAATTATAAAAGTGCGTTCACATTTGAGTTAACTTACATGATTTAATAAAAACCCTTGGGCCAACGGATTGTGCGTGTGTGGAAACTTTTATGCACAACGTAAATTTCTACTATATAGTGTTGAAGCTTTATATATTTTTTAGTTTTTAAAGATAATTGCTGTTGACGCAGTTGCCAGGAGTGGTGCTGGAAGTCAACTAGTTGAAATTATAGGTGCACCTTCCGAGTGCAATATTTTTAATACGGTGAGTACAGATTTATGTGATCACATTGGTTCAGGCCATTATGATTCTATTAACCAGTTGAATCCATAAAGCATCTTTGTTTTCAATATAATATTTGGTTTGGGATTTTCATTTATGATTCCAATAAATTGTTGATTCTATTGTGGTAAACTGACAATCGGGTCGAATGTGTGGTTTACCGGGTTGCAGGTAGCAAGACTGTTGTGATGAAGATTTTCTTCTTTTGGATTGAATAAAATATAACTCGTTGAATTGTTAAGATGTTTATTAAGATGTACTTCAATGAAATTATTCCAAGTCAAAATAATACAATTATTAGTCTGTGTGACATGAAGATGCTTGTGATGCCAATGGGTGAACACGTCTGAATACAGGCCGTTTTAGGTCGGCTTTTATAAGGCCCCATGCTCTCCTACCTTCCCCGTTGTCCATCGACTTATCCTTATTGCGTAAAGTCATTATCTATATCCTGCATGCTTAGTTGTACAAAAAGTCATATCGTCGTTTCCCCGAAACACTAACATTCATTAGATACTATGTCCTTGTTTCTAGTTTATGTATATATATATATGTATGATATATGTATCCATATCCTGCCACCATAAATGCGATTCGTGTTTTGTATGTGTGATGTGAATTTTTATATTAAAAGTTAAATAAATATGTACTGCGCTTTAAATACTACTCCCGTAGTTCATGATCACTCGGCTGACCTCCTCCCCTATCATGATCGTATATCTGTATTTGACAATTCGTGGGTTTGGATCCAAAAGGTTCTATGTAAATATTTTAATATTTTTTGATTACCAAATTTCTTCTCAATTAACTGTCGAAATAATACAAATTCTGATTTAATTTAAAAGGTTTTGATAACTTATACGTCCAAATCTGAAAAATATTTAAACATATTTAAATTGGCTTTTCTGAAAAATTTCAAATTTACACATAGAACCTTTTTGATCCAAACCCGCAAATTGCCAAATTGTTGTTGTGTTTGCTTTCCCATCTCCCACAGTAGTTATTCATTGTCTTTCAATTAACTACCTATTTTAATTATTTAATATACGTCGTAGTAAACAGATATCATCCGTTACACTATAAACCAGTGATCATTAGGCGGAACTCATTGTAACTTGAATTTTCTAATTTATTGTAGTATGTAGTTCCTTTTTTGTTAATTTCAATATTACGTACTATTCACTACTTCATGGTATAAGTATTGAGCAATACTCTTGCTCTGTACAGTGATGCAAAGAAGGAAATTCAATATGTGTCGAATATATATTTTACAAATTAATATTAGTAGTACCATCATTGTTTACGTTATCTGTCTACGTCAATATAACATTATAATATTATATATTAGCCATCGTAGGCTGTCGTAATAATTGTTATATTATGAGGATATTCACAAACTAAAGAATATATATAATAAAAAACATAACACAAATACACAATCACTATTATAAGAAAGATGATTAATGTAAATTATTGTTATTTATGTAGGTACTTATAGGGACGAACACTTAGACGATGGATGGTAGTTATTTTTTTACTAAATCAAATTACTATAGTGATACCAGTGAATTGGGTATCACTCATTAGTCATTAACATTCTTAATATAGTAGTGACAGTTTCTTATATACTATTTTGGCACCCACTTTGTCTTAAGTGATTTTTCTAAAATTATAAAAGCAATTATTTATAAATTAAGTTTGAGTTAATAATCATGAATAAAAAATTACCATTAAATGCTGTGATGCTGGATCGTTCAACTTATTTTCCATTTCAACAACATCTTCTAAGGAATTAAGTGGCAAACTGTGGAACTTGCTTCGAAATTTTTCTTGAATACTTAAACTAGCTGGTTGGACAGTTTGATTATTGGATTGTAGTAATTGTTCAAGTAAACAATTAGTGTATAGTGTTGCTTTGAACTGTTTTTACATGATGTTTGTAATGCCAATGGTTGATAAGTTTACTAAAATTTTTAATTTTAAGTTATTACATTTTATTTTACAATAACCAGATTTACTATAAAAATTAATTTACCTCCATCATTAGAAGTAATTTCGTCTTCCATCTTGAGATACTTCTCTTGCTGAAATATTCAGCTCAACCATATTTTTGTCACTATTATCTGTACAACCTAAGCAAATATAGAAATTTAAAAAAAAAATTATGTGACTTATCAAATAATAATTGTATTAACTAAAACTAATTGTGACCAATATGATTTGTTTTATTGCTTTTTTCCGTTGAGTGGTATGCTGGCTCAAACATATCATCCTCACTATCATCTGTACAACATTAGCAAAGATAGACGTTATTAAAAAACTATGTAACTTACCAAATAAGAACTATATTAACTGAGACTAATATTTTTACCAGGGGTTAAATGTATCCATAGTTTACTGGTCATTATCAGTTATTTCATTCGTACAAAAAACTTCTCCACTCACTTTTATTTTATTTGTTTCTGAATAACATATAGACATGACGTACACATAAGTAATTTTATAATGTAGTGCCTACAGTATGGTAAAAGGTGGCCTTATAAACAAATTACCAATTGACCTTGTTATTGTAACCTTTATGGCATGATTCACAATTTGCGAATAACAACTAGGTTGATATTTATGTTCAATATGATGTTACTTTTTATATAATATTAAATTATATATTCAAGAAGTTTTCTTAAAATTCTTCTTACAGTATTTTTATAACTAGAACCTCCAATTTTGGAAAACATATTTACTGTTTTAACATATTAAAGAAACAGATATTACCTATAACAATTAGTAACAATATTATTATTATAACAGCATAAAAAAAATATCTGATAAATTTAAAATGAAAATATTATTACCTAAATAATTAATAATTAATAACTAATAAGTATTACTACATAGATAATACAATAATTTTAAGTCTCTTTACCAATAAAATATATTTTTTTATTCATTATACGTGATAATATGATATGTTAGAACTTATAATTTAACATTTCCACTATTTTGATTTTTGGTTAAACTTCCAAAGATTTAAGTATGAATTTACCTAGGTAATCCAGACAATCTACCAATAAGTTAGATTTTAAATTAGAGATAATATTAAAATAGGTACACTATTTATTGAATTAAAATAAATTACTCATTTATGAATAAAAAAAACATGTTAATACATAGATTGTGCTTTACTCTATTAAGTATATTGTTAAATTGTTAAAATGTGTTAATTTCTATGATAAATGGTATTCATATTCAAATTATTTTATCATTTTTACAAGTAGCAAATGTATTTCTAATTATTAATTACGTTTTACAATTACTGAATTACTTACAATCTAACCACCGGTTGTTAATCCGTATAATTATTGTGATCATATACTTGGGTCACTTTAAGAATATACCACTCGGCCAACCAAAACTATTCTTCGCGCATCGCCGAGAACTGCAGCAGCTGTATACGCAGTGAGTTGTATTATCACACTATCACAATTTTGTTTGATTCCACTCGCGCGTATACGTTTTCTCTTGCGATTATCACGCATAATATCACAGAATAGATAGATATGAACAATATGATAATATGTTTTATTTACGTGTAATAATATTCCTTTGCGAATGATTATCTTATTGATTGTACATTTTGTTATTGTTTAAGGATCGCGCAAAACGCGATGTTTTCGTGATTCTCTGTATGCACGGCGGCGACACCGTCGCTTTCGATAAAGGACGGTTTCCTTCCTTCTGACTGTCAGCCAATCACAGAACGCAAGTCGGCGGCTCAGTCTTCGTGCGCGATAATATAATAATTATTGAAAACTAATAACAATTATAATTCTTTCCATCAATTCTTCGGATCAAAACACGTAATTTATTATTAAATTTGAGAGAGGCCCGTTACTGTCGGTAGTCGCGGTAAGAAGTAAACAGTAGCTGCTACCGCTCGGCATGTTCAGATGCCGATGTACCGGGCGGTGTAGCCAACCACGGAAAGGGAATATTGGGGCGGTGGTGTATCATGTATTAGATACATAATATATTACTCGATATTATATATCTCATGTGTAGAAGTCCCGGGGCGTCGGAGGTTGACCTAGTACGACTACACTTACACAAATACGCTAGTCGCTACTGACTTCTCGTCAGACGGAATACACGAATTTAAATAATTTGACAAAGTATTTCGGGTATGACGCGTGAGCGTCGGTAACTATTGTAACGGAATATAATATACCATGGTCTATCATCATAATTTCGTGGAGCGGCGGCTTGACGGCGTCGACTCGAATGAAAACATGACTGACTGGTTCAGATCGCTCGGGACGAACGTAGCGCGTCGGGTGCTGTAGAGTGTAGTTATAGTACCGCGCGTGAATCGCAGCTGCGCCATGAAGTCCCGGAGCGTCGCTACGTGCACGGGCGGTTGAGATTCTGCGAGGGCGGGGTGAAACAATTCGCCTGAAAGTCGAAGTGTCGCACCGTAAACCAACTCGGCTGGCGTGTGTTCGAAACCAGCTTTCACCGTGTTGCGAAGCGCGAACAGGACGGTCGTGATCAGCACACGATTCTGGATATTATTAAATAAAAATTGTTATATGATAATTTGCAACTATTCACGTGAAAAAAATTCGAATAAAATATTAATTTTAATCGTTGAATATAATAATATCATACTGGTAGATGACATACAGTACAATTTTTATTAAAATATAAATCAATGTTTAATAATATTTTAGAATTTGAGAAAATACATAATGTTAATATTTTTGTAATTATTTAAAAAAAAAGTAAAATAATTAATAATATAAAATCTAAATGACATTTCTAATTAGCTAGGTGACGTATTTATAATTTTGTAGCGAGCTGTGACTATATACCTATTAAATTACCTATATAAACACCTATTTAAGTAATATCATAGTGTATACGTAATCATTAGGGCTCGGAAGTTGAGGCATTTTGCATTTTTTTTTTGGAACTTTTTAGACGATACTCTCCTTGCTACAAATGTGTTTCATTAGCATGTGTAGTGATCCCTCACTGCTCGCTTATATTTTGAGTTCGTCGACGTTGATGGTTAATGTAGGAGAGAAGGTTGGAGAGAGACAAGTTGTATAAGTTATTTATAGTACTTTATTGTTAAGACAAAATAATAATAATTAAACATTTATAAAGAAATTAGATAAATTTGAGGACATAGCGAAAAGCATCTGCCCGAGAAGTTAGTGACTGCGTAGTGCAGACTCTGTACTAAATCCTAATTTGCTATAGACTCTATCTTATATTTATATAAAATCTATATGTATAAAAAAAATGTACACGGTAGAGCCCAGGAGGTGGATATCTGAAAGGGAACCGGAGCTGGACGTTGTTATTGCAAAACAACCCGAATGTACGATTGGCACTCTTCTTTATTGGCACTTAAATTATTATAGGTTTGTTTTGCAGATATTTGATGTCGAAGTTTTAATTACGTCGTAAAACTCTAGGTACGTACATGTACGCGATTCTTGGAATCGAATAGTTGAAAGTTAATCTCCTTGTTGTTGTTGTCCTACCGCGGAAAGGTACTTAATATATTCGTAGAAACGCAGGTTTACTACACATGTGAATCTGAAAAACTAAATTTTATTTTGCATTTTTATGCATTTTTTGGCTTTTTTTCCTTTTAAGTCATTTTTTGACATTTTCAGGTCATTTTTCAAAATTTTTATTGATTTCACACTAGTTCACTTCTTATCGTTTCTTGTGTATGCCGATGACTTAAAACTTGGAAATTACCATGGACTAAGATTAGTACCTATCCGATTTTATCTCGCCGATTACATTTTGTCGTTGTCGTGTTTCCTAATAATCGATTAGTATCCGATTTTATCTGACCGATTACAGTCGTCGCGTCGTTTTCGTGTTATAGTAAATAATATTGTACCTACATTTTATTATTTTTTCGTAATATTTTCGAAATGCCGAAAATTAAAACGTCGGTTAGTGCTCGTCTGCGTGCATTTGTGTCGGAATTCGGCGACGATATTTTTTCTTCCGATGGCACAGTTCTTAACTGTAAAGTATGTGAGGTAAAGGTGGCCTCAGAAAAAAAATTCACTATTGAACAACACATTTCCCGTATAAAACATAAAAATGGGATAGAGCGCAAAGATTTAAAACAAAGTCAAAGTTTTCTTACTACGTCGTCAAAAAAATCTACTTTTAATTACGATTTATGTCAAGCTTTTTTATCAGCCAATATTCCTCTACACAAAATATCAAATAAATTATTCCGTACATTTTTGAAAAAATACACGTACAAAAGTATTCCTGACGAATCAACGCTAAGGAAAACCTATGTTGCTGAATGTTACGAAGACTGTATTAACAAAATAAGAGGTTATTGCGAAAATCAAAAGCTATGGATTTCTATAGACGAAACCACAGATTCAGTAGGACGATATGTGGCAAACGTAATTATCGGTACTTGGTCGTGTCATATTTTGAGCAATTTGTAAGCTTTGATAAATGTGTATAGAATTTTATAGTAAAATAGAGTAAAATATTTAAAAAAAATGTATTTTTATAAATTTAAAACAAATATTTGTAAATTTTTTAGGTCATTTTTTAAAGACATTTTTCGTCATTTTTATGTCATTTGCATTTTTTTTAGGTAATTTTTTGATGTTTTTAAGGTCATCAACTTCCGAGCCCTAATCATACATAGTACGCGCCGCGTAAATATAAATATATAATATGCGAGCGAGCGCCGCGTAACATTAATCACACCAAAAACACTTCGTTATAACTCCGTGTAAAAAAAAAGCTAAGTTAATAAAAAAAAATTTAGTAATGATTAAATCTTTAAAAGACTTGATATAATATGGAAATTAAGTAAAATGCCATTTTATTATATTACAAATACCTATGATGACAAATAAGATCAATTGTAATGTTAAATACTTAGTCAACATATTATGTTTAACTATTTGGCAGGACGTAGAAGTATACTTAAATAAATACAATTAAATAACCACTACAGTATTTACAGTAATTAATAATGTATCAACAATATATGTTGACTAAGTATTTAACATTACAATTGATCTTATTTGTCATCATAGGTATTTGTAATATTATAAAATGGCATTTTACTTAATTTCCATATATATCACGTCTTTTAAAGATTTAATCATTAATAAATTTTTTTTTTTTTAACTTAGCTTTTTTTTTTTACACGGAGTTATAACGAAGTGTTTTTGGTGTGATATCAACTATTTTTAATGTTAATGTGTTAATTATCTGGTATTCTATAATAATAATAATAATAATAATAATCTTTAATAACCGCTGGCCTCCTAATAGTAATATAGAAGGAAATAATAATAAAAGTAAACACGTCGCGAACAATCGAATGCAAGTCACGAAATGTTGTTTTTGCAATTGTCAGTTGTCACCATAGAGTAAGAATATCGTCCGTGCGTCGTCGTAGTACATCGTCGCTGCCGCCGCCGCCGCCCCTATGAGAGTAGTGGGAATGAATAAGCGGTCTTAAAAGTACTTGAACATTGTTGCTCATAACTTACAAACTATCTGTAGCGAGCTGTGACTGTTTAACCATTTATCTAAAAATAACACCTGTTAGGCAGTAGATCAAAGTGTAGATCAAAGTAATCGTATATAGTACGCGCCGCGTAATAATTACATTAATAGTAATAATAATAGCAGATGCGCTGCGTGTGTATTAGTACAAACGAATATCGAGCGCGCGACCATGAACGGCGTGCGTCAATCAATATATGACTACTTATATAAATAACTCGCATAAAATGTCCATATAAATCGTGAGTGATATGGAATAAAGCACCGCACGTGTACAATAACAACATATATATGTGTTCAACTTCCTGCCGGGTGCAAGCGCGTGACGAGGCCGCGAGATGACCATATACGGTTATCCAGAATAAGTAGGAACAGGGACAGACCCATCGAGGAGAGCTCATGGACAAGCGTTCATCAGACGAGCAACCGACGAGCTTAGGAACAATCAGGAACTATATAGTCACATCTCGCTAGATTTTAGTCGTATAATTGGACTTAGAATAATTTTTATATATCAACAACAGTTAAATAAATTAAATAAACGTAACTATATTATACTTTAAACTCAAGATCTACATTTTTTCCATCATCCTTCAATTCTATTGACTGGGGCACGTTACATATCTAACCAATCTGCTAGCGAATTCCTCTATTCCCACCTGCACAATATTTCTGATCGATTGATACCTCATACTACTTTATATGTTCAGCCGTTTGCCCTGTAGAACTTGGCAAAGAATCGACATAAATTATGACGATTTTTCAATGTTAAAACTCGGTGTCCTGTTATTATACGTTAGTGGTTACTCCGCTATTTTTTTTTACTTAGCTTCGCGCCACTACCGTCGCGCTGGATAATAATAGTAATAGCGTATACGGTGCGTGTGTAGTAGTAACGCGACGATACCGCGTAAACAACGTATATGGATAATAATATCGAGCGCGTGACCATGGACGGCGTGCGTCAATGTATATATGACTACGTATATAAATAACTCTAATATGTCCGTATAGATCTTGTGTGGTTATATGGAATAACACCACAAATGCACAATAACTACAAATATATGTTAGACATCCGGCGTGTGCAAAAGCGTGTGACAATCCCACGCTAGGCCTAACCGCAGGACGACCATGTATGGTTGTGCAGAGTAAAGTAGGGACGACTGACCCAACGAGGAGAGCTGATGGACAAGCGTTCATCAGACGAGCAGCAGATCAACTCCAGAACAGTCACTAACTAAATACTTGTCACAACTCGCTAGCTTCAGTTTAATTATTTAGACTTAGAATATTTACCTAATTATTATATTTAAATAATAATAAAAACATACAAATTATACAATCATTTACGAGTGATTTAAAAAACCACCTTCTTCCATTCAACTTGTGACAGCGGCACGTTACAATTTCTTCAGATGTTATATCTACTTACGTCAAAACTACAACACTACCTATTTTTGTATTATTATATTATTTGTAAAATATTCATCCGGTGGTTAAATTCAATAAAAACTTTAAATAAAATTACATAACATTAACGAATTTAGAAAATAAACTGTGCGAGAGTGAAGTGGTTATATTTAATTTAACTTAAATTTTAAAATGGATTACATTTTAGTATTTGGTGGCACGCATACAACTGTTTTTTACTCGTCTGCAACACACTGACGTTATAGATATAGGTATTAGGTACCACCGATAACCTCAATTTAGTTTCTTCCATTTATGTTTTAGTTGCTACTTGTTTGATCACTGTACCGCCGAAGCAGCCACCGTTGTTTCAGAGGACACAAATTTCATTTTTCACGGATCCCGCTGAGTGGTTGATTTGTATATCCTGACGCTGGTCAGTGTCATACTGCAAATCTTCGATAACATGTCTTCAAGGTCAGTAAATATTAATATTAAAAAATAGAATAATAAATCACGAATAACATTTGTGATATACGATGGATAAATTATATTCCGATCGCAAACCTCAACTGTTAATTGTTAAATGTTTTTATTTTACACTTGCTTGAAATTTGAATGCGTTATGTCCGAATCAGAATTGAGAATATGTTACCACCAACCTGTTTGCGCGCATCCATGAACAAGTAAAAATATATATATATATATATTTTGGAAAACATTCGTTACTTTTGTTTGTATTTCAAACGGCGATTCTCAATTATGTCGGAATAGGTTCCTATAGATCAGCTCTTGTTAGTTTAATACCCAATATGCTTAAATATAATAATATGATTGTAAGTCGATATAATATAATATCAAATAGAAATATTAGTTCTAATATACAGGTTATCTAACTCATTTATAGTACCATTCATTATATAATTTTTACATGTAGGTACATAATTAAAACAGATAGAGACCTACCTATATTATTTTATTCAAATCATTTTCGTTGTAGATCCTCATAACTTTGGTATTTTCATCTTTCCTTACTAATATATCAATTTTGTCAGATGATCATTAATATATATTTTCGGTGTTGGCCAGTTGTCTCGATACCGATTAGCTGCCCATTTATTTTTTCGCTTCTGTGACCAACCGTTTTCTACCATTATTATCTGACAGCCAAGCAATTATTTTCATATCGGTTTTATGTTCAGTTGTTATAATCTATATGCTTTCAATACATCACATTCTATTTTAAATTTTTCAATTATTCCTTTAACTATACTTGCAATCTTCATTCCACATTATAGGTAATGTCCAATAATTTCAACTGCATTTTCAAATGACTTCTGGTCCAACTCTTCAATTTTTGCTTTCAATTGAAAGTTTTTCATAATTTTCAAATAATTTCAAGTTTTGATCTCTAAGTTCTTTCATCTTATTAAGTATTGTCCCCACTAGTATATTAAACTGGTCAAATTATTATATAACCCTATCTTGACATGTTCTACAATTCATTTTCATTTTCTAGTAATAAAAGCACTATAAAACAATTTTAGATAAGTGAGCGAAAACACTCAATTAGTATTAAATAAAAAGATGTCTGAAATTAGATAGATATTTTAAATATAAGTATAGTAATAATGCTTATTGGTTTAATTGGTTAAGTGTATAAAAACAAATAGTTTAGTTACTATGCAGACAAAGTTAAAAATAATGGCCTATGGATAACAGATTACTTAATGTTTTTTGGTGTCATCTGCAAGATACATTTTTAAATGAATGATACATCTATTTTGTTATATTATTATTAACATATTAATGTATTTTTATTCCAGTGTAAAAGAAATGCTTGAATGTGACCCTAAACGTAAAATATCTAATTCAAATGTCACAAGTTATGCATCAAAAGGAGCCAAAAAGTTTAAACTAGATAAACCTGATAAGGACAATAGTATCTTGTTTGATAGAACAGTTTGTGTTGTACCAGCTAATATACCTCTAGAAAGGAATTTCCAGTATCCTACTATTGAGAGTGGACAAACTGTATATGCAATGCAGTTAACTATAAAAGGTTCATGTTATGATCCTAATTCTAAATATGATGATGAATTTTATGCTGGTATAGCAGCTGAACCTCCAAATATGCTTAATAACTTTCGGTAAGGTTAATTATATAATGACAAGATAGCAATAGTTTTCAATACTAATAATTATTCTTTTTTTAGATACTTGATTTTTTTTTATGATAGTAAAGTTCAATATCGACAACACCAAGGTATTCGTTTAATTGCACGTTGGAGAAGTATACATGTTGTATAGATGAAGTAGAGAATTCCTGGTATTTTATAAAAAGTTATTTGGAAAATTATCCAAACCGTCAAATGGTTGAGTTGACCAATCAACATTCAGTACTAGCAGTCCAACTTCAACAATGTTATTAGGTAATGAATATTAAGAATATGAATATTATGAATATTCAGTACTGCTAACCCATTTTGTCTGTCTTCTGTCATAGAAGATCTCATATTATTTTTCAACCACCGTAGGGAAGAAAATGATCTTTCTGCTGTTGCTGATGTAATGGTAATTGTTGCAAAAATTTTAATATCTGGATAAAATAACTCACAATATACCAATATATCAATAGCAGTTTTGGGCTTTGGATTTTCTATATTGGTCCATTTCATCTTCCAGAGTACACGCGATACGAAAAAATAAAGCCTAAACCTTCAAAATCAGTGCGTGAATACTTTGGAAACAACGAGTGTGTATATATTATGGATGCCAAAATTAGAGGCAATATTGGATGTTATTTCAATCATTCGTGTTCTCCAAATATATTTGTCCAAAATGTATTCGTTGATATGCATGACTTACAGTTCCCATGGGTATCGTTATTTGCACACAAAAACATACTGGTGGGAACAGAACAGACGGGTTCCACAAAAATAATATGCAATTGTCAGTCTCGAAAATGTAGAGGGAGATTACTTTAAATATGTATACGTAATAATAAATTGAATAAATCAACAAGTTAATTATATTTTATTTATTATTCTCATGAAATTATTATAATTTCTACTAATTTAATTTTAATGAGACAAAGATTTAAGAGGACACTAACCTAACTTAAAAGTTTGATAACAGGTCAATTCACTCTTAATATCAAAACTAACAGCACACTAACTAGTGAATGAAAATTTGATATATCGTACGTGTGTAAGACAGGGACAACAAATGCATGGGTAGCATCCTCTTAAATTAAAGTATCAAATATACAACAACAAGCATCAAGAGGACCAAAGCGATTATAAGTTTTTATCAAAATTCTTTAAGAAATTATCAAAATAATTAAATAATTTGCCATCAATATTTGGACGCAATATAATATTCAATGCATTCAAAACCATAAAATGATCATACACTTAACATTAAGTACAATTTTCAAAGCAAGTGGTCTGGTATAAAGTAAGAACTGACGAAGCTCGGTAGCCTTCAATGACCAACAACTTTACTTAGTCTTGGTTTTCGTACAAAATCACTAGTTATTGAAGATTTGAGAAACATTAAATTTGTACTAATTTTTTAGATTATCCTACTTGGTATAGTAGGATACAGTCAAAGAACCTTATGATCTCCGTGTGTTATTTCTCTAGAATTACTATATTAAAATGGGAAACAAGTACTTCCGACATGTTTACCCTCTGCAAGATACCTGGTGCAAGAAAATTAACCAGTATGACTTGATTTTCACAGTAAATGACTTCGGAGCATCAGCACAAATTGCATGTATAGAAACTGTTCTTATTATAATATCGGAATAAATACAATTTCTAACTAAATCTTCTGCTTTGTCTATAATTTTTTTTTAAAAATCATTGATATGCTGGTTTAGAGTAGAAGTAGAAGATGGAACATATGAGCATTATTCGTAACAAGATCCGATTCATTTAATGGTTTAATTGATTTTAAAATAGTTGCTCGATTATTAAGAAATGTTAGTTCTTCTTGAATTTCTTTGTACCACTAAATTTATTAATATTGTAATGTTCTCGACAGCTTGGTACCTACTATCGTAGTTCTAATAGCAGATAAGTGGCTGCCGAGATATTAACGTTGCGGGTCGCAGACAATTTGTCTGATGTTGTAGTCGTGGTTGATAATAAATAAAAGACAATTGTTGTTTTATTGTGAATTTTATTATATTGTTGATAATTTTTCTAAGTCCAAAATATGCTCGTACAGAGTGGCGTGAAGGTGCTTGCACTAATGGGTGGTAGTACACGTCTGAAAACAGGCCGATTCGGGCTCCCTTATATATGAAGTTCCCCGTACCCCTTGCCTATAGCTACTGTATCTCGACTCACGGATGTGATGTGTGTGACCATCGTTCCGGCCCACGCATTTTATGACTTCCAGTATAATTCTGTGTATTCGATTTGATATAATCATTTTTAATATAATATTAATATTTTTTTATAATGACTATCGTTGCGTACAGTGTTGTAATCAAAATAATCATTCTACTGTTTCATATTTTTATATATTGAACATTGTGGTATACAGAGCAATTATATGGTTCAATGAGTTCCTAATATCCGTTTCCCAACAAGACATTAAAATGTAATATTATTTAATAAACAGAAGGAACCCTTATTTCCGTTTCTATTATCCGATATATGCCGAATTACAGTATAGCTAATCTATAGTATAGTATAATAACTATTATATTACAATGGTGTTGTTAAGTAGTAACTGGCTTACTACATCTCCCCCTTTAAAAGTTGATTTTTATCGTTTAAAATGAGAAAAATTAACTCAAACTTCCTCCATTAGTTCAAGCACTTTCCTATGATTACAAATTTTACATATATCAATTATTACATTACATTCAATTATTACATGTTTACATTTTATGTTCTAAATTAAATACATCATTATAATTATATGGTACATTTCACCATATTAATTATTATTGACAGAATACAGATTATGATTCACAATATTACAGTATATATTTTGCTTATTATCTAGGTTAGTATCTTATGTGATTAACAATATATTCTTTTTTTGTGTTTTTTGTTTACATCAATAATCTTATCTTAGTGTTAATATAATATGTGTAATAATATTTTAATATAACATGAATTCTTAAAATCTATTACAATATATTTTTTTTTCGTGCAATATATATATATATGATAAAATAGTGGTGTTTACTATATTTTATTTTCCATTACCGGTTAATTATATTTTAAATAAATTAGATTAATATATTTATTATTCCATCACCATGTTATTTACGCCAATATATGCTATTATGTTCCTAACTTTCTTTTTTTTCATTCTACGTTTACGTTTGCTTCTATATATATATTTTCCATTAATCGCTATATCATTATATCTTATGCCTAGTTAATATTACTAACCCTATACTGTAATTAGATTGTATCTTTTTACTACAAGTCCAGACCAACAATAAACTATTGTATTCAAGTTTTATTACATGATCAAGACTAGTATTAAATCGATTCTATACTATTCTGTTTTCGTAATGATCTTATCTTGCTAATTGAACCCGTGTCGCCAGAGTGTGCTGCAATTCAAAGCATCCTCCCGCGACACTGGCTAAACTAATAAGATTTTGTAATTTCTTATTGTGAGTTATTATGGCCATTTGGTCCCTTGGTGATCCCGTTAAAAAAATCTACTATTCACACGATTTTCCCAACCAATCACCAAACGATCAAACTCCAACATTTCCCTTAAGTGGTCAAACCGTTCGGTGCATAATAGTGCACCATTTGTCAGTCTCCAATAAAATAGACAAAATATGCCCCTATTATTTACCGCCCGATTCCTAATGCTATTTCTTTCTCTTTTGTTTTTCTGAAATTAATGAAATTAAAATTACTATTTGTGGTATTCTGTTAGTTAATTATTAATATCTAGCGTTATTTTTTTTTTTTTTTTTTTTTATATATATTTACTTTAGTGTGTTAATTAAGCTACTTTGTTATTTGCTATAATAAAATTTATAAATTCGCAAAAAAATTATATTTCTACAACGTGGTGCTAGGTGCGTGGTATTGTCTTTATAGGTTGGAATTGTTTCACCAAATTTTGGTACCCATATTCATTAACCATTCTGTTAAATATACATTTTGTAAATCTCACATCAGTCTTTGGGTCGTGAGCGTATGTTATTTTATGTTTTTGTGTACATACGCCGCTATGCGCTTCCGTTAAGTTCAATAGCCTACCCCTTTTCTGGATTCTACCTACATTAAATTCGAAAATTCTTTCAGTTATTTTTCCCCTCAATTTTTCTAGTATCATGTAGAAGTCCCCATCGAAATTCAAATCATAGCATCTGATGTTTAGTACCTCTATATGTCCTAACCCTAATCTACTTAAAATATTCTTATCGTATGATCCCCCAAACAATACCACTACATTTATTTTATCTCCACGCAAAATATAATTTTTTATGAATTCTGGTGTTAGATTATTTAATTTCGAATTCAGACTTTTGTTAAGTTGCGCTAAACAGGTCGTCTCCACTTCCTTTTTGTTGTGAAAAATCCGCCTTATCGATTTCTCTGCCAACTGTGTTTCACGAACAGTCATAATTCTCATCTGTTCGTGGAGTGGCAGGAGAAGCGGTTTCCCCTCGAGCTTACGAATTTTACATTTGTTTAGGCTGTTTGAGATTGCTCCTGATATTAGTACAATGTCTGTTCTCCTCATATTGGTAAATTCGAAATCCATGACAACGAACTTGACTTCCCTTCTAATTCAAAGTCGATAATAGGTTTAATGTCATTATTAACTTATAATTAGTGTATTTTATTCTAATTTACTATTTCTAACTACTTGTGTAAATATTTTCTATAAAGTTTCTAATACTTTCTACATATATATTCTAATCATATAACAACCTAACCTAACCTAATCATATATATTCTATCAAAATATTACTTCTTAGGTTATTTTATTTGAGGTGGTACATCCTCCCCTCCGAGTGTATTTTGCTCGTCTACCTTATTAAACTTTTGTTCAACTTTGACATCATCCGTACAGAGTTTACTTCTACCTAATCGTACCATTTCATATTGCGGACGTCGCAACGAAGTAAGCCTACATTTATACGTTATGTATATAAAAATGATTAACATGACCGAGAATACTATCAAGCCCAATGTTAAATAAAATAAATAGTTACGCGTATCGCTTACTTCTAACTGTCCTGATTGTGTTAATATTTCATTGTCGATTTGTTGTTGCACCTTATCTAACGATTGTGCTATTTCGTGTATTTTTTCGAGTTTATGTGAATCTTGGTTAACCATTATCTTAGGTAGGTTCATACTCTTTATTCTATCGGATACTTTAAATGATATTTTTCCCTGTCCTACTTCGGGTATAAAGTTAACATAGTGTTTTGATTTTATTTCTTGTGTCGGATTTAAAATGATATCGTTTCCGTACGCTCTGCATTTTGAGCTTAACCAAATTAATCCTTGCTTCCGTATTTTTGTAATATATGGTTCCGAGTTTTCCCTACACGCAATAGTCAATGTTTCACCCTTTGTTGTGTATATCCAGGTGTTTGCATGTTTTAATTTATAAAATATGTCTTTCGATAATACTAGGACTCCCGTCTCGCATGTTTCTGGCAAGACATCCGGATTTTTGAATAAAGCTATCTCACATGGATTTTTGTTGTTCGAATGAACGACTGGTGAAAACTCTGGACATATTGTGAATATTTCTGTTTCCGTACAATGTAAAAGCTGAGTTTCTGTGAACGTGGTATATTGTTCCCTATTCTTTGTAATCGCTACATATTGGAATTCTGGTTTTAAAACAATACTATGATTTTTATTCTTCATTCCGTTTATCATTGTTTCGACCGGCTGTGGTATTGGAAGTATTCTGAACAACGTGAGCTCCAATTCGGTAACCAGCGGAAGTTTTATTACGAATACTATTTGACTATCCTTATAGAACACTGCCATTTTTGTAATTTTACTTAACTCGTAAATTTCATTAGGATTTGTGCCCATAGGCAAATTTAAATTAATAGGTAAAGTTAACTTAATTTGCGTTAAATGGTCTGCCATTTCTCGCGGTGTCATTAAACTTGGGTGTATTACCCCTGTCCTAGCCGCAGTTATAATAGCACCTATCGATTGCGTTTCCATTGAATATTGCGATAATAGTGCTGTGAATATACCATGTATTTTATTTGATAAAACTAATGCTTCTAACGTGTTTGTTTTGTTAATTACTTCGTTCATTATATCTTTTTTATTAACTAACTCATTGTATAATTTATTTATTTCATCCGATGTGGTACTAATCCCCTTTACAGTAGATTTAACTACCGTAGTTTGGTCTTTAAGTATGTGTAACATGCGTTCGTTAGTTCGTTCTATTTTACCTATTTCCTCCACCGATTCTTTTGCACATTCTTCATCACATACCCCGAATAATGTTTTCATGGCCGATCCTACGAAATTTATTAGACCCCGCCTTTTCCTACTTGTGTACGTGGTTGTTTCCGATTGTTCGGTGTACCTACCTATCGATTCGTACATTTTTTCTCGTTGTAAGGAAATTTCTTGAAACATTACTTTAAAGATATTGTCTAGCCTAGAACACATTTCAAGTGTTGTTGCGCTGTTTTTACAAAGATTAGTTATTATACCTATTTCCAATTGTAATTTGTCATGCCTAAGGTCATAATTTTTTAATGGTAAATACGTGATCAGTTGCCAGGTCGCTCCTGTCAATCGTACTGTACCGTAATTTTCATAATACATCAGTGTTTGATTTCTAAATTCTTCCACCCTATATGGAATTTGACCATGTCCTGCCGTAATCAGAGATAACCTAAAACAATATATATATACACATTAGTTTCAAACTTGTTTTATCTTGTTGAAATAATCTCTAATATATATATTATTGTCGTTTCATCTCATCGGCCTGGACAAAATACGCGTACTTATTGCGTTTGAAATTGAACTAATTAATTTATAACCTGTTGTCAGTGAGTTCCGGTGGTTGCTTGTTCGTTCAGAATATGGTGGCAACTCCCACCGTTCCTATACCGCCAACCGTCAAAATTAATTAGTTCCATCCCATTTTTTTTCATTTTTTTTTTCATTACTGACTATCATTATTATTCCTAACTATGTACCTATCTTCTACTTCATTAAAAATACTTTCTATAGCTACATTACTAACATTAAGTAAATTCGTAACATTGTTTTCATAATCACTACTATTTATATTCCTATAAATGTCAATATTACTGTCGTTATCGCTAAATCCGTCTAACTCGTCCATATTACTAATTGTATTATTCGGTGTTATATTTCCTAAACTATCATTATCACTGTCACTATCCGACCACCACAGTCCTGCTGCTTCAGTCATGTTAATATTTCTAATGACAGGCTCCCGTGTCCTATTGTTAGCCATTCCCCTACTAATACTACTATTAATGCTTATATTGTTATTACTAACATTATTTTCAGTATTGTCGCTATTTTTTAGTATATACAACCTATCATTGTTAACATTCAAATACTGTGCCCATGTTACCCTGTTTATTCCCTTATTCAATTCCCAAAATTCGTTGATGACCCTTCTTGCCAGTGCTATATTGTCATTTAATTGTTGTTCATCTTCATTGCCCGTGGTTACAGGTGGTTCCGTGCGGTTATATATTATGCTCGCTACGCCTATTGGTTTAGCTCCGCCTCGGTCGGTCATTCGATTGATGTTCAGGTGGTAACAAAATGGTATTGTCGATACGTTACACGCGTACGGGTTCCGGAACCAATCCCATAACGTTTGACATAATTCAACGATTTCCGCTTCCGGAAACCTGCCAGGAGGGATGTTATTTCTATTTCCGTAGTAATTGTCAACTAACGTCCTAAGATTATGTGTCGTCTGTCTCATAGGCTCCTCCCCCGCATATCGGTATATCTTCATTTCACCCACGTACATATCATTTTTTTTTAATACTATTACCACCAGGCGACCTCCCGCCTGAACGCTCAAAATCATTTCGAATTCCGGTTCTTCATTTGCACTGTTACTGAGTTGCACTAGTAGCTTGGTCCCATCTGAATCAATGATCACCAGTGCTGTTATCTCCTCTTCCCTACAAGTTTTCCTTTTATTATTTTTTTTTTTTTATTTTTTTTTTATTTAATGTTAATCTAACTACTATTGTGTTTACTATTTCTACTTCTATATTAAAATAATTTCTATCTACGTAATTTTCTTAAAATAAAGCTTGTGTCATGCTCGCATGTACTAATTTACTAGGAATCCGTTACCATGTATTCTTATCCTATAATAATTCTATTTTTTTTTTTTCCTTTTTTTTTTCTCTTTTTTTTTTTTTATACATTTATTATACATGTTCCAATAATAATTCTGGTTCCGGTATACACTCCAGGTGTTTGATTAATTCCCAACAATATCTATTTCTGATTCTGCTTCTTGACATGTCGTAAAGATATGTTGCGATGCTTTGTTCCATTCTTCTTATTTTGTCCTCTGAGAAAGGTTTAGTCAATTGGTTGTTTGCTATCTGTATATGTTTCGTAAAACATGGTGGCATATTACTTCCGTCACCTATCGTATATTTGTCATGTTCCCCGTTCGTAATGGCGAGTTCCAGTTTGGTACAGAATAATTTGTATGTTTCCCTATAATTAGATTTTCTATTAGTTAATTATATACTACCTAACTTTGTTTGAATTCGATTAATCCTAATTTAATTTAATCTTTATATTACATATATATATATATTTTTTTTTTTAAAGTTGCGAATTTACTATATCGTCGCGGGCTCGTATTGTATCCATTTCCGTACATTCTAACGTTCGTACTAGGTATCGATATCTCTCCTTCCTGACTAATCTATAGTGCCTCACTACAGTTGTCATTATTAACAGCATTATTATTACTATTATTCCTAGTATTCCGCATAATATATATAGGTAATTAATTACACGTTCCTCTGGAATGCACACAACTGCTTTCTCATTATTTTCCATATAATAACTGTCCTTCGTTGTTTCGTAATTTATATTTTCACTTTCTGTGGTCCTCCAGTGTTGCATTGATGTTTCGTCCGTAATATTATTTAATTCGTCATTCGATATTGTACGTCCGGCTCTTGCTGCCCGTGTAGTGTGACCTACTGTGCTAGTTACGCTCTTATAATCATTGTTTACTTCCGTGGCGTTGAACTCGATTGACCCAGTTGTCGTTGCTGTTATGTTTATTTGCATTACACTGTTTTTGTCTACTCCTTCCATATCTCTTATTTTAATAAAATTTAAAAAATAGTCTGATTCCATTTTGAATTGTTCATAATATGTTCCATTTTTATTTTTTATTTGTACTACACATGATTTTTCCATGAGGTACTCATTTTCAAAGGAATATGGTTGAGGTGCACTTCCGTGATATGGCGTGCTACATATAATTTGTAACGATTCCATATTACATTCATTGTATTGAAATTGTGGCATGATTATTGTGTCAGATTGATAGTAGTCTATTCCTACTAGATTTCTTCTATAATTGTCTTCGTTTTTATAATAGATCTTGATTTCTGACCCCTTGCCGGAATTTGCATTTTCCTGGTTTTTTACTGTTCCAATTGCTATCGCTATTAATGAAATCCACCTATAATATCCATATATTTTATTCTTCATATTAAAATGCTATCGTGAGCACATCCCACGCCGACTTATCGTTTAATGTTTACTTAATTTGTGTACTATAAATATTCCGTATCCTACGCTATATCTATACTATATATATGTATATATTTTACTGTGTTGTATGACTACTTTTATCTTATCCTATTATTACTTAATTATTTATAATTAAAATTTTGTTATGTGTTTATTCGATTTCTTCGTTATTCACATTATTGTCTTCGTAATATAGTTTCACATCGTTTTTGTGTACTGTCACCTTTTTTCGATTTCGCGATATAACTACATTTTCTGAATCTAACACGTCCAGTACTTCGTATGGTCCCTTCCAAAGTGGACTTAACTTATTTCTTTGAGTATGATCTTTAAGTAAAACCATATCATTGATTTTTAATTCTTCCGTATTTGTTTTCCTATCATAATATCGTTTATTTACTTCTTTATTCTTTATTATCCTGTTCCGTGCAATTTGATGAGCTTCCTGGAACTTTTGTTTAAGATCGTATACGTAATCGTCATAATTGTACCTAGGTTCCGGGTTTGCCTTTAGTTTAACTGGTATGTTAATATTCTTGCCATATAATAACGCGTATGGCTGGTACCTTGTGGACGTATGTTCCGTAGAATTGTATACAAACATTGCGTAAGGTAAAAGCTCATCCCAATTGTCTAAACTTTTACTTACATAGTGTCTTAAATACTCTGCCATCGTTTTATGAGAACGTTCCAACGCGCCGTTGCTAGCCGGGTGATAGCCAGAAGTCTTAATCTTATTTATTTTTAACAATCTACATACGTCTTTGAAACAATTTGACATAAATTCGGTGCCCTGGTCGCTTAAAATTTCATCCGGTATCCCATGTATACAGACAAAATTTATTACGAACGCTTTTGCCACCACGTTAGCGGTGTGACAAGGTATTGCTACCCCTATGCTGAACTTTGTTAAGTCGCATTGCATCGTGAGTATATAATTGTTACCTAACCCGGTTGTAACCAACGGTCCCACAATGTCTAAAAATACCTTTTCAAATGGTTTCGTACTAGTGGTAGTAATTACCATTGGATATTGAATATGTTTGTTAGTATTTTTATTCATCTGACATGCTGTACAATTCTTTATATATTCTTTTACGTCCTGCTTCAAATTCGGCCAGTTAAATTGTTTCTTTATTTTCTTTACGGTTTTGTTGATCCCTAGGTGTCCACCCAATACTGAATTATGTAATTGTTTGAAAATTACTAATTTTTCTTCCCCACTAAACTCTAATTTGGTACAAATTATTATCTCTATGTTTGTATTACGAAAAATGTATCTTATCATTGATCTAACTTTTGCCCACTCTAGTCCGTCTTGTCGTCCTAATTGGTTCATTGCTAATTTGGTTAATTTATGTTTTTCGCAAAAATACTTAAGATTTAGTAAAGCAACGTGTACATTTTGGTACGTGGCTAATTGTTTCTTTTTCGTTTTTGTTATTAAAAATATTATGTACCTATCTCCGCTTTTGAATTTTACGACGTCGCCTAAATCTTTATGAGATTTTAATTGCTTGTCTCTACCAAATCTCATTTTTAATTCGTAATTAATACCTGATCGAAAATTATAATATTTTTCGATTTCAGATACTATGTGGTACTCCGACGGACTATTTATTAGTTCGCCGTGTACTTCTTTAACGTCTTTATTAGATATTACTGTTGTTTCGAATTTTTGCATAAAATTATCATAACTTTCGTCCTTAATTTCTGTAATATTATACATACGCGATAATGCGTCGACATTGGTGTTCAACTTGCCCATTTTGTATACTATCTCATATTCGTACTCCTCCAATTGTAGTCTCCACCTTGCCAATCGGGATAATGGGTCTTTCAAATTAAATAGCCATGACAAAGGCCTATGGTCCGTAAGAATTGTAAATTTTCTACCATATAAATACGGTCGAAATGTTTTTACGCCGAATATAATCGCCAAACATTCTAGTTCCGTTGCCGAATAATTACATTCCGCCCTGTTTAAAGTTCTAGAACTGTAAGCTATTGGTAAATCCGATCCTATTTTACCTTGAGATAATATTGCACCTAGCGCCCTGCCGCTAGCGTCTGTCGTTAGTATAAATTGTTTTGTAAAATCCGGATATTGTAGAATTGGTTCTGAACATAATATTTCTTTTAATTTATCGAAAGCTTTTTGACAGTCTTCGTCCCAATTGAACTTTACGTCTTTTCTTAATAATTTCACTATTGGATTAGCAATAGCACTATAGTTTTCTATGAATTTTCTATAATACCCACTAAGTCCTAAAAAACTTTTTATTTGTTTAACGTTTTTAGGAACCGGAAAATCTTTTACAGATTTAACTTTCGCTTGGTCCGGTTTGATTCCTTCGTCACTTATTACATGACCTAAAAATAAACATTCCCGTTGTAAAAAACTACATTTGTCCGGTTCTATTTTTAGATTGTGTATACGTAATCTCTCGAATACGTTTATTAATTTTTCATTGTGGTCTTGTAAGTTTTTAGCATACACTATTATGTCATCCAGGTATACTAAACACTTCATTCCTATTAACCCTGATAACACGTTTGTCATCATTTTTTGAAATGTCGCCGGAGCTGAACTTAGACCCATAACTAATCGTTTAAATTGATAATGCCCTTGTCCCGTTGAAAATGCCGTAAGTTCTTTTGATTCTTTAGCCAAAGGTACCTGAAAATACCCCGATTTCAAATCTATCAAACTGAACAGTTGACATTGTCCTAATTGGTCTAATATTTCCGTTATATTTGGTAATGGGTGAAACTCATTTAAAGTTACTTCATTAAGTGCCCTAAAATCGATAACTATTCTGAATTTTTGTTTTCCCGAGGCGTCCTCCTTCTTTTTGACTAATATTAATGGTGCGTTAAACGGACTCATTGATCTTTCTATGATTTCATCTTTCATCATTTGTCCTATTTGTTTTTCTATCTCCGGTTGTTGTGAAAACGGTAAACGATATGGTTTTTTATAAATCGGTTTCAAATCCTTAGGAACTTTTATTACGTGTTCTGCTGCCGTAGTACACGTAAGATTATCCCCTTCTAAATAGAAAATGTCCGCGTAATGTTCACATATTTTTATTATCGAATTATATTCGTGAACTTGAAGATGATCAGTACGTATCAACGCCCTGACCCGACGCGAGCGTTCAGTGTCAATTGTGTTTATACACCGTACGCTATCTGTCAAAACATCCGTGTCGTATGAAATATTACGCACTTGACCTACATTTATTTCCTGTGTCTTTTCAGATATATTTAATATGCTTATTGTAGTTTTGTTGTTTTTGACTGTATTGTAAATATTCGCGCAATATACGCCCGGTATTAATTCTTGTTTATTAATTAAAATATTTTTATTATTCATTTCTGTATCCGGTATATCGATTTGTACTATTGTCTCTGAGCGCGGTTTTAATGTAAAACAGATGTCACTATCGCTTCCGGTTTTATTATTATTTATTGTTAGCGTGTTATTAGCAACGTCTATTACTGCATGATTATCTATTAGAAATTTATTACCAATAATTCCGTCTGCCAGAATCGGAAAAATATTGTTTACAACATAAAATTGTGTTTCGAATGCTTCATTATTAATTATTAATTCTATTTCTGTTTTTCCTATTGTAGAAACTATTTTTTCATTGATGCCTTTCAAATAAATTTTTTCGTTTTCGTTAATTTCAGTGTTTCCTTTTAATGCATTAATTTTAATTATATTTAGATCCGCCCCAGTATCGACTAATAATTTAATTTGATTCTTATTAAAACTGGGTGATTCTAAAGTAATGTGGTTGTCTATTAATTTTGCGGTGATGTGGAAAATCCTGTGTGTGGGTCTTGAACTATTTCTTGGACCAATCTGACTCCCACTGGTGATGGTCCGTTGGCGTTTCCCGACGTGCTTCTTTCGTTTTTCTGTTTTGTATAACAGCTTGAAATTTCATGACCTATCTTATTGCAGTAACTGCAAAGTACGCCCTGAGTATTGTTATTGTCCCTACGAACATTATTGTTGTTGTTCGCATGGCGCGTGCCGTTTACACGATTATTGTTATACGTATTTTGTTGCGCATTAGGTCGATTGCTCCAGCAATCTCGCGCTATGTGATTTGATCTACCACAAGTGTAGCATCCGGTGCCTCGGTTAATATTATTTTGTTGTACATTATTGCCATTGAAATTCCGTCCATAGCCGTTTCCGCCTCGTTGACCGCCGCGATTAACCATGTGTGAGCCATATCCGCTCTGATTATTATTCCCATAATTATTGCGGTTGTTGTGATTAACATATCGATTGTTATACCCGCTGAAATTGTTATTTCTATTGCTTTGATTTGAATTACCGTTTCCTCCGCGATTAACTGCGTTATTTGTATTACCACCATTTTGTCGTTTTTCCTCGTTATTGACGTCTGCCTGTTTTCCATTACCGATTTGTCTCTGTAATTTATCCATTTCTACTTTTGACTCATATTCGAGCATCTCATCGATCGCCGTTTTGAAACATTGTTCCAATGTACTGGGATTTCGACTTTTCAATACTGTATATAGGTGATGAGGTAACCCTGTCATAAATATGATCATTGCCTGTTTCTTAGTTTGTTTTTTCACTATATCTGCCTCGGCCTGAGCTAGACCTATCGTACTTGCCGCGCAGAGTTTATAATACAACTCTTCGATTCTACTAGCGAATTTTGCTACACTTTCTCCCTCGGCCATACGTGCCGTGTTTAAAGCTATTGATAGGGCCCTCTCCGATACTTTTTGTTCGAATGCCCCTTCTAATATTGTTTTTATTGCTCCCCATGTTTCTAAATTTCGATATTTTGTTACTTCTAACGCATTTCCCGTTAACTTAGAAGTAATTATTTTTAATAATATCGGTGTATCTGCTTCCGTTGTTTCTTTAATTGCGATTTCACAAATATTTATAAATTCGGCTACGTCCTTTTTGCCCGTGCAAATAGGTATCATAGCAATTGCTTTATCTAAATCCATTTTACTCATTTTTTTCTTAACCACTGACTCTAACTGCACGTGAATTACGCTTGAGTCTGACCTAGTACCTAACCGACCTACGGTTTGTTTCCGTGGCGCGGTACCTATCTGTTCTGTTAAACTATGTGTTCTTACTAAATTTTTCCCAACAGTTTTAACTATGTTTTTCCTAGTTTGTTCTAAAAATTCTTTCTTTACAGCGTCTTTTAAAACTGCCTCTTTTAATTCTTTCCTAGATTTATAATTTTCAACTTTTATTGAACTGTCCGCAGAACTAGTATCAATATCTGAACTATCGGATTCTGACATATATTTATCTAAACATTACATATATATAATTTTTAATAATTTATATCTACTAGGTACTTATAAATTATATCTACTAAATTTATTAATATCCTATCCGCGTGAGTAATTACCAAAAAGTATTTACTCTACATGTATATACTATTATTGATTTGTAAACTAATAATACGTAACTACCGTCACCAAAATTAATAATACATAAAAATTATTACTTATAAAATAAATATCATGCACAAATATTAAAATGAAATATACGTAAACGCTCGTCGTACGTTGGACATGGATGAGTACCTATCTAATAACACGTAAAACGTTCGACCGCCTATGTTACGCGTGTTAAATTTCGATACGGTATCCCCTCACCCGTTTCCCTCGCCCTGTTCCGCGATGTTTTTTTTTTTATGCGTACGCGCTCGTACTACGCTCGAATATTATAACGAAAAAAATTCCCCGGTTAGCTACTCCGTAAATCCCTCTAATAATATTCGACTTCCTATCCCCTGTTTTTATAGACTATAGACTATAAAAGTATTATTACTAATTTTTCCTAAATGATTTAATTTCCTAAAATACGCGCTTTACCATTTAATCTTTTAAACACTAACAATTTTTTTTTCTAATAATTATTTCTATCAACTTATTCTTATTAATGTTATACTATTTCTTATCCTAGGGCCCCTATAATAAATCTCTCTCTTTTTCTTTCAAAACTTTTCAAAATTTGACGTCAATTACTTTAATAAGGTCATCTACTGCCTTTTAATTCAAAATCTCTTTTTTTTTTTTTTCAATATATATCACTTAAATTCTCTCAACAATTATATTTCAATTCAATATTCAATATTTCACTTTAATCAATTATTCTCATATATACTTCAAAAATGCTACGCGCGTGCATCAATTTCCTAGATCAGCCTATCGCTGTCTACTTTAATTTATTAGATCAGTCTCCGCTGTCTATCACAAAATATCATAAAATTCTTAGGTCAGTCCCTGCTGCCTATCACAAAATACCATAAAATTCTTAGGTCAGTCCCTGCTGCCTACCACAAAAAATCTCAGATCGGTCCTTGCCGTCTATAAAAATCCTAGATCAGTCTACAGCTGTCTATCATAAAAAAATCTTAGATCGGTCCTTGCCGTCTATTTACCATAAAAACCCTAGATCAGTCTACAGCTGTCTATCATAAAATACGTATATAGTTCTTCCCAAGCTTGTTTCCTATTTTTTTTTTTTTTATTTAATTTTATTCGAATATTTTTCCCTAATATTTTACACCACCACCAAGTATAAAATAAACGCTGATATATATGTATCAACGTGAGACGTGCACTTCAAGCTATACAATTTTAATTTTAATTATCTATCTTCACTTAATTAATATACTCACAACAACGTTGTTGCCACTGCTGTGTTCATTTTCTTGATTGACTGCTGGCCCGTCTTGAATTTGTTCGTTGATCCCGGAGTCGCCTTGGTTGATCAGACCTCAACTGTTACCTCCGTGGAGCTGCTTGACGTGGTGTAGCCGCTGCGTCGGTACTGGATCTCCGAAGTTGAATGTAGCCGCCTTGACTGCTAGACTCGCCTTTGGAAATTTAAATCCGCCGCTTTGACTGCTCGCCTCGTCTTGAAACTCCTTGAACCTCCTTTTTCGACTGCGCCAGTGTAATGTTCTCGACAGCTTGGTACCTACTATCGTAGTTCTAATAGCAGATAAGTGGCTGCCGAGATATTAACGTTGCGGGTCGCAGACAATTTGTCTGATGTTGTAGTCGTGGTTGATAATAAATAAAAGACAATTGTTGTTTTATTGTGAATTTTATTATATTGTTGATAATTTTTCTAAGTCCAAAATATGCTCGTACAGAGTGGCGTGAAGGTGCTTGCACTAATGGGTGGTAGTACACGTCTGAAAACAGGCCGATTCGGGCTCCCTTATATATGAAGTTCCCCGTACCCCTTGCCTATAGCTACTGTATCTCGACTCACGGATGTGATGTGTGTGACCATCGTTCCGGCCCACGCATTTTATGACTTCCAGTATAATTCTGTGTATTCGATTTGATATAATCATTTTTAATATAATATTAATATTTTTTTATAATGACTATCGTTGCGTACAGTGTTGTAATCAAAATAATCATTCTACTGTTTCATATTTTTATATATTGAACATTGTGGTATACAGAGCAATTATATGGTTCAATGAGTTCCTAATATCCGTTTCCCAACAAGACATTAAAATGTAATATTATTTAATAAACAGAAGGAACCCTTATTTCCGTTTCTATTATCCGATATATGCCGAATTACAGTATAGCTAATCTATAGTATAGTATAATAACTATTATATTACAATGGTGTTGTTAAGTAGTAACTGGCTTACTACAATATCATGATATAATAATAGGTATAATGCACACATTGTGATACGCATTCTCCTCGCCCGCTGACCATCACTCAGACAAAAAATGGCGCTGGTCTTTCGCCGTTTTTAAATTTCTCATTATGATAATAATATTATTAATATCTAAACCAATAAAAAGTATATTTTAAATGAAAATTAATATCAAATTGTAAAAAAAAAAAAATGGTTTAATTAATATTTTATTTTTGTAACAAATAAATGTAACTAGATACCACATGGAAGACTACCATGTTAGTATACTACTACCTATATTAATATTTTAATAATAAGTTTAATTTCAAATTTTAGAAGTTTTACTAAGTATTTATATTATCTACATGGCAGAATTTAAAATTGTAATAGTTTAAAACACTAAAAATATATAACTACATATTTGTGTTTACAATATGGTTTAATGCAGTCAACTAGTAAATTTCATATTATAGGTAAGATACTTTAGTAATTACTAATTACTATGACATACCTTATTTTAATATGGTATGAATAATATAAGAAATTATATTATATAGAAAAATTAATTATTTAAAACATGACAATAATAAATGATTGCATTTACCTATGTACCTATTGTAGGTAATAACAATTTAAATAAATAAAATATGAGATTACTAGCAGTAATGCCCCCTTGTACAATTTACCATGAAGGAAAAGCAAAATATTTTAAAACTCTTGTAAAGAAGACAAGGAAAGATAAATAAAGATAATAACACGAAGACCTAACAGAAAAAAAATCATACTATTTAAACGTTTGATAAAATTAGTTAAAAATGTATGATTAGTAAATAATTTAATCAAAAAATATTGATACATAAAAAATTCTAAATACTTGCCTTAGATAAATGTTTTTTCCATGAAAATTATTCTTACAATCATTACACAAATTGGCTATTTTAATTCATCCAAACAATTTAAATTTTTTATTTTCAGTATTAAAAATAAAAATATTTTTTTATATATTATAAGTGTAACGCAAGTGAATATAAATTATATGTATAAAAAAAAAATGTAAAATATTAATTAGAATAAAAGTTATTTTATCTGTCAGATCTTCCTATTACACTCTGTATAACAATACAGCTATATTTTTTTTTTTTTTTTTTATTCATGGTACAGCATCAACTATTAGGTTATTAGCTTGCAACAAAATTGGTAGTTAGTACATAATAGAGTATAGTTTTACAATAAATTCTTAAATTAAATTATACATGTTAATTTGTTTTAAAAATATGATTATTTTGTTGGTGTTGTCATGTGTAGGGCTGAGGGCTTCAAAGAGGTTGTCGGGCATTTTTAGATTTTTTCTGGTATCTATATGGATGCGGCAGTGGATGAGGAGGTGTTTGACTGTGAGAAGTTCTCCACAGGTTAGGCACATTGCTGGTTCTTCTCTGCGCATAAGATGACCATGGGACATCTTTGAGTGACCTATACGTAATCTATTGATAACTACTTCATCTTTACGATTTGATGTATGGGGTTTAGGCCAGTATTCGGTAGTATTTTTTATTTCTCTCAGTTTGTTATTGGGTGTACGACGCCATTCAGATTCCCATAGATTGGTACAATAGGTGTTGACATTTCTATGGATGTCGATGAGTGAGGAGTACGTGCGTATTTCAGTCAGAGGGTTATTTACTGCTTCACGAGCTGCTTTGTCAGCTTTCTCGTTGCCATCAATTCCGCTGTGGCCAGGTGTCCATATGAACCGTATGTTTTTGTTGGCATTTTCAATGATGTTGCTTATTTTGATTGCTAGGATGCTTGAGTGTAAATTGTATTTCAGATTGTTTAGAGCGCTGAGCGAATCTGTACAAATGTTAATGGTGGAATCGGGTAGTTGAATGGCTAGGTGGACTCCTTCCAGGAGTGCAAAGTATTCCGCCGTATATATACTGTTATGGTCTGGTAATTTGTACGATATGGATTGCTCTCCGTTTATGATAGCGATCGTAACACCTGAGTTTGTTTTTGAGGCATCTGTATAGATTTGTGGTTCAGATGGAAAAGAGTCCATGATTTCATTGAATAAATTTTTATATATAACATTTAACGTTTCTTTTTTACTATGATCCGCTAGGCTGGTGTCCACAAGAAATGTTGGAACCCTCCAAGGGGGCACCACACTGCATTCTCGTTTGATAATTAAATTTGGATCAATATTGGTGTGTGACATTTCATATAACATCCTTTGACCCAGTGGTTTTTTTAGATTGGGATTGGAGCAAAATGTATTTGCAAAACGATTATGTGTTAAGAATGGTAATGTTGAATTTTCTGGGGAGGATAGGATGCGAGCAATATAATTTAGAGCTAATTTGATTCTACGAATGTGAAGGGGTGGTTCTCCAGAGATAGATAATATACTTGGAATGGGGCTGCTTCGAAAAGCTCCAGTTGCAACTCTTAGACCACTGTTGTGAATTATATCAATTGTTTTAAGAACATTGGGGTTTGCATTGGTATAGCAGATGGACCCATAGTCTAATTTGGACCTAACGAGAGATCTGTATAAGTTGATTAATATATTACTTTCAGCTCCCCATTCAGCATGGCTCAACGTTTTTAAGATATTGATACTTTTGGTCGTGGTTGTTTTGGTCTTACTTATATGAGGTTTCCAAGTAAGCTTGCTATCAAACATCAAACCTAGAATTTTTATGTTGTTTACAAAGGGTAAGGGTGTGTTTCCCAAAAATAACTTTGGTTTTGAACTTTGTTTCTTTTTGGTAAACATTATACATTTGGTTTTTTCTGGTGAGAAAATAAAACCTGAGTGGAAGCACCACTTGGACAGATCGTTTAGGCAATCTTGGAGTTGACGTGTCATTGATTTAATGTTTTTCCCTTTGAGATAAATATGTGTGTCATCGGCAAACATAATTGATTTGACAGGATGTGAAATTTCATCAGGTAGATTGTTGATTGCAGCTTGAAAAAGTAGAATGCTCAGGGGGGAACCTTGTGGTACTCCGTTCTCAAGATCAAATTTATCTGACATGTGTTCGTTAATTCTTACTTGGAAAGAACGTTCTTTAAGAAAACTTATTATAAATTGTAACATTAGCCCATTAATGTGCCATTTCCTCAGTATATTTAAGACTCTATGTCGCCAGACTGTGTCATAAGCTTTCTGAAGGTCTAGACTAATGAGAATCATGGTTTGTTTGTTGGCATAAGATTCTAGTATTTCTGTTTCAATTTTAACATGACAATCTGAAGTGGAGTGTGATTTCCTGAATCCGTGCTGGTTTGGAGATAACAGATTGAATCTTTGTACATACCAATTAAGCCTGTTAGAAATTATTTTTTCAAGTGTTTTGCTCAGGTTACATAAGACAGAAATAGGGCGATATCCTGAAGGTTTGTGTTTGTCTTGCTCTTTCTTAGGAATAGGGGTAATGCTAGCATTTTTCCATAACGATGGTATAATACCGGATGACCAAACATTGTTATACAACTCGAGGAGTAGAATTTTACCTTTAATGGAGAGGTTCTGGAGAAATAAGAACGGTATGTTGTCTGGTCCGCAACTGTTACTTTTTTTTCCTTCAAGACTAGAGTTAAGTTCTGACATTGTGATAGGATCGTTGAGAATTGAACCTTGACTTGTTGTTGTTGTGGGGCTCGGTAAGGTAATCAATTCCTGCGTTTCTTTAAATTTCAAAAAGTCTGGATTCAAACTAGAGTTACTACTGTTAGAGTAAAAATACTGTCCTGTTTGGTTGGTTATCTCTTTAGGATCTGTAAAAACGGTTTGCCCTACCAACAGTGTTTTTATTTGTGTAAAAGGGACTCCTTTTAATGTTTTAATTTTATTCCACATTATGGTTGGGGAAATATGACTGTTTAAACTGGATGTAAAATTTATCCATGACTTTTTTTTTTCACTTTTAATAAGGTATCTGACTAGCGCTTTGTTTTTTTTAAATTGTATAAAATCTTGTAGGTCTAAAGTTCGTTTGTATCTGTTAAAGGCAGACTTTTTTTTCCGTATAGCTTGTTTAATTGTTTTATTCCACCAAGGGACTGGAGGTCTCTTTCCAGAGTAACTGGTTGATTCGAAAACGTCAGAGGCTGTATTTATAATGAGGTCGGTGAATAGTTTTATCTTATCTTCTACATTATTAGTATAAGTCCAAGGAGTTGAATCAATATTTTTATCAATTTCCGTTTGATATATATTCCAGTCGACATTTTGTAATTTCCATTTTTTTTTCCTAGTATAATGATTATAGGAGTTTGTGTGATTTAGCGTCATAATGATAGGAAAGTGATCACTGCTTGATAATTCTGGTATGACATCCCAATCTATGTAGGGAGTGATTGTAGCTGATGAGAATGAAAGGTCGATGGCTGAAAAGTGTCCCGTGCTTGCGCTAACTCTTGTCGCTTGGCCACTGTTTAGTATATTGAGGTCATTATTGCTGTATAGTGTTTGCTCGATTTTTGTTCCTCGTGAGTCAAGAGTGGAGCAGCCCCACAAAGGACTGTGGCTGTTGAAGTCTCCTAAGAGAATATATGGGGAGGGGAGTTGATTAATAATGTTTTGAATATCGGATTGCTCAAAATGTTGAGAGTTTGGTAGATATAAATTGCAGATTGTTATTGAATTTTTGATTAAAACATTTACTGCGACCACTTCTAGATTGGTATTAATGATAATTTCTTCGGAGTGATAATTTGAATTTACATAGATTGCCACACCACCACTGGCTCTGCCAGCATTGGTTCTACTTTTGTAGTATGTTGTGTAGTTTTTTAGGGAGCAGACCTTGTCGTTGATAAAATTAGTTTCTTGTAGACATATTGAGATTGGACAGTATTTGTTTAATAGTAAATTGATTTCGTCTAATTTGGAGTAGAATCCATTTGGATTCCATTGAAGTATTTTAAGACCGTTATTGATTGTCATGATAGGTTTGATATTTAGTTTATTTGGTATGTAGTAGATGAATGGATATCGTACAAGTTAGTAGGTTTCGTCATCATTGCTGTCAGAATAGAAAGTCTGACTAGGATTTATGTTTCGAACTTTTTCGAGTGCTTTTGACAATCTGGTTAGACGGTTTTTAATACTTTTGATTGTTACGACAGGGTAGATGTTTGAAATGATTTGGATTATATTATCTGGAGTACTATTGTGCTCCATACATAAACTCTCGAGATCGGTGCAACCTTGCGAGTTTTCGAAGAAATCTTTGAATTGATTGAGTGATAGGGACATATTTTGAGGGTTGGAGTTGAACAGATCTTTGGTTGGATTTAACCCTACATCGATATTTGAATAGAAGCTATCATTAGAACTGGTGCTGGTTCTAACTTTCGGTTTTTTGTGTACATTTCCATTTGGGTTTTTTGATGGCTGGGTTTTTCCTTCAGATGCGTTGGGAGGCTTCATTGTTAAAGGCGGGTTGGATGAGTGCGGAGATTTTGGAGATAGTGGTTGAGACGTGGTTGACGGGGCAGGACGTTTAACTTGGTTTGGAGAAGATACGTTGACAATTTTGTTGGATGATGATTTGAGTTTTTCGGCTAGCGAGTTTTTTTTGGGTTGATCGATAGTGATTAGATCAACATAATCATTTGTTTGGTTTGGTGTTAAAGGAACGTTATTTTGAGTGGAATAAATATTTTGAGCATTAACATTAGCAGGTGGTGAGTGAGATACATTTTTTCCTACATTTGGGGTTGGTGGTAGGTCATTTGTTTCTTCCATGTTGGTTTCGGTCATGTCGGAGATATTGATTTGTTCCGGTATATTTTTACATTGGCTTGAAAAATGACCGGTTTTATGACATTGAAAACAAGTTACGGTGTCATCGGTAATAAATATTCTAAAGGTAGTGTTTTCTAATGTTACTGTGATTGAACTGGGTAGTTTGGATGCACTGTCTTGATTAATGTATACTTGTCTTCTGAAACTTAGTATATGCGCGAATTGTTCTGTTGCAAAACCAGCTTTCATATGAGAGATTTGGGAAGTGGTTTTAATTCCTATTTCATGGAGAGCGTTCAGTATAAGGTGATTTGGGATAGTTGGGTAAACATTGGATAGAATGATTCTTTTGGACGCATTTATAAGTCTACGAATTGGGATTTCTATTTCATTGACATAAATTAAAGAGTGGGTTTTGAGTAGATTTTCCATGACGGCTTGACTATTGAAAAATATGCAGAATCTATTGTTTGAAATACGTGATACAAATTGTATATTTTCTGCAGGTATAATTTTACTGATAGCGGTGACGTACTCAATTTGTTTGATATTGTTAATGGAGTTAAATACAATTGCTTGGTTCATTTTTGGTAAAGTAACCTTGGAGGTTATCTCTGCGAATGTTGTAGTATTACGTATATGTTGGGAACCACTGTCAGTGATATTCATATCGTCAGATATGGTGACGGGCTTATCGTCCATCGTTATAGATTTGGGTATTTATTTAATTGGAGTAATTAGGGCGATAATTATAATCGTAATCATATTACCTGCAACGCTGTAGTTTGAACAAACTGGTGTGTTACTGCTATCGATAGCTATAAATGCGATACTATAAGAAACACACGTGTGTCACGGTCGGGCGTTGAACACGAACTGAATACAGCTATATTATAAACTATAAAGTAAAATAACGGTTTATTGCGTTTAGCTAATATAAGCCAGTGGCCAGGTTAGTTATGAGTTTATGACTATAGATAAAATGGATACGATACTTTACTACCAACTAATTTATTAGTAATTAGTTATCTATGTAACAAAACAAAACATTTCAGTTTGTCTTAGGTATGACAAATGGCAATAATTAATAATGACCAACAAATTTTCAAAGTACACCTAGGCATTAGAAATTAAATAAAACTACAAGAGCAACTCTTATAAAATATAAATTATTACCTACTTATTCTTATTTAATTTATTAGGTACCTACTATTTGGGTAAGTAATTTTAATGTTGATAGGTAAATACTTTTGCATGACTAAAGAAATAAAGTTAAACATAATAACCACTGATGGCGATAACTGGGGGCCATAGACAGTAACAGAAAGTAGACACAAATTCAAAAAATAAAAACATGCAAATGCAACAACTTCCAAGCCCTAATTATCAGTATTTGTATGAGGTTTTTTTATAATAATTTAGTTATCAAGTGAGATATTATGAGCACTTTGAATTTACGCTATTATATACCGTGTGTCCGCGGAAACAGTTAAAGGTAGGTATAATTTAAAAAAAATTTACTTAATTAGATTTTTTTTAACTGTATGTACGTATATTTTCCTTCTAAACACCATGATTGCACATAATGAATAATAATAATATAAAATATTAATTCATAAAAAGTAATTAATTAATAACTTCAATCATAACAATTTTGATTGTATCATGGTGTTTAGAAGGCAAAAGTACGTACAATTAGAAATATTTACAATTTACAGGAATAGTGTATGGTACACAGATCCGTGGGAGGATATGCCCCTCGCATCCCTTTGTACTATGGTAAACTGTTTTGCAATAATTTTTAATTTGTATAGGTTTTTGTATAGTTTCTATGATTGTTAACATGACGCTACATCCGCATGTGTTGTCTCCATCTTACAAGTGTAAAACATAGCAAAAACTGTTTTGCTATGAATCAGCACCACTCAGGATGTAGTCCAAGATAAGCAACCAAATTTCCTCACTATAAATTAGAGAACATTTACTTTGCAGTGTTATTTTTATTTCTTCGATAGGGATAAGGTTTTCGACAAAATCGATTTTGGTTTTTGGTGTAACTCTAAAACAAATGAACGTATATAAATGGCATTTTCACTAGTTGTTTATATTCGTATTCTCTATACATGATAGAATTTTCAAAATGTTATGAACTGTTTATAGACATTTTCAGTTTCCAATTATTTTCATTGTCTATACACCATACAATTTTGAAAATATTTTGACTTTTTGAGCTTTTTACGGACATTGTCAATTTTCAATCTTTTTAGTTTTTTTTCTATGAATGTCAATAAAATTTTATTTGTTGGGTTAAAAAGGTTGAAAATATAATACAAGGCTCTTACTATATTGTTACAATGACGTAGTCACAATTTTATATTATAAGCATTTAAAATTTAAATCTTGACAAAACACGTAGGTACAAATCACGAAAATGTGCCAATCATCTTGAGTTAGAAATTCATAAAAAAAAAAATTTTCATTACATTTAAAAATGTAATACATGCTTCCTTATTTTTTAAGTGAGTTATGAGCATTTTTAATTTACATTTATTATAAATGCTATAAAAAAACGTGGGTAAAAAAGTGTGAAAATGTAATACGAGGCTCCAGTTACAATAGCAGTTGAAAAATATTAAAAATTCATTAAAACAATTTTTATTTATAGGCGTTTAAAGAACCAATTTTTTTTAAATGATATCTAATTTGAAATTTAATAATTATTTTGTTGTTAAAATGTATGAAATATTCAACTTTTATAGCTAGGGATTGAAATTTTAAAACAAGGTTTCACGTAAAAAGGTCATGTACCTATAAATTACTTAATTCACAATAATACAATCAAATATACTTAGTAATATCATAGGTCTTCTTAGGACCGTCTTCGCTCAGAATCGTTTTACTTACACGATGATATTATATCATTGAATTCAAATTTAACACCATCCATCCATTATAGTGGGTCACTTGTAATCTACTGTACAGCACAGTGACACCCACTTTCCCACATTTTTTACTTTTATTATTTCAGATTTCGTCAAACCACCCATAGACCATAAAAATAACTATTTGTTTATGTAATATTCATTATATTTGGTGAGCAATTTAGTAATGAGATTTTGACTTAATTTAAAAAAAAAATGTATACTACAAATTAAAAAAACAAATTTTCATGGCAAAACATTTATTTTTTTTTAAAATTTTGTAAATACTTACATAAATACAACATACAAGTTATGTAATATATGTGTTGAATATTATTTAATAATGTGAAAAATCACACCATATCATGCGATATAATTATTAGCGAATCTGATATTGTTAAACAGTGGAGTGAGACTTAGGTCAATAGGTCACTTGTATATAAGGCCGACTCTTAGCATACTGTAGGTACTTCCTACATTATAATATTACTTATATGTACGTCATGCGTTTAGTAAATGTTACTTATTACTAAAAGCAGTGTAGGCATTTTTATCCAGATCGATCTACAAACATACTCCTAAACTCAACAATATGTATAATTATTACAGATCTAATCATAAAATAAAATATAATTTCTATTTTATTGATAGTGTAACGTCTCCTCTTCACCTTCTGCTCTTCCCCGTTCCGGTGTCGTTCTGTTTATATTAACGAGGTCTCGGAGACTCGACCTCGGTGTGTGATATTATAACTAGGGATCAGGGTTACCTTATGTGAAGCAAGTACTCAACGTAATATATATATATATATATATCTGTTATTGATGTATTATTATTATTTACTACAAGTTACAATATTGAAATATACTTATAAATTATACTCCGGGCTACCGATCGGGCCATGGTGTGTCGTGGGTGCCGATGTCCAAATGTGGGTTGAGCTGGTCGTCCGCAGGTCCTCTTCAGGTCGTTGTCAGCCCTCGAGTTCCACTATCGACCACCTCACCGTCGACTCTTCATTCTTGACCATCCAACTATCAACCGCCGACTCTATTCTATCGACTACCTCACTGTCGACTCTATCATAACTGCCTCCCGCCAGGCGTCCAGGTCGGTATTTACACGATGTGAGCTAAACATCGCGTCAGCATAATATATATTTCATATATATATACACATTTGTCATTACTAACACTCAGCATATTAGCCGTGCTCAACGTAGGGAGTAATGTACGATGTCGATGACGAAAATCGTTACATGTACCCCTTGTCCATTTAAATCTGGACCCCAGATTTGGGAAGTCAAGCAACGGTAGCTGTGTTAGTGGTAGTGTTGTATTTTCTGATTTCATGTTCATTGTTCATCCAGTAGCAAAGAATAACGGTACTCCAACCTCCTCCGACTGTATTTTCTTGCTTGGACTGTGAAACATGAATTTTTTTTTTTAGGTATACAAACACCAAGCCACCAAGGCAATGGTCATGCGTATATAATAATATTAATAATATATGCTCATTGTATATTATTGCTTGATAACTTCTGGATAGTGGAGTGGATTGTCGTTGGCTCTTCCGTCCTTGAATACCGACACCCACGGCTGTCTTCACTTACCCCTTTCAGTTTCCTCGAGTTAGTTAAAATTTAAGTATGCAGTATAAACTATAAAGACATTTTTTTTTTTTTATATATATGTATATAAGAAATAGTGTTAAATTTCATACAAATTACATTGAAGATGGTACATGAAATATATTTTAAGGTTACAAAAACATTGCATGTAGGTATTATTTAGTGATGGTAAAATGCTATTTATTTTAATTAGCAATAGCTATTGCTATTGCTAATGTAAAATAGCAATGATAAATAGCAGCTATTGCTATTTTTCTCGATATCACATAAATTTTGTTATTTTAACGTGTGTTCCAATAGCAGGACATTTTATTAAGGTTGCTACTATGATAATAAAAATCACAGTGAAATTAGCAGTGATTGCTACTTCCACTTCCACTGCTACTTTATACTTTTCATATATTTATAACAGGGCTCGGATGCTCGGAAGTTGTAATACTAAAAATGTTACTTTTTAGCTCTTAAATATGAATACTACACTATAAATAGCACAAAAAATCAAACAATATGCATTTAAGGGGATTCCATACCGTGATTTTCTGTTTTTGTCTAACACACGCGCGACATAGAATTTTAGACGGATTCTTTGCTAAACATATCAATTGATCTAATGAAGTGATGAGAATTCTGAAAACAGATTTGAATTCGTCGTCAAGTCTACTTGAAGTCGACTTTCCCACAATTTTAATTTTTTGATTTTAGCTTCTCCAAAAATTGAAATACAAAAATGTTTAAATACTATTTTTTAATATGACGTTTTCTGAAATTTGGGGTATAATATCAAAAATGTGGGAAAGTCGATTTCAAGTAGACTTGACGACGAATTCAAATCTGTTTTCAGAATTCTTATCGCTTCAATAGATCAATTGGAATGTTTGGCAAAAAACACGTCAAAAATACTATGTCGCGCGTGTGTTAGACAAAAACAGAAAATCACGGTATCGAATCCCCTTAACTTGAAAAAATAAAAATTTATTAGAAAAAAATTAAATGTCATTATACAATTTTATAAAATTGTTGGCTCATAGACGTCAGGGACTGTCTAGACTAGTTGAATTATAAACTGTTTACAAAATACAAATATATTAAATTACTTAAATATGTTTGTAAAAGTGTACTTATAAGGTATATTTGATCTGCAGAATAGTGGAACATAGCTAATGGCGAAACACATATTATGAAGAATTTCATCAATGCGACGACCAAAGTTAAATTAATAGAGCAATAGAGCATACCTTAGTACCTGAGTACCCGACCACCTGCTTCTAATAATTCTGGTACCTCAAATAGGAGCAGAAATTAGTTAAATATATATAAATATTTTTATACTTATTTGTACTATTAACAAAATTAGACATAATGAACCAATGTAAAACAGAAAAATGTAAATATTATTTAATTATACAATAGCTATTTGTTGAATCTAAAAATAAAAATCATATTAAACTTGTACAACACATAATTTCAAAATAAAGACACGTATGAACACGAAACAAAACATTTAGTTTTAACCAAATACAAAACTCATTCCTGTTTGCCAGTTTCCTTCCTTGTTCCTACTAAACTCTGTTGTAAAGTAGTGCTAAGTAGTGAATATTTTTAAATATAAAAACTGAAAATGAGCCTCAGTAAAAAAACAAGTAGTGTTTGGTCTCATTTTACTGTAGTTGAGGGCACTCACTTTGCAAAATGTGACATTTGTAAACACAAATACTCATTTAAGACAAGTGTCACAAATTTGAAAACACATCTTGCTAAAGCGCATTGGATCCAAATGACTACCATTCAAGTAAGCATTTTAATTTTGAAAGAATACATTATTAAAAGTAAATGGAAGAGATAACTAATATATTTTTCTTTTTTAAAAAAAACCATTTGTTTAAAATTGTATACTAAATTAATATAAAAGATGAATATTTGGGTAATATTGTATACTTGTTTTGAAAAAAAGAGATTAAATAATAAAAAATATAAAATCAATTTATAATAAAAACTAAAATATATTCTTCATATAAAAATCAATTAAACTAATAAAACTAAATATATCACAATATTTGTATTAATATTAAAAATTATAAAGAAATGCATGTCTTATGATACAAAAAATATTATCAAGGTAATTATGTCAAAAAAATGTATAATTTTAATTATCTAATTATTTTACAATAATTAATTTTAATTTATATGAAAATAACAAGTCGAGCAAATTCAACTAAAAACAGTAAAAAATATTTAAAGAAAATAATAAAATAAATTATTTAGTTATTAACCAATAATTTACAATAAACAAATTTACAGCCAGTTGAAAATGACCAACTGATGGACGATCCACCTCCACCATCTGCTCCAACTGCTCAAAGTTTGCCCTCGACGTCTACATCGTTCTCTATAACACAAGCAGAAACAGGTTCACAAAATACTGAACAACCACTACCTAATACTGCCCAAAACTTACCAATAGTACGTAAAAGGAAGCAAGCATCAATTACCACATTTGTGCCCAAAAAGATGACATTTGATGTTCAAAAAAAGATTGACGAGGGTCTTCTAAAATTGTTCACTAAGGACTTTCAGCCGTTTAAAGTAGTGGAAGACGAGGGTTTCAAGAATTTTGTTAAACTTTTAAATCCCGCTTATAAATTACCTGATCGTCACACAATATCCAAAGTCCATATCCCTGCGCTATATGAAAAAAGTTTAAACGAGACCAAAGAACTAATAACCAATGAATCTTTGAGTGGTTGTTTAACGACAGATTGTTGGACATCTCGAAGCAATATAGCATTCATTTCTATCACTTATCATTTTATTGACACACAATTTGTTTTAAGGTCTGTATTGTTGGGATGCTATGAGTTTTCTGAAAGCCATACAGGGGAAAATCTACGTGACACAATTCAAGAAACACTTGATAAATGGGGCTTGAATAAAGAAAAAATTGTTCTAGCAGTATCAGATAACGCTAATAACATAAAATCTGCATTGAGTATGTTACAAGTTAAGAGTTTGGGGTGTTTTGCTCATACCCTCAACTTAATTGTCCAAGATGCATTGAAGTTACAGTCATATTTAATCGATAAGATAAAATGTATTGTAACTCACTTTAGGAAAAGTAGTAGGGCAAACCACAAACTCAATATATATCAAACAAGCAATGGATCTAATGTACCTAAAAAACTGTTACAAGATATAAGTACACGTTGGAACTCGACATATTATATGTTAGATCGTTTTGTTGAGTTAGAGGATGCGATTAGGGCTACTCTAGGATTATTAGATAACCCCCCTCAAATACTTTCTGCAAATGAATGGAAAATTGCCAAGGAACTCATTCAAGTGTTACGTCCTTTTGAGGAAGCTACAAAGGCGGTTAGTGGCAGCAAGTATATGACCGCATCTATAATTATAGTGATTGCCCAAGGTCTTCAGAATGTTTGTGAGCAGATGGCTAAGAAAAACTTTACCATAGAGGTAATAAATGTTATAAAAAAGTTACAAGGTGGTATGCAACATAGAGACAGATGGGGATCAATAGAGCGTAGTAAGACGTTGGTTAGGTGTACATTTCTGGATCCTCGATTCAAAGGTATAACATTAACAAATGCAATGCAACAGTCAACGAAAACTGAAATTATTGAGTTAACTGCTGCAATTATTTCTGAAAGTCGATTGTTTGATGCTCAACTTCAAGAAGATTCCAATCCTTTACCTCAAGAAGTTGATGAAGATGAAAGTGTTGTGTCTATCTGGAAAACAATAGATTCAAGAGTAGCACAACTTCGACCCACAAGCACAACTACATCCAGAGCAATTATAGAGGTACAGCGATATTTAGAAGACACAATTATCAATAGAAATTGTGATCCTCTTAAGTGGTGGTTTGATAATAAGCATAATTATCCTTACCTCAACCAGTTGGCCAGAAAAATGTTATGCGCTCTTGGAACATCAGTGCCATGTGAAAGAGTTTTTTCCAAAGCGGGACTACTATTAAGTGATCGGCGCTGCAATTTAAGCAGCAAAAAGGCAGAAATGTTACTTTTCCTAAATCAAAATACATAGATTTTTAACTGACAACTGTATTAACATTTTATATTGTATTAACATGATAATTATCTAATATAATTATTATGTTTTTTATTTTTAACAGACTTATAAAGTAATTTTTTAGTTATTTTAATTAAAATTTTAATTCCTAAATTTAACTAATGTAATTATTCAAATATTTTAATAACTTACCAACTATTGATCTATTAGGGAAGTAGATTGCTTATGTTCATTGCATATTTGTAAATTTGTATTTTTTAATTGCAGAACACTAGTTGTACATTAGGTTATACACAGTACCACAGAATATTAATATATAACATTAATTTATAATTTATATTTTATTTATTTGTAATCACTATTTGCTATTATAATATACTATATTATTACACTAATACACTATAACCTATTACCATGTGCTAAACTTCTAAATGCCTAAATAGCAAAATACTAAATAGTAAATAGCAAATAGCAAAATAGCAATATCATATTATCAGTTAACACTTTAGCAGTTTTATTAGTTTAGCAGATTAGCATTTAATGTGACACGACGATATCACGATATCATCAATATCATCAGGGTAGGCAATAGGGAAAATATCAATAAAATAAAATAGCAATCACTGCTATTATTATTTTTGATTAGCAGGCTGCTGTTGCTAATGTAAAATAGCAGTGCTATTTACACTGCTACTGCTATTTCTTACCATCACTAGTATTATTAACATTTTTTTTTTTTTTTTTTCACTATTATAATAAATGTTCATAATACATTATAACATGTTTGAATTCAAAAATAGTATACAAAACAATGTACAAATATTTGTTTTGTTTAACTTAATATATAATTTAAATTACAATAATAAAAAATTTTTTTTTTCTTTTTTGATATAATAATATACATTTAAATATTATACTCAAGTTATGTCTAGTGTTTTAACTAGTACAAAACCTAATTACATAATTTAGTACATAATTTTTATTAATCAAAACTGTACTAGTTAACTATAAATAAACTCAACAGTAGAGCACCAATTTTTGGCTAAACTTGGATTGGTTGCTAATTCAATAACGCAGTATTTTTACATTAAAAATGTATTTTTTTCAAAATTTCTCGACAAAAACGGAAATATTTACATGTGTTAGTAAGTTAAATTCACTCGAATATACTCTCATTTTATAAATTGGTTCATAATAAATACCCGATCCATGTCCTTGGTAGTTGTCGATAATTGTCTCTTCTGTTTGCAACGTATATGGTATTATCACGCTTAATGCTAGAACAACTGTAACTATTGCGAACATTTTACAATTTATTAAATTATAAAAATTAAAACGAAATGATTAATTATAATATAGTATAAAGATTGCCGATTAAATATTATTAATGTTAAATATTAAATTACAATTTTAAAAACGATAGTTATGACACATTGTTCATTGACTGTCGTAGTCACGCTCTAGGTGTGTTATTATAATATCATTCGCTAATGTATACGCTATATATATATCCTTACTTATAATATTAATAATATTATAATATATGCCCATGAATGAAATTGTGCTGAATTAATATTTATGTTGTTCACTCATTGACCTATATTTATTCAGCTAAAATGCCAAACTGTTAAAAATTACGTTATATACCTACACTATAATATTATATTAAAATCTATCGTTAGGAAATGAAGTGATGAACACACACATTTTTTTTTTACAAACAACTTAGCTTCGTTAATATTGCTTAACAATATTAAGAAATTAAGTGGTTGTGAAATATATTATGGTGGTCTCTCGACAGTAATATTATTTACAACGTGGTAAATAATATGTTGTGAGAGACCATGCAAATTGTCTTTATATTTTAATATTTTTAATTACATTTAATATTGTGGGGGGACCCTAGCTCATATCTATCCGAAAATGTATTTTTTCTTGTATTAATCTTTACTGTCGTGAGGTAGATTTTGGTCGACTTTTTGAAATGCCGTATAAGGTTTTATATTTCTATCTTGGCAAAGAATATTTGGATTGTTTGAATTTAATAAAATGTGTTTTATTTCGAGAACTTCGGTCAATGGACAATTTGCGCGTTTCAAGTCGTTTTCATTGTTTATTACCTCGGTTTCGGGTAACTTGATTGCTTCTAACATTTTCCTTTCCCTTAGCAAAGCACGAGAAGTATGAAGAGAACGAAAATCATGCGTAAAAGTAACTTGTGTCATTTCTAGGTCGGGATTATCATATTTTTTGTCATAACATCCTGGTGTCCAATGATCATTTTCAAAAAAAACTACTAGAAATTTCCTACCTGGTTTATAAAACCCTAAACCTGCAGTTTTTTTAGAATTTTCGTAATTTGGGCATATGATTATTAAATTGAAATTATAAAAATCAGCTACTGCTGCTACGTCCTCACCGTCTAACCAAATTGGTTTTTCGTGTAAATTTAAATCAAGTAAATGGGAAATGGTTTCTGCAGTTACATAAATATTTTCGTGCGCCAGCATTACTGTCAACGCATATATTGCACAAAATCCGTCTCCCGGGTCCTCAATCAACTTACTACTACATCTAACAATTTCACGTAACGTTGGCTGAATTAATATTAAATTTCTCATTTTTTCAATTTTGTTGTCATTATCCGTATCCCTATTTAATGTAGTTTCATCAACTATTTTTTCAATTTTCAATTTAATATTATCTGACGTTCTACGTTTTTGATCGAATTCCAAAACAACTAAACCTTTATCACCTGTTAAAACTATCTGTTTATTAACAAAATTTATTTTGGCTTGATATAATTCTAAAAAGTCTGTACCTATTAAAGTAGGTCCAACTAAGTTCCTAACTACCATGCATTTAATAAGGAATTTAATATTTTCGAACACAACAACTGTATTAATAATACCAAGTAGTTCTAAATCGGAACCGTTTGCCGTAATTAGCTTTACGCAATCGATTGCCTTTGGAGTGATTCCTACTGGTAAATTGTCAGCATTAATTATAGACGCAGTGGCCCCTGTGTCTATTACAAAATTATGTTCTATGTTTTCAATTTTGCCTACTACCTCAAGTCTTTGACCTGGTTCGAATGCTGCCGGAAGCGAGGTCGGATTACACGTCGTTATACATTTTTGTATCGTATTGTCATTATTTTTTTGCTTTTCAACAGTTACTGAATTTTTACTTGCGAATTTGTGATGAATATTATGGTCACTCATGACTGCTACTTTTTTTTCATTGAATAAACTATCTATATTATAATCGTCTATGTCAGTGTTTTTATTAATATCAATTTCATTATGTGTATCGTTAATTTTTAAGTTTTTTAATTGTTTTGGAGTTGGAAATAAGGTTTCGTCATTTTTATATTTTTTCGCTATTATTGTTTCCAACAATGTTGTACTAGAAATGGTATCGTTAGAATTTTTTTGCTGGCACAGAGGGAGTCTAACCACTCTCTCTTGCCTTAATAGTTTTTTTGATTATTATGAAAATATGTTTTATTCAAATTACGTGTATCATTATCAGGCACCTGACTGATAGTGTGCTGATTCATCACGTTATTTACGTCTACATTATTTTGATTGATACCATTTGTAGCATGCGATGGATTTTGATAATTTTGGCCTACGTTTTGTTCGTTAAAATTTGCACCTTGATTACTATTATACACATTATTTTTATAATATTGCTGACTTTTTTGGTTAGGCCTATTTTTATACCTATCATCCCACTTTGGTTGTGTATAGCCATTATTACTATTAAAATGATTTGGAGGGTTATATGTATTTTTTCGATGGAAGTGTTTATTAGGATCTATATATTGATTCGGTCTAATTTCATTATTTGTGTTGTAATTATTATTTGGATAAAAAGTATTGTTTGGGTGGTAATTTTGATTATTAACATAATTGTTTGGAATAAATGAATTATTTGAACTATAGTTTTGATTACTAAAATTGTTGTTTGGATAAAATGAATTATTTAAATTCTGTTTTTGATTACTATAACTATTATTGTTATTATTGCATGGGTCGTAATTGCACATATTATTATTGAATGCATTGTTTGGATTATTTTGAAGATTGTAATATGGGCTAGGACTATTCACATGCATATTATTATTAAATTTCTTTTTCTGGTTAAAATTTCTATTACCATTGTTAATATTATTTAATTTAGATTTTAAAAATTCATTTTCTTTCCTAAGAGTGTCAATATCTACGGAACTTATATTTTGAAAATCTGTGTGCATCAATTTCGAATTTTCTATTTTCTTTAAATTAATTTCCAAATTGTCTAAAGTGTCATTATTCATAATAGTTACGGTGTTATAATATTCTGGTGTTAGTGCCTCTAATATTATATCAATTTTCTCGGTTTCAGGAATGGTGCAATTTGTTTGACTGATTAAGTATAAAATATCTGCTAAGTACTCCGATATTGTTTCTGTCGATTTTAATTTTTTACTTCGTAATTTGTTTCTTAACATACGATTCCTAGCCGGCGATGCAAATTTTTCCTTAAATATTTGTTCTATTTCATCAAAAGTCGGATATAAGTTATTAATTGTTAATGTCTTGTATAATTTATAAGCGGAATTTTTTAAATATAATGGCAAGTAAGTTAGTTTTATTTGCGGAGACCACTCATTAGCAGTAGCTACCACGTTAAAGTACTCGAAAAATTCTAAAACGCATTCATCGCCCGAACCGTTGAAAATATTAGGTACAAATTGTTGAGGTCTTGCCATTTTATTTTTCGTATTTGATTTAACTATATTATCAATTTTTGAACTAGCGTCCAATTTATTATTTTGATTTACCTCTACAGATTCAAATTTTAAATTATTCGGTTGCTCAGTATTTTTAATTGGTGAAAGTGATTGGTCTATTAAGAGATTTTCTAACTGTTGGGCCACGTCTTTAGGTCCAACCGTATCGGTACCCTTATTTTCTAATTCTACCTGTGAGTCTGGTTCGCTAATATTTTTTTCACAATGATTTTTCTGGCTATTATTGAAATCTAATGATAACTTATTTTCAGTAAAGGTAAGATCTGCAGTACTATCGTTATAATTATCTTTATCTTCGGTATCAAGAAGTCCAACTCTAAAAGTTTTTATTGCTGATTTCGCGAGATCCCTTAAGTGTAAGAGAGTTGACGATTCTTCACAATGTATGTTACAAAATTTTAAAAAACCGACTACTTCAGATTTGTCTAACAAAAGTATCCACGATACCGTTTTCTGAGATATTATGAATTCAAATTTTTTTTCTACTGGTGTTAGTTTATTAAATTCATCTTTACTTAAACATTCAACTTCGTATAATGTGCAAAGCGTAAATTTTTTAACTAACTTAGCCGATAAAGGTATCTTTCCAAATTTCGAATTTTCAAAAAAAATCTCCTAAATTATTCTCATCGATTTGTCGTAATATGCCGATCAATTCTGTTGCATTTATTTCTGAATCGAAGTGTTCATTTAAAAATAAAATATTTAATTTTGTTACTTTAGCAATCTGATTATTAGTATTTCGTTTAATATAAAATTTGACATCCATTAAGAATTATTAGGCCAATAACTTCACATAAGATTCACATGACACCCAACAATAATATCACAACACAAGGGGTGTACCTTAGAATCGAAATTTTTCTCGAGAAAAAACAAAATATAATTTCTAAAAAAAAATCGGGACTCCAGGGACGGGCGCCTCCACCAACTGTAACGTCTCCTCTTCACCTGGGCTCTTCCCCGTCTCGGTGTCGTTCTGTTTATATTAACGAGGTCTCGGAGACTCGACCTCGGTGTGTGATATTATTACTAGGGATCAGGGTTACCTTATGTGAAGCAAGTACTCAACGTAATGTATATATATATATATATCTGTTATTGATGTATTATTATTATTTACTACAAGTTACAATATTGAAATATACTTATAAATTATACTCCGGGCTACCGATCGGGCCATGGTGTGTCGTGGGTGCCGATGTCCAAATGTGGGTTGAGCTGGTCGTCCGCAGGTCCTCTTCAGGTCGTTGTCAGCCCTCGAGTTCCACTATCGACCACCTCACCGTCGACTCTTCATTCTTGACCATCCAACTATCAACCGCCGACTCTATTCTATCGACTACCTCACTGTCGACTCTATCATAACTGCCTCCCGCCAGGCGTCCAGGTCGGTATTTACACGATGTGAGCTAAACATCGCGTCAGCATAATATATATTTCATATATATATACACATTTGTCATTACTAACACTCAGCATATTAGCCGTGCTCAACGTAGGGAGTAATGTACGATGTCGATGACGAAAATCGTTACAATAGTTTATATACCATATATTATACCTATCAAAATAAATCTATCACTTGCTGCATCGTGAGAATTACACCATGAATTAGGCCAGAATTGCGCCATCCAACCTCTATTTTTTTTTTTTTTAAATTTTTGAACACCAAAGTCGTACTTCTTACCAAAACAATATTTGGTTTTTATACTTAAATCAATTTTTTTCTAAAAAAATGCATCTTTGCAGTATAAGTATAAACATTTATCGGTCCCCTGTGTGGGCTGTGCTGGAAAGAGTTAAAAACAGCAAGGGCTATAATAGCTATTATAGCGACGTTATACAGCGACGCACACACTTACTCGCGTTTCGCGTAAGTTCTGTACAAAAATAAACTAAATATCCCAAAATGTTGTTTATCTAATGCATCTAATATATGTATAATATATTAAATATTTTAAATTAAAGTAAACGAATAAAATTCATAATAGTAGGTACCAATAAAAAGTAAACAAATATTTTTTAATTTCTGAAATTACAAGTGAGGCTCCTCCCAAAACAGCCACTGTACCTACCTAACCTAACCTAACCTATTAAGCACGGTTTTTTTATAATCATTTGAAGTAAAAAAAATTCAAAATATATACCTACAAATAAATAGTTTTTGATTAAACAATTTAATTGACTTTACTTTACTTTAGCAAACCTGTAATTCCCTAAACCAATACAAAAACTAGTACCTATGAAATAAGAAAGAATAGAAAAATGTATTTTTTAGTAAATAGGTATTTAAAAAATTTTGTATATACGTACCAGTGGCGTATTTATAGGGAGGGGCCTCCCCCCACCATTTACTCGTGTCTCGTACATGTTTAATGTTTTGTTTCTACATGATTAAGAAAAACAAATTTTATCATACGATACAAAGGATTTTGTAGAAAATTTTCGAAGCTTCAGTTATCAACATTTTCAATAAATATCGTGATTTTTTGTTATCAGTTTGGTACCAAAAATGGTTGAAAAATACTGAGTTCATTTTTTAATTCAAATATTTTCTAGTTTTGTACATGGCCAGTTTCTACAGGCTGTAGTGATGGTTGGAGATGTATCTGCTGCGTGTACGCCAACCAAATTCAGACTATGTGCAGAACACGGAACGAACACGGCCAATCTATTTTTTTGTAAAATATGAGCTTGCACACCATTATAAATTCCAGCCATATTAGAACCATTATCGAAACCTTGGCCTCTACAATCATTAATATTTAATCCATCATCAAACAGTTTTTTTGTTATTTCACCAGCTAACCTAATACCCTTTATTTCCTGTGTAGCTATAAAGTCAATAAAAGTCTCTTCAATTGTAACTTCTTTATCAATTGTAATGTTCTCGACAGCTTGGTACCTACTATCGTAGTGCTAATAGCAGATAAGTGGCTGCCGAGATATTATCGTTGCGGGTCGCAGACAATTTGTTTGATGTTGTAGTCGTGGTTGATAATAAATAAAAGACAGTTGTTGTTTTATTGTGAATTTTATTATATTGTTGATAATTTTTCTAAGTCCAAAATATGCTCGTACAGAGTGGCGTGAAGGTGCTTGCACTAATGGGTGGTAGTACACGTCTGAAAACAGGCCGATTCGGGCTCCCTTATATATGAAGTTCCCCGTACCCCTTGCCTATAGCTACTGTATCTCGACTCACGGATGTGATGTGTGTGACCATCGTTCCGGCCCACGCATTTTATGACTTCCAGTATAATTCTGTGTATTCGATTTGATATAATCATTTTTAATATAATTTTAATATTTTTTATAATGACTATCGTTGCGTACAGTGTTGTAATCAAAATAATCATTCTACTGTTCCACATTTTTATACTTTGAACATTGTGGTATACAGAGCAATTATATGGTTCAATGAGTTCCCAATATCCGTTTCCCAAACAAGACATTAAAATGTAATATTATTTAATAAATAGAAGGAACCCTTATTTCCGTTTCTATTATCCGATGTATGCCGAATTACAGTATCTAAATTATAGTATAGTATAGTTATGTACCTGTGGGATTTGTTTTATTGTTAAGTAGGAACTTCCTTACTACATCTCCCCCTTTAAAAGTTGATTTTTATCGTCTAAAATGAGAAATATTAACTCAAACTTCCTCCATTAGTTCAAGCACTTTCCTATGATTACAAATTTTACATATATCAATTATTACATTACATTCAATTATTATATGTTTACATTTTATGTTTTACATTAAATACATCATTATATTTATATGGTACATTTCACCATATTAATTATTATTGACAGAATACAGGTTATGATTCACAATATTACAGTATATATTTTGCTTATTATCTAGGTTAGTATCTTATGTGATTAACAATATATTCTTTTTTTGTGTTTTTTTTGTTTACATCAATAATCTTATCTTAGTGTTAATATAATATGTGTAATAATATTTTAATATAACATGAATTCTTAAAATCTATTACAATATATTTTTTTTTCTTTTTTTTTTCGTGCAATATATATATATATATATGATAAAATAGTGGTGTTTACTATATTTTATTTTCCATTACCATGTTAATTATGTTTTAAATAAGTTAGATTAATATATTTCTTATTCCATCACCATGTTAATTACGCCAATATATGCTAATATGTTCCTAACTTTCTTTTTTTTTTTTTTTTTTTCATTCTACGTTTACGTTTGCTTCTATATATATATTTTCCATTAATCACTATATCATTATATTTTATGCCTAGTTAATATTACTATCCCTATACTGTAATTTGATTGTATCTTTTTACTACAAGTCCAGACCAACAATAAACTATTGTACTCAAGTTTTATTACATGATCAAGACTAGTATTAAATCGATTCTATTCTATTCTATTTCCGCAATGATCTCATCTTGCTAATTGAACCCGTGTCGCCAGAGTGTGCTGCAATTCAAAGCATCCTCCCGCGACACTGGCTAAACTAATAAGATTTTGTAATTTCTTATTGTGAGTTATTATGGCCATTTGGTCCCTTGGTGATCCCGTTAAAAAAATCTGCTATTCACACGATTTTCCCAACCAATCACCAAACGATCAAATTCCAACATTTTTCTTAAGTGGTCAAACCGTTCGGTGCATAATAGTGCACCATTTGTCAGTCTCCAATAAAATAGACAAAATATGCCCCTATTATTTACCGCCCGATTCCTACTGTTATTTCTTTCTCTTTTGTTTTTCTGAAATTAATGCAATTAAAATTACTATTTGTGGTATTCTGTTAGTTAATTATTAATATCTAGCGTTATTTTTTTTTTTTCTATATATATTTACTTTAGTGTGTTAATTAAGCTACTTTGTTATTTGCTATAATAAAATTTATAAATTCGTAAAAAAAAATTATATTTTTACAACGTGGTGCTAGGTGCGTGGTATTGTCTATATAGGTTGGAATTGTTTCACCAAATTTTGGTACCCATATTCCTTAACCATTCTGTTAAATATGCATTTTGTAAATCTCACATCAGTCTTTGGGTCGTGAGCGTATGTTATTTTATGTTTTTGTGTACATACGCCGCTATGCGCTTCCGTTAAGTTCAATAGCCTACCCCTTTTCTGGATTCTACCTATATTAAATTCGAAAATTCTTTCAGTTATTTTTCCCCTCAATTTTTCTAGTATCATGTAGAAGTCCCCATCGAAATTCAAATCATAGCATCTGATGTTTAGTACTTCTATATGTCCTAACCCTAATCTACTTAAAATATTCCTATCGTATGATCCCCCAAACAATACCACTACATTTATTTTATCTCCACGCAAAATATAATTTTTTATGAATTCTGGTGTTAGGTTATTTAATTTCGAATTCAGACTTTTGTTAAGTTGCGCTAAACAGGTCGTCTCCACTTCCTTTTTGTTGTGAAAAATCCGCCTTATCGATTTCTCTGCCAACTGTGTTTCACGAACAGTCATAACTCTCATCTGTTCGTGGAGTGGCAGGAGAAGCGGTTTCCCCTCGAGCTTACGAATTTTACATTTGTTTAGGCTGTTTGAGATTGCTCCTGATATTAGTACAATGTCTGTTCTCCTCATATTGGTAAATTCGAAATCCATGACAACGAACTTGACTTTTAATCGAACCTTCTAATTCAAAGTCGATAATATATTTAGTGTCATTATTAACTTACAATTAATGTGTTTTATTCTAATTTACTATTTCTAACTACTTGTGTAAATATTTTCTATATAGTTTCTAATACTTTCTACATATATATTCTAATCATATAACAACCTAACCTAACCTAATCATATATATTCTATTAAAATATTATTTCTTAGGTTATTTTATTTGAGGTGGTACATCCTCCCCTCCGAGTGTATTTTGCTCGTCTACCTTATTAAACTTTTGTTCAACTTTGATATCATCCGTACAGAGTTTACTTCTACCTAGTCGTACCATTTCATATTGCGGACGTCGCAACGAAGTAAGCCTACATTTATACGTTATGTATATAAAAATGATTAACATGACCGAGAATACTATCAAGCCCAATGTTAAATAAAATAAATAGTTACGCGTATCGCTTACTTCTAACTGTCCTGATTGTGTTAATATTTCATTGTCGATTTGTTGTTGCACCTTATCTAACGATTGTGCTATTTCGTGTATTTTTTCGAGTTTATGTGAATCTTGGTTAACCATTATCTTAGGTAGGTTCATACTCTTTATTCTATCGGATACTTTAAATGATATTTTTCCCTGTCCTACTTCGGGTATAAAGTTAACATAGTGTTTTGATTTTATTTCTTGTGTCGGATTTAAAATGATATCGTTTCCGTACGCTCTGCATTTTGAGCTTAACCAAATTAATCCCTGCTTCCGTATTTTTGTAATATATGGTTCCGAGTTTTCCCTACACGCAATAGTCAATGTTTCACCCTTTGTTGTGTATATCCAGGTGTTTGCATGTTTTAATTTATAAAATATGTCTTTCGATAATACTAGGACTCCCGTCTCGCATGTTTCTGGCAAGACATCCGGATTTTTGAATAAAGCTATCTCACATGGATTTTTGTTGTTCGAGTGAACGACTGGTGAAAACTCTGGACATATTGTGAATATTTCTGTTTCCGTACAATGTAAAAGCTGAGTTTCTGTGAACGTGGTATATTATTCCCTATTCTTTGTAATTGCTACATATTGGAATTCTGGTTTTAAAACAATACTATGATTTTTATTCTTTATTCCGTTTATCATTGTTTCGACCGGCTGTGGTATTGGAAGTATTCTGAACAATGTGAGCTCCAATTCGGTAACCAGCGGAAGTTTTATTACGAATACTATTTGACTATCCTTATAGAACACTGCCATTTTTGTAATTTTACTTAACTCGTAAATTTCATTCGGATTTGTGCCCATAGGCAAATTTAAATTAATAGGTAAAGTTAACTTAATTTGCGTTAAATGATCTGCCATTTCTCGCGGTGTCATTAAACTTGGGTGTATTACCCCTGTCCTAGCCGCAGTTATAATAGCACCTATCGATTGCGTTTCCATTGAATATTGCGATAATAGTGCTGTGAATATACCATGTATTTTATTTGATAAAACTAATGCTTCTAACGTGTTTGTTTTGTTAATTACTTCGTTTATTATATCTTTTTTATTAACTAACTCATTGTATAATTTATTTATTTCATCCGATGTGGTACTAATCCCCTTTACAGTAGATTTAACTACCGTAGTTTGGTCTTTAAGTATGTGTAACATGCGTTCGTTAGTTCGTTCTATTTTACCTATTTCCTCTACCGATTCTTTTGCACATTCTTCATCACATACCCCGAATAATGTTTTCATGGCCGAACCTACGAAATTTATTAGACCCCGCCTTTTCCTACTTGTGTACGTGGTTGTTTCCGATTGTTCGGTGTACCTACCTATCGATTCGTACATTTTTTCTCGTTGTAAGGAAATTTCTTGAAACATTACTTTAAAGATATTGTCTAGCCTAGAACACATTTCAAGTGTTGTTGCACTGTTTTTACAAAGATTAGTTATTATACCTATTTCCAATTGTAATTTGTCATGCCTAAGGTCATAATTTTTTAATGGTAAATACGTGATCAGTTGCCAGGTCGCTCCTGTCAACCGAACTGTACCGTAATTTTCATAATACATCAGTGTTTGATTTCTAAATTCTTCCACCCTATATGGAATTTGACCATGTCCTGCCGTAATCAGAGATAACCTAAAACAATATATATATACACATTAGTTTCAAACTTGTTTTATCTTGTTGAAATAATCTCTAATATATATATTATTTTCGTTTCATCTCATCGGCCCGGACAAAATACGCGTACTTATTGCGTTTGAAATTGAACTAATTAATTTATAACCCGTTGTCAGTGAGTTCCGGTGGTTGCTTGTTCGTTCAGAATATGGTGGCAACTCCCACCGTTCCTATACCGCCAACCGTCAAAATTAATTAGCTCCATCCCATTTTTTTTTTTTTTTAAATTTTTTTTTTTCATTACTGACTATCATTATTATTCCTAACTATGTACCTATCTTCTACTTCATTAAAAATACTTTCTATAGCTACATTACTAACATTAAGTAAATTCGTAACATTGTTTTCATAATCACTACTATTTATATTCCTATAAATGTCAATATTACTGTCGCTATCGCTAAATCCGTCTAACTCGTCCATATTACTAATTGTATTATTCGGTGTTATATTTCCTAAACTATCATTATCACTATCACTGTCCTTCGTTGTTTCGTAATTTATATTTTCACTTTCTGTGGTCCTCCAGTGTTGCATTGATGTTTCGTCCGTAATATTATTTAATTCGTCATTCGATATTGTACGTCCGGCTCTTGCTGCCCGTGTAGTGTGACCTACTGTGCTAGTTACGCTCTTATAATCATTGTTTACTTCCGTGGCGTTGAACTCGATTGACCCAGTTGTCGTTGCGGTTATGTTTATTTGCATTACACTGTTTTTGTCTACTTCTTCCATATCTCTTTAACCCTGGTCGCTTAAAATTTCATCCGGTATTCCATGTATACAGACAAAATTTATTACGAACGCTTTTGCCACCACGTTAGCGGTGTGACAAGGTATTGCTACCCCTAGGCTGAACTTTGTTAAGTCGCATTGCATCGTGAGTATATAATTGTTACCTAACCCGGTTGTAACCAACGGTCCCACAATGTCTAAAAATATTTTTTCAAATGGTTTCGTACTAGTGGTAGTAATTACCATTGGATATTGAATATGTTTGTTAGTATTTTTATTCATCTGACATGCTGTACAATTCTTTATATATTCTTTTACGTCCTGCTTCAAATTCGGCCAGTTAAATTGTTTCTTTATTTTCTTTACGGTTTTGTTGATCCCTAGGTGTCCACCCAATACTGAATTATGTAATTGTTTGAAAATTACTAATTTTTCTTCCCCGCTAAACTCTAATTTGGTACAAATTATTATCTCTATGTTTGTATTACGAAAAATGTATCTTATCATTGATCTAACTTTTGCCCAAGCTAGTCCGTCTTGTCGTCCTAATTGGTTCATTGCTAATTTGGTTAATTTATGTTTTTCGCAAAAATACTTAAGATTTAGTAAAGCAACGTGTAAATTTTGGTACGTGGCTAATTGTTTCTTTTTCGTTTTTGTTATTAAAAATATTATGTACCTATCTCCGCTTTTGAATTTTACGACGTCGCCTAAATCTTTATGAGATTTTAATTGCTTGTCTCTACCAAATCTCATTTTTAATTCGTAATTAATACCTGATCGAAAATTATAATATTTTTCGATTTCAGATACTATGTGGTACTCCGACGGACTATTTATTAGTTCGCCGTGTACTTCTTTAACGTCTTTATTAGATATCACTGTTGTTTCGAATTTTTGCATAAAATTATCATAACTTTCGTCCGTAATTTCCGTAACATTATACATACGCGATAACGCGTCGACATTGGTGTTTAACTTGCCCATTTTGTATACTATCTCATATTCGTACTCTTCCAATTGTAGTCTCCACCTTGCCAATCGGGATAATGGGTCTTTCAAATTAAATAGCCATGACAAAGGCCTATGGTCCGTAAGAATTGTAAATTTTCTACCATATAAATACGGTCGAAATGTTTTTACGCCGAATATAATCGCCAAACATTCTAGTTCCGTTGCCGAATAATTACATTCCGCCCTGTTTAAAGTTCTAGAACTGTAAGCTATTGGTAAATCCGATCCTATTTTACCTTGAGATAATATTGCACCTAGCGCTCTACCGCTAGCGTCTGTCGTTAGTATAAATTGTTTTGTAAAATCCGGATATTGTAAAATTGGTTCTGAACATAATATTTCTTTTAATTTATCGAAAGCTTTTTGACAGTCTTCGTCCCAATTGAACGTTACGTCTTTTCTTAATAATTTCACTATTGGATTAGCAATAGCACTATAGTTTTCTATGAATTTTCTATAATACCCACTAAGTCCTAAAAAACTTTTTATTTGTTTAACGTTTTTAGGAACCGGAAAATCTTTTACAGATTTAACTTTCGCTTGGTCCGGTTTGATTCCTTCGTCACTAATTACATGACCTAAAAATAAACATTCCCGTTGTAAAAAACTACATTTGTCCGGTTCTATTTTTAGATTGTGTATACGTAATCTCTCGAATACGTTTATTAATTTTTCATTGTGGTCTTGTAAATTTTTAGCATACACTATTATGTCATCCAGGTATACTAAACACTTCATTCCTATCAACCCTGATAATACGTTTGTCATCATTTTTTGAAATGTCGCCGGAGCTGAACTTAGACCCATAACTAATCGTTTAAATTGATAATGCCCTTGTCCCGTTGAAAATGCCGTAAGTTCTTTTGATTCTTTAGCCAAAGGTACCTGAAAATACCCCGATTTTAAGTCTATCAAACTGAACAGTTGACATTGTCCTAATTGGTCTAATATTTCCGTTATATTTGGTAATGGGTGAAATTCATTTAAAGTTACTTCATTAAGTGCCCTAAAGTCGATAACTATTCTGAATTTTTGTTTTCCCGATGCGTCCTCCTTCTTTTTAACTAATATTAATGGTGCGTTAAACGGACTCATTGATCTTTCTATGATTTCATCTTTCATCATTTGACCTATTTGTTTTTCTATCTCCGGTTGTTGTGAAAACGGTAAACGATATGGTTTTTTATAAATCGGTTTCAAATCCTTAGGAACCTTTATTACGTGTTCTGCTGCCGTAGTACACGTAAGATTATCCCCTTCTAAATAGAAAATGTCCGCGTAATGTTCACATATTTTTACTATCGAATTATATTCGTGAACTTGAAGATGATCAGTACGTATCAACGCCCTGACCCGACGCGAGCGTTCAGTGTCAATTGTGTTTATACACCGTACGCTATCTGTCAAAACATCCGTGTCGTATGAAATATTACGCACTTGACCTACATTTATTTCCTGCGTCATTTCAGATATATTTAATATGCTTATTGTAGTTTTGTTGTTTTTGACTGTATTGTAAATATTCGCGCAATATACGCCCGGTATTAATTCTTGCTTATTAATTAAAATATTTTTATTATTCATTTCTGTATCCGGTATATCGATTTGTACTATTGTCTCTGAGCGCGGTTTTAATGTAAAACAGATGTCACTATCGCTTCCGGTTTTATTATTATTTATTGTTAGCGTGTTATTAGCAACGTCTATTACTGCATGATTATCTATTAGAAATTTATTACCAATAATTCCGTCTGCCAGAATCGGAAAAATATTGTTTACAACATAAAATTGTGTTTCGAATGCTTCATTATTAATTATTAATTCTATTTCTGTTTTTCCTATTGTAGAAACTATTTTTTCATTGATGCCTTTCAAATAAATTTTTTCGTTTTCGTTAATTTCAGTGTTTCCTTTTAATGCATTAATTTTAATTATATTTAGATCCGCCCCAGTATCGACTAATAATTTAATTTGATTCTTATTAAAACTGGGTGATTCTAAAGTAATGTGGTTGTCTATTAATTTTGCTGTGATGTGGAAAATCCTGTGTGTGGGTCTTGAACTATTTCTTGGACCAATCTGACTCCCACTGGTGATGGTCCGTTGGCGTTTCCCGACGTGCTTCTTTCGTTTTTCTGTTTTGTATAACAGGTTGAAATTTCATGACCTATCTTATTGCAGTAACTGCAAAGTACGCCCTGAGTATTGTTATTGTCCCTACGAACATTATTGCTGTTGTTCGCATGGCGCGTGCCGTTTACACGATTATTGTTGTACGTATTTTGTTGCGCATTAGGTCGATTGCTCCAGCAATCTCGTGCTATGTGATTAGATCTACCACAAGTGTAGCATCCGGTGCCTCGGTTAATATTATTTTGTTGTACATTATTGGTATTGAAATTCCGTCCATAGCCGTTTCCGCCTCGTTGACCGCCGCGATTAACCATGTGTGAGCCATATCCGCTCTGATTATTATTCCCATAATTATTGCGGTTGTTGTGATTAACATATCTGTTGTTATACCCGTTGAAATTATTATTTCTATTGCTTTGATTTGAATTACCGTTTCCTCCGCGATTAACTGCGTTATTTGTATTACCACCATTTTGTCGTTTTTCCTCGTTATTGACGTCTGCCTGTTTTCCATTACCGATTTGTCTCTGCAACTTATCCATTTCTACTTTTGACTCATATTCGAGCATCTCATCGATCGCCGTTTTGAAACATTGTTCCAATGTACTGGGATTTCGACTTTTCAATACTGTATATAGGTGATGAGGTAACCCTGTCATAAATATGATCATTGCCTGTTTCTTAGTTTGTTTTTTCACTATATCTGCCTCGGCCTGAGCTAGACCTATCGTACTTGCCGCGCAGAGTTTATAATATAACTCTTCGATTCTACTAGCGAATTTTGCCACACTTTCTCCCTCGGCCATACGTGCCGTGTTTAAAGCTATCGATAGGGCCCTCTCCGATACTTTTTGTTCGAATGCCCCTTCTAATATTGTTTTTATTGCTCCCCATGTTTCTAAATTTCGATATTTTGTTACTTCTAACGCATTTCTTAAACAACTTAGAAGTAATTATTTTTAATAATATCGGTGTATCTGCTTCCGTTGTTTCTTTAATTGCGATTTCACAAATATTTATAAATTCGGCTACGTCCTTTTTGCCCGTGCAAATAGGTATCATAGCAATTGCTTTATCTAAATCCATTTTACTCATTTTCTTCTTAACCACTGACTCTAACTGCACGTGAATTACGCTTGAGTCCGACCTAGTACCTAAACGACCTACGGTTTGCTTTCGTGGCGCGGTACCTATCTGTTCTGTTAAACTATGTGTTCTTACTAATTTTTTCCTAACAGTTTTTTCAGTTTTAACTATGTGTTTCCTAGTTTGTTCTAAAAATTCTTTCTTTACAGCGTCTTTTAAAACTGCCTCTTTTAATTCTTTCCTAGATTTATAATTTTCAACTTTTATTGAACTGTCCGCAGAACTAGTATCAATATCTGAACTATCGGATTCTGACATATATTTATCTAAACATTACATATATAATTTTTAATAAATTATATCTACTAGGTACTTATAAATTATATCTACTAAATTCATTAATATTATATCCGCGTGAGTGATTACCAACAGTATTTACTCTACATGTATATACTATTATTGACTTATAAACTAATAATACGTAACTACCGTCACCAAAATTAATAATATGTAAAAATTATTACTTATAAAATAAATATCGTGCACAAATAATAAAAACAAATTACGTAAACGCGCGTCGTACGTTGGATATGGATGAGTACCTATCTAATAACACGTAAAACGTTCGACCGCCTATGTTACGCGTGTTGAATTTCGATACGGTATCCCCTCACCCGTTTCCCTCGCCCTGTTCCGCGATGTTTTTTTATGCGTACGCGCTCGTACTACGCTCGAATATTATAACGAAAAAAATTCCCCGGTTAGCTACTCCGTAAATCCCTCTAATAATATTCGACTTCCTATCCCCTATTTTTATAGATTATAGACTATAAAAGTCTTACTACTAATTTTTCCTAAATGATTTAATGTCCTAATTTACGCGCTTTACCATTTAATCTTCTAAACACTAACAATTCTTTTTGATTTCTAATAATTATTCTATTAACTTATTCTTAGTAATGTTATACTATTTCTTATCCTAGGGCCCCTATAATTAATATCTCTCTTTTTTTTTTCAAAACTTTTCAAAATTTGACGTCAATTACTTTAATAAGGTCATCTACTGCCTTTTAATTCAAAATCTCTTTTTTTTTTCAATATATATCACTTAAATTCTCTCAACAATTATATTTCAATTCAAAATTCAATATTTCACTTCAATCAATTATTCTCATATATAATTCAAAAATGCTACGCGCGTGCATCAATTTCCTAGATCAGCCTATCGCCGTCTACTTTAATTTATTAGATCAGTCCCCGCTGTCTATCACAAAATATCATAAAATACTTAGGTCAGTCCCTGCTGCCTATCACAAAATACCATAAAATACTTAGGTCAGTCCCTGCTGCCTACAACAAAAAATCTCAGATCGGTCCTTGCCGTCTATAAAAATCCTAGATCAGTCTACAGCTGTCTATCATACAAAAAATCTTAGATCGGTCCTTGCCGTCTATTTACCATAAAAACCCTAGATCAGTCTACAGCTGTCTATCATAAAATACGTATATAGTTCTTCCCAAGCTTGTTTCCTATTTTTTTTCTTTATTTAATTTTATTCGAATATTTTTCCCTAATATTTTACACCACCACCAAGTATAAAATAAACGCTGATATATATGTATCAACGTGAGACGTGCACTTCAAGCTATACAATTTTAATTTTAATTATCTATCTTCACTTAATTAATATACTCACAACAACGTTGTTGCCACTGCTGTGTTCATTTTCTTGATTGACTGCTGGCCCGTCTTGAATTGTTCGTTGATCCCGGAGTCGCCTTGGTTGATCAGACCTCAACTGTTACCTCCGTGGAGCTGCTTGACGTGGTGTAGCCGCTGCGTCGGTACTGGATCTCCGAAGTTGAATGTAGCCGCCTTGACTGCTAGACTCGCCTTTGGAAATTTAAATCCGCCGCTTTGACTGCTCGCCTCGTCTTGAAACTCCTTGAACCTCCTTTTTCGACTGCACCAGTGTAATGTTCTCGACAGCTTGGTACCTACTATCGTAGTTCTAATAGCAGATAAGTGGCTGCCGAGATATTATCGTTGCGGGTCGCAGACAATTTGTTTGATGTTGTAGTCGTGGTTGATAATAAATAAAAGACAGTTGTTGTTTTATTGTGAATTTTATTATATTGTTGATAATTTTTCTAAGTCCAAAATATGCTCGTACAGAGTGGCGTGAAGGTGCTTGCACTAATGGGTGGTAGTACACGTCTGAAAACAGGCCGATTCGGGCTCCCTTATATATGAAGTTCCCCGTACCCCTTGCCTATAGCTACTGTATCTCGACTCACGGATGTGATGTGTGTGACCATCGTTCCGGCCCACGCATTTTATGACTTCCAGTATAATTCTGTGTATTCGATTTGATATAATCATTTTTAATATAATTTTAATATTTTTTATAATGACTATCGTTGCGTACAGTGTTGTAATCAAAATAATCATTCTACTGTTCCACATTTTTATACTTTGAACATTGTGGTATACAGAGCAATTATATGGTTCAATGAGTTCCCAATATCCGTTTCCCAAACAAGACATTAAAATGTAATATTATTTAATAAATAGAAGGAACCCTTATTTCCGTTTCTATTATCCGATATATGCCGAATTACAGTATCTAAATTATAGTATAGTATGATTATGTACCCGTGGGATTTGTTTTACTATTAAGTAGTAGCTTGCTTACTACACAATAATACGTACGTATCGAATTATTTCTGTTAACTGTTCTTTATGAGATACGTCGGGCGTACAATCAAAAAGTATAGAAAAGTATTTTGCTCTCTTAATTCTATCTAATGCTTCGTTTTTTACTTTTTTCCCTAAAAGTACAATTAATTCATTTTGTATTGTTGGAGAAAAATAACTAAGTTTATTTTTACTGGAACAACTATTAATACTTTTTATGTGATCAAGCAATACGGTATCATAATGGCTAACCAATTCAATTAATTGGCTTTTACCAGTGGCGGTTTTGGTGGTGAGGCAAGTGAGGCACCACCTCACTTGTAATTTTTACGAAAATAAAAAATATTTGGTTATTTATGTTGGTATTTTGTACTATTTTTAAATTAAAAATTTTAATCGCATAATTTAATTAAAAATTTTAATCGCATAATTTAATTTTTAATTTTAATTTAAATATTTATATTTATTTATTTTAGACATAAAATGCTTTAGAATTTAAGTTTAATAAACAACAATATTGAATATTATTTTTTTTGTACAGAACTTGTTTTAAACTTTAAAAAATACATTAACATATTTTGTTCCTGTGTTAGAGTAATAGTGTATTTACTATTTAATATTTTACCGCCTCATGTAAAATTACATGCCAAAACCGCCACTGGCTTTTACCTACTATAACATAAAAATATACCTACTATATAATAGTGAACGAGTAGAATTCATATACTTACATACTCAGTTGTCTTAAAAAAAATGTACGTGTGATAAAATGATGATTAATGTTGTATTCTTCAATTCTTCACTTCTTCACTTCTTATTTGATTGAAAAAACAAGTGAAAATGACAAAATGTTCGTTTCGTAATTCGTAAACATATTACAGATAACAGTATAACATATTATATCGTTTTTAGTTCTAATAAAAATATTGTTATTGACCGACGACCGTATGGTATGAATAGTGAATACAAAATACATCAACGCATATAGCATATAAATACATATTGCATGTTTAGGTATGGTCGGAGGGGCAGTGATATAAATAAATACCCTAGCGTAGTTTCCAATATTATGCGAATTCGCGACGAGAAACGTATTGCGATAACGTTAAAAATAAACGGTGGATTTTTTTTTTTTGTAAATTATCATATTTCAGTTGAGATTGTCACTCGATGAAATTGCGCCTTTCGTATAATTGCGCCCCTGGCAAATGCCCTCTTGCCAGTGCCTAGCTACGGCCCTGTCTACAGCCACTCCAGAGAGCTCCTTTTCAACCTTAAAAAGGTTGAAAAGTTATCTAAGATCAACTATGAATGAATAGTTATGTATTTTAGGAAATATTTGTATAAAAGTTATAACTTATATTATAGTGGTGGCTATCCTAGAGTAGAGGTGTGCGCCCACTACACCTTTAATTAGAGGTGAGTGGAGTGGGTTGTGTATGTAATTGTTTGTATGTGAATAATACAGAATTATACTTTGGAATATTTTATAGTAACTGTATTTATAGAATGTAGATTGCAAGATTGTAGGTACTAGATGTCTAGATGTGTTATTTATTAATTTAAAAAAAAAATTAAGGAAAACCGGGGATTCTTACGCAGGGTAGAACACGATTAAGAACGGTACCTTTTTTAATATCAAGATTGAGAACGTTTTTACCTACCAACTTTTATGCGACATTGCTGCAGTAATTAAAAATACAAAATAGAAATAAAATATACAGATATTATTTTTTTCTCCACCAAGCTTGGGCTATATGAAAACGGCAAGTTTCAATAATCACATTTGGAAATTTTCTTTGACTACTTCGTGAGCATCGATTTCGAAGACCAAATTCAGCTTTTGAACGTTAAGAGCTGGACATATTTGCAAGAGATACTTCCACATTTTAATGTAAATTTGTTTTGTTTGGTTCGGTAAAAAAAAATAAGCAATAGGCACGTGAAATTGTGAAAACCGTTTACATATGTGTGTAATGTATATAACCGTAAAAAAAATGTTGGTGCAAAATTATAAGTACAATCTCCGAATAATTCGGTTTGTTTCGACATAAAATTTAAATTTTGGCTTGTTGTTATACAAACGAAGTTATTGGTTTCGGGAACAAAAACAAATTGATCACTTTTAAATAAACATAAATCGTAATTTTGAATATTATTTAATTGTGATATAGCTTCATTTAAATTAGTAGGGTAAATTGGGTATTGTTTTCTCTTCTTGTCATAAATTGCCTTTCGCACTGATGTAATATCATTGTGCGGGGGGACGAGGTGGCCGAGTGGTCTAACGCGACGGATTCGGCACAGCCGGTCCGAGTTCGATCCTCGACCACTGGGTGGCATTTTTCTCCGTGCAAGTCACGGTGTCCGGAGAACAAGTGCCGCCATCCCCCCACCCCGGGGCACGGCAGAAACCTACGGGTGCCCCATTAGAAATTCTGCCAAACACAACACACACGTGTACCAACCTACCCAATATAAAAAACCTACCAAACCTACCCAATATAAAACCTACAGTGCCCTCCCCACACCCAATGGCCTATGTTGCCGCGGGTTACCCAATAAAAAAAAAAAAAATATCATTGTGCGTAATATTTGGTAAATCACTATTTAGTAACTCAGATCTAATAATTTTTAAAGGTCTTGTAGATAAATTATCTTCAGCTTTTCGCTTAGAATTTTCTCTTAAAATCTGTCTTTCAATTTTTTGATTATTATTACTTACATGATTCACGTGTTCACCGTTTGACGAATGAAAAGTTTTATCCATTTTTGTTAATAAGCTGGCACTACAGTTGTTATTGGAACATTTCCATTTCATTAAACCATCTTTGCGTTGTCTTACAAATGAATATTTATCATTATTTAATACTGCAAGATCTTTTCCGTGTTCAGACGTTATAATTTTGAAGTTTTCCATCATAATTAATATTACACTATATTATTACGTTGTTACCGCTCTGTCCACCAAACAACTGAATTTGGCGCATACGTAAACTATCTGCAGATACGTAAACCACGATATCGTATTTATTATCTTTATTACTAAACATTAAGATAAACAACAACGGGAATTCGAGGCCCCTGTACTTACAATATTATACTAAAATCCACAGGTAAACTATTTTTTTAAATATCGAACATTTTATTTCGGGACAATACTGAACGGCAACGTCGCTCTAAAAATCGTTCTCAATCATTTGATTATAAGGTACAAAATATTGTTTCTTTGATCTGCCACAATCGTTCTCAATCGTGTTATCAAAAGGGTACAACGTTCTCAATCGTACTCTACCGTTTACGCAAAATCCGTTTTCGACAAAATCGATTTTAGTTTTTGGTGTAACTTTAAAACAAATGACCGTTGTTAAATGCAACTATCACTGGTTGTTTATATTAGCATTTTTTATAAACGAAAAAAATTTCAAAAAATTTTGATCAGTTTCGAAATGTTTACGGACATTTTCAGTTTCAATTTTTTTTAGTTTTTAATAGATACAGTGTTTACATTTGTTACATTAGAAAATCGCAACAATTTACAATATATATATTTTTTTTTGTTAATTATTAATTTACTTAATACAAAAGAAAACTTATTACATATATTTTTTTGTTAGTTGGTTGTCGTAATACGACAATGTTTTAATAATTATTATTATTAAGTTTACACTTATTTCACTCGTAATAAGGTGTCATAAATTATATAAAATAATGATTAGTTAGTTCCTTGTTAAATATTGTTGACCTAAAGTCGGTTCATTATTCTTTTTTTTTTTTTTTAAAAACGTTTATTTAAATGAATATTTACAATCTGTACTAGGAGGCACAATAAGTAAAAGGTATAGCATAAGATTAAAAAAAAAAGACAATGAATGGCATGAAGGAGCTTCACATTAGAGGCACCTGAGCTTAAAATAAATAAATTTGAATTGATTTCCTTAAAAGGTATGCGTTAAGTGTTGAGTAGGTCTCTAGGGGTTTATTATTCTAAATTACTTATTTTAATTTATTAGTTACAAAGATTTACTAAATAAAATGTATTGTAATTCTATTCCCCCTTTTATATATTATATACCATATTTAATACCCCTGAATTAGTGTTATCGTATTTTCGATACTGTTCGATTATCATTATATCTACCTATTTCTTACGCACTGATTTTTATTCAATTAAACGTAGACTAAACGAGGGGACAACTTATATGAAAATAAAGTTGTCACGTCATGTAGCCTAATTTAAGCGATTTAATTTGTTTTGTTTTTTTTCTTTATATTACGATTCTTAGTTCCATTTGAACTACCAGACACACCCTTCGTAACTTTTTAAAGTTTCCAAAGTTCACAAAGGTGTCTCTCGCATTTCAGCTGGTATTAATTCTCGTTGCAGATGTTCGTCTACTTAAAATACAAATATACAATCTACCTCTGAACTGATACATTACGAGCGGTGGGCTGTATTTTTATAATCAAGTTGACTATATCGTTTTGGTCGCCCTGTCTACTTCGCGTGCGATTTCTTTTTTTTTTCTGATGACCTAGACTTTATATGTATATGCAAAAATAATAATATTAAATTAGTTCACATGCCACGAAAATCTATTTTTGTTTTAGAAATGTTTTATTAACGTGCCATACCCCTGTTTTCTTACGGCATAGTCGGAGATACATTTGGTTAATTTGACATCTGCTTTTGGGTCGTGATCGTATGCGTTTTGGAACAAATGAATCTATGCGTTTCTTCTAAATTTAATAACCGTCTTATCTTTTGCACATGCCCTATATCTATTTCAAAAATTATTTCCTTCGAATGTAATTTCTCTGAAATTAATGTAAAATTTTGGTTAAAATATTTGTCATAGCATGTGATATTAATTATTGGGTAGCTATCGATTCTTAATCTTTTCAAAATTGTTCTGTCTGAGTGCCCGTTCCATAAAACAAGTACGCTCGTATTATTAGTAGAAATATTGTCTTCTTTTTTTTTTTATACTATCTTTGTCTACTTATTCTGTACTTCGTCTAATGAGTGAGCAATTTGGTGTACATCGTCCAATTTATGTGAGTCATGTTTTATTTTTCTGTTCGGGAAGCTTATATCTCCTATCGTGCTTGGAATGTGTATGGACAGTTTACCTACCTCTATTTTCGGTATGAAATTAATGTAATACTTTGATTTCATATCCCTCGTAGGGTTCAATATTATGTTTTCCGCGTATGCTCTGCAATCCTGATTTAACCTGATCAACCCTTGTCTTTTTAATTTTACTATATATGGTTCTTTAACTTTTTGGCATGCTATTGTTAGTGTTTCGTTGTTTGTTGTGATAATCCATGTGTTAGCGTATTTTAATTTATGAAATATATTTTTCGTTAATACTATTATTCCTGTTTGTGGTAATTAATCCGGATTTTTAAATAATGAAATTTCGCAAGGCTGATTTTTTAATTTGTATTGTATAGGTTGAAATTCTGGACGAATTGTAAATGTTTCTGTTTCCGTGCAATGAAGTAATTGTGAACGTTGTGTATTGTCTACGGTTTTTAGTAATGCCTACGTATTGGTATTCTGGTTTTAAGATAATACTATGTTTGTTATCTATAGATCCATTTTTTCTTGTTGTGACATGATGTGGTATAGGTAAAATCTTATATAAAGTTAATTCTAATTCTGTAATTAATGGAATTCTTATTAAAAATACGATTTGGTTTCCACTATAAAATACGGCCATTTTTATAATTTTTGTTAATTCATATATTTCGCTTGGGTTGGTTTCCATAGGTAAATTTAAATTTATTAGTCATTTTAGTTTAATTTGTGTTAAATGTTTTGCGAGTTCGCGCGGCGTGAGTAGGATCGAGTGGATTACCCCCCCCCCCCCTTGCGGCTGTGATAATCACGCTTAATAAACTGGTTTCGAAAGCGAACTGACTTAACAGTGCTGTAAAAATGTTATGTACTCTGTTTGATAAGTTTAAGGTTTCTATTGTGTGTGTGTTATTGGCTAGCTCTTTAATTTTGTTCTTGAGTAATTCCTGCGTGTCTCTTAGTTCCGTATAATATTTCTTTATCTCGGTGGCGGCACCGTCTATACTTTTTATTGACGTTTTTACTACTGTAGTTTGTGAACCGAGTATATGCATCATTCTTTCGTTAGTTTTTTCTGTTTCGTCAATTTGGTTAGTTGGCTCTTTAGTACAGTCGTCGTCACATACCTCGGGTTCTATCATCTGGCCGTTGGCGGATGCTGAATATGTTGCTAACAATTATAATATTGCTCTCCCAGGGTCTTGTGCACTACGCTGACATCATCCGAACCATTTGTGTGTTATCCTAGTACATTAGATATTCGTATATTCTAACTATGTGTAGGAGCGGAGTAGAGGCGTCCCGTACGTAGCAATGTATTGATTTTACAATGACGTGTTTACAATGAAGAAGAAGAATTAAAAATAAAAAGTCGAACAAGGAATGTTTGGGTACATCCAGCTTGGCAGAAACGCACTTTTGAAGGCGAATTCGTCACATTGTTATACAAAGAGCTTGTCGAATTTTATCAATACTTTAGAATGACTATTTATACAGCTTTAACAATCTAACATCGATTAGGCGTTACACTGAGGTAAGAACCGTGATTAATTAAAAATATTTATTAAAATGATAATAATATATAATATTAGTTAGGTAACTACTAAACAACGAATATTTGTTAAATATTTCATTAGAATGAAAGCGCATTTAATATTATACTTTAATAACAATAAATTGTTTAAACGTATAGTAACAGTGCATATAATATATCAATAATAATAATTGTATATTGGCCGTATATTGGCCGTAGCGTATTCATCGAATAATAATAATAGCAGTACTGTAGTAGTAGTCGCGATTCGTCGTATTCGTCGAAATAATAGTAATAGCAGAGCATGGCCCTGAGCGTCCAGTGGCCGTACCGATGGGGAGGCACGACGGACAGGTGCCACGGGTCTAGAGGGATGGATGGCCCTTCAAAAAATGTGGCGAAGCAAAAAAACAGATCACCATTATTATAGAATACAATTTTAGCTTTTGATAAAACAAAGTTCTAGTAAAATTAAATCACTTTAAAATAAAATTAATTTAATAACTAGAAAAATGACCGACACGCTTATATAGGTAGATTATAGATTAATTATATTTTTACGTGCAGCGTTTGCCCGTATACGCGCGGCGTCTGCGATATTAGTATTATAGATATAAAAATATAATAATTATTCTGGAACAGAAATATCAAGGAAACGGACTCTATATTTAGAGCTGTATAACATCGAGTGACTTGAGTCAAGTCTAGGAAATCGTATTGAAGTCTGTCGATTACTCGATTCGTTATCCGTTATCCAGCTAATACCTAAACAATTTATTATACAGCCCGGCCGAAACAGCCGTCGTTTTTCGATATTATTTTGTCATTTACAGTTATTCTGTTGTCAGTCGTCAGTCGTCACCCGTGGATCGAAATAAATATTGTAAATTGTCAAAGCAATTTTCATAAAATCAAATATTTTGTTATTGCTTTATTTATATTATTTAAAAAAAATGAGATACTTACATTAAATTATAATGTGTAATAAAAAGTGAACATATTATTATTCATAGTAAATATGTTTTTAATTATTTATTACCTAATATAGCAGGGGTGGATCTAGATATAAATTGTGTAAGTAAGTGCATGCTCTTCATATAACAAATTTGTAAGACCAAGGGCACAAGTTGGATTATTTTGCCATGGCCAATCGAAGTTCTCGTCACGCCACTGCAGTTAATATAATATATATAGCTACTTATGACTTACCTAATATTAATTGTGACTCTTTTCTCGTAGTATTACAATATTGTAATATTCTCGGGAGCTTGGTACCTACTATCGTAGTACTGATAGTAGATAAGTGGCTGCCAAGATATTATAGTTGCGGGTCGCAGACAGTTTGTTTGATGTTGTAGTCGTGGTTGATAATAAATAAAAGACAGTTGTTGTTTTATTGTGAATTTTATTATATTGTTGATAATTTTTCTAAGTCCAAAATATGCTCGTACAGAGTGGCGTGAAGGTGCTTGCACTAATGGGTGGTAGTACACGTCTGAAAACAGGCCGATTCGGGCTCCCTTTTATATGCAGTTCCCCGTACCCCTTGCCTATAGATACTGTATCTCGGCTCACGGATGTGACTGGTGTGAACATCGTTCCAGCCCACGCATATTATGACTTCCAGTATAATTCTGTGTATTAAATTTGAAATAATCTTTTTAATATAATTTTAATATATTTATAATAACTATCGTCGCGTACAGCGTTGTAATCAAAATAATCATATAGTATATATTTTTATATTTGAACATCTGTCGTATACAGAGCAAATTATGGTTCAGTGAATTCCTAATATCTACCGTCTCTTCCCCAAGACATTAAAATGTAATATACAGAAAGAACCCTTACCTCCGTTTCTATTATCCGATGTATGCCGAATTACAGTATCTAAATTATAGTATAGTATAGTTATGTACCTGTGGGATTTGTTTTATTGTTAAGTAGGAACTTCCTTACTACATCTCCCCCTTTAAAAGTTGATTTTTATCGTCTAAAATGAGAAATATTAACTCAAACTTCCTCCATTAGTTCAAGCACTTTCCTATGATTACAAATTTTACATATATCAATTATTACATTACATTCAATTATTACATGTTTACATTTTATGTTTTACATTAAATACATCATTATATTTATATGGTACATTTCACCATATTAATTATTATTGACAGAATACAGGTTATGATTCACAATATTACAGTATATATTTTGCTTATTATCTAGGTTAGTATCTTATGTGATTAACAATATATTCTTTTTTTGTGTTTTTTTTGTTTACATCAATAATCTTATCTTAGTGTTAATATAATATTGTTTAATTATTTTTTAATATAACATGAATTCTTAAAATCTATTACAATATATTTTTTTTTTCGTGCAATATATATATATGATAAAATAGTGGTGTTTACTATATTTTATTTTCCATTACCATGTTAATTATATTTTAAATAAGTTAGATTAATATATTTCTTATTCCATCACCATGTTAATTACGCCAATATATGCTAATATTTTCCTAACCTACTTTTTTTTTTTTTTCATTCATTCTACGTTTACGTTTGCTTCTATATATATATTTTCCATTAATCGCTATATTATTATATTTTATATCTTAGTTAATATTACTATCCCTATACTGTAATTAGATTATATCTTTTTACTACAGGCCCAGACCAACAATAAACTATTGTATTCAAGTTTTATTACATGATCAAGACTAGTATTAAATCGATTTTATTCTATTCTATTTTCGTAATGATTTTATCTTGCTAATTGAACCCGTGTCGCCAGAGTGTGCTGAAAATCAAAGCATCCTCCTGCGACACTGGCTAAACTAACTAGATTTTGTTATAAGATAATATTTGATCTGTTACTAACTTTGAATATCTAGTATTTCGTTACATTCTGTATACTAGAAAATATATTCGGACTACGGTCTAATAGTTAGTAGCTATACTAATATTAATTCAATTATGTATTCCTTCGTCACTAATTACATGACCTAAAAATAAACATTCCCGTTGTAAAAAACTACATTTGTCCGGTTCTATTTTTTAGATTGTGTATACGTAATCTCTCGAATACGTCTATTAATTTTTCATTGTGGTCTTGTAAATTTTTAGCATACACTATTATGTCATCCAGGTATACTAAACACTTCATTCCTATTAACCCTGATAACACGTTTGTCATCATTTTTTGAAATGTCGCCGGAGCTGAACTCAGACCCATAACTAATCGTTTAAATTGATAATGTCCTTGTCCCGTTGAAAATGCCGTAAGTTCTTTTGATGCTTTAGCCAAAGGTACCTGAAAATATCCTGATTTCAAATCTATCAAACTGAACAGTTGACATTGTCCTAATTGGTCTAATATTTCCGTTATATTTGGTAATGGGTGAAACTCATTTAAAGTTACTTCATTAAGTGCCCTAAAATCGATAACTATTCTGAATTTTTGTTTCCCCAAGGCGTCCTCCTTCTTTTTGACTAATATTAATGGTGCGTTAAACGGACTCATTGATCTTTCTATGATTTCATCTTTCATCATTTGACCTATTTGTTTTTCTATCTCCGGTTGTTGTGAAAACGGTAATCGGTATGGTTTTTTATAAATCGGTTTCAAATCCTTAGGAACTTTTATTACGTGTTCTGCTGCCGTAGTACACGTAAGATTATCCCCTTCTAAATAGAAAATGTCCGCGTAATGTACACATATTTTTACTATCGAATTATATTCGTGAACTTGAAGATGATCAGTACGTATCAACGCCCTGACCCGACGCGAGCGTTCAGTGTCAATTGTGTTTATACACCGTACGCTATCTGTCAAAACGTCCGTGTCGTATAAAATATTACGCACTTGACCTACAGGTTGAAATTTCATGACCTATCTTATTGCAGTAACTGCAAAGTACGCCCTGAGTATTGTTATTGTCCCTACGAACATTATTGCTGTTGTTCGCATGGCGCGTGCCGTTTACACGATTATTGTTGTACGTATTTTGTTGCGCATTAGGTCGATTGCTCCAGCAATCTCGTGCTATGTGATTAGATCTACCACAAGTGTAGCATCCGGTGCCTCGGTTAATATTATTTTGTTGTACATTATTGGTATTGAAATTCCGTCCATAGCCGTTTCCGCCTCGTTGACCGCCGCGATTAACCATGTGTGAGCCATATCCGCTCTGATTATTATTCCCATAATTATTGCGGTTGTTGTGATTAACATATCTGTTGTTATACCCGTTGAAATTATTATTTCTATTGCTTTGATTTGAATTACCGTTTCCTCCGCGATTAACTGCGTTATTTGTATTACCACCATTTTGTCGTTTTTCCTCGTTATTGACATCTGCCTGTTTTCCATTACCAATTTGTCTCTGTAATTTATCCATTTCTACTTTTGACTCATATTCGAGCATCTCATCGATCGCCGTTTTGAAACATTGTTCCAATGTACTGGGATTTCGACTTTTCAGTACTGTATATAGGTGATGAGGTAACCCTGTCATAAATATGATCATTGCCTGTTTCTTTGTTTGTTTTTTCACTATATCTGCCTCGGCCTGAGCTAGACCTATCGTACTTGCCGCGCAGAGTTTATAATATAACTCTTCGATTCTACTAGCGAATTTTGCCACACTTTCTCCCTCGGCCATACGTGCCGTGTTTAAAGCTATCGATAGGGCCCTCTCCGATACTTTTTGTTCGAATGCCCCTTCTAATATTGTTTTTATTGCTCCCCATGTTTCTAAATTTCGATATTTTGTTACTTCTAATGCATTTCCTGTTAACTTAGAAGTAATTATTTTTAATAAGATCGGTGTATCTGCTTCCGTTGTCTCTTTAATTGCGATTTCACAAATATTTATAAATTCGGCTACGTCCTTTTTGCCCGTGCAAATAGGTATCATAGCAATTGCTTTATCTAAATCCATTTTACTCATTTTTTTCTTAACCACTGGCTCTAACTGCACGTGAATTACGCTTGAGTCTGACCTAGTACCTAAACGACCTACGGTTTGTTTTCGTGGCGCGGTACCTATCTGTTCTGTTAAACTATGTGTTCTTACTAAATTTTTCCTAACAGTTTTTTCAGTTTTATCTATGTGTTTCCTAGTTTGTTCTAAAAATTCTTTCTTTACAACGTCTTTTAAAGCTGCCTCTTTTAATTCTTTCCTAGATTTATATTTTTCAACTTTTATTGAACTGTCCGCAGAACTAGTGTCAATATCTGAACTATCGGATTCTGACATATATTTATCTAAACATTACATATATATAATTTCTAATAAACAATTATCTACTAAATTTATTAATATCCTATCCGTGTGAATAATTACCAACAGTATTTACTCTACATGTATATACTATTATTGATTTATAACTAATAATACGTAACTACCGTCACCAAAATTAATAATATGTAAAAATTATTACTTATAAAATAACTATCATGCACAAATAATTTAAAGAAATTACGTAAACGCGCGTCGTACGTTGGATATGGATGAGTACCTATCTAATAACACGTAAAACGTTCGACCGCCTATGTTACGCGTGTTAAATTTCGATACGGTATCCCCTCACCCGTTTCCCTCGCCCATTTCCGCGATGTTTTTTTATGCGTACGCGCTCGTATTACGCTCGAATATTATAACAAAAAAAAATCCCCGGTTAATTACTCTGTAAATCCCTCCAATAATATTCGACTTCCTATCCCTTTTTTTTCTTATTACTAATTTTTTTCTAAATGATTTAATTTCCTAATTTACGCGCTTTACCATTTAATCTTCTAATTACTAACAACTTATTTTGATTTCTAATAATATTATTCTATCAACTTATTCTTAGTAACGTTATACTATTTCTTATCCTAGGGCCCTTATAATTAATTCCCTCTTTTTTTCCAAAACTTTTCAAAATTTGACGTCAATTACTTTAACAAGGTCATCTACTGCCTTTTAATTCAAAATCTATTTTCATCAATATATATCAATAAACTTCTTTCAACAATTATATTCTATATTTCAATTCAAAATTCAATATTTCACTTTAATCAATTATTCTCATATATAATTCAAAAATGCTACGCGCGTGCATCAATTTCCTAGATCAGCCTATCGCCGTCTACTTTAATTTATTAGGTCAGTCCCTGCTGCCTATCACAAAATACCATAAAATACTTAGGTCAGTCCCTGCTGCCTACCACAAAAAATCTCAGATCGGTCCTTGCCGTTTATTTACCATAAAAATCCTAGATCAGTCTACAGCTGTCTATCACAAAAAATCTTAGATCGGTCCTTGCCGTCTATTTACCATAAAAATCCTAAATCAGTCTACAGCTGTCTATCATAAAATACGTATATAGTTCTTCTCAAGCTTGTTTCCTATTTTTTTTCTTTATTTAATTTTATTCGAATATTTTTCCCTAATATTTTACACCACCACCAAGTATAAAATAAACGCTGATATATATGTATCAACGTGAGACGTGCACTTCAAGCTATACAATTTTAATTTAATTATCTATCTTCACTTAATTAATATACTCACAACAACGTTGTTGCCACTGCTGTGTTCATTTTCCTTGATTATCTGCTGGCCCGTCTTGAATTGTTCGTTGATTCCGGAGTCGCCTTGGTTGATCAGACCTTAACTGTTACCTCCGTGGAGCTGCTGACGTGGTGTAGCCGCTGCGTCGGTACTAGATCTCCGAAGTTGAATGTAGCCGCCTTGACTGCTAGACTCGCCTTTGGAAATTGAAATCCGCCGCTTCGACTGTTCGCCTCGTCTTTAAACTCCTTGAACCTCCTTTTTCGACTGCGCCAGTATAATATTCTCGGGAGCTTGGTACCCACTATCGTAGTTCTGATAGTAGATAAGTGGCTACCAAGTTATTATAGATGCGGGTCGCAGACAGTTTGTTTGATGTTGTAGTCGTGGTTGATAATAAATAAAAGACAGTTGTTGTTTTATTGTGAATTTTATTATATTGTTGATAATTTTTCTAAGTCCAAAATATGCTCGTACAGAGTGGCGTGAAGGTGCTTACACTAATGGGTGGTAGTACACGTCTGAAAACAGGCCGATTCGGGCTCCCTTATTTATGAAGTTCCCCGTACCCCTTGCCTATAGATACTGTATCTCGGCTCACGGATGTGATATGTGTGTGACCATCGTTCCGGCCCACGCATTTTACGACTTCCTTATATTTCCTTATATCTACGTATTGCTAAAAATGCTAATCTATGATTCAATTGAATAATCATTCTACTCTTTTATATTTCTATATTGAACATCGTCGCGTACAGCGTTGTAATTAAAATAACCATTATTTTATATTTTTATATTTGAATATTGTCGTTCACAGGACTCCCCGAGTAATTATATTATTCAGTGAGCCTGTCTTCTTATGTTAAACAGTAGGAAATCCTATTTCCGTTTCTAATATCCGATTTATGCCGAATTACAGTATAGCTAATTTATAGTATAGTATAATTACTATTATATTACAATGATGTTGTTAAGTAGTAACTTGCTTACTACAATATTATATAATGTTATATAATATATATATTTCGTGTAAATATTATAATCGTATATTTTTCCTCGATTTACAATATTCTTCACCGTTCTATAATGACTTTAATAAACGAATGTGGAGTGGTTGTAAGTATATTATATTATAATTCAATTTGGCAGTTATTACGTGTACCCAAATGACTTAAAATAAATTAATTTTTTCCCATTTTTTAGATCAACGATGAAGGCATCCGGTTAACTTGAATTTGATTAAAAGTAACTCGTTATTCATTAAGTTAATATCAATTAAAATAAGTTAAAGAAAATTACATTTTAAAAATTTGAGTTAAAAAGTTAAAATTAACTTAAGTTTCAATGTCAATATCATTTTCACCTGATACTTATATCATCCCATACATAAAATAGTATAATATAGGTAAATATAGCTATCTAGATGATATTATATACTTATATTTAATATTTATATTGCAGCTGTTTAAGTAATTTATTTTACTAATAGTAAAACAATGTGTTGAATTCAATTTTGCTTAAAACATTGCATTATAAAACTTCATTGTATGTATAAAATATAATAATATAAGTAAAAGTTATAATTCACCTCAAATAATGTTTTTGAATTATAACGAAATAATGAATATCGTTAATCTTCGTTTAAACATCTAATTTCGTCCAAGTTTCAACTTAATAGAATTCAAAGTGTATAAAAAAAATGTGCTCATATATTTTTTAGATTTTTTGGTAACAGTATTACCTACTCATGAGATATCTCGTTTTCGGATCAAATGTGTAACGGTTATTAGGTATTTTTTCAATGCTCAACATTTTAAAAATATATAGATCTATTAAAAATTTGATATAGCTATACAAATAGTATATATTATAATAATTAAAAATATAAAATTTATCAAAAAAGGATAATGAAAGGATTGCTGAATCAAAAAACTTAAAAATTTACCCATAGACCATAAATCATTTCATATTAGAAGTTCAACACTATTAAACATATAAAAATTAAAGGCACAAATTTTTTATAAACATTTTAATTAAAATTTTGACAAAATCCATCATAATCACTAACATTATTAAATGATTTTGTATTGAAAAATGTATATAGTTTTCAATTTTTATAGCAAAGAACTAAAAGTTCAAAACATGGTTAAATTATTTATAAATATAAGTTATACCTATTTAACTATTTCAAATAATAGATAACAACTTGGCAACAAAAAACAGCGGTAAAACGGAAATATTTACTCGAAACCAGTTTTGAATTAAATTTATTTTTATATTTTTTTTGTAATGAAAAATGATTAGGTAACCCTATAATGAGTTAAAATCTTAATCAAGTACTTAAAGTACCTACATTTTATATAGACCTCCTATTATAATGTCTAAAATATTTTATATTTTGTATAGAGTCTGCATAGTACTTACCTAATAACTTATTATTATAGGAAAATAACATTAAAAATACAACATCTAGGACGTTACCAAATAGGTATGTTATTTTTATTTATTAGATTTACCGAATTCGTTACCAAATGTATTCTTTTATTTTTTCCATTATTAATTTGTGTTTTGTTACTTTTGTATGTATTATGATTTTTTTAATTATGTTTGTGTTTTTATAAAAAAATGTTTATATTATACAAATACCTAACAAATATAATATGTATGATACCTACAAACCGAATAAATAATGTCTAGTAGAATAAATATGATGAATTGTAATTATTACACTATTGTTTTCCGTGTTCTTATTTACACTAATTATTGTCATGATACGAGTATATTATAATATGATAATATAGCCACATAATTTATAATAATATATCGACACTATTACTCTATTTGATAATATCCAATTTTATTATTTACTTATATTATTTATTTTATTAGAAATACCCACTAACATTATGTAGGTATGTACAAAATACCTATCTCCCACGGATGTACTATTTACATTGAAATAATCTTTAATCATAATATTATGAACTATCATTACATTATACATATTATTTACATTATTATATATTTGAAATGTCAAGCAAATAATCTTATTAAACATTAAAGTATATTATTAGAAATACTCACTAACATAAGACACCCCTTCAAACACAATATCATCGCCCACAGAGCGTTACTGTGTCCACTCGTGGATACATATAGATATTTTTATCCATAGAGACTTAACTTTCTCCATAGACCATACTTGGTCTATAAACTAAATTCTTTTCTAAGAGTGTGTCTTTTAAACTTTTATCAAATAAAAATAAGTATTAATTTATTACGAGTGTACGATTCTTATTTCCTATTTCTTCCTCGGTGTATGGCAGAGCGAGAAAAAAATTTCAGGGTTCGAGACTGGTAAGAAATTGAATCATCAAATAATTTATCTAATTATCTCTATCGACAAATTAAATGTCTATAGGTTATAGGATTCACGACCCCCCCCCCCCCCCATAATATCACTATAATTTAGGGAAGCTTCTGCAGACTCTTCAGTTGCTAATAATTCAATTATCGATGTGCTAGGTATAGGTTCCCTGTGTATAAAAATATTGTGTGTGATGTGTCTAATCTCATTCTATCATCAAAATATACGTTATGTATTTGTATAACAATTTAATTACCTAAATATTAGGTAGGTAGATAATTACTTATTATTTTGGTGTTATTTTCTTAAAATTATTAACTTTAAAATATACATTTTGTTTTTTGACACTTTTACGTCTCGACGGTGTTCTTATTATAATTACTAAAGTACCTAATCCATTTAAAAAATAAGTGGATGAATAAAACAAAATTACAAATGCGTAAATTGAAAAAAGACACTGCTTTGAAGACTAGCGTCTAGCAGTAAACTGAAGTCTTTCCTTTGCAAACTATAGAGGCATAGTTTTTAAAAACTAATTTGATTCAAAAAAATAGATTTTTTCTATTCTTCGTAAGTCGATTTTTCGATAATTTAATATACATAAACCATATAGATAGTTCCTACTAATTGCAGTGTTTATGTTACTATGATGTAGCTATGTAAGTAATTAGTAGATTATTAGCTATAATATATTATTTGTCTTATTATAAAATATGACGATGGACGGTGGTAGACGACATTCACTAGTAATATAATACATTATAGTACCTACATATTATTATGCTAAAATTCTAAATTTTTAGATTAGGTATATTAGGTACTATATTATATTACTAAATGTTAGGTTACTAACACACATAAATCATGATGGATACTTATGTTTGCATTACTGCGTTAGTGCTCAATACAATTCAAATAAAAAATCATTTATATAAACATCTTGACGTGATCTCACTATCGCGTATCGTGTCTACACTAGACAAAATATTACTTTTATATTAAACTATAAAAGATCATATTTTATGTTCATAATAAGTGTTGTGTATATAAAGAATTTACAAAATATAATGTACCATTTACAAGATAATTATGATAAACCTACGGGCTTGACTGCTTGAGTCAACGCGCAGTAAACAGACAAGTACAACCAAATATTATATTATTATTATTGAATATTATAATAATTATATTCTTGGCCATACGGGAATACAGGATTACGGAAGCCGACGTTATCGCGGTAGTGCCATAGTCGTGATGAATTTTTTTGGGGGGCTATAGCCTTTTTTTGTGATATGTCGGAACTTCTTGTGAATTATTTCACAAAAGGGCTATAATGATTCGAATATACAGAACATAATATCCTACAAATATAACTATAGACAAATGCACAAATGTAAAGGAAAATAGTATAAAAAGAATTAAAGAAGTATTTAAAGTAAAATATAAATAAATCATATACTACCATACATCATATTATTATTATCAAATACATATTTTGTATTTGAATTAAACATAAAAAAAAATATTTTAAAATGGAAATTACTACTATAGTATGAGGTTTATTTTTGTGCAAATATATTATCAAGAATATCTTCAGAATTAACAATATTAGCTGAATCCCTTTCAATATGAATTAACGATAGATTTGAAAATCTATATCATAGAATTTCTAAGCCATGTTTTTATTCGCTATAGTAGGTAATAGAAATTTTTTTCAGTTATAATATCGATGTATAAAACAGCAAACTTTTACACAGGGGGTTAAACAGATATCCGGGCGGCTTAATATATTTCTGAGGGGTTATAGCCCCCCTAGCTCCCACCAGTGGCGTTATTGCGGGGGGGGGCAAGGGGGGAACTTGTCCCCCCAGAAATGTTTGTGGAGGCAAAAGTATCATTTTGCCCCTCCAAATAATCCACATTTAAAAAGTATTCTTAACAAGACTGTTAACATAATATTAAAGTATTTTTTTCCTCAAATTACTTTATAAAAGCTTATATTTATTTTAGGTTTCTCTTGTTAAATGATATTATGTTGACGTATTGTCAGTGTTATTGCTATCGCAATAATCGCATTATTCGTGACTATTGTTTTCTGTTATTCGTGAACACGTTATTATCTTGAAATCGTGATTATGAATATAGGAACGGGAGGTTAATTTTTTTGCCCCCCCCCCCCTAGATTTTTATCCAGTTACGCCACTGGCTCCCACCATTCTACTCCTATGGCTCAGTGCTATTTTTATTAATATCGCAGGAGTTCAGGACGGACATAATTGCGTTGTAGTCGTTGTAGAGTGGGGCGCCGCCGCCGCCGCCGACAGAAATAATGGAGATGCAACTTGCCGCTAGGTGTGCCAACAGACGGTGTAGAAAACTACACGCATTTTCGTAAAAGCATTTTTCGTATTTCAAGTGCTACGAGGTCATTAATAACCAGAGTTGGGATTCTATAGCACTTAGAATTGCATAAATATGCGCTATAATATTGCCTTAAATATCGCTAAACATGCGCAAAAAAGAGGGGGGCAAAGCGGGGCATTTTTCCAGGGCCTCGCGCTCAAAATTTACATAGGAAAATATTTTGTATGAAAATCTTGTACTAAAACAAAAGAACAATATACATAATATTTTTTTATTTTTTATTTTATTGGATAACCCGCGGTAACATAGGCCATTGGGTGTGGGGGAGGGCACTGTAGGTTTTTAAATTGGGTAGTTTGGTACACGTGTGTGTTGTGTTTTGGCAGAATTTCTAATGGGGCACCCGTAGGTTTCTGCCGTGCCCCGGGTGGGGGGATGGCGGCACTTGTTCTCCGGACACCGTGACTTGCCCGAAGAAAAATGCCGCCCGCGGCCAAGGTATCGAACTCCGGTCGGCTGCATCGCAGCCGACGCCTTAGTCCGCTCAGCCACTCCGTCCCCCATACATAATATTATAATAAATATGTATGCGTCAACGTCGATAGGTATGGGCGTATGGCACGCCGGGTATGGTTGAATTGCACTTATTTTAGTCGAACTGCACTTGGGTTTAAAAATGGTAATGGCTGAACTGCTCTTGAGCTCAAAAAAGGTATTCCAAAATAAAAATCATGCATTTGAAGGGGTTAAACGTTTGTAATACACTAATTTCCCTTCACACTTACAGGCTTAGGACTGACAATGATTTTAATTATTGGTGTAGTTAAAAATGATTGTTTATGCATACCATGATTGTCCATTATGTTCATAAAATATTATATATACCATATATTGAATCAATATATTATATATTTAATCACTTATTTTAACGATTTCGATAATTTTTCTAGTAATAATATATTATATATAATTTTTTTATTCTTTTTTAAAATCGTCAAATATTATTACAATCATAAAAAAGAACGTCAATAGTAACCAGAAATTGTAACTGCTTTTTTTAAACGAGTGCAGTTCGACCATTACCTTTTTTGAAAATTTTTAAGAAGTGCAATTCGACTATCCCGGGCACGCCGCACGGTTTGGAAACCCGGATTCCTAGAATGTTTTTCGCATTATTAAATTATTTAATTAGTCATTACCCGATATCGCGAGCGGCTGTCAAATCATCAGTAACTTACTGTTGTCACCACGTCTGATAACATACTATTATTATGATGGCTATACTATGAATTACGATAACTATACATAAAATTATTTAATGTACCTATTTGGAGGATTTGTGTGCGAACGAGTAACGACAACATTTGAAGTTGGATATTCTCAATTGTTTTGTGAATGTCGTCCTCGTCCGTTTCAAGAAGAGTTGGTAAATTTCAATTTATTTATCCACTCTCCAGGTAATAAATTGTTGAATATTGAATACACTTTACAGTCAAATACTAGTTTAATGATTTAAATTACCTTCTGAGCGTGTACACACAAAATACCTTGAACGGTGTATTGTGTAATAACATCGGAATTTATCAATATTATTATATCAAATATATTTTAATTTGTATATATTAGTATATTAGAAAACGGAAAAATCTAATATTCATAAACTTAAAACTAATAACTCAATTTATACGAATTATATTGAAAAAATCCGACGCGCTATTTAGTAAGTATACTCCTCTATGGCTCTATATACCTATACTATATAATTTGTATTTATTTATTTATTTTTATGATCAGTATAAAAACACGATAACTTTCATAAAATATTGCTCTGGTCTTTAAACACATACCTACCCTGTTTTTGGTAGTACTTCGTATTCTTATGGTACTTTGATATTTCTCATTTTAAAATTCAAAAAATTACAGACTTACCAATTACGACAAATGCGATTTTTTTCAAAATGAGTAGTCGGCAGCGAGATAAGTATCGCAAATTTGTTTCAGACCACCAAAAACGACAGATTATTAAAAAGTTAAATAAAAAAGTTGAAAATTAACATTTACTAATGTATTTTTATTTCAATAAACATCATAGGTGTAACTAGGGTCAACATTTTTTATGATTTTTTGCCTTTAATTACACCTATGTTCTATGTGCTACAGGTGACTATGGTTATTGGTTAAATAAGTTTTCCCTAGGGCCTCGCAAAAGGTAGCGCCGGTCCTGGTTAAAAATATGCAATAAAAACAACAAAATATGCAAAAAAAGGAAATTTATGAATTAATAATTTTTTAATCACTTACAAATTATTATAAGTAGTTACTTAAGATTTTAAATAACTTAGTCACTCTGATTAGAATCCAACGCATTCAACGCTCGTTCGTTGATAATCGATTAATAATCGCAGTAGAAATCGACAAAAAAAACCCCAAAAAATCAGCAGATAACAAAAATTAGAACCAAATACCCAATACGAAATTATCGTAATAACTCGATTGATAAAAATCTAAAAACACGTTTACTGAAATATAATTTCATAAAATATGACCGATTTTGATTCAAAAACAGCTAAAAATGAAAAAAGTCCAAAAAAAGCACTAAAAACTAAAAAATCGCAGAATATGCAAAAAAAGTAAAATAACATTTTCAATCTGAGTTCTCTGTATCACGAAACACATTTTTAGCTTCTTCTCCTATTTTTAAGCATCTCATAAGAAATATGCAAATGCTATAAAATCCCAACCCTGTTAATTACCATAGACACATAAGTAAAACATTGTTGAAAATGTGATAATTTTGTCTATGTTTTGTTGGAAACAGATTTCTGAAGATAAAATTAACAAGTGAGCATTATGGCATGACAAAAGATTGTTTTATAAATATTAAATTATGAATAGTTAAAAAAAACAATTTCATCTATCTGATTCCAATAAAACATAGAAAAAAATATCAACTTTCAAACAGTGTATTACTATTATGACCGTAGGGGCTGGAATCATATTTTTTTGCATATTTTTTTTGAGTCTATGCAGTCAGACGGGGGTCCGAAATCTTTGCAAATAACGAAACAGGTGAGTTAATGGCAAAAGTTTTTTTTGCATATTTCCAACCTTCGATAAGGCGGTATTATCAATTATTTAAAATAATAATCATTTTTATTTTGTGATCAGAAATTTCGTGATTTTGTCCTAAAGAATTTGTCACATAATAATCCAGGCACGCCCGCAGATAAGTAGCTCACTAGGTGCAAACTACTTTTAGTGACAACATAAGCCATTCCCTAACCCTAATTTAATGATATTGTAGTGATCCCTCACTGCTCGCTTATATTTTTGAGTTCGTCGACGTTGATGTTTAATGTAGGAGAGAAGGTTGGAGAGAGACAAGTTGCACAAGTTAGTTATAAGTAATTTATTTAAAAAGTAATTAATTTCACATATAAATTTGAGGACAGAGCGAAAAGCATCTGCCCGAGACTCAGCGTGTGCGTAGTGCAGACTCTGTACTAAATCTAATTTTACTATAGATTCTATCTTATATTTATATAAAATCTATACGGATACAAATGTACACGGTAGAGTCCAGGAGGTGGATATTTGAAAGGAACCGGAGATGGACGTTGTTATTGCACAAACAACCCGAGTGAATGCTTGGCACTTATTGGTACAAAGTTAATTAAGTTTTGCAGATATTCATAATCCGTTTACTTAGTCCTTAAATTGCGCTGTCACTCACGGATTATTTTCATAGGTTGTTTTCGCACTATTGTGTAAATGCAAAATGTTTTTTAATTGCGCCGTCAAACTCTAGGTACGTACATTGTACGTGGTTCTTGGAATCGTTGATGTAGTTAACCTTCTTGTTGTTATTGTCCTATCGTGAGAATGTACTTAGAATATTAGTAATACTGTCGGTTTACTACAATATCTTTATGATGAATTTTTAAAAATATGAGGATTCATAATTTATATTGATTACCTAATAACTAGATACTTACCTACATATTATAATGGTTAATATAAATTGGTTATTAATTGTAATATAAAATAATTAATTGTTTGGAAAAATATACCATTTAATAAACTAGCCCTAATTGTATTTATACCTACATTAGTTTAATTTTTTATATTATTTCCAAGTAGAGCTTTGGAGTTACAGGAAATATATTTTTTTTTATGTAGCGCACAGCTTTTTTTAACTAGTTCATCACTACTATTCACTAGTTTGTTTTAAATTTTTAATTGCAATTTTCAGCATTAAATAAAATACAATACAATAAAAAATTCATATAGTGTTAGTTTTATAAGTGTACAACAATAATTATATTATCATAATATATTATTTTTATACAGTATACACCTATATATCATTAGGGCTCGGATTTATATGTAAAACTAATTTCGGCAAGTGATAAATTTGTTTCACAAGATTTTTGATAAAACGAGCTATATTTGATTTTACATATTTTTCCATATTTTGTCATAAATACATGTTTTTACATATTTCTTAACTATTCAATTTTAGATTCTGAGTGGAACATGAATGTATTGATTTTACAATGATGTGTGTTTTTTTTTTTAATTTTTAATTTTAATTTTAATTTTTGTGTCTTTCATCACCTTTTAGGACAGTAAAAGTGCTTGGATTTTCTTCAACAGTAACTTTTCTGATAGGAAAGTGAATCTAGTTGGTACTTTGAGGGTCAAAATTGAAAATTGCTTAGTAGTTTTCAAAAGTGACGTGAAAAATTAAGGAAAATCTGTTTTCGAGAAAATCAAATTTTGGTTTTTGGTTTAACTCTAAAACAAACGACCGTAGGGACATGAAATGTTGACTGAATGTTTATAAATCCATTCCCTATACACCATAACATTTTCCAAATATTATGACTTATTTTGAGCTGTTTACGGACATTGTTAATTTCCATTTTTTTTAGTTTTTTTTTTTCTATAAATATCAATAAAATTTTATCTGTGGAGTAAAAAAGCTTGAAAATTTAATAGAAGGCTCCTAGGTTATTGTTTCAAAGGCAAATGAAAAAAATTAAAAATCCTTAGTCACAGTTTTTATTTATAAGCATGTAAAGTTCAAATTTTGACAAAATACGGAAAAATCACGAAAATTAGCAAATTATTTTGAGTTGAGAATTCATAAAAATTTTTCTTTTTAAATCTAATATTTGAAAATGTAATATAAGATTACTCATAAGTTTGTCTACCTTTATCAAAAAAAAAAATGTGTACAAGAAACTTAAATTAAATTTTTATGAGCGTCTGAAATTATTATTTTTACAACATTTGATATTCACTGGATTTCTCATGTAACAGTTTTCTTATTTTATTGTAATTAAAAAATGAATGACTGTAGATACTTGAAAATTTCACTGAATGTTTATATTAGCCTATACACCATAAAATTTTGAAAATATTTTGACTCTTTTTGAGCTGTTTACGGACATTGTCAGTTTTCAATTTTTTAGTTTTTTTTTCTATAAATATTAATAAAATGTTATTTGTTGGGTAAAAAAGCGTGAAAATGTAATATAAGGCTCCTGGTATATCGTTCTAATAGCAGTTGAAAAATATTAAAAATACATAGGCACATTTTTTTTTATAAGCATTTAAAGTTCAAATGTTGACAACATTTATTAAATTTATAATTTATTAATTATTTTGTAGTTAAAAATGTATAAAATGTTTAACTTGTATGGCTAAGGATTGAAAATTTAAAACAAGGCTCCTCGTAAATAGGTTATATATAAATTACTTATTCACAATAATATCATCAAATATACTTAGTAATATCATAGGCTGACTGACGGTTTTCGCTCAGAATCGTTTTTCTTATAGAATGATATTATATCATTGAATTCAAATTTAACATCATCCATTACAGTAACCCACTTGTAACCTACTGTACAGCAGAGCGACATCCACTTACCCACCTTTTTTCTCACATATTTAGACAATTATACTGTTTTAATGTCTTTTCTTCAGAGTTCAGAATTAATGAAAGGTTATCATGACTATATATTATATCGACGATCTTTTAAATTCGAAAATTTTAAAGTGCATGTTATTATTATAACTTTAATCAAGATAATTAGATAACTAAATAAATAAAACATTTTTATTACATTTTATTTTATTATTTATTATTATAAAAAATTTACGACAATATCGGCGATCATTTGGATTTGAAAATTTAAAAATGAATGTTATTAATTGTAATCAATATAAATATTTTATTATAATTTATTATACCTATTACGAATTATAATTATTATTTTTATTTTATTTTTTTGAAAATACATATTTTGAATTCTTTAGCACATATTCATGTACATATTTTTGTTGTATATAAATACATACTTTGGTTATATAAATACATATAAATCCGAGCCCTAATCATTATAATGAGTGGATCAAACATATACCTACCCATAATAATGTACCACAGTTAAGAGGCCTCGCCACTGCCGTGAATTTTAGCTCAAAACACCTTAAGGTTTAACAAAATTAAAGTTAGTTTGCGTTGTCCGATTTTTATTTTAAAAAACCCCTAACTCGCCAGAAAGCTGTCCATAGATCGTACGGAACACTTTGTAAAAATTAAAACTTATATGATTGTAAACTGTAATTGAATAAAAATAGCCTGAATGTTGCCCCTCAAATAATAGCCGTAGCGGGGCCTCTTAACGAAATTAATAATAATATCATTAGTGACAAAATAAATATATTAAGAAACGCGTGGTATTACCGTTCTTTCGTCACTGTACCCTATACTAAAGTTCTACAGACGACGGTTTCTTAGAATAAGTATTTACTATATTGGGCAATGGGCAAATCAAGGACAAAAATTATAAATTAACAGAGAAGGAATTTTTATATTTTATATTTAATTTGAAAAATCAAATTATTAAAATTCTCAGGTGGTGCATTTCCCCCGGACGTGTCTGTAATAATCGGGAAGTTTTGACGGCCGACAGTGGGAGGATTTGACGTTTTACCGCGACAAAAATAAAATAAAAATATCAAAATATAGATAAAAACTACGTAAATAACATTTGTTATTATCTACTGGTCTTAAAATAGATGCTTGTCCAAAATTATATACGTTTATATCAATACTATTAGTAACCAGAGCGATGCCGCGACGGTAATTTAGAATTATCATCATTACCTAGCTATTTTCTACGGGATGCGTTCAAAATCCCGACAATGATAATTCCGAATGGTCAATAACCCGACACCAAAATCCTGACCGAGGTATCGAACTCGGGTCGGCCACTCCGTCCCCCAATATAATATATTATGATGTATATAAATATTAAACATAATATAAATAGTTTTGTGTTTTTAAATTAAATTATTAAATAATGATTAACGTATATAATAGTATAAATATAATGTAATTGTAGTGTAATGTATTGTTTGAGTTTTTAAATGAAATTGTTGAATAATGAACATGATACTAATATTATGTAAATATGTTTGGTCGAGATTTTAAAGTGTCGGTACTGTGATATTTCGGGATTAAAACTGTCGGTATTGTGATTTGTCGGGATTTGGTATGTCAGGATTTTACATGTCGGGATTACAATGTCGGGATTTCGACCCACACCCATTTTCTACACAGTACACATGGTTAATGTTAATGCTTGTTTTCAGTTTTACGAAATCTTAAATTATTAAGTTTTTCGAGTTTATATATTTTATACAATGGAAACTACTGGACAAGGTATGTAATAGATAATAATAATTTATTTAACCCTTCAATTAAAAATGAAATATTAAAACTGCAATTGCAAAAAACCAAAACAAATAATTTATTTCATAATTAAATTGATCTTAAAAAAATAGCGTAAATTATAGCCCTCTAATTTTTATCATATTATAGTATAAGTAAAATTACTATTAAGTCAATTTTAAAATATGATCTGCCCAAAGTTACCCATTTGATGTGTAGTTATTTTTATAGGTATTACATACCGTGATTTATTCAATGCGCTGAGATATGTACAACGTCCGTGACAGTTAAACCCGTGTTCCATCGATATACATAGTCGCGGCTTCTTAGGGGGCCAAAGTTTTAAATAAGACCCCTGTACGAAAAAAACTTATATTATTTAATATAAGGTACCAGTTATAATAAATATAATAACATATAGATATTAGGTATATAGCAACAAATAATGAATAATGTATCACTTTATTTATAAATTATATTTCACAAGTTTTTTTCCTAGCTAAATAATAATCATCGATTTTTTTTTAGGTGAGTTGTGCAGTGTGATATAGCCTATAACGAAAATAGTAATGGACAAATCAAAGGCCTCTAAATAAATTCTAACTATCAAGGCCCGGAAGCCATGCAGGGGGCCCCCTCCCTTAATCTGGGCTTGTTCACAAGAGCGCATGTAAACTCCGCCTCGAGTACCTTTTTTTTAGTGTAAACTCCGCCAGAAAAATAAAACAGATAAAATAGATAGGGTTCACGTAAACTCCGCCAGTGACAAAAATCAGTTAAAATGTAATCATGTAATCATGTAAACTCCATCAGTGAAGAAAATCAAACAACAGTACACTATATAATTAATATAATATACAGAATATTATTAAACAAAAAATCATAATTTTATATTAATAATCACCCTTATTATATGATTTGTTCGAACAATTATTATTTTTTTATTTTTTTTGGCATATAAAACAACGTGTAAAAAGTCGATCTCGATATCATGTACGCGTTAAAGGTTATTTGTGATCAAAGTTCACGAAATTTGCCTTTTTTTAATACCTCGATTTTTATTAGTCATTCAATAAAAAGTTTTGGCTACAAATTGTAGAGGAAGTAATTACCTATAAAAAAGGTTTTGTGACATTTTCACATAAAATTTATAGTTTTTGCGTTCAAGGCCAACAAAATGTACACTTTTAATGAAATATGATTTTTTCGCTGAAAACGAGTAGCCTTTGCGTTAATATCTCGCTGTATACTGGTTGTACAAAAAAAAGTTTTAAACAAAAATTGTAGAAGACAAAATTATCTACAAGATGGTTGTATATAATATATATTATATCCAATCGCAATTGTGGTGTACGAATTTTAACCATACAAAATTACAATAATATATAATAACGATGATAAGAATACATTCGTTTTGTGCAGGATGTATTATGTACATTGTACATATTTCTGTCATCTGGATGCCAGGCGGCTAACTGGGTAGTCGTGGGGTAAAATGTTATATATAATATATATATATATATATTATATTGAATTTAAGGATTAAACGTCCTTTTCTTTGGTAACAATAGACGCTGCCGAAACCAGCTGCCAGCTGCACGTATACAACTGCACACTACACTACTATGGGATGATCATATTAAAAAAATAAAATACAGGACAAAAATATTATCATATTATTATATATTTTAATAATTTAATATATAATATTTTTAAATTAATAAGTATTTATTATATTTATTTGTTGTCCGATAAGATAACGCTTGTGCACGACATGGAGGTATAATTAGGCTATTATTAATATTTATTATTCATTAGTAGTGACTACTACATAGGCGTGCGCAGACTTTTTTCGTTGGGTATGCCAGTATTTATAACTCCCCAAAAACTCCTAAGAGCGTTGCATTTCCTATCGATTTTTCGTCAAAACGACTTAAATGTCTGACAAAAATTAAAGTACCTACTTATAGTTGTAGGATTTTAAAAATATAAAATATTAGAATTGTTCAATAGGTCTCCTTTACATCAGTGGGAGTGGTAATCGGAATAAAAATCCCCAGAAAAAAAATCCCCAACCAAGGAAAAAAAATACCTAGACTACAATATTACTCACAACCACATGCAAATGGTAGCACAAATATTTTTTGAACGTTAATTAGTATCTATAATTACCACATTATTAATATTTAATTACAAATACGTATATATTATATTATACGTATTATACCATATTATATCATTCAAAAAAATTATATTTAGTGATAATAGAATATTAATGATAATATATAAATAATATTTTTATATTTTATGTTTTTACTGTGAGTAGGTGACTACATTCAATAAATTATTGTTTGATAGTTATTTTATTATGATTACAATTATTATTATTATTACCACCTATATTTTCAATTTTGAGTAATATTTTTGTATACCTACCATGTTTTGAACTGTTATATTTGACGTATCGATCACTCGAAATATATTTATCTGCTGTTTTTACTGTAAGTAGGTGCCTCGTGTTTACATTCAATAAATTATTGTTTGATAACTATTATTATTATTATTACCTATATTTTGTATAATATTTTTATATGCATTAACCATTCATTATAATTTTAATCTTAAACTACAATATTATAATTTGCAAATTTTTGTAGTTAAGTTGAAATTGCACAATATAATATATTATCGTAGTTTAAAACAAAATATTATTTATATTATCATTAATATTCTATTATTACTATATATACATTTTTTTAATGATATAATATAGTATAATATAATATAATATAATATACGTATTTGTAATTAAATATTAATAATGTGGTAAATGATGGTTATAGATACTAATTAACGTTTAAAAAATATTTGTTCAACCATTTGCATGTGGTTGTGAGTAATATTGTAGTCTGGGGATTTTTTTCACCGGGGATATTAATTCGCATTTCGTAGGAATACCTATATAATATATATTTTTTAATTTTTTAAATATATTTAATATTGAAAGTTGAAAAATGTATAACATTTTAAAGTTTATTATCGTCAAGTATTATACTAAAAATTTAAAAAGTGCTCCAACCGATGCAAATTAAACTTGTTTATGCATTTAAACATCTTTAAATTTTTAAAATCAAATCACTGGATGTATTAAAAATGTTGTTGTTTTAACTTTATATACTTTTGTTGATATAACACACCATATCAACCTACCCTAAGAAGGTATTGGGTACCTAGTAGATAAGTGGATAAGTATTATAACTAAGGTAACAAATAAAATATAAAATATAATTTACAAATTTTATAGAATCACGGAAAATTTGAAATACGGGCTCCACAGGGTGTTAATACAAATAACTCGCCATAGGTATTATGCGAAAAGAATAACATGCATTTTATTTAGCTTATCAATTAGTTTTAGAAATTTTCATTACATTGTAAACATTACTGTCGTCTAGACGCCAGGTGGTTAACTGGGTGGTTGTGGGGTAACAAGTTGTACATATATACAGAGTGTAACAGGAAGACCTGACAAAAAAAAAATGATGCTATTTAAACGTTTGAAAAAATTTGTTAAAATTATATGATTAGTAAATAATTTTAGATATATACTCATGTTAACAAATTCCCAAAAATTAGAGCAAAAGTTATTTCATCTATCAGATGTTCCTATTACACCCTGTATATATATTGATTTAAGGGCTGGCCCGTCCTTTTTTTTTGGTAACAATGGACGCTGCTGAAACAGCTGCCCGCTACACGTAGGTATACTGTATATATAGGTACTATATACTACTACTCGTTTTATACACTTGACGGTCGAGTAAAATATATTTAATATTATCGTGTATCATTTTAATGTTCTAAACATAAATTTTACTGTCATTTATCGATTACGACAACGACGAAAGTCGATAGACGGTAAAGGTGAAGATGACACTAAAAGTGGTGTATCATATCCGAAAAAATAATAATTCAGGGGCTAAAATACTGTGTCTCCTGAAAATCAAAGTGTGTCCCCTGAATGACAAATGTATGACCCAAGTTTTATAAGGTGATTTTAGTTTTGTAGAAATAACAAACATTCATCATTTAATATTTTAATTTACTAGTTGCCTATTTTGTTAACTTAAGTTACTTACCTACTTATTTTATTGGGTTTCTATAGAACGCGTTGTGTATGAAAATGTATGCAACGTTGTCAAATTTATTATTTTTACCATTTACCTAGGTACCTAATAAATATCTAGAAAATGTTCACTGCTTTAATAATCAATATAAAATAATAGAATATAATGAGAATTAGTAAATAAGTAAAAACGTAAGTTTTTAATTTGGTAAAATAATTAATAACTAAAAAGTAATAAAATAATTAATAATTAATTAAAACCGTCAATAAATTATTTAAAAATGCTTAAATTTGAATTCTCTGACATCTATAACCTACTATTTTTAAATATTAAATTACATTTTTATGGATTTTATACCTAGTAGCCTTTATAATATTTTGATGTCTATTTAAGTCTTTTTTCGCTATTTACTGTATTTTCCCATTATTAACTGATTGTATAATCGACCTTGTCCGCATTTGTGTTTCATTTAATATTTGTATGACAACATGTGTGGAGGATGAGCACTATGAAATTGTCCGTTAGAACTTATAAGTTCTATGAAAGTTTTCAGGTCCATTTGTGGTACTAAAAATTATAAATAAACAATTAAAAATATATATTGTATATTGTATAAATAGCTCACCGAGGATTCGTGATTGGTTTTGAGCCCACATTTCTGGAGGAAATGGACATTCCGGTTCAATTTATGTTACAATATACATAGTCTGAAAAATTGTGAGGTATTTTTCGTTTGGACACGTAGCCATTAGTTCAAGAAAATCATCCTCGATTTGAGAAATGGGAAATATGCAAGAGCAAGGAATGATTTAAACCATGTTCCTAATTGGTCACTTTCATTATAAGCAATTCTTAATAATTGTTCATGTTGTATCTAAAATTTAAATATTAAATATTACTATACATTAACATATTACACACGTAGACGATCAACGAACTGAAAACCAGAAAATAGCCTACATATAGGAAATAACAAGATTTCTATGGACAAGTTTGTTACAAAAAAAAGAAGAAATGATAATTGGTCAACTCAAAGAACTTAGGTACCTGACTTTGTATAAAATAATTAAACATACAGGTACATAAAATAGGTATTTAAATTATTTTATGCAGTGTGTAGTGAATTACAATATTTTTTACTGTACAATCTACCAACTGAAAAGTTAACTATAGTAAGAGCATCGTAGTTTATAATTTAATATTATAATTTGTCATAATATTATATAATTAGGTATAGGTACTATAGCATATTATAAATATGTATTGTTGGTTATTTTAAGTCTAAAATATGTTAGAATATAAAAAAAATTAAACTTATTAAACCGATAATAATCTAGTAATAATAAACTGATTATAATCATAAATCGGATTTTAGAAAATTAGATAGTTATTTTGAATTATATAATAAACTAGCTGTCCAAGCTAAAGATTTGTATTTTTAATAAATATATTTGTACAAAATGTATAAACCATATTAAATTTCTTCTAATTATAATATTAATATAATATGTAACAAATTGCAACCATTTAGATTAACAAAAAAAAAATTTATTTTTTCGTATGCTAAAAAAAATCATGTGTGAGCTACCCTTTACCTATCTACAGCCTATATGAGTTGAAAAATCAAGCTGTATACACCCTTCAATTTTCAAGTAATAATCTATTGAAATAACTTTTATTGACTTTTTTAAAACCTTCCCCGTAACTCGACCGATTTATTAGTGAAAACCGTATTAAAATAAGTAGAGTTCTTTTCGAGATATGCTCGTACATACAAAAAAGGGGCAGTGGTTCCTACTGAATTATGCATGTTATATACATATAAACTTTCCTCTTGAATCATTCTATTAATTAAAAAAAACGCATCAAAATCCGTTGCGTAGTCTTAAAGATCTAAACATACAGACAGCGAGACATTGTTAAGATTAAGATTTATTATTATTTTTTTATAGTTGGAATATTTTCTATATGTTTGTGTTCATAGCAATCATTAATAAACAAAAATTTCTATCGTAAATCTCAAAATTCCTTTTTGAGCACCTCGCAGCTAGGGGTGTTTCTCTTCTATATTATGCATATTATATACATATAAACCTTCCTCTTGAATCACTCTCTCAATTAAAAAAAAACGCTTCAAAATCCGTTGCGTAGTTTTAAAAATCTAAGTATACAGAGAGAAAAAGAGACTTTGTTTTATAATATGTTAAGATATAACTCAAAAGATCTGCATAAATAATAATATACATATAATATTATATTATAACAGTATATTATTTAACAAACCCAATATTATTTTCTAAACATAATAAAATTTGTATTTTAAAAACCTTGAATATTCTTATAAACTATTTCGTTATGTACATAAATTATATTCTAATTTATGATGATAAGTGATAACATACAAACATTTTAAATATTTTTCAATTTACTACACACATACTAGGTTTTTACTGCTTTTAGTGATTTAAAATAATTACGGTAGACACAAATAATATTATAAGATATATTTAATATTATACCTAATCAGTGAGAAACACAATTTATATATTTACACTATTATAGTTATTAATTATTACCTATTAAATTATTACCAATATTATAACTATATTTTTAGTATAAAAAATATACATAATATCATATAAATATAATATACCTATAGTATGTATATTGTATATTCAATAAAATATAACACGCAAATACTTTCCAAATAAATATATTATATGCTCGTATGTTAAAAACAAATAAAAATGTAAGTATATCGATCGATATTAAATAAATACATATAAAATAAAATACCGCTGGTGGTAAAAATCGTGCGGGGCTGGTTTTTGAAATTATCGTGATATTTCACGGCTGCGACCATTTTATTGCTGCTGTGTGTGGACACCATAGATAATACATAATGGATAGACCCTGTGTATACTAGTTACATAGCGGGCAGCGTTCCCGAATAAAGAAGAGAGACAGAAATATAAAAATCGTATCTTCTATCCTACTCAGCAAAAAAATTATCTTTTCTTCCATGGTTTGTGTGTTTTGCCATGCGTGTTATAGCACAGAACACTGATAAGTGATAACCGATATTATATATCACTTGCATTTTGCGATTTGAATCGTGCGTTTAACGTGGACTTAAGTCTTAATTGTTATACGTTTTCATATAATAAAATGCCTGTTTTGAGTGTTTTGACTATATGCCTACGACATATTCACTTCTGTTATAAAAAATTCAAATTTCAATTTATTTTCATGGAAGGATATTTTTGAAATATCATGGAATGTAAACTCTTTTGCTGAGTGAGACAGAAGATCGAAGAACGTCTATTAACCAATATGGCCTATCCATTATTACCATTATGTATTATCTATGGTGGACACTAACAGAAGTATAGAAATAATAGAATGCACTTGTTCTGTTTTACCTCCACCACTCACCGCAACGCCAACGATACCGCAACAGTGTGTGGCCGTCAGAGGCGGAACTAAGGGGGTGAAGTCGGAAATTGATCGTACTGCAGGTGTACAATTTCGGCTGGGGTAGATTTTACTATGGACCTATTTCAAGTCTTTAGTAAGTTTAGTATCGGAAGTTAGAAGCCTATTTTTATTTCAAATAATTAATTGTTTATGTAAATTATGATGCACAGGTCATTTTATCTTTTTATCTGTAAGAAATCTATCGATTGCGATGCGTATCAACTCTTTTTTACAAATTGATTCCGCCGGTTATCAATCCACTGAATATTTGTCAATTATTTATTTTAATATAATAACAAAATGTAAAAGGCTTACATTTACATTTATGTTAATGTTATTTTATGATATAAAATATGTTTTATTTCATTAGTACACTCTATAACACTGTAATTATATGATAATTATTCAAATAACATATAGATAATAGGTAGGTACCAATGATTTTACATAGTATATTTTATATTATATAAATCTATTAAAAAAAATTACAATTTTACTTAAATTTGTAAAACTAACAATCACTAGGTACCTATATTTGAGTTATATTATTTTATTGCATTAACAAATTGTTCGTTAAATTTTATTGTTTTTTTTCCTGCCGTAATAAAATATGTATAATTGGGTTATATATTGTCAGTTTTGGACGACAATGTTTTAATTGATTTTTGAAATATTTTTATTCAAATAAAAAGAAATACATATACTATTATGGTAAACTCCGTGTACCTACCTACTACCTATACGATAAAAATTATGTACAATAAGATACATCGGTTATTGTTCGATAAACAGTCGGCGGAATTGATATTAAAACGGCTGGGTTGACCCCAGGATCACAGATAATATGGTATTAAACTGTTAGTACCTACTTATGTATACAGAGAAGTTTAATAAGTGATAGTTTTACTTCAAAATAAAATATTACACAGTATTTAATATACCTAATTCATAATTGAAATAAAAATATTTAAAACTTATAGTTGATTTTATAAGTTTTTTATGTTGTGATCAAAATATTTGCCAATGATAACTAAATATTTGAATAAATATATTTATTTGTGCAAATTAATATGCTTATTAGTTGAAAACAATTACAGGAAGAGTATTTCCTATTACTTAACTTTAATTTAATATGTAATTTACTTATATGCCAATATGCCGTGTACTAATATGTTTCACTGTTTATTTATTACTTACTTTAGGACGCAACCCACCCGAATTATGAGAGCAAAAAAATGGTTCACGAGTTCTAATACTGTAAAGTCTGTAATGATACTAAATTCTCCAAATTTATATTGACAAATAAAAAAGATATTATTATATAGATTATCAATGCTTAAGCGTTCCGATTTTTTTGATAAATCCAATAATTGGTTTTTGATACGTTTTGAAATTATTGAGTTTTTACCTACACATAAAAAAAGAACGAAATGTGTTATCGAATAATTAAAACGCCAGATAAAATTTTCCTCTATTTACTGTAAATATTTGAAGATTTTATTTCAATTATCCACGTGATAGTATTCATTCACCCAAAATACTTATTTGTCAAATATTAGAAAATAATAAAAGTTTATTATAAATTAATAAATATCAAATACTCAAATCCCCTCTTATGAAACTACCAAAACCTAGTAGCAAGAGGGCCGTATACTGATTAATGTTTAAAATCCAATAACACACAAAAGTATACTAAAATAATATATAATATTATTACCTCTACTATTATTACAATATTATTATTACTGACTACTGTATTAGGACAATATCTGAACATCCGGGCGCTGAAATTAAAACGTTACTTGTATTTTAGTTGTTAACTGTTCAAGTGTTATTTAGTAGATATAGTTCATATTCGATTTTAGTATATGATCAGTGTTCGCTGAATTACTTGTATGGGATCGAATTTTATTTTTTGTATCTACCTACAATATTACATTAATATAAATATGCAGGCGCGGACCGGCTGGGATGCTGGGATGCTACAGCATCCCTTGCCCTATAATATATTTGCCTAATATTATTTATTATATATTTAAAGACTATACTTTAATAAACAGCAGATTGTTACCAACTTACGATTACTATTAATCTATAATATTGTACATCTTTGATTGAAAGTTAGTTGTAACTTGGTACTTATTTACGTTTTTAACGTATATTCAATATTTTTTTAAAACAAAATAAAATATATTAATATTTTATAAATAATCTACATGTATTAAATTTTCCCCAACAATTTTTGTTATTTTCCCTTTAAATTGTGGCCCAGGGCCTAAAATTGTGTGCAGTAGCACACATTATGTGCAGTAGCTAACATTAAATGTGCAGTAGCAGATTTAAAAGTGTGCAGTACTTATTTTCGGGTTTTATAAGTTTTTATTTGATTAATATTCAATATTGATTATTGAAAATTACCAATTAGTATATTGTATTTGTTTAAAATCCTTAACAGTAAAAATAATACCGAGTACACCATATTTTGGGCGGATTATAATAATATAATAAGTATATTAATCAAACTATTTCGTTTTTAACTTTAAAATGTTTAGTCATATAGCCATATATAGGTAGCATGGACTTTTATAGAAGATTGTCTTAGATTGTATATATTATAACTAATTATTAATAAATAGCAAAAACAACTATGCAATGAAGTTATAATGTGTGGTATGTGCACTACTAGGTCTATGTTCATTATTTAAAAAATATTTTTATGCGAAATTAGATGTGCAGTAGAAAAATATCTTAATTTTAGTCCGCGCCTGTAAATATGGCACCAAGAAAAATCCGTGTTCAAAACGATCCGACTTGCAGGAGAAAATTGATTCAGAGAATGAAAAACTTGGTAAGAAAAGAAATAGATTCAACATAAGTACCAATACCAATAAAATATAATAATATACTAAAAAAGTTTCAAGTTTCCAGTAAAAACATTTTATATTTGATAATTTATTCAATAAAATTTAAAAAAAAATTAATTTAAGGATGGTACCTAGTAGATATAATTATTTAATACTTTTATTTATAACTTTTTTTCTGAAGGATGTCTATTATTATTTATTACAGTGGCGGCTACCCTATACTCAAGGTCTATCCGTCGATACATCTTATAGTTGGGTTTGGGTGGGTGGTCAATACTAAATAGAAAATAGGTATATTGATATATTGGATGTAGACATTGTTTCAATGTTTCAAATAAAATAATAAACAGTACAATTAAATTAGCTCAGAACATTATATTATATTATTATATTATGAATTATAAATATTATATATTAATAAATTAACATTAATTAATGTAACCATAATTAATTAATTAATCATAAATTAACTAACCTAACCTAACCTACCTATAGTGGAGATATGATAGTTTTTATATTTTATTCGTTTCATTTATTCTGTGGCTATACAGTAGGTAGTTATACAATATAGTTGAGTATTGACTGAAAAAAAATAATCACTAAAATATTATTAGTTATTGGTTATCGTGCTATCGTCAATCGATGTAATATTATTACTTATTAGTTATTATATTGAGTACGAAGTATAAACTACGAATACCTATTTGAATTTAAAAATACAAAGTTATGTCTGATTGACCATTTTTACATGCAAATATAGTATAAAATAGGTAGTAAATTGAATAAAAAAAATCTTAATTTATTTTAGATTCTAAGTGGAATAATGAGTTCTTTTTTTTACTATTTTTTTCTTTGTGTCGATAATCACTAAAAGGTATAATAAAGGCACAATAAAAATGCTTCAATTTTCTTCTAAAGCATTTTTTCTGGTTGGAAAATGAATATAGTTCTGTACTTCGGGGGGTCAAAATTAATCAGAAATAGTTAGGAAAAACAAACAACAAATTAAGGAAAACTGAGATTTTTACGCAATACAAAACATATCGATTTAAAAAAAATAACCGTAGAAGCATCAAATTATCACAGAATGTTTTATATTATGCTTTTTGAACTATTTATAAATTATAACCATAAGAAAATTACGAGTTTTATTAGTTTTTAAATTTATTATTGTCGGCAAAATATTTTTCATTCAGTCGAATAACTTGAAATTGTAATACATCGGTTCTCATCGTGCGTTTTTGTTACCTAGTGGATATTAAAAAAAAGTTGATCGTAAATCCTCAATAGTTTTTAAGAACGTCTGCAGTTAAAATTTTAACAAAATTCAACAAAATCACGAAAATTGGCAAATTAATTCGAGTTAGAAATTTATACAAATTGTTCTATGTATATCTAAGATTTGAAACTTTCAAAATTACCTTAAAGTATTCCTACATTTAACAAAAAAAAATGTTCAGTAACAGGAAAGACTAATTAAATTTTTACGAGTTTTTAATTATACATCGGATATTTACCCGTAATTTAACAAATTTCCATACAATATTCTTATTTTGTCGTTATTCAAAAACCATTAACCAGTAGGTACTTGATATTATATTGAATGATTTGAAGGTTGAAGATATTTTGGATATTATTAAAAACTCATATTATCATACTTTATCTAAATTATTATCGTACACATAATTACATAAATATATAATTTATAAGATTTAATTTGACATACTGCTACTTATTGAAACTGATTTATACCAATATGTACTGATATTTTTTACATTTTCTTTGTAATCAACATAAAAAGTTCCTAAATCCTAATTATTGTACTACTATACTATTGAGAAAAATATAATATTTAGTTAGTTTAAGTTTGGCCGATAAATGTAGGAAAATGGGCCGGTTGCTTACAGAAAATAGTGGTCCGAAACCCTTCCAATCCGGCCATGATTTAGTACTTATAATAATAATACTAATAAATATAATTTTTTTGATTTGTGTATTGTATTATTAAATCCTGTATGTCCTAATTAAATCCTAGTAGTAAACTAATAAATAATAATAATTAATATTTAATATTATTCAATATATTATTATTATAAAATATCATATCATAATATACTGATAATATAATTGTTTGGACAGCAGGTCTGAAGCAGACTGTCACGGTTTCCTACTAGCCTGATGTTGGCCCGATAAAGACGAGAAAGAAGTGGGACAGTGATGAAAGACAAAGAAAGATATGATGAGACATTACGACGTAAATTGACGATAATAATTTATTATATCGTCTTAATAATTCGTACAACAAATTGGCTAGGGGCGGGCGCTTATGACTATACTAAATAATAACATAAAATATATCTTAACATATGGATAGTAATGATTGGTAACGTTACGTGACCCTGGGTTGAGACTTGAGATGGGGATCGTCTCCCGGCCAGGGACGATCTCAAAAAAAAAACCATGGGGGGGGGGGGTGTAATCTTCAAAATTGCCGATTAGAATTTAAAATCAAAAAATTTGTTAACTATTAAGTTATTTTTAGTTACATGCTATAAATTTATAATTTCTTTACTACCTTATGTTTCAATTTTTAGTTTGAACTAAATTTGAAGTTGAAACATAGAAATACCTAACTTATTATTTTTTTACTATACAAAAAATATACAGAGTGTATCTTATGACATTGTACGCAGGTTTCTCTTAACAATTATGGATCGATGATAGGGAGTTTCGTTAAGACAAAAAAAGACACGTATTTCTTTATTTTTAACAGGCAATTTTTTATAACATTTTCAAAATTTTCAACACGCAGTTGTACCAATAATAAAATCGACTTTATTTTTTCAAATGGTAACCACTATATTTTTTTAGTCAATCATTTATTTAGATATTGTGTTCCTGTCTCTAATTACGTACGTTATGTATATATATGGTCATTCCCCTTTATTCTATATTTTATTAGCAATTTTGGATATTTTATGTAGTCTTTTTAAAATATTACTTATTAAATACGTGACTGGTGGTTCATAATAATGGATTGTTCAATTGACCTCCTTCATTATTTTAATTATGTACCTGTATATAGTTGGTAATTGATAGGTTTATTATTATGTTCGTTTTCTTATTTCTATTATTCCTTATACCTATGTTCATTATTTGCTATACATTGTAATATTATATTTTTATTATTCATTATACCTATTACCTATGCTCATTATTTAGGAGTAGTAAACGGATATTATCCGTTACAGGCGTATTTCGTTTGACTGGCTAATGAACACAACGTTATAAATTATAATATGCGATTATACGTGAATATCAATTTAGCATAATATTATTGCGCTTTCGGTAATGCAACGCAGCGATTATGGTAGGAAATACTCAAATACAGTATACTACATGAAATCGGTAAAAATTGCTTTATTTCAGAACACCTTTATCCGATGCGAATCCATCAGACAATCGGGTTTTAGTTATGATCACGATCCACAGATTAATCCATGGTTGTGATTGAAACTACAATGCATTTTATAGAACATGTTTTATCATTTCGATGGCAATACCGTATTGCCGTAACTAGACTACTAGAGGCCCGTGTGCAAACTAAAATCTAGAGGCCCCTTGGTACATCTTTTTTAACTTTAACTTATCCTTTTTTTTTTGGAGGGGGGGAGGTGCTGCTGGATAAAAAAGTAAATACAAATATAAAATACAGTTTATCAGAATAATAATATATATATATTATATAACATATAATATAATACACGAAGTACATAATTAATAAACAATTAAACAAATATTTTATTTTAAAACCTCTTGTGTAGTTGTGTCTTATAGGGCTGTAGGTAAAATGTTTGTGATTAATAATTGTTAAATTTAAACAATACTAAAATATATTTAATCTATTTTAAAAAATTCTTTTTTCTGGCTTTTAAATTAGCAAAATTATTAATAATAGAATCTACATCGATCCGCGAAGTATGAAGCCTTTCAACATTTAATAAAGCAATATTAGTTAACCGATCTTGTGATGTAGTGTTACGGAGATAATTTTTAATAAGCTTTAGTTTGGAAAATGAACGCTCTGCTGAAGCTGATGTTACAGGAATAGTCATAAATATACAACAACTTGTAAAAATATCTGGAAATATAATAGATAAATCATTACTAATTACATATTCTGCTAGTCTTTGAATAGTCATTTTTTTTAAATCTTCAAGTTTAAAATTAGATATTAAAAAATTCTTTAATGATAAAATTTGGCGTGTGAAATCAGAGTTGATATCATCTGAGTATTTATTTATAAAATCATAAGCAGACCTAATTAATTCTTCTTCTGGTATTGTAGTCATTGTGTATGGTATTAATATACTAAAATTATCATTAATTATCTGCATGCCAACAAATCTCTCTTTTAGCTTTTGTAAAGTAGTATCTATTAAAGGAAATATTTTGAAATTATCTTCTGTTACGGTCAGTCTTCTATCACTATCAAACTCATCATAAAACTTTGTTGCAAATCGCTGGCGTTTGTTAAGAAATTTAAAGGGCATGTTCCACAGTTTACATACAGTCTTAGAATTATCCACAAAAATACTAAACTCATCTCTAAATCTTAAAATGTCTGCATGAGCATTTTTCAACAGCTCGAATGCTTGTTGTAAATCTATATTAACAGATTGAAGTATTTTGGACACAACAAACAAAGACTTCAGAATTTTTTCCCAAACACATAAAAGTAAAACAAACTCTGCAGATTCAAGTTTCTTTTTAAGAGCTGTGGCTATATTAATCTCATCTTTTTTAGTACTTGTTAGCTGAATTTTAGTAAAAGCTTTTAAAACATCAACAAAACGCTGTTTCAGTGAAAATAAGGCATTGTGACGCGCTTCCCAACGCGTAGCACACATCTTTTTTAATGTTTTTTTTCTTAATTTGGAACATCTATATATATACTTCATAATTTTGATAGGTTCTATGATAAGAACTATCAAAATAATAGTAAATTAGTAAATAGATACAAAATTACATTGGTTCCATTTTAAATTCTATAACCAATATATTTTGATATTTTAATAATTTAATAATATGAATCATTAGTCCTTTTGACTTTTGAGGCCCTCCAATATATTATGAGGCCCGAGGCCTGTGTGCGGTGCACACTCTGCACACCCGGTTTTTACGGCACTGGCGCCCAATACGTACCCACAGCGTTGCATTGCCGAAGGCGCAATTATATTATAATCGACCGCTAATGATAAAAGTGCGTGCGAGATTGTGTGTGCGTGTGTAACGGCCGGTGATATTATGGAGGACCGGTACGAGGCGTCAATAATATTATAATTTATTGTTCCGTTTTCGGGCGGCAACAAGATAATTGGATTTTTATTTTATATGACTTACGCTATCAAGGCATGCATTTTAAATTATTGATGTAGGTATATTTGATGATATTATTGTGAAGAAAGCAATTTATATATTTACCTATTTACGTGGAATCTTGTTTTAAATTTTAAATTTGCTACATTTTGTCAAAATTCGAACTTGAAATGCTTATTAAAAAAAAAATTGTGTCTTTGTAGTTTTAATATTTTTCAACTGCTATTGTAATAATATATCAGGAGCCTTGTATTAAATTTTCACGCTTTTTTAGCCAACATATAAAATTTTATCGATATTTATAGAAAAAAACACTAAAAAAATTTAAAACTGAATAATTAAAAATGAAGTGGGTAAGTGGATGATGATCTGCTGTATAGTAGCTTACAAGTGGTTCACTGTAATGTATGGTATTATATTTGAATTTATTGATATAATATTGTTGTATACGAAAACGATTCTGAGCGGGCAGTTTGTCAGCCAAGGATATTTTATAGTATATTTATATTGTTATTACTTATTATTAATAAGGTAGCCGGTAAGTTGGATTAATATTATAAAATTACAAATAAATAACTAAACCCATTACGCTTAGTTATTTAATAAGTGATTTCGTCCAAATTTTAACTTAAAATAACTATAAAAATACTGATTTTTATGTATATTTTTTAGATATTTTGGTTACAAAAGTAACTACTTATGTGCAAAATTGTTTTAAATTTTCAATTTTTAGCTATAAAAGTTAGCCATAAACATTTTATAAATTTTTAACAACAAAATAGTTTATACATTTTCAGTTTGATGAATATCAAAGTTTGAACTTATAAAAAAATCTTGCTTACTTATATTTAAGCAGACATTGTGACAATTTGTGAGGCGCCTTGTATTCAATTTACAAGCATTTTAACCCAAAAATACAATTTTATTGACATTTATGAAAAAAACAAAACTAAAAAAAGGTGGGTAAGTGGGTGTCGCTCTGCTGTATAGAAGTCTACAAGTGGGTCACTGTAATGGATGAAGTTAAATTTGAATTCAATGACATGATATCATTGTATAAGAAAAACGATTCTGAGCGAAAACTGTCAGTCAGCCTATGATATTACTAAGTATATTTGATGATATTACTGTGAATAAAGTAATTTATATATTTACTTATTTACGTGGAACCTAAATTTTCGATCCTTAGCTTTAAAAGTTGAACATTTTATATATTTTGTCAAAATTTGAACTTTAATTGCTTATAAAAAAAAATTGTGATTTTGGATTTTTAATTTTTTCATCTGCCATTGAAACAATATACTAGGAGTCTTCTAATAAACTTTCAAGCTTTTTTAACCAACAAATAAAATTTTATAGATATTTATAGGAAAAAAAACTAAAAAAAAATGGAAACTGAAAATGTCCGTAAATAGATTTAGTAAAAAATCGATTTTGCGTAAAAATTCCCGTTTTTCCTTAATTTTTCTTTTGTCACGGCGCTTTTGAAAATTACTAATAAAATTTTACTTTTGACCCCACAAAGTACCAACTAGAATTACTTTCTAACTATCAGAAAAGATACTGTTGAAGAAATTCCAAGCACTTTTACTATCCTAAAAGGTGATGACAGACACAAAAAAAAAACACATCATTGTAAAATTAATATACATTCATCGTTCCACTCAGAATCTGAAATTGAAAATGTCTGTAAACATAAAATTTTATTTGTTGGGTAAAAAAGCGTGAAATTTAATATAAGGCTCCTGATATATTGTTCTAATAGCAGTTGAAAAATATTAAAAATACATAGGATCAATTTTTTTTTTAAGCATTTAAAGTTCAAATTTTGCCAACATTTATCAAATTTATAATTTATTAAATATTTTGTAGTTAAAAATGTATAAAATGTTTAACTTTTATGGCTAAGGATTGCAAATTTAAAACAAGACTCCACGTAAATAGGTTATATATAAATTACTTTATTCACAATAATATCATCAAATATACTTGGTAATATCATTGGCTGACTGACGGTTTTCGCTCAGAATCGTTTTTCTTATACAATGATATTATATCATTGAATTCAAATTTAACACCATCCATTACAGTGACCCACTTGCAACCTACTGTACAGCAGAGCGACATCCACTTATCCACCTTTTTTATTTATTATTTTTGAAAATATTTTTGGAAGTATAGAGGTTATTGAAATTGGATGGACAAATTTAATTTTAGATTATCTAAATTCATAAAAAACATCTTCGAGTGATGTATCAAAGTTATTAATACAGAAAGGTGATTCAATAGTATAGATGTCTTACATATTTAATAGAGGTTTTTTGTATACGTTTGAGAAAAATGTTCCAAAAAAACTAACTATATCTTGACCATTGTTGGCAATAACTTTATTATAATTTTTTGTTTATAATGTTAAACATTGTTTAGAATCGAGTTATGAGATTGTTTGCCTTTAAAGAATTTCCAAAAATATTTAGGATTATTCCGTATTGAATTTTGTTCATATAATTATTATAGTCTCTGTTAGATCATTTTAGATTTGCTTCTTAAATTAGAAAATTTAAGGTAATCAGAATAATTATTAGAATTTTTAAAAGTTAAGTGGTATAATTTTTTTTTCTTTAATGATACATTTTAATTCATGACTTATGTATGTGGGAAAATTTGAATTATTAGATACTGAAATAGTTGTGTAGTAAGCAAGTTACTACTTAACAACATTATTGTACACACAGGTACATAATTATATTATACTATAATTTAGCTATACTGTAATTCGGCATAAATCGGATATTAGAAACGGAAAAGGATTTCCTACTGGTTAGCATAAGGAGACAGGCTCACTGAATAATATAATTACTCGGGGAGTCCTGTGAACGACAATATTCAAATATAAAAATATATATAAAGAAAAAGAAAAAAAAAAGTAACGCTAGATACTAATAATTAACTAATATAACACTAAAAATAGTAATTTTAAATAAATTAATTTCAGAAAAAAAAAAGAAAAGAAAAAGAAATAACATTAGGAATCGGGCGGTAAATAATAGGGGCATATTTTGTCTATTTTATTGGAGACTGACAAATGGTGCACTATTATGCACCGAACGGTTTGACCACTTAAGGGAAATGTTGGAATTTGATCGTTTGGTGATTGGTTAGAAAAATCGTGTGTATAGTGGATTTTTTTTAACGGGATCACCAAGGGACCAAATGGCCATAATAAATCACAGTAAGAAATTACAAAATCTTGTTGGTTTAGCCAGTGTCGCGGGAGGATGCTTTGATTTGCAGCACACTCTGGCGACACGGGTTCAATTAGCAAGATAAAATCATTACGAAAATAAGAATAGAATAAAATCGATTTAATACTAGTCTTGATCAGGTAATAAAACTTGAATACAATAGTTTATTGCTGGTCTGGACCTGTAGTAAAAAGATATAATCTAATTACAGTATAGGGATAGTAATATTAACTAGATATAAAATATATAGCGATTAATGGAAAATATATATATAGAAGCAAACGTAAACGTAAAATGGAAAAAAAAGAGAAAGATAGGAACATATTAGCATATATTGGCGTAATTAACATGGTGATGGAATAAGAAATATATTAATCTAACTTATCTAAAATATAATTAACATGGTAATGGAAAAATAAAATATAGTAAACACCACTATTTTATCATAAATATTTATTGCACGGAAAAAAAAATATTGTGTAATAGATTTTCAGAATTCATGTTATATTAAAAGATTATTACACATATTATATTAACACTAAGATAAGATTATTGATGTAAACAAAAACACAAAAAAAAAAAAAAGAATATATTGTTAATCACATAGGATACTAACCTAGATAATAAGCAAAATAATTTATTATATACTGTAATATTGTGGATTATAATCTGTATTTTGTCAATAAAAATCAATATGGTGGAATGTACCATATAATTATAAAGATGTATTTAATATAAAACATAAAATGTAAACATGTAATAATTGAATGTAATGTAATAATTAATATATGTAAAATTTGTAATCATAGGAAAGTGCTTGAACTAATGGAGGAAGTTTGAGTTAATTTTTCTCATTTTAGACGATAAAAATCAACTTTTAAAGGGGGAGATGTAGTAAGCAAGTTACTACTTAACAACATTATTGTACACACAGGTACATAATTATATTATACTATAATTTAGCTATACTGTAATTCGGCATAAATCGGATATTAGAAACGGAAATAGGATTTCCTACTGGTTAGCATAAGGAGACAGGCTCACTGAATAATATAATTACTCGGGGAGTCCTGTGAACGACAATATTCAAATATAAAAATATAAAATAATAGAATTATTATTTTAATTACAACGCTGTACGCGACGATATTCAATATAGAAATATAAAAGAGTAGAATGATTATTCAATTGAATCATAGATTAGCATTTTAGCAATACGTAGAAATATAAGGAAGTCATAAAATGCGTGGGCCGGAACGATGGTCACACAAATCACATCCGTGAGCCGAGATACAGTATCTATAGGCAAGGGGTACGGGGAACTTCATATAAAAGGGAGCCCGAATCGGCCTGTTTTCAGACGTGTACTACCACCCATTAGTGCAAGCACCTTCACGCCACTCTGTACGAACATTATTTTGGACTTAGAAAATTATCAAACAATATAATAAAATTCACAATAAACAACAACTGTCTTTTATTTATTCAACAACCACGACTACAAAATCAAGTAAAGTGTCTGCGACCTGCATCTATAATATCTTGGCAGCCACTTATCTACTATTAGTAGGTACTACGATAGTAGGTACCAAGCTCCCGAGTATATTACAGTTGGAACAAAATAATTTATAATTGAAAAAATGTCAAGAGTAAAATAAATTTATATTATAATCTACATCTTTAAATTGAAAAACATTATGCCAATTTATAGCACTTAACTTGGAAATAATTTTTCTGTAATTAGTAGGGTTCGGATTTGAAGGCAAATGCCTTTCTTTTATAAATCATAATAGAATAATAATTTTTATACAAAAATGTGTTTCATTTAATTTCTTAGACGATGGAACCTTTTTTTTTTGCCTTTTTTTGCCTTTTTACTTATAAATGCCTTTTTGCCTTTTTTTACCTTTTGTACTTATAAATGCCTATTTTGTGTTTAATTTTTCAGTTGATTTTATAATTTTATACACAGCTTGCGTATATCGCTACAAATGGGTTTTATTATTCGCAATATTTATCGATATCGTCTTATCGAGTATTTGGTATTTACTGAAGACAGCCTATCAAAGTACATGGTAGTCAATTTTTTTTTAATACCAACTAGTTTATTTTGCATGCAGTTTTAATTTTTAATTTGTATTTTTCTCAAAATGTGTGCTTTTGAAAGTGTTTAAAAAATGTTTTTTTTTATTTTGTAGTATATTTATGAATTACCTTTTTTTACATTTTAAATGCTTTTTTTATTGATTATATTGCCTTCAAATCCAAACCCTAGTAATTAGCTTTATTCCATTTTATAATATTTCATGATGTATCAGATTATTTATATGAAGGTAAGGAAATTAATAGTTAATATTAAGAGGAGGGTAATGTAAATCGACATTAATAATAGGTGAAGTATTTAAGGAAACATTGCAGGTATCTGAGTTAGTTATAACATAATCGAGTAAAATATTATTTTTATTTAAAACATTATTAATTTGTTTAAAATTTAGAAAGAATAAATTGTTAAAGAAAAGAGATTTTGCGTTAGAAAATGCTTTCGAAGGTAAATTAAAATCACCAAATAATAAAAATTCAGCATTCAGGTAATTATTAACATATTACCCATGATATCAAAATAAGAAGTATACAAATCCACTGATGAACTGATAGGAAAATATACGGAACTAACAATACATATTCTATTATCTAATTTTATTAAAACAATTACAATTTCTAATGAACAAGAAGATATATTTAACATATTATGTTCTATAAAATGTTAAAATATTATCCTCTATAAAACATCAAAATATGCATTCAAACATCGTATTTCATAATAGCAAAACATATAAATAATTTAAATTAAATAAAAGTGGGTCAGTGGGAACTATTTTGCTGTACATAAGGTGTTGTGTGGGACAGATTAATGGATGTGTTAAATTTGAATTTAATTATGAAAAATCAGCGTATTTAAGTATATTTTATGATATTAATGCTATTAAAGTAATTTATTTTATTATCAGTAATATAGAATGTTACTAGTATAACCAGTCAATATGAAATAGTTACTAAAACTTTTAAAGGGGTATTTTATTGATATCTAAATTAGCATTATTTACATAGGTAATTTAATAGCAAATGTTTTCTAATACACCCAAATTATTATTTATTTAAATTAATAACAGCAATTGAAGATGGTTTAAATATATATGTACAAGAAATAGATGTTTTTAACAGTACAATTGATTATATATTAGAAAACCATTCAGATCTGATTTGAATTGATTTGCTAACCTTTCCTTGTCCAGAACACAAATCAGACTTTTTGACAACCATCTTCCAAATTTTTATAATATTAAGAATGAAAAAGTTTACGTTAACACATTACAGAGAACATAAACAAAATAGTTTCAAAAAGAAAAAATTATCAAAGCTTTAAAAACCATAATACAGTGAAACTTCCATATAACGAACTTCCATTTAACGAAATTTTCTGTTTAACGAAATATTTTTAAGAATTATGACCTTCATTGTTAATTACACGTACATTTATCTCCAAATAACGAATCTGATGTTTCTATATAACGAAATAATTATTCGATAAAAACCAGTTTTTGTAAATGTTGTCACTATCAAATTGATAGTTTATGTCATAGTTCTAAAATTGTACATGAACAATGTACCCGATAAAGATAAGACACCGAAGGTAGGCAAACTGATTAATTTTATTGTAGTACACTTCAGTTCCAATGTTGGTGCAAACGAGTATACATTCTTTCGTTTTCTCTTTGTCCATACAAAAAAAAATGTCAAAACGTACCTAAATGTTTATCCATCGCCGATAAATTTGAAATTTTGATGTAAAACTTGACGATATAGAAACTTTTTACGAAAGAAGGAATATTTTCAAAAATAATAAGCAAACAAAACTTACTTATTATTTCTTTTAAATTATATTTAAGGTTAAAAATTAAATTAAACTGTAATATGATGTTTGATGTTGTTTTTACATACATACAGTATACATAATAAAAAAATAATAAAAAAAAAGTTGAAAAAAATACGTAATTCTATTTAACGAATTCCTCTATAAAACGAATTTTTTTTGCTGCTTATTCGACTTCGTTATATGGAAGTTTCACTGTATAATACAATTATTCATACAGTATGACATACAGTATTACAGTATAATATCATTTTAATCTTTGCTATGTTCTAGGTGACTGGTAGCTGGTTGTAATTTATAACTGTATAGTAACCAGTGGTTATACTAATTTATTGTAACTTGTATAGTGTATTAGTTGAATTTGTAATTTGAAATTGGAATCAATGAAAAATTACTATTTAGTGGATACTGGATACTGGAAATTTGTGATAATTTGATCTAGTTCCATAAGTATCCACTAATAGCCCTAGTATTGCTAAAAGGATAAATACCCCCATGTAGATCCGTGACTACCACAGATATAAACATAAAAATACATGTACGTTTATATATCTGACATCTGACTTTTAGCTACTGACTTGTACTTTTTTTTTTTTTTTTTTTTTTTTTTTTATTTAAATAAACAAATATACAGTTTTACATTAATTGTACATTTGAATTATCTATCTTCAGTAAGCTAGGCTTGTGGCGAAGATAGAGAGTTATAAATTGATACATATCATGCTTAAAAACTAAAAAAAGGAAAAACTAAAACACTATTATTGCGTAATTATACAATACAAAAAGAGATAAATAAAATATAATACAATAAGGTTAATCTAAGTTTCATTTAGAGATGCATGTAGCCAATCATTAATTAATTTTTTAGCGTTATGATATTTGTAATTAATATTAACATTCTTCTTTATAGAGAAAGGCATAGAATTGTAATATATAGGACCTAGATAATCAACAAATTTTTGACCAACTGATTTTTTACAAAGAGATGTTTTAGCATCAAAAGATCGAAAAGCTCTTTTGTTACTAATTTCATTTTTTTCTACCCATTGATCTAAGTGTTTGATCACCCACATAATAGCCATTTTTTTGAAAACAAAGTTAACTGGTAATACATTGAACTCTTTAAAATTAAGACCAGTTGAACCAACATAGTTTGTTTTTTGTAAACATACACGCACTATCTGTCGTTGATGAAGCAGTAAAGGTTTTAGAGCGTTATCCGAGAGCCCTCCCCAGATTATATTATCTACTTTGTAGACATTAAGAGGATGTCACACCCGCATGTGTTGTCGTCATACAAATGTACAACATACCAAAAACTGTTTTGGGCGCGACAACTTTTCTTGCACCATATTTGCTGAAGAACTACCAAAATTTTACAACACGTAAAGAAGAACTTTATCTGTGCAACAGCGTGCTTTTTTTTAATAGCACTATCTAATTATTTTTTATAAGCAAATGAAAAAAAACAAAAAAACCAAATGTTTAGAAGCAAATAACTTTTATTGTTTTTATGTTATCTAAAATATGGGCACGCTGTTGCATAGATAAATTTCCACCCTATATGTTCAGAAATTTTGGAGCCACTACTATAAACACAGAAAGATAAAAGTTGTCCCGCGCGAAACAGTTTTTGCTATGACGGAGACAACATAATATAACGGGACGGTGTGACAACCTCTTAAATAATATTAATGAATTATCAGCTATAACTTCTTATCACGGGGCCCAACAGTCCCCATCCAAGCTGGTGTATCAACTATTACTGTCAATACACCTTGTCACCATCCCACGTGACCTACCGCGCCCACTTGTAGCGGTTATCAGCACGGCTGCTATCTACAGCCGTGGTTAATGGTTATCATTCAGTTATTTGTTTACAAGCTTACAAAAATAATAAATTGCCGAATGTCGGATGTCTATAGTCCTCTATTACTCTATAATAAATCTATATTAAACATTTGAGTACGAGTGTCGGAGTGTACCAGACACTACCAGTGACTATATAGTGAGTATTGAGTAGTGATCATCGTGTATTCATGGATGATGGCCGTGAACTTCAACTTTCTTCAAATTCATAAATTGTCGTAGCGTTTAATTCAGTATTTGATTTATATAGGTAATTTTCTGTTTGTCATGTATTAAAGAGATGTTTCCACCACAAAAACATACAATGAAGACATCCAACAATTTCCTAACCTTTTTGGCTGTTTGTTTAGTTTTGGCGAACATTGCATTCGTCCATGGTAAGTATTTACACATTTATGTCTGTACGCATAGTAGGGGCGTAGGTATATATTATTAATGGGGAGGGGAGGGGGTTCGACTTAATCTATATTTTTATTTGAAACGGTTAACGTATAAAATACGTGTGTCGCGAGTAAACTCAAAAAACATGCTGTGTTGACGTCGGTCACCGTGGCAAGATCGTGAACATCAACTATGTGTTGACATTGGCGATTGGTAGTGAACGTTTTAAATATAAATGACAAAACGAAAAACAATTTTAAGTTGAACCCCCCCCCCCCTCCCTTACCTACGCCCCTGACGCATAGTATACATGGTGATTCACCAAGCATGCACACTCCCATTTTTTCTTTAATACAATTAATACCTAATTATTATTTTTCCTTGAATTTATTTTGTCAAATTCTAATAATTCATTGGAATTATTGGATAGGTAGATACCTTAAAAGTCATATCCAAAAATACTAACAATATTTGATGCCATGTAAAGATTATCCTATGACAAAATAAATTTAATTGTTAATTTATCTAAATCAAAATTTGAATGAGTAGTCATTAAAATCTATATATCTACTACAAAAACAAATAAGGATAATTGATATAAATTGAAATATATGAATATTAAAATTTTCTCTTTAAGTATAACTTATACTTAAAAATTCCAAAAAATTAGAATTTAATAAATATACAAACGCAAAGAATTGGGGGTGAACATGCTTGGAGAATATATTGTTTAATGGCAGCGATTCCTATCCGCTAGTAATATTTCATGTTCGTTTTATAAATCACTTACAGGGGATATATCAGATCTACTAGACGATAAAATTAAATGTATTACTTGGTGTACTTTAAATGTCCAAGAACAATCGAAATGTTTAAATTTGTCTGCAGCTGTTAATAGAGATAGACAAAGATTTAACCCAAGAGATTTCATGGACCTCATTTGTAAACCGGTAAATATTTAATTTTGGACAAATTAAAGGTACCTATGTACCAGTTTTGTGATATGCCTGGGTAAAACGTCCAATTCAAATACTTTATAAGTATTCATACATAATTTATATTCTAAATGTTTTGAAAAATAATCTAATCTTGTTATACTATTACTATCAGATAAAATGTTTACAGTTTATTGTGTAATATTGTCGCATATGTATATATTATGTAATTGTAGATTTATAATAGTCTTGTGCTGATAGTTATATAAATAAATAAAAAATTTTTTTGAAAAAAGTATTCTACAATTCTAAGTACTAAAATACTTTCTCAAAGTAATTGTATTTAAAATCAAATACGTACCGTCTACTGATTTTGAAATACTTCTTTTGTCTTGTTTTATAGAATACTAGCAGATCCTGTGCACTTCGTTGCCCATTAAAAATACCAACGCTATATGAATAATATGTTTTTTTATAATATAACGGTAACCATAACAACAATTTTAAACCAAAAGCAACCAATAATTATTATTATTTTATGTTCAAAATCCATGGCAACCATTTATAAACAGAAATGTCTATAGGAAATCTCAAAATCCCTGTTTGAGCACCTCCCGGGGTTGGTCCTATCCCTTTTTAAATTAACCTATCTTCTGCCAAGAGGTCTAATCTATCCAAATGTTTCCATGCAGTACATTGCCTGACAACTAATAATTATTATTATAATAGCTTCAAAACCCATGGTAACCATGGCAACAAAAAGACACAGGCAGACAGACAGACATACATTCATTTTTATATATTATATAGATTTACCATTTTTAATTTAATCACTTTAAATAGAAAATATATTTTTAATAAAAAAATCCATTTTACCATTGTTGGAACTTTTCTGTTAGGCATACTTGTTTGACATACTCAAAATGATGGTAAAGACAGAATTTGGCAGTCAAACTTAGTTTTAAAGTTATAGCTAATTTAAATTTATAGTATTTTCATAGACATACACCTTTCATCACCTGCTCGTACAATTAAAATCAAAAACATCCCTTGACTTGTTACGTATATCTTTGAGTGGGTCTTGGACTTAAATAGCTATAACTTCAAAACTTAATTTGACTGCCATATTTTGACTTCCTCGTCGTTTTCAGCATAATTAACCATACGTTAAAACAAAAACAAAAAAATATTGCAAAAAAAAGATGTCTAGTAAAAATAAAATATACCAAAATCTTAAGCATCTAGTATTATTTTTTTACTGAGTATTCAGATATGTATTTTTAAGATTGAACATTTATAATACAATATATCAATCTATTATAATGTTGTGCATTAATCTATTTTATGATAAAATACTTGTATATTGCAAAATCATGCACTCATCAGGTAGACTCTTAAAGTAAAAATATAGGTTAGATAAATTACCTTGAGCATAAAGTCCATTTTTACATTATTGACCATCATTTGTTCAGTAGATTATTACAAGGTTTCTAATAATTATTGAAAATGTAGAAAAAATCAGAAAGTCTGAAATATTCTATTAGGAGGTTACCTATAATACTTATATGTAATATGTATATCATGGAAAAAATTACAGTTGTAATTCCTATGTTTTGAAAGTGCTTAAAATAATAATCAATTACAAACTAATTTATAACGATGACTTATTATATAGGTATACCCATAGTGATTTATTTTAAAATTGTTTTATCAACATTATGGTAATTTAATTGTTTTCATTAGAAATAATCATGTTCAATAATCTTTTTATTGAGCTAAAATTATTTCTAATGAAATCATTTTATTAACATTATGGTAATTTAATTGTTTTTATTAGAAATAATCATGTTCAATAATATTATTATTGAGCAAAAATTATTTTATTTCTAAATTAAATATATTTTCAAAATTTTCATTCAACCTTAAGAAAAATGCATATGTTTTTTTTTAATGAGTTGGTAAAATACAATTCTTACCAATCCTATAAAATATTAGTACATTTAAATACAGTATATCCGGGTCTGTTGCAATCTACAGTTTGGAATCTCTTACTGTAAACTTTTTATATCAAGAATTTAGTTAAAAATCCTGAGAAATTATCTGAAAGTATATAATATATAACTTTTAGTATTTATGTATTAGATAATATATAATATGACGTGTTTGTGTATGCCTATGATATGAATTATAAAGGCAGTTAATATTAATAATAATGTAACAAAATTGTCATGATACTAAATCTATTTTAAAATATACTTATATAGTTATATATGTAAACACTTTTATTATTGAATACTTAACTTGAAATTAAATTTTCTCATACAGATTTAATGGCATAGTAAAAATATTATAGATATTTTTTTGAATTATTGTAACCAAATAACTCATATATTTTTGGGTTAGCATAAATTTAGTTGATACATAATATAATACACTTATTAATCTATTTAATCAAAACATTTTAGGGACTTAATAAAGATGACTGTATGATGAAGTTAGATAACAATGCAGCAGATATTTTGAGTTTAGATGCTGGAGAAGTATTTGTTGGTGGCCGATATAATGGTTTGATACCATTAATGCAACAAATATTTGAAGGTATAAATAAATAAATATTAAATACAATTTACACTTATTACAATGTTTAGACATATCTTATTTACAAATTTAAATATTGTTTTATAATTTTTTTTCAGATGGCTCTACTGAGTATTACTCTGTTGCTTTAATAAAAAAGAACACCTTAAAGAATGTGTATAACCTTGGGGATTTGAAGGGTAAAAAGGCTTGTTTTGCTGGGGTCGGTACTCAAGCTGGATGGAATGTACCAATAAATACTGTAAGATTAACCATCATTCAAAATTGATTAATCTGTTTTCTAATAATATTTGAGTTTTTGTTTTCAGCTTATTTCTAAAGGCTATATGAAAATTGTAGACTGTAATAATCATGTGAAAACAACTATAGAATTCTTTGGTAATAGTTGCGCTGTAAATTCATTACTTGCCATGTACAACCCAATGGGTAATTCATTTTTATATTTAATACTGTTACTAATTATAATTTAATATTTAATACTGTTACTAATTATAATTTAATATATAATATATGTATGTACTATATATGCGTGTAAATGATATATGCTATAAACCATAATTTAGTAACTGAGAAATATGATGTGTTTATTTATGAAGGGGTTAAGTTAAATTTAATACCATGATAAAATGTTTAGTAAATAACATACTGAATATATTCAGCACATTTATTCCTCTTCCTTATTCTCAGACATAAAAAGTACTTATTTATCAACATTTTTTTAGGTGATAATTCTGCCCGTTTATGTATTCTCTGCGCTAGCAAAGTTTCTGGCCAAAAATGTACATCAAACGATCCATATGCTGGTGACGAAGGAGCGTTCAGATGTTTAATTGAGACGGGTGATATCACATTTTTACGACATACAACTGTATTGGAAATGTTAAAGGATCCATCATTATTCAGTAAGATATAAAATATAACCAATCATTCTATATATTATATTTATACAGTGTGATCACGATAAGTGGAAACACTCAATAACTATGTGCAGGCTTTATATATTTCAATTCTGCTTTTTCGGCTAACTAATAAACATTATTATACACATTTTCAAATAATTAGACTATTTTTTTGACAGTTAACTTTGCGCATGCGCACAATAACTTTTTTTTTTTAAATGGCATGATCCATTTTTGACCACAAATTATTTTTTTTGGTATTTTTTAATGAATTTTAGTGGTTGAATTTCTTTTCTAAGTCAAAAAATGACCGAGTTATAGCAATTTGATTTTACGTTATTTGCACGGGTATAACAAATTATAAAATACGTAGTCCTAAAATACGAAAATCCTTATGTTTTAAATTACATTCTTTGGACAGATGAATCTAAGTTTACAAATAATGGAGTTTTAAATAAACAGAATCATCGCTATTGGGATGACCAAAATCCTCATTGGACATTTGAGACCAACAATCAAACTGTATGGGGAACGAATGTATGGTGTGGTTTAATAAATGGTAAACTATTAGGGCCATACTTCTACGATGGCACTCTTAATGAAAGACGATATAACAATTTCTTACTAAATGAGCTACCTAATATTATGTTAGATGACCTTCCACTAGACATAAGAACAAATTTAATATTCCAACAAGACGGAGCTCCAGCTCACAAAGCAAATATTGTTCGCAATTACCTCAATCAATATTTGCCAAATCGGTGGATAGGGACTTATGGAGCAGTTTAGTGGCCACCAAGGTCACCAGATCTTACACCACTAGATTACTTTCCTATGGGGTCATTTGAAAACAGTAGTGTATGCCAATCCACCTACGTGTCTTCTTGAATTGAAAAACAAAATAGTTGCTGCATGTAATCAAATTACAGAGGCACAAATTATTTCTGCTATTAACAGAGAATTTTTAATTCGTGTTGAATGTTATTTACAGCACCATGGTGCACAGTTTGAACAATTTGTTAGATAAATAAAACTTGTATGAATAAAAAAATTAATATTTGTAATTTTATTTTTATTATTCACGTATTTATTATTATCAACTACGTATTTTATAATCTGTTATACCCGTGCAAATAACGTAAAATCAAATTGCTATAACTCGGTAATTTTTTGACTTAGAAAAGAAATTCAACCACTAAAATTCATTAAAAAATACCAAAAAAAATAATTTGTGGTCAAAAATGGATCATGCCATTTAAAAAAAAAAGTTATTGTGCGCATGCGAAAAGTTAACTGTCAAAAAAATAGTCTAATTATTTGAAAATGTGTATAATAATGTTTATTAGTTAGCCGAAAAAGCAGAATTGAAATATATGAAGCCTGCACATAGTTATTGAGTGTTTCCGCTTATCGTGATCACACTGTATATGATTGAAGTTTTTAAACAGATTGTTTTTCTTCTTTATGAAATATCTGAAATATTTTTACCAATTAAAACTTTACAAAATAAATTTATAAATTATATTTTTTTTTTTCTAGGAGCCTTAAGGTGTTTGGTCGAAGGTGGTGGAAATGTAGCTTTTGTCAAACATACCACAGTGTATGAGAATGTAGGTGGAAGACGCAAACAGTTGTGGGCAAGAAATACTTTAACTAATGATTTTGAACTTCTGTGTCCTGATGGTAAGTTTCTGTGTACTAAAACTGTACTAGATTGTAGGTTTTTGTTCTGCGTGTTATTTATAATGTTTTTAATTTAAAAAAAATTCTAATTTCAATTATTTACCATTGCTTAGAAGGAATTTATAATGAGTGTTTGGATATGAAAATTGTTTTGAATCATTTGTATTCTGAGGTTATGTTTTTTTTTTTTTTAAATTTGAGTCAATTCAAATGTTTCTTTTGAACTGTAGAATAAATTCATACAAATTAAAATCCCAGAGAAAAAAATGTATAAGAAATCAAGATTTTTTTTTATTAAATGTAAATTGAATACATCAATATTCAATTACATTAACCTACTCTATGACGAGGTAACTATATACCTGCTATACAGTTTCTATCTAGCAACTACAGATAAAATTTGTAGAACTATGTAAGTAAATACCCAAAACTCAATAATACAAATAAAGTAATTGTACTTTGCTTTAAATATCAAAATTTTCATCATTAAAGGGGGTTATAAAAATGCAATTTATTTAAATACATATTGTTTATCCATTCAAATGGGTATTTCTGTATTCAAAAATATGTATTGCTACACATGGTAGTTGGGATGCTAATTTTTTCTGACTACCATATTTTATTCGATTTCAATTTAAAATTTTTTATAAATGTATCATAATAAAATATTTCAGCTTACAACAGGGTTGTCGGCAATTACTTTTTAAGGGGTTCAGATGATTTGAAAAAAAATGCTGATGTCCAAAAAGCTTGTTTTTTAAATTTTTTTTAGAAAATTATTCCGGGTCTACTCAGAAAAAAATAATAATAAAAAAAATTAGCACTGAAGTAAAATATATTTGACGGTTCGCATTTAATTCCAAGTGCCGGCTAAAAGCATGACTTTTATTTTAACTTTCAAACATGCATTTTAAGTATGTATTTTCTTAATTTTATATACAAAATGCCTTAACGGTTTAAACCTTGAATAATAATATTTAATATAACCAGTAGCTGATTTTAAAAAACCTATATTAGGTATAAAAATAGTTCAAATATTATATAGTTATAATAATTATAATTTAATTTTAATATTTTAAATATTTCAGCTTACAACAGGGTTGTCGGCAATTACTTTTTAAGGGGTTCAGATGATTTGAAAAAAAATGCTGATGTCCAAAAAGCTTGTTTTTTAAATTTTTTTTAGAAAACTATTCCGGGTCTACTCAGAAAAAAATAATAATAAAAAAAAATTAGCACTGAAGTAAAATATATTTGACGGTTCGCATTTAATTCCAAGTGCCGGCTAAAAGCATGACTTTTATTTTAACTTTCAAACATGCATTTTAAGTATGTATTTTCTTAATTTTATATACAAAATGCCTTAAGGGTTTAAACCTTGAATAATAATATTTAATATAACCAGTAGCTGATTTTAAAAAACCTATATTAGGTATAAAAATAGTTCAAATATTATATAGTTATAATAATTATAATTTAATTTTAATACCTACTTTTGCTATCTTTAATAATAGCACAAACAGGCATTTTATTAAACTACATTAATTTACAATAATTTTAATAGATTTATAATATTATAGTAAAATGTTGGTATTTTAAAATGTATTTTTATGCAATTCTACTCTTAAATATATTTAATATCAAAATTAAGTTGTCATATTTTATATTCATCTTAGGCATAAATAATAATAACAAATAGTAAATAACATTTGTGTTGTATTTTATTTATAATTAGAGAGATTAAACATTTTTGACAGTCACATATATCTCATCATTGTATTATGATTTATTGCTATATTAATTATTCTAAAAAAACTAATCGAATGTGTATTATAAATGCTTTATTATGGTCTTGAACTATTATAAAACTGTAGTTAAAAGTTCAATATTTATTGAATACTCACATTTTCTGCTTAGAGATTTAATGTAGGTACTTAAAAGGAACATGACTTAATAAACTTCAATTATTTAAACAAAAGAGATCTTTTTCTATTTAATTTAACCTAGTATGTAATTTACATTTTGCTGTGACAGAATTAATAATTGTTTCAACTTCTCAGTGTCAATCCCATTAAATATCTTTAACAGTCAATGACTTTTAACCTAATATGATGAGAAGTAAATTAGGCACAAATCTAGAAATTTGAAATGGCAGGGACTACATTTTTTAGAATCAGTATTTATGTAGATGGTATATTTATCAAAATAATTTTGTCAATAACAAAAATTGTCCAAATACTTTAAATTTTAGAATTTTTTTTTTTTAATATTGTTATTATTTTTAGAAAAATTGTATATTAGCAGCAGAATAAATTGATGTATATATTTAGCAACAATATAATTTGTTTTATTTTACACTGGTAGATCATCGATTCATGATTATAAGAGGTGTAGCTTGGGTAAAGTGAAAGCTAACGCTGTTATAACTCGTGGAGGGGAAGCTTATAATCATACCGAAGTGATGTTATTCATCAATCTGCTTATGGCTGCCCAGCAGTGGTATGGCATGAAAACTACTATTGACAAGTTTACGTGAGTGGTTGACAATCTTTATCTTCGACCTACTGTACAATTATAAATTTGTTTTAATTTCAGTTTCAGTATGTTCAAATCACCAGAACCGTACAGTGATCTTATTTTCCAGGATGCTACCCAGCAGCTTGCATCCATTGATAGTTCACTAAGACATTATTCTGAGTGGTTAGGGGAAAATTTCATGCTGGAACGTCGTCTTGTCGACTGTCACGCACCTGGTAGTAATCTGTAATAATTAGGGCTCGGATGTTTATAAAATTGCATATTTTTTTCTATTTATTCAATTTAATGCTCACCTAGATACAAATTTAATTCATGTTCTACTGAATAAAAAAATACTATTTTTACTTTGCATATTTTTGCATATTTAATGGTTTTGTATTTTAATAACATATTTAGGAATTTTAAAAATAAAAATGTATATTCCAGTACATTTTTTTAAAAAAACAATTTAAATTTATGAACTATATATAAGTTTTATAGGTGGTAACTACAATCTACCACTCATTGACGTAAAATATAAATGTTTGTTAATTTAGGGGTCGGAAGTATGAAATTGCATAATTTTTTCTATTTATCCAATTTAATGCTCACCTGGATACAAATTTAACTCATGTTCTACTGAATCAAAAAATACTAATTTTAAATATTTTTGCTTATTTAATGGTTTTGTATGTTAGTAGCAGATTTTGGGATTTAAAAAATAAAAATGCATATTTTAGTAAATTTTTTAAAAATAACTTCTAGGTAATAAAAATTAAAAATTAAATATCTATGTTTTTTGTGCATATATTGTTGTTTATATTGGCTAGAAATGCATATTTTATATTTATAGCGCATATTTTGATTGCATATTTCGTAATTTTTTAGTGCATAAACGCATGCATATTTCAGTAATTTTAAGTGCATAAACATCTGAGCCCTAGTAATAATAAATGCTCATTATTAGACAAGGATCAACTTAATGTTGGTTTTGGTGTATCAGTAGAATCAAGATATTTGTTACCTTGGACATTTTATAGATAATCTTATCGCTACAGTATCTGCTACATAAAAATTAATTCTGTGATGGAAACAACACGGTTATTTTTCGGCCAACAACCATTTACTCTTTAATTCTTTATCTGTAGGATACCTTTATTTAACAGAAAGTAAATGGCATAAATAATACATGTATATTATTTTGACTGCATAATGTGTACTTATTAGTTATTTATAATAAAACATTATGACATATTCAGGATCTTTTCTGTTATACGTATACCATTTCCTACTTTACAGGACACTCCTTTTTTGGGGAGACGTCAGTGATGCCAGTGTTGCTACTCGCTCGCTGTGCTGCACTCAGACAAAAAAATCGAAAATATCCCTCGTTTTGCTATCCTACACCACCTCTAGTTGGTCACAGGATAACTGCCATACATCCACTCTTAATACGTATTATACGTGTTACACGTATACCAATATTTAAATTGAATAGTCGTAATCAAATAAAGGTTGTTATAAGAGTAGATACATGGTGGTTACCCTGTGACCAACTTGAGGTGGTGTTGTATAGCAAGTCGAGAGATTTTCAATTTTTTTGTACGAGCGCAGCGCAGTGAGTGAGTGGCGACACGGCCATTACTGACTTGGTAAATGTAAAGATCACATTTTTACTTACTTGTGGAATTTGATATTAGAACCTTGGAGCTCTTAGATTTTCAGCCTTTTGCAGAGCACGAAAGAACCAAAATAGGAAACATAAAATATATTTGTGACAATATTTTCAAGTCAAATCACAGATTATATAAATTGTATGCAATCTGTGATCAAATGAAGAGCACAGAAAGTCGAAGCTACAAAATTAAAAATTTTTTTTAATAAATAATGAATTATTCTTATCATCAATTGCTTGCAGTTATCTTGCCACAGATATAGATTATAATAATATTATCTATACTCACCTGTGTAATGGGTATCTTGCTAATTGCTTACATTTCGTGAATATTGAAGGAATTTATATATCCCGTCTTTTGTTAGCTCTGACGCTCTCTCTCACTCATTTTTCTTCGTCGACCCTAGCACCTGTTTATTAACTATTGTGATACGTCGTAGACATATTATAATCTAAATTGTGTGTAATTATTGTAATTAATAATAATACGATATTCGTGGAGGCATCAAATCAGTCAAACTAGTCATACGTTTTGAAGTCGTACGACTTTTCATTCGGAAGCGTATCGTACGAAATTGAAGAATAAGAAATAATCAAAATCGTTCGACAGTAAATTCCTTTTCGACTAATAGCGCCGTTCGAGAATTGACCACCATAAAAAACGCAGCTCCAATAACGTAATATATTTATATGTTTAACAATACCTATTTGGCTGTATGCCCGTATAGCTATATTTTATATTTTACGTTTACGTACGTGATTAATACCTACATAATAATATAATTTATTGTATTATAATATTATGTTGGTGGCTGCACTTCGTGGTAGGAGGTTACTTAGGTTGAGCGGTAGCCGCAACTCCGGTAATCATGAGATTTGATAAGGACTTCGGATATCTCTGATATCTTACTATCAAACAAACAAACAAATTTGATATAATTTATATTGCTCGTGGAAATTATTTAGTTTCGAACAATTTTTGTGTAATATAGGTAAGTAGCAATGTTATAATGATCAAAACATATTTTCTCGACGTACTTAAATATAATAGAATATTGTCTCGCAGACGAGTGGTAAATAACTATTTTTCAAATATTTCCGTTAATGGATTCACTCGCGCCTAGTTTGTGTGTACTCGATCGATACATTATAATTACGGTAACAAAGGTAATAAAAACCTTTTTAGACATTTAAAATCAAAATTAAAACATACGATATTTGACTCTAAGGCTTTGATTAATTAATTGTTCATTGTAAAATTCGATAAATAACAATTATATCACACAACAGTTCAAGCACTGCTGCAGTTGAAATTGTCATTTGTTATCAAAATTCTATTTGTTACATAACTGTAACATACATTTTAAAAATTATTATATGACAAGTTTCTTCATTTTTTAGGCTACAATTATTTTATTGGCAAGAAGTGTGTATGATAAAATTGATGAGGTGGCATCGACGACACATGTAAATTTAAAGTTAGCCGCTTCACATTGCATCTCAAAGAGAGATCTCCCAGATAGCATTTTGTTATGATAATGTTATGATAATAAACAAAAAATTACTACCTGGGAATGAGGCATTATTGTAAACTTCAAGTAAGTACGCTTATATTTTGATATTATAGGTATCATTCATAACTTTGTTTACCAAAAATATTAACGTATCCACAAAAGCGTATGCAGACATTTCGGGCACGGTAGTCATACATAACACATTAACACACACACATATAAGTATATATATTTACATTAATGCCTTAATTATAAAAACTAATTTAAGTTCCTACCTCTAACATGACTACACCGTATACACGCTTATACATATCCAAACAAAACAATCATAATATATAATTTAAGATGTTTGATATTATATATACCCAAGGGCGTCCGCAGGAGGGGGGCAAGTAAGGGCAGTTGCCCCTCCCTTGGCTTTTTCTGGGTTGATTTTCATATATTATCATTGATGATTTTAATGTTTTAAAAAAACTAAAACTGACCTAACAATTCTAAATAGTGGACTAAATTATTTATATTTAAGATTCTGAGCGAAGTGATGAATGTATTGATTTTACAATGATGTGTGTTTTTTTTTTTTTTTTGTGTGTCTGTTATCACTTTTTAGGACAGTAAAAGTGCTTGGATTTTCTTCAAAACAGTAACTTTTCTGATAGGAAAGTGAATCTAGTTGGTACTTTAGGGGGGTCAAAAGTAAAAATTTCTCAGTAATTTTCAAACGCGACGTGAAAAACAAAAGAAAAATTAAGGAAAAACGGCAATTTTTACTGCTTACGAGAAAATCGATTTTGGTTTTTGGTGTAACTCTAAAACAAATGACCGTAGGTACATGAAATTTTGACTAAACGTTTATATTAGCATTTTCTATACACGGTACAATTTTGAAAATAATTTACGGACATTTTCAGTTTCCATTATTTTTAGTTTTTTTTTCTATAAGTAGGTATCAATAAAATTTTATTTGTTGGGTAAAAAAGCGTGAGAATTTAATATAAGACTCCTGATATATCGATCTAATAGCACTTGAAAAATATTAAAAATACATAGGCAACATTTTTTTTTATAAGCATTTAAAGTTCAAATTTTGACCAAATTTATAATTTTATAATTATTTTGTAGTTAAAAATTTATAAAATGTTCAACTTTTACAGCTAAGGATTGAAAATTGAAAACAAGGCGTAAATAGGTAATATATAAATTACTTTATTCACAATAATATCATCAAATATACTTGGTAATATCATAGGCTGACTGACCGTTTTCGCTCAGAATCGTTTTTTCTTATACAATGATATTATATCATTGAATTCAAATTTAATACCATCCATTATAGTAACCCACTTACAACCTACTGTACAACAGAGCGATATCCACTTACCCACCTTTTTAATATTAAAGATATAAATTCTTATATACATTTTAAACTTTTAAATGATTGTAGAAAAGTTTAATAGATAGAACTTATCATTTAGACTACTTATTTAATCTGAAAATTATTTTTTTTTTCTGTAACTATAGGTTTAAACTTTAGATCATAAAATACTATAAAATCATATTAAAACATGTGCAAATTTAAAAATAAAATTTTAAATTTAAATTTAGAATAAACTTCAAAATGTTCTAAAAATCTTTAAATGCAAAAAATGGCCTTAAATTTAAAATCGCCAAAAATTCAATGTAGGTATGTTATAAAACAAGTATCGCGTGGATTTGGAAAACAATGCAAAGTTCATTATAATCTCAACCTCAATCATTACCGTTTTAATATAAAATATCATAAAATAAACTATTTTTAAATTAAAAATAAAAACATTTTCTTTTTTTTTACAGAGTGAATTTTATTACACTCGATTCAGAGTCAGAAATAAGAACGTTGCTTTTATAGATTATTAGATGTAGTGGTGGGACCAAGTGCAATACGCTAATACTGCAGTGTCAATCAAGTTTTTTCTTTTTTGATAAAAAAATTAAAAGTTCATAGATGGCATACCACCTACAATAGCTACAACTTTTCAAATTTGTAGTATCAATGACTGAATAAGCTAGAAATATTAAATTTTATAAATTACCTAAAATTATAAAACCAACGGTAACATTTTATCTATTAAAAAAAAATGTATTTGATAATTATTTAAAATTACATAACAATTAATTACAATTAATGCTGCAAGATTAAGTTTTAACTAACTATACGTACGTATAATTCATAAATATTTTTACATTCCTTGTCTATATGAAAGAAAATATGTCACAAAAATACTTTATAACTAATAGGATAGTGAGACAAAAAATTTAAAAAAGAAAATATTTTGCCCTCCCCTTGACAAATTCCTGCGGACGCCTTTGTATATACCTAGGTGACTTAGCTTTATTTATATATCTATATGTACAAAATTGATAGCACAAACTGGTAACAAACCCCTAAATTATTATTTTCTTTTAACTAATTTTAGAAAAAAATTACAAACTCTAATTTGCTTCCAGAAACTGCAAGAAAAAAATCAAACGCATAACCAATCCTTTCACTCAGAATCTAAAAATGTATATGAACATTAATTTTAGTGTTCAATATGAATGATTTAATAATATTTAAATTACAGGGTGAAGTAGAGCTGATGAGTACAGATGGAACGATGGGTCTGTGGATTGGCGGAATTAAATCTGAATGTTGGGAGATGGAAACATATTTTATTCTACTTAAATCAGATTTTCCAATCTCTGTATGATTCATTGCTCCAGTTGCGAAGTCGGTTAATGGAATCAAAAGGGCATAATATAATTTGGTCTGTTTTTCCACACGTTCAGTAACAGCACAGGTGTGTGATCCCAATTACGTAAGAATATTTTATTATCTAATTTTATTATATACTTATAATACATAATTTGTTGGATTATAAACTCAGCATTGGATGATCATAAATGTAATTTATATTTATTACAGTTTGAAACACTACCGCATCAGAATCAAGATTTTCTGCAGCCAACCAATAGGCTACATTACTAATACAATGTGTGGATTTGTTTGGTGTCAGCACATTGTAGTATCTATACATTTGGGAAATATGTAGAAAATCTAAATTTGAATGACAAGTAATTTAATTTTAGACATTATTATTTTTTTTTTTAATTTCCATTTTAATTCTAACTAGATTTTTTTATTTTAATTTACTATATAGATTAATTGATAGCGGATTTTGGGCTATTTAGCAGTAAATTCAAGTCGCGCACAACTGCTTAAATCCTATAATATATGCAGCACAAAATGTACGTGGACTGGCACAAGCTTGGCTGTTACCCAATGGAAGAAAACATTTAAGAAGAAAATGTCAATGAACCCTTCGTAATCTGCAAGAATAATCATAATATTAAATTATATTTTATACTATGTACCACTCACACCAGACACCTATACTTTTGCCGGTGCTTAAAATATGTCATAGGTAGGCACGTTAATACGTTATATAATTTTTATTTGCATTCCCCATTTGTAATTTATTAAGAGAATGTCAGCGCATTATTTATTTTCTCTCTGTACCACGGCGCAACAGACAATAGCATTAAAGCAAAATCATTTTTTTTATGTTTTTAAGTAATGTTTGAGTAAAATCACCTATTACAAAAAAGATAGAAAATAATATTTTTGAGGGGATGACATATTGATTTTATATTTTATTATTATTTGACTTTGTATTCGACTTTTAAAATAAACAAAAAAATTTTGTAAATTTAAATTATGTTTAAATTGTTTTGAGACAATATTAAGACAAATTGATATGTCATTCCCTTAAAAATATTATTCTCTATATTTTTTGTAATTGGTGATTTTACTTTAAGATTACTTAAAAACGTAGAAAAATTATTCTGTGTAAATGCGTTTTGGCTATGCTGCGCGTGGACCAGAGAGAGAAAACAAATAGTGCGCTGAAATCCTCTTAGGGCCCGTTTTACAATCATAGCTTAAACCTCGTTTGGAGTTTAAACCTAGTTCAAATCAAAATGGGTGTATTACAATATCCTAACCGTGGTTTAAACTGAAGTTCACTTGAACCACCGATTTCAGTGAGCTAACGGGGGATCAATGTTGATCTGCAATTTGATTGGCTGCCAATTGATGTTGATTAGGGGGAATATAGTATTTATAATTGAATAAGTAAATTTATGTGTTATTTTCTTTTTGGTTGTTGACACTGTACTAGCAGAAGAAAAAAAGAGAGGAAATTACTTAATGGTCAGGTAATACAACACCTTTGCTTCGCCGGTTTATATAATTTTTTCCAGATCGATTACGATCGGTTGAAAGTAGAGTACGGAGGGAAACGTTACAAACAATCAATGGCCAGCAAGTGAGACAATATTAACTATATATGGCTTACATTTTTGAAATTAATTTTAATATTAATAAATCAAACTTTAAAGGTACGAAGATCTATTGTGTCTAGCAGAGACACAAATAACTGCATTTTGGTTGATGCTCTACGAAACACGCTATGGCCGCTATGACACAATGGCATATTTAAGAAGAGTATCTTATTCGGTGAGAGGGTATATAGATATGCAAATAGGCCCTTTAGCTAATGGTAGGTACCATATAAATTCAATTGGGTGTATAAACTAAATGACAATAAAATGGAATTATAGAAATCCTTCTCGAAGATTTCATTCCTGGACAGCTACCAATGGTTGGACTTCAGCCTCTGCCACTTGTATTGCCGCCATTCCACATTCGTGGAGCTGGTAGACCTAGGAGGGGTCATGGTTGTCAACGGGTAGAAGCAGTTCCAGAAAATCATGGAATGGTCCGGCATCCAAATGTGCGCCAACAACCAGGTGGTGGCAACCTTGGATTAATTGAAGATCACCATCTTCTCGGTATTATACAACTATACATTTAAGTTAAAAATACATTATATACTCTAGTGACTATACTTTAAATATAAATATTATAGGGAATATAGACAATATTGAGGCGCCATTCCAGATTCAAGGTAAGCATATAGAAATAAAATATGATATAAAATATATTGTCTTAACGAAATATGACTTTTTTGTTTGTATGATTAGCAAATAATGAAGACCGAGATGAGCCCCCTATGATCTTCCAGAAAACGAAAGTATGCCTTAGAGTATTTCTATAAACAAAATGTTGGAATGTCACCCTTGGGTTCTCCACCCAAGTACTAATGTTTTGTAATTTATTCTTCTACACTCATATGCTTATTGTAACTGTATTACAGATTGTATATTATTCTAACAAATTTAAAAATAATAAATAAAATAAATAATTCATGAATAAATATTCACTTATTCTACAATTTAATTTGTATTAAAGTTGAACAGCCAGATATCGATGATACATTAGTGGAGGAAGAGGTCTATGAAATAGTTGAGCTTGGCATGGATGATGCTTTTGTTGACGGTAGATTGATTTTAAATGTTATGATACTGAAACATTAGCTTAATAACTTTCCATTTTGTTTCAGAACAAAATACTCAACCAGCTCACCAGGCAGTTGATTTAGATATCACTACATTCGAAGGCAAGTTATTATTATTATAATAATTTTCCTTTAAGAGGACGTTACACTGACATTTGTTATCTCCGTCTTAGAAGTACGTAACATACCTAATTTCACTCTCAGAAAATCATGTTTAGCTCCACTAGTTTAGAAATTAGAGTGAATTTACCTCATAAAATGTAAAGGTAAGATTATTTTGTAGAGTATCTCATAGGCTTTTTATTATATTTTAATTTTAAAGCGAGTTATAGAAATGTATTTTTTATAATATTAATATTTATTTTTAATTTTAAAATTGTAAATTTTATGTTACATATTAAAATACTCATAACTCGCTTTAAAGTTAAAATATAATACAAAGCCTACAAGATGCCATATAATAAACTTAGTCTTACATTTTAGAATAGGGCAATTTAATCTAATTTTTAAACTAACGGAGCTAAACGTGTTCTACCGAGCTTACAATTTGCTATGATACACACTTGTAAGGTGGAGACAACAAATGTCCTTGTAACGTCCTCTTGAACAGAATTGAAAAATAAAAACTCACTTATACTTTTTATTCTAAAGGTGACCCTGTAGACAAATGTTTTATTTGCCTTGAAAGTTGGAGTCAAGTAAATTCGGCCAACATTTTGGTGCCTTGCGGTCACGGATGGTGCTGTGATGAGTGTGCGATTTGATTAGATAAATGCGGAGTTTGCAAAGTAGAATTTCCCACAACATAGCCCATCCATATAATGCATGTTAACCTAGAAGATGGTAAATATTAATAATGATACAGTAAATTGAAGATTTTTTCTTTTATAATTAAAATATACAATTTTTATTAAAAGGTAAATGGATGCCAAATACTTCATTACTCGATCCAACTGGAAGTCAGTGCCTTGGATGTATGCGCCATGTACAATATGTACCAGACCAGGCGCAATACATACTGTTGGACTGTGGCCATGGATGGTATTGTGCGAGCTGCATCTCAACACCTGCTGCTACATGTGACGTCTGTGGTGATATGGTCGAAGGTAGCTTAACACGTTGATGGACATGACTGCTATAGCATGGCACCACATTTCTGACCTTTTAGCATCACTCTGTATTTCATGAAGTTTTCGTCCAATTTTTATGAAAGTTATATTTTTATAATCAGTGTATAATAATGGAGTATTTTAGAAAAAAAAATAAGATGACTGCTATAGCATGGTATTGCACAACTGCCTAACAGTGCACGACTGCTATAGCATGTATCGTTTTTCCTAATGAAACCGTGCAAATACTTCCACTGTTTTTAAAAATAATTGAATTATAAATGCAATGGAACATAGTACTTAGTAAAAATCAAAATCGAATACAACATAAGTCTATATTTCTCTTCAGTCTTCATACAATTTACGATAACAAAATTAAATAAAACAAAAAAACAAACTTTATAAAACTTGTAAAAAAAAACCTAAGTTCTTTCAATAAAATTAATAAAAATACAATATCACATGCTTAGTGAAAATTATAAGGAACAATAGATATAAGTATTATATACTTCTTCATAAAATTTATTATAAGAAAAAATACAATATAAGCCTATACTCTATCACATACTTAGTGAAAATTATAAGGAACAACATAAATATATACTTTTTCATAAAACTTAAAATAACAAAATAAAATAAAACAATACAAACTTTGTAAAAATTAGTAATAAACACATAACAAAACCCATACAATTATATGGATTGTGAATAAAACATAAATATGAAATTGGTTTTATTTATATGATTATTACTCAAGTTTATGATACATTGAAAAACAAATTCCTGGACATAATGGCGGTTGCTCAGGACACATTTTGCACCTCCAGGTCTGTTTAACTTTTTTTTGCTTTGTGCACTGTCTACATCGCAGGAAATATCCACTTCTTTTCCAACCTAAAACAATAATTTTACAACATTTTATATTAAAATATTTTTTATATTGTTATACCTGGAGGATGTGGAATTTTTTCTTGCATGTGTCCTAAAATTGGCGATGTTGGTCTTGGTAAATTATTCATATTTCTACGAATATTTTTATTTTTAATTAGTTGGTTTCCATGAATAATGTTCTCTGGTAAATATATTAGTTTTTGAATTATGGCTTCACGAAAATCAATAAAACGGTAGTTGCTAGTTGACAGGGATTTTTTATACAAATAGTATGCATTCCATACAGAAATATCCAGAAAGTGGAAGATAACTTTTTTATACCACCTAATAGTTTTTCTTGGTGAAGAATAGTAACTTATCATTTGGTCGCTTCGATCAATCCCTGACATGTTTAAGTTGTACTCAGCAATGTGCTTGGGCTTCATTTTTTGTTGTCCATATTTATTTTTGACTGAAACCATCTCAGGTTTGTGTCCAGTTGTAATTGATAGCACTTCCCGTTTATCCCTCCAGCGAATGACATAAATTGGGCCCTTTTTAGCAAAAACATGTTGACCAAATTTCAATTTCAAAGTTTTTGTTGTAATTGATTTTGGATTTTTCTTTCTATTACTTCTTAATGTGCCTGTTGTATGAGTTTTCTTCTTATATAAAATATTTGACAAATCCACTGAGTTATAAAAATTGTCCATGTATAAATGGTGACCCTTATTTAGATATGGTTTCATCAATCTGATGACTAGATCATTTATTTTTGAACCATTTGACACCTGATCAGTCTTTCCTTTATAAATTTCAGTATTCAGTACATAACCGTCAGGTGTACATAACTCAAAAAATTTAATTCCATATTTGTTTTTTTTATTTTTTATATATTGTCTGAATAATAGTCGCCCTCTCCAAAGCAACATGGACTCATTCAAAGATAGAGCCTCATAAGGGCTGAAATTAGATTGAAATTTGTTTTTTAGTATGTCAACTAATGTTGAAACTTTATGTAATCTATCACAAGGATTTATAGAAATACCTTCGGAGCTATTAAAACATCTAAGAATTTTTTCAAATTTTCTACCAGACATAGTATAATTAAAAATGGGATGGTAATACATTGGGTTATTGCTAAATGCTTTTCGTAATATTGGGATTTTCAACTGACTCTTGAGTAAACATAATCCAATAAATTTTTCTAAGTCTTCTCGAGTAATTTTTGTAATATTTTTAGCTCTACTACCTTTTGTATGAGGACGAGTTAAAGTGCCAATTTTTTTTGCATAGTTATTAGTGCATGTAAGTAATAAGTTGAATACTTCCTCATCCCAAAATTTAAAAAAAACATCAATAGCTGAAGTCTCATTGTTTATTTCAAATTTTGTTCCAGCTGTACTAACATCAAATTCAAAATCTTGTATATTACCAAATTTCTCATCTTCCCAATCACTTTCATCCTCTTCTGTATCAGTGTTAGAATCAGAACTTACCACACTATCACTGTCAATTTCATTATCATTATTATTTATGTTATTTGCAGCAACTGCAATATCCGGACTAGTATAACTTATATTTGAGCTTGACAGTGTTGTAGAATGTTCAGCATCACTGTCAGTTATGTACGAATTACCATCACTTTGATGAGAATCTTCTGCATATGATTCGCCAGATGTTGAAAAATTATCTAAAATATAACAATAACCACATAATACCTATGGTTAGTTTTAATTTATATATCCCTAATACCAACAATATTAAGCGACTTACCATTTTCCACGTCATCTAACATTTCCAGTATTCGGCTATCTTCATCCATTATAATAATATATTTAATAAAATACGTTTAAATATAAAAATCTTAAATAAAAAAGTAAAATGTTTTAGTAGTAATGTTTTTAAAATTTTGTTGCTTTTCGTTTGTGGATAATAATCATAATGATAATTGATAACAAAATACGTTGTATTATGAATTTGGCGGGTTTGTCCGATAAGCGCAAGTGTGATAAAGATATTATGGTATACCACCAAAGAGGTAGTATAGTTGTACATCACAAAAAGTTTCATTTTTGACCCTAAATCAATATTTACAATAACAAATGCTATAGCAGTCATGCACCGGCAAGACCAAAACACATAGAATGCTATAGCATGGCGTGTCCATCAACGTGTTAAGAATATTTTTAAATTGAAAAAATATTTCATAATTTTTTTGTTACTTATTAATATACATATATATATATTTTTTTATATATTACAATACTTTTTTTATATATTTATATTATATTATATTTTTATTTGTTTTGTTTATTTACTTAAATAATTTCTTGCTTTGTTTAGTTATTTATTTTATACTAAAATGTTAAGATAGCTAAAATAAATATATCATTTTTATATTTTCTTATTAATTATTGTTCAGGAGAAATTCTACCAAACTTCCATCAATAGCAGATAATATGTTTTAATTGTTAAAATAAATTGTTACAAAAAACGTATTCCAAAAGATAAGAACACCACATAATATTAATTTATCTACCTATCATAGAGATTGGCTCAATCGACAAAATATTTAAATTGCGTAAACTTACCCACCTTTTTTAATTTGGATTTGACTCGCTAGTGGACTGCGACAGGAAGAAGTGGGAAAAAAGTATCAATTTTACTCTTGCCATCATCCATCAGTGATTCAAACCCAAATAGTAAGGCTGTCATTGGTATGCAATATGCATGAATTTGAATATTTTTATTGGTTGATCAAAAAAATAGCCACCAGTTTATACAAACATCATAACCTATTGATTCTATATTGGTACAACAATTTATTTTAAATTTTAAGTACATATTTTAGGATTTTGTACAGTTTTATGTAAGGACTAAAATACTGTGTACCCTAAAAGACAAATGTGTGTCCAAAATTTTATAACGTGATTTTAATTTTTTAGAAATAACAAACATTAATCATTTAATATTTTAATTTACAATTACCTATTCTGTTAACTTGAGTTAATTAGGTACTTACTTATTTTATTTCTATATCTACTATGGACAGGTTTGTTGTAAATAATAAAGATGTAATGATAATGGGTCAATTCAAAGTAATTAGGCACCTGCCTTAGTATAAGATAATTAAACATGTAGGTACATCAAATATTTAAATTATTTTATGCTGTGTCTATTAAAATATAATTATATTGTTTACCTACTGTAATACCTACTGAAAAGTTAACTAGTAAGAGCATCGTAATGTATAGAATATTGTCATAATATTATAATTATATTTATAATTAGGTATAGGCAGTGGCATACGCAGGATTTTTCAATAGGGTGGGCTTGAAAATTAGTTACAATTTCATTTTTATTTGTCCAGTCTAATAATTTATTCGAGGTATTCTAAAATGTTTGTAACTTCTCAACTTTTTTGGTAGAAAAAATGCTTTGATCATAAACTTCGATGCCCGATGTATGTTTTTGGAAGCAAATTGTATCTATAATTGGTACTTTTAGGAGGTAAAAATTGAAAATGCTCAGTGCTTTTTAAATAATTGGAGAAAAAAAATAAAAATTTATTAATGTTTGGCTATACCGTCCTCGCTTAGATTGTACCTATTTGAAGGTTAGTTACCCTGGCCCCGCCACTTACGATTTATAAATGGAAATTAATGTCAAACTATGTAATATCATTTGTAATCATTTGTAACCACAAAAAAAAAATTTGTAACCCACCCACTTCGGCTCAAAACGAAGTTTCCATCTGGCGGGGCCATGGTGACGTCACTACAGCCCGCCATTACAGAAGTTCGACTTGTAGGTACTTGAAACTTAGTGGAGATTATGTAATATCATTTGTAATAATTTGTCATCACAAAAAAAAAATTTGTTCATCGATCCTTTTGACTAAATGGTGCATGTTAATTATTTTCAATTTTCATTAATAAGTACTCACCCATGTTCAATTGTTTACCCTGTTAATAATTTTTTTTGAAACTTTTTATTCTTTAAAACAAATGTATTATTTATTTATACCTTTATATTATATATAATATGTTTTTTACGTTATAATATTATGTAGCTAATATCTATGTTAATATACTCCATAGTATATAAAGTATACTACCTACTAAATATAATAAAATGTTAAAAATATTTTTCACTTCGTCAAATTAAATATTGTGCAAAGTTTATAATCAATAATATCTCAAAAACAGTCTTACCTTTTTTACATTTTTTAAATCTCTTAAAATATTCGTGTATTTGCGTTAGTTCAGTTCTTGAAATTATTATTTGTAACTATATAATATTATGTAGGTAGGCGCCTACCTATATCATATTATTGGTGGTTATTACGACATTATTATGTAGGTACGTTTACATATATTATTATTCATTACATTGGAACACATATTATATGTTATTAATTGAACGTTTATTTAATACATAGCAATACTTACATTATTTGGTAGCTATTCTTAATGTTTTCTTAAGTTATGATGGATATAATATACTATCAATCATGCATTAAAGTAAATTGATATGGTCACAGAGAAGAGGATCATTTATGTTGTGCAGGTACTTCGTTTTATTTCAAATGAAAAATATGTAAAATTAACAATATTGGTATTATTTTGTATAAAATAGAATTTCAGCATTATCTTTAAAACTTTTTGATTTTGTTGATACTTGATCCAATAAATCGTCATAGCATTGCCATTGATCATTTGATCTCAAACCATATGCTATGTAATGGCCGTATGATTGTCTTAATTCTCTTGCCGATCCATCAAAAGCAATTACCCCTCTTAAATTGTACACATCTCCATTAATTGTTATTGTCTTGCTAATATCTCCAAGTTTCAACCAAACCTTTCCTGCATAATTTTGTGAAATTTTCGTTGTATTTTCAAGATGACTATATTTACCGGAAGCTCTAAAACCTATTAATAATGATAAATGATCATATAAATAACTACAATGTAATACATTATTTAAATATTCTATTTAGTTATTAAATTTTTTTTTTTTAATAATTCCTTGAATATTTTTCGTGCTTATGGTGTTAGCTTTGGGGTGTTCCCCTTTAGTATTACTTACCAGTTTTATTATGTCTAATATTTTGTTTTTTTAGAGAATAACAATTTTGCACAGAATTGTTAAAACAAATTTTATTTTTTAATTTTAAATATCAAATGGCTCTAATTATAGCTTATATCACTATTATAGTACGTACCTAATATTATTATTATTATTTTTTTTTTTTTATAAGAAATGACTAAAAAATACAAATAACGGTATTAGGATATTTTGCCACTTCCCCGTATGCTTTTAAAATAATTAAGATGTTTTTATTTACCTTTTGGTATTGACAATAGTTCCACTACTATATGATTGGTTGGTTTTTTAACCATTTCTCTTGAGCAATTACAATTTATTGATACACAGAATTTTGTAATTGGTTGAAAAAAATCGTCCATTTCTTTTTGCAAATTAATAGTCCCATCGACGCTAAGAAATGTAATGACAACCCTTCCTACCGAACTTTTTTCTTTATCAAAACATAGCATATTTTGACAAATATCTAATCTAATATACGATGGCATATCTTCCAATAATTTTTCGCACATCGATGTAGCCGTGTCTACTGTATTGAATAGCATTATACCTCCAATTAGATCTTTGCTCTCCGTTATGAAATGTAGTGCAAGCAAATATACGCGATCTTTGTACATTTCTTTAGACGGTCTGTTTCCGTTAATTTTTTTTACAAAATCAGCTACATTCTTATTATTTTTTTCTTCTGTTAAATACTTTTTATAATTATTGCTTTCTGCAACAGACACCGCTAAAATTGATAACAAATAATCTGCTGAACAAGTATTGTTCAGCAATACTTTGTCATATCCTGGTACGTATATAGGTTTGTTTTGAAAACAAGAACCATTTCTGAGTAAGGCTATTTCATTAAATATTTCGTGTGATTGAAATCTATTTGTTCAAATCCAGGCTGTTTCACTAAGTATGACTTCATAGAACGTGGTTTTGATGACGACATACTTCCTTTCTTTTTCCAAATTTCAATTGAATTTTTTTCTGTTTCTAATTCGTCTATTTTGGTAAACGCTAAACAAATTCTTTTTTCTCCACAACAACCTTCTTCACTTATAGGATCTACTGAACACCCAAACAAATGAACTGCTTTATTGCAGTTGCTACAACGATGAAGACCTGTTGGAAAATCTCCATTTTTGCAGGCAATACATTGTTCTAATATATTTTCAACGATATTTTTGTTAACGTTTTCACAAACTTCATCGGATGATATAGGGCCACAAATTGGTTCTGAAAAATCTTTACTCAAAGGAACTTAAGTGGGTTTTCCGTCTTTCTTAGTCTGTAGAATAAGATGGTCACCTCTGTAGAATTCTACCAATCGTTCGACAAAATCATCCACTTTCATCGGCAAATTATCATTTTTGAACACTCTATTTTTTATGTTATTGAAATTGCTTTCTATTCTGCTACTCGAAGCAATATTTTCACTATATCTGAATACATTTATCATTATATTGGACCAACAAGGAAATAGTTTCATGGTGTTGATAATAATTGGGACAATTCCTGGAACAAATTGGGCGTTATCAAATTCCCCCTCAACGTCACCAATTTTCTCTTCGCATTTTAAAGCCAATAACTTCGACCAGTCCTTGAATGAATTCGATGCGTCAAACGAATCCAAAGAATCAAATTCTAATGGCTGTTCTTCATTGCTGTTTTCTGCTTCATTTATGAGTGAATCTACATTCGCGCTATTGCTACTGATTAGGGACTGCAGGATTTGTTTTGCCTTTACTACATTGGGTATCTTGTTTTAGTGCATCAACATTTGATACGATTTGTCCATCATATTTTTGCTCATAGCAACTATGAATATAGCTTCTAATATTTGCTCTGCATTTTTCATGGAATTACAAGTTATTAAAAGTGCAATAGATCTAACAAATAGTTGTTGAGTACGCTGATAACGAGAGCTTTTTAGTGGTTTCAACTGTGGTATCAAATACACAAAATGATTAACATCGTTTCTTACAAAACATGTTGGTATTTCAATATCTTTATCACCACGACATAATAAAAACCATATTTGTAAATATTTTTCCAAAGAATCGTATTGTGTGAATGCTTGTACAGTAGCCGACATTAAAGCTAAAGATTGGTCAGTTATTGAAACTTTGGGTGGTTTTAATCCACATTGGAGCCATCTTTTAAGCCATAAACTAATTGATACATTATCGTGCTGTTCGGACACCATTGATATAACTTTAAAACTTTGATCAACTACTTTCATTACTCCTTCATACAGAAAAATAGAACTACTAAAATTATTTCCAAATTTTTTTATCTTCTTACATACACCCCCAGTAGCGTCAAAACTAATTGTCGGCACTGCACATTTTGAATATTGTTCTTTATATATTTTCAGTTGAAGGTTTGTCCAAAAATGCACAAAAAACTTATCAAATCCTATATTCCTAATAGCACCATCATATTTATGAATCTGCTTCATAATACCTAGGGCATCTTGATGATGTCTTAAGGAGGATACTGCTCTATGCTTAGCCTGTCTAAGAGAAACTAAACTTGGTATTTGAGGTGGCATTGTATCATCTGCAAATATTTAAATTAAAATCATCTAGTGATTATCTATATTCTATACCTATGTACCTAATAAACAATAGTAATACACCAATATTGTGATATATGGAAAACATCAATTAAGATTAAAAAAAAGGTGGGCAAGTGGATGTTGCTCTGCTGTACAATAGGTTACAAGTGGGTCACTGTATAATGGATGGTATTAAACTTGAATTCAATGATATAATATCATTGTATAAGAAAAACGATTCTGAGTGGAGAAAATTGTGGAGTAAATTTTTAATTACGAAATAATTATTCAATTTTAAATTTAATAAATGTTGTCAAAATTTGTCAATTTTTGAACTTTAAATGCTTATAAAAAAAAACTGTGACTAAGGATTTATAGTATTTTTCATCTGACTTTGAAACAATATGCTAGGAGCCTTCTATTAAATTTTCAAGCTTTTTTAACAAACAAATAACATTTTATTGATATTTTTAGAAAAAAAACTAAAATGAAATGGAAAATGAAAATGTTATCGTGTATAGAAAATGCAAATATAAACAACCAGTGAAAATTTCATGTATCTACGGTCATTTGTTTTGATGTTACACCAAAAACCAAATTCGATTTTGTCAAAAAGCGATTCTGAGCAGAGACGTCATGTCAGTCAAGGATATTTTAAATTATATTGATATTGTTATTATACGGTAGCTGAATAAGTTAAATAAATTAATATTATTCATATTATTTAATTATTAACCTAAAATTATCAGCGATGCTGGAAAAATATTATAATGTATACTTATAATACTTTTGCATAAGACAGAATTCAACTGGAAACTGAAAATGACCGTAAATAGCTCAAAATAACTCAAATTATTTTAAATGCTATGGTGAGTATAAAATTCTAATATAAACATTCAGAGAATATTTCATGTATTTATGAAAATTTTTTTTAGGGGGGGGGGGGGGAGGGGAGGGGGGGGGAGAAAAGAGAGAGATTCACGTGCTCACTGTGTTATATCGATTTTCTTTTTATGCATGATTGAAACTATATTATATCCTCAAGGTACTACACTATCTCCGGTTCTCTTTAACATCCATTTAAACGATATAAAATTACTTAAGTTAAATAGTAAAATAGCGTGTTATGCAGACGACACCGTACTGATCTGTATTGGTAATTCTTGGAATGAAGTATTCGAAAACATTGAAGTCGATCTTAAATCTATCCATAATTGATTGAGCGATAACAGTTTATTTCTAAATCTCAATAAATCAACCATCTTACTCCACTCACTGTCTGAACAAACTTTACCACCCATACACAGTATAAAAATCCACGAATCCAACTGTAATACATTGGAAAGCTGTGATTGTAACTCGGTTAGTATTGTCAAAAACTGTAAGTATTTAGGCATAGAAATGTGCTCTGATATGAAATGGATAAACCAGATTACATCCGTCTTAAATAAACTAAAAAAAATGATATACATAATGAAAGAATTACGTGAAATATTGCCTTTCAAAGACATAAGAACTATATACTTAACACTATTAGAGTCAATAGTATCGTATGGCATAATCGGATGGGGTGGTGCCTACAACAACGCCCTTCTACCGCTCCAGAAATGCCAAAACACTATACTCAGGGTTGCTAACAAAAAAAATTGGAGATATCAAACCGAAAAACTATTCGAAGACTTTAATGTCCTCAATATAGAACTCTTATACCTAAAAACAATCACCATATATCTGAAAAAACATAATCAGTTGGATTCTATAAGCCATGGGGTCAACACTAGGTATGCAGCTAGTAAATTTTCCTTAGATTGGCCCTCAAAAACTAGTTGCCGAAAAGTTTACAATTTTTTGAGAACACAGATACTTAACTTGATGCCCAATGATATGGTTAATTTACCACTACCCATATTGTTATGTGCTGCCCCTTCAGGGATTCACTATGTAGATGATTTGGAAATAATGGTAGCCAAATTAGATTTATAATACAATGTTTTATTAGAACAAATATAAAATGTATAGTATCGTTGTGGTAATAGTAGTAGTAGTAGTCGTCGTCCTGTATATGGCTAGTGGCGTGAAGTCGCTTCTGCGTTGCTGGTCCAGGTACATCTGTCTTTACTGTGTTCCCAGCCCTCATATATATGATGTCGGTTCCTTTGATGGATCCTGCGCATGGACGGGGCGGTGTATGTAGCTGGTTCAATAAGTTGTTATTCTCGCAACCACCGCTCGTGACTTGTTGTTGGCCGCTCCCCTTGATTAGTTTGCCAAAATAGGATATAGTTTCTAACTATGAGGTTACGTCTAGGGGACCATAACAACTCAAGGAGAACTGCCTCTCCGAGTATAATAATACTTATATACTAATACATGAATTGAGTACGTAAAGCTATTCCTTTACACCTCCCTGCCAAAAAAAAGATTATTAGCCTGTAAGGTTAAGAATCTTTAACAATACCATTAAGTTCAATAGTCAACAGTAGTTGATTTTACAATTTGGTATACATTTACATTTACAATTTGTTATAATTTTTACATTTCATTACAATCTTGTTATAACAAGTTACAATAATTGATAGATATATATGTTTTACATTTACAATTTTTATTATAATAGGTTACAATTTGTTATACATATTTTATGATATTTTACATTTATAATGTAATTTACAATATTATTTTATTACATTGTGTTCTTTTTTTTTACAATAAGATAAAATTTGAATACATAATAATATAAATTTTGATTACCTGAAATTATAATATTAGAAGTGTTAAAATGTTATATAATATAAGTTTATATTTCCCCTTTTGAATACAATATTTGTTAGTTATAATAAATCTTCCACCAATTGATAAGTTATGTGAATAATATAATAAACTGTTACACATATATGTCAACATAATTTCATTTACTTAGGATACCTATTCGAGTATATAGCTTGGATCTCTTGTTTTCTCTATTAATTTAAGTAATTCCTTACATTCTCCGTTACAATGATCATTCATAAAGAGTTCAATATTTCTGGTTATCTTATTTAATTTTTTGAAATCATAACGTTCGTTTAATCTTTTGTTTGCTTTTAATATGTGCCAGTTAAAGCATACCGATTCCATCTTATTTTCCTTAAGTTTATAAATATGTACTTCGGTGCTTAATATTTTTTTTAATTCTTCGATAAATCTAAAATAATATAACTGTGTTAAGTCTACGTAATTACCTTCACCGTGAAATTATCCTAAAAATCTCTATATATATTTTTATTTTTTTCTATATTTTCTACCTAGTCTATACAAATATATCGGTCCTATTGATCATAGTGAATTCGAAATCCATTATGAAAAAACAGATTTGAGAGCTAGAATATATGTATATATAAAATATTAAATGTATGCATATTATTATTATTATAGTTACATATTACTACTATATTTAATTTTCCTGTGTTGTTGTTATTATGTTTTACTCTTCAAGTATATGGTCCGTGGATAATATATGTCGTGAGATTAGTTGCTCTAAAAGCATCCCGACTTCTACACAGATTGAACTATCCGCCCTAGGGTTAACAATTACTGCGTGTATAAATGCAGTTACCGGTACCATAGCTTGATTTAAAACACGTTGTGTAAACGGCATAGTCATTCTCCTATTAGCCTCTATGACATGTCGTTTAAAACATCCTACACAAATCATATCCCCCCGGACGAACTGATTGTGCTGCCCGTTTAATAATTCGTTTTTCAGCTCTCTGAAAAATTCTATTGCTTGTAGTGTCAATGGTAGTTCTGCCGACAATGGTATGTTTTCGTTCATGTTTGTCTCTGTTAAAATCTTTATATATTAAACTTTTACGTGTATTTATATTTCGTTTCTTCTTATACTCTGAAATAGTTAAAATTTCATTATTTATTACGATAGTTACGTTAATATTACTACTATTCTAATTTCTGTTAATATTACTTATGAAATATTATTTTTACGTATTATTTTTTTCTATTTGTACGTATTTATAATTTATTTTATTATTTATTTAATATTATTATTATTTATTTATTTTTATTTGATTTATTCTTATTTATTTATTTATTTATTATTATTTTTTATTTATTTTTTTTTTATAAAAAGAAATCGGTGGTAATGATACGTCTATTAATTAATTGATTTAATACTGCACCTATAGTTAAACAAATTGATCTATTCGGACGTGTAAGGTTACAAAATGGATGAAGATAAGTGGTCAAAGGAATCATAACTAAATTTAATTCTTCTTCTGATAATGGTACGGGCATTCTATTGTTTGCTTCTAGTACATGGTGTTCAAAACAGCTTACGTATACTATGTTTCTTCGTACTAATTGAATATGCGCACTAGTTAATAATACTTCCTTTAATTCTTTAATAAATTCGATTGCATGTAATGTAAATGAATAATCTAAAGATATTTGTGCATTTCCGCCCATGTTTATAATTTTAATTTAATGGTTAACGTATATTTTATTTTGACGTTCTCTTGTTTATTTTCTGAAACATAATTTATATTATTAAATTGCATTACTATTATAATTATTAATTAATTAGATTATTATTTATTATTATATATATTTTTTTTTATTTATATATTTTTTCTATAAATTTTTTTTCTTTTTTTTTTTTTACTATTATCTTGGTGACGGTGGTGGAGTGAATGGTGTCTCTTCAAACCCCCTTATGTAGTCACTTCTGTTTGATGGTCTATATTTAACTATCCTTCTGGGTATATCTATTACTTGTTCATCACTAATATATTTGCATTTAATTAATATATATATTGCTATTATGAGTACGAGAGATAGTGCTGCTAATACTATTGTTACATATAGTAAGTTACTGTGTATAAACTGGTGTTTTTGGCTTTGTTCTCTTAAAACTTCTTGGTCTATTATTGTTGTACTTCATCCAAGGACTTGGATACGCCGTGTAGATCCGTTAATTGTATATTTGGATTGTCTCCCCATTCTTTATTTACTTCGAATCTATGTATGTGTTCAGGTATCTTCTCTAAAATGCTTTTTATGTTAGTTGTAGGTATGAAATTCTTATAATTCGTGTTGGTGATCTCTTCTGTGGCGGTTAGTACTGCATCTTGTGTAAATACTTGACAATTATTGTTCACGATAGTTATTTCCCCAATTTTATTTGTATCTAGCGTAAATGGCTCGACTATATCTGTACAACTTACGGTCAGTGCTTCACTTCCCACTTGTAACCAGGTGTTTTTGTTTCGTAATTTATGGTATATGTTTCTTTGTAGATTAAATTTTTCGATTGCACAGTTCCGTTGATTAGAAGTAGTATCAGATCCTTTGAATAATTGTAATTCGCATGGTTGACGTTCGCTGTTTTCTTGAATTGGCTGTGGTGTTCTACATATTCTATATATTGTAGTATCTGTACAATCGTCCAACTGTTTATCTGTATATGTAGTAAATCGTTTTCTATCTTTAGTTATTGCAATATTGTTATAAGTAACTGTTGGAAGATACCACCCTTCAGTATTATTTTGAACATGGATTATTGGTATAGGTATTAAATGGTATAATGTAAGTTCAATGTCAATAACTAACGGTATTTTTGTAATGAATACTAAATTATCGTTTTCATAGTAAATACTCATTTTAGTAATTTTTTGAAATTCATTTAATTCTGAAGCTTTTGTTCCCATAGGAATGCTATATTGTTTCTTAATTGTTAGTTCTATTGATTTTAAAGTTGATGCTAATTCTTGCGGTGTCATAAGACTTGGGTGTATTATTCCTTCTCTAGCGGCTGTTACTATTTGTCCTAACGTTTGAGTTTCGTAAGCGTATTGATTTGTGATTATTGTGTATAAATTATGTACTTCTCCTGCCATTAATAAGTCTAAAACATCGTCAGTTCTAGTTTGTATTTGTAACATTCTTACGTATAATTGTTGTTCCTTAGTAGAAATGTTTCTATATAATTGTTCAGTTTGTTCTAACGTATTTCCTATATTTTTTACTATTGTTTTTACTACTGTTGTTTGAGCCTTCATTATGTGTAGTATATTAGCCCCCGATTCTTCTGTTTGCTTTATAGCTTCCCGTGTTTTCTTAGTGCATTTATCATCGCATACGCCAAATAACGTGTACATAGCGTTACCTATTATGTTTACTAACCCCCTTCTTTTCCGTTGCTTATTATCGAATTGATCCATACCACTTCCTAATGACAAATACATACGTTCTTTTTGTTTACTTATTTCGCTATATAAATCCGTTATTACTATCTGGTATTTCCCGCATAAATCGATATGTTTTTGATCGGTACATATTTTTGTGATATTTTTCATTTTTTCCCCCAATAAATCATATTTTGTATTGTACTCCTTTAGCGAAAAATATGTTACAAGTTTATATTCAGCCCCTATAATCCTAGTAGGTCCTAAATTTTCGTAATATAATCCCTTGCCATTTCCATAAGGCGTATATTTAAAGTGTTCTGATGTATTTATTTCGTCAGATTTGACTAGACAACCAATCATCATCACCAATCTAAAAGTATAAAATTATATTTATATTAAACTAACTACCTTATTTTATTATCTTATATGTATATATTTTTTTCTTAAAACCACCTATCATAATCTAGTATATCCCTTGGATCGTATAAAAGTTTCATATAATTTGTTAGTCGTTTATATAATGTATCTACTGACGTTACTGAATTTGGTGACAAATCATACATAATATTAGTAATAATTTCTATTATTTTAGTTATTTCGAGAGTTGTGAAAGGTTCTTCGACGTTATTATTTGCAGTATTGATATGACCTATAAAACACCTCGGTGTGTTCTCCGGCCCTATAGTATATGTTTCGTGTAATTCTTGTTGGAGTGCGATTTCAAGTTCCAAAATGAATTCCCTTTGTCTGTCCCTAAAATTAAAATTTATCTATAATTTATATTATTTTTTTTTTTTTTGCTTAGGAATTTAAAAGAAATGTTTAGTCTTACATTGCTTGTATTACGCTTCCTATTTAGTTTTTTTTCTTAAAATTAAATCAATAATTTACACGTTAATTAAATATAAATAACTATATATATATATATATATATATATATATATATATTTTAATCGGATTGTGCATCATTATAATATTTTTTAACATTGTTTCTATGAACAGTGATGCTACGTCGCCCACGGTGTATAACTACATTTTCATTTCCTACTATTGCTATGACTTCGTATGGCCCTAACCATAATGGATCGAGTTTTGTTCTATGATTATTATCCTTTAGGAGTACTAAATCCTTAACATGTATTTCTTGTGGATTTTCGTTCCTATCGTATCTTTCCTTACTTTTTATTTTGTTTTTAACTAATTGTTCTCTAGCTATCTTATGTGACACTTGCATGTTTTCCTTTAAATCAAATAAGTAATCGTCGTAATTGTATCGTGGTTCTGGCTCGGTTTTTAATTTAATCGGTACCTCCAATGTGCGTCCATAAACTAGTGCGTATGGCTGGAAGTTAGTAGATGAATGTACTGTCGAATTATATACAAAAAATGCAAAAGGTAATAAATGATCCCAATTATTTAAATTCTTGTCTACATAATGTCGTAAGTACTCAGCTAAGGTCCTATGAGCACGTTCAACATGATTGCCCTGTGGCCTAAAAGGACTAGTGTTAACTTTTTCTATCTTAAATAACTTGCAAACTTCAGCAAACGTTTTACTAAGGATGATACTATGCCCTGATCAGTTAATATCGTTCCCCGTATACCATGTACACAAACGAAGTGTATAACAAAGGCTTCCGCGACCGTGTTCGCTTTTTGGTCAGGAATTGGAACTCCCAAAGTGTAACGCGTTAGATCATCTTCCATAGTTAAAATATAAATATTATTAGATAATGTTGTCGGCAAAGGTCCTACTATATCCATAAATATCTTTTCAAATGGTTTTGAACTTGTAGACGTAATAGCCATTGGTAGTTTGATATGCCGATTTGATACCTTATTCACCTGACACGATGTACAATTCTTTATATATTTCTTAACGTCCCCCTTCATATTTCTCCATATAAACTGTTTTTGAATACGTTTAATAGTTTTGTTAACGCCTAAATGACCCCCGAGTTTTGAATCATGAAACTGTTTTAAAATAATCGCTTTTTCTTCCTCAGTATATTCTATACCTGCACATATAATGATTTCTATACCTGTTTTACGAAATATGTATCGTATCATTGACCTTATTTTATCCCATTCTAAATCGTCATGTTCGCCTAATTTGGACATAGCTAGTTTTTTTAATTCGTTTTCTTCACAAAGTAGTTTCAAATTTACTAATGATATATACATGTTTTCGTAAGTTGTTTTCTGCCGATCTCTATTACGTCTAGGGGACCATAACAACTCAAGGAGAACTGCCTCTCCGAGTATAATAATACTTATATACTAATACATGAATTGAGTACGTAAAGCTATTCCTTTACAATATTCAAAAAAAAAATAACCACTGGCTACGAGATGAATATGTGTGTAAAACTTAAAATTGTATGTAACATACTAATTTAACGCTTGTAGTAGTTGCTGGAATTATTTGTGTGATTTATTTATGAAAAACTCCTTATTTGTTTTTTAAAAATGTAACATGTACCTTAAAACAATAAGAATTATTTGTAATCTAAGATAACCCATGGGCCTCAACACGAGTTTTCCTCAGTGAGGCCCAGTAATCTTTCGATATTAATTTAAATAAAATAAATAAATAAAATATCCATCATAACTTAAGAAAACATTAAGAATAGCTACCAAATAATGTAAGTATTGCTATGTATTAAATAAACGTTCAATTAATAACATATAATATGTGTTCCAATGTAATGAATAATAATATATGTAAACGTACCTACATAATAATGTCGTAATAACCACCAATAATATGATATAGGTAGGCGCCTACCTACATAATATTATATAGTTACAAATAATAATTTCAAGAACTGAACTAACGCAAATACACGAATATTTTAAGAGATTTAAAAAATGTAAAAAAGGTAAGACTGTTTTTGAGATATTATTGATTATAAACTTTGCACAATATTTAATTTGACGAAGTGAAAAATATTTTTAACATTTTATTATATTTAGTAGGTAGTATACTTTATATACTATGGAGTATATTAACATAGATATTAGCTACATAATATTATAACGTAAAAAACATATTATATATAATATAAAGGTATAAATAAATAATACATTTGTTTTAAAGAATAAAAAGTTTCAAAAAAAATTATTAACAGGGTAAACAATTGAACATGGGTGAGTACTTATTAATGAAAATTGAAAATAATTAACATGCACCATTTAGTCAAAAGGATCGATGAACAAATTTTTTTTTTGTGATGACAAATTATTACAAATGATATTACATAATCTCCACTAAGTTTCAAGTACCTACAAGTCGAACTTCTGTAATGGCGGGCTGTAGTGACGTCACCATGGCCCCGCCAGATGGAAACTTCGTTTTGAGCCGAAGTGGGTGGGTTACAAATTTTTTTTTTGTGGTTACAAATGATTACAAATGATATTACATAGTTTGACATTAATTTCCATTTATAAATCGTAAGTGGCGGGGCCAGGGTAACTAACCTTCAAATAGGTACAATCTAAGCGAGGACGGTATAGCCAAACATTAATAAATTTTTATTTTTTTTCTCCAATTATTTAAAAAGCACTGAGCATTTTCAATTTTTACCTCCTAAAAGTACCAATTATAGATACAATTTGCTTCCAAAAACATACATCGGGCATCGAAGTTTATGATCAAAGCATTTTTTCTACCAAAAAAGTTGAGAAGTTACAAACATTTTAGAATACCTCGAATAAATTATTAGACTGGACAAATAAAAATGAAATTGTAACTAATTTTCAAGCCCACCCTATTGAAAAATCCTGCGTATGCCACTGCCTATACCTAATTATAAATATAATTATAATATTATGACAATATTCTATACATTACGATGCTCTTACTAGTTAACTTTTCAGTAGGTATTACAGTAGGTAAACAATATAATTATATTTTAATAGACACAGCATAAAATAATTTAAATATTTGATGTACCTACATGTTTAATTATCTTATACTAAGGCAGGTGCCTAATTACTTTGAATTGACCCATTATCATTACATCTTTATTATTTACAACAAACCTGTCCATAGTAGATATAGAAATAAAATAAGTAAGTACCTAATTAACTCAAGTTAACAGAATAGGTAATTGTAAATTAAAATATTAAATGATTAATGTTTGTTATTTCTAAAAAATTAAAATCACGTTATAAAATTTTGGACACACATTTGTCTTTTAGGGTACACAGTATTTTAGTCCTTACATAAAACTGTACAAAATCCTAAAATATGTACTTAAAATTTAAAATAAATTGTTGTACCAATATAGAATCAATAGGTTATGATGTTTGTATAAACTGGTGGCTATTTTTTTGATCAACCAATAAAAATATTCAAATTCATGCATATTGCATACCAATGACAGCCTTACTATTTGGGTTTGAATCACTGATGGATGATGGCAAGAGTAAAATTGATACTTTTTTCCCACTTCTTCCTGTCGCAGTCCACTAGCGAGTCAAATCCAAATTAAAAAAGGTGGGTAAGTTTACGCAATTTAAATATTTTGTCGATTGAGCCAATCTCTATGATAGGTAGATAAATTAATATTATGTGGTGTTCTTATCTTTTGGAATACGTTTTTTGTAACAATTTATTTTAACAATTAAAACATATTATCTGCTATTGATGGAAGTTTGGTAGAATTTCTCCTGAACAATAATTAATAAGAAAATATAAAAATGATATATTTATTTTAGCTATCTTAACATTTTAGTATAAAATAAATAACTAAACAAAGCAAGAAATTATTTAAGTAAATAAACAAAACAAATAAAAATATAATATAATATAAATATATAAAAAAAGTATTGTAATATATAAAAAAATATATATATATGTATATTAATAAGTAACAAAAAAATTATGAAATATTTTTTCAATTTAAAAATATTCTTAACACGTTGATGGACACGCCATGCTATAGCATTCTATGTGTTTTGGTCTTGCTTATGGGTGAGTACTTATTAATGAAAATTGAAAATAATTTACATGCACCATTTAGTCAAAAGGATCGATGAACAAATTTTTTTTTTGTGATGACAAATTATTACAAATGATATTACATAATCTCCACTAAGTTTCAAGTACCTACAAGTCGAACTTCTGTAATGGCGGGCTGTAGTGACGTCACCATGGCCCCGCCAGATGGAAACTTCGTTTTGAGCCGAAGTGGGTGGGTTACAAATTTTTTTTTTGTGGTTACAAATGATTACAAATGATATTACATAGTTTGACATTAATTTCCATTTATAAATCGTAAGTGGCGGGGCCAGGGTAACTAACCTTCAAATAGGTACAATCCAAGCGAGGACGGTATACCCAAACATTACCTAAAAGGGTAACTAACCTAAAGGAGTCGCTATTGTCAGGGGAATCAACCTCCGGGAATCAATCTTAAAATAATATAGTTTTTTCCACATCGAAGACGAACCTACAAATAACAACGGACATAAATGAAAAGGGAACGCAACAACTGGTGGCAGCGGTGTTCGTTGTCGATGCAAATTATATACAAAATACAGAATTCACCAATAAAAAAAAAAAAAAAACATCAAAACTCAAAATAAGTAATATTTACAATATTATACGGACTATTTTATATATTAGGTATACGTTATGTTATTTCAGCTAAGTACGCACCAGTGCGTACCATACGTGCGATTAGTATATTTTTAGTATTAATCCTCGTCATCAAAACTAGCGTCGTCAATTATTCCGCGAAAGGAGGCGCTATTACATATATTTCCAGTGAGGACACAGTCGGCAGAACGCACTCACACGCAACACACTTGCAGAAGAGACGCTACAAAAGTAGTCGCAGAGGCACTTTACTGAAATTCTAGTGAGGACGCGCAGCAGTGCGTCGCACATGCGATTTTCGTAGTCCGCATCTTCAAGAGACGCTACAAAAGTTGTCGCAGAGGCGCTTTACTGAAATTCTAATGAGGACGCGCAGCAGTGCGTCGCACTTGCGATTTTCGTAGTCAGCATCTTGAAGAGACGCTACAAAAGTAGTAGCAGAGGCACTTTACTGAAATTCTAGTGAGGACGCGCAGCAGTACGTCGCACTTGCGATTTTCGTAGTCAGCATCTTGAAGAGACTCTACAAAAGTAGTCGCAGAGGCGCTTTACTGAAATTCTAGTGAGGACGCGCAGCAGTGCGTCGCACTTGCGATTTTCGTAGTCAGCATTTGAAGATACGCTAAGTCAAAAATCATAATACAACAGTCAGGGGAATCCCCCTCCGGGAATCAATCTAAAAATAATATAGTTTTTTCCACATCGAAGACGAACCTACAAACCCACAACGGACATAACCGAAAATTGAACGCAACAACTGGTGGCAGCGTTGTTCGTTGTCGATGCAAATTATATACAAAATACAGAATTCACCGATAAAAAAAAAAAAAAACATCAAAACTCAAAATAAGTAATATTTACAATATTATACGGACTATTTTATATATTAGGTATACGTTATGTTATTTCAGCTAAGTACGCACCAGTGCGTACCATACGTGCGATTAGTATATTTTTAGTATTAATCCTCGTCATCAAAACTAGCGTTGTCAAATATTCCGCGAAAGGAGGCGCTATTACATATATTTCCAGTGAGGACACAGTCGGCAGAACGCACTCACACGCAACACACTTGCAGAAGAGACGCTACAAAAGTTGTCGCAGAGGCGCTTTACTGAAATTCTAGTGAGGACGCGCAGCAGTACGTCGCACTTGCGATTTTCGTAGTCAGCATCTTGAAGAGACTCTACAAAAGTAGTCGCAGAGGCGCTTTACTGAAATTCTTGTGAGGACGCGCAGCAGTGCGTCGCACTTGCGATTTTCGTAGTCAGCATCTTGAAGAGACGCTACAAAAGTAGTCGCAGAGGCGCTTTACAGAAATTCTAGTGAGGACGCGCAGCAGTACGTCGCACTTGCGATTTTCGTAGTCAGCATCTTGAAGAGACTCTACAAAAGTAGTCGCAGAGGTGCTTTACTGAAATTCTTGTTAGGACGCGCAGCAGTGCGTCGCACTTGCAATTTTCGTAGTCAGCATTTGAAGAGACGATAAGACAAAAATCATAATACAACAGTCAGGGGAATCCCCCTCCGGGAATCAATCTAAAAATAATATAGTTTTTTTCCACATCGAAGACGAACCTACAAACCCACAACGAACATAACCAAAAATTGAACGCAACAACTGATGGTAGCGTTGTTCGTTGTCGATGCAAATTATATACAAAATACAGAAATCACCAATAAAAAAAAAAAAAACATCATAACTCATAATAAATAATATTTACAATATTGAAAAGACTATTTAATATATTAGGTATACGTTATAATACTTCAGCTAAGTACGCACCAGTGCGTACCATACGTGCGATAAGTATATTTTTAGTATTAATCCTCGTCATCAAAACTAGCGTCGTCAATTATTCCGCGAAAGGAAGCACTATTACATATATTTCCAGTGAGGACACAGCACAGATCACTATCACGGAACACACACGCAGAAGAGACGCTACAAAAGTAGTCGCAGAGGCGCTTTACTGAAATTCTAGTGAGGACGCGCAGCAGTGTGTCGCACTTGCAATTTTCGTAGTCAGCATTTGAAGATACGCTAAGTCAAAAATCATAATACAACAGTCAGGGGAATCCCCCTCCGGGAATCAACCTAAAAATAATATAGTTTTTTCCACATCGAAGACGAACCTACAAACCCACAACGGACATAACCGAAATGGGAACACAACAACAGGTGGCAGCGTTGTTCGTTGTCGATGCAAATTATATACAAAGTACAGAATTCACCAATAAAAAAAAAAAAAACATCAAAACTCAAAATAAGTAATATTTACAATATTATACAGTGACGTGGTCCCTCGTAATAGCTGTTTGAATTCAAATAGCCTTTTACGCGGAAAGCCGCGCAACGCTTCTCAAACAAACAGCTAATCGACGACGGACGACGCCGGCCCGCGACACCCGCGCTGTGAACCGTTCGCCGGCCGTTGGGTGAACCGGATCGTAATGTCACTAGTTTTTCGACGACCGATACGAGAGGTTCAACCCGCGGCCCGAGATCGTGCATCAACCATCGACCGTTGTTTTTTTTTTCTCTTTTATAGAGTTTTACAGTTTGTTCTCTGGTACATATTTTTTCTCTTATCTCGTTCGTTATTTACGCTGCAAAAATAAACACGCCGGTTCAAACCACAAACAATCGGTGTTTTGTTCTTCATTTTTGTTTCTCTTGTGTTTCACGTGGTCAGTAGACCCTTCACCACCTCATCCTCGCGACTCCTCACAGGACCGCGACAACTGGCTCCCCGTACAGGAATCACCGGTAAGTGAAAACTTATTAACTTACCCCTTACTACCACCATCATATACCCTTCCCGTTGCGTGACTTGGAAAAAAGTCCCCGACGCGATCCGACAAAAACGTGGTTAGCTGGCGAAAACGGAAAAACCGGCGTTACGTAATATATTACATAAGGACGTAACGACCAGCCACGCCGCCCGATTTACGGACGCACCGACTACACCGCGCGCGACGCTCCAAAGTCCACACACACACGACGTAGGTAGGTAGGAACGCAAGAGCGCGAGAGGACCACACCACCACCGATAACGTCAACACGCGATTACCTGGGACAGAAATACCACATAATCGGACTGCCGCCGCCGCCGCTCAAAGCGACAGCCGCCGTCTTCCTTAATCGCAGTAGTGGGCCGGATAACGCACACACGCGCATCCGTGACAACACTCTGCGAAAACCGGTTACTGTGATCGCCCGGCAAGCGCAATAACAAAACAATAACAACCCACTGACCTACATTCCGGACGCAAATAAACACTGATAAACGGTCAACACTGCTGATCGAAGGAACGCGACGACCGTTCCACCGACAACAGCCACATTTTATATTTTCCCGAAAACAACACCGGAAAAACAACCGGACGTCATGCCGGGAAAATATATTAATGAGTTGACCGCCGCGGAGTTGCGCTACGAATGCAGGCAGCGCGAGTTGTCGGATACGGGCGCGAAGGATGATCTCGAAATCCGGTTGATACAACACTTCACGGACCTGAACCTACAGGCCAACGAAGTCCGGCTTCCGCCTATGGAACCCGCCGGACATACCGGAAACAACCTGCCAACAGGTCAGATGCTTGACGCCGGACAAAGGGAAAACCAACCGGTAGAATCATCACCCGCCCAGCCACCGAACATCACCACCAATAACCCACCCACACCCACACACCAACAGGCTATGGACATGATTCAAGCGAGTCGTTCCATAATTAAGGAGGTACGGCAAGCGGCGGAAAACTCGGCGCATGGGCACAGTCTGGAATCGCGACTGACCATGCTCGAGGACTGCATGGCCTGCTTTGGCGACGACCAACGCCGCATTGCAGAGACAATGCGACGCCTGGAAATGGGTATGGCACGCCAAGCACCGGAACACCAACCGAAAGGGACAGCACCGACCCGCCCCCACTACACAGTATCATCGGACCACACGGAATACGGTACAAGGTACTCCACGGCACGCGAACCGCCGTCCGCGGGTAACCAACACGCCGAACGTTCGGTACGGTTCGATGACACGCCAAATTTATACCATGCCCCCTCCTCCACACGCACCTATGCGTCACAACAATCGACGCTAATACCATACGACGACGTATGTGCAGCGAAACATTCGCTGCCGGAGTTCCTCGGAACAACGCCTGAGGACCCGGTACGATTCATACACAAAGCGGAATCGATATTGTACCGAACACGAATAGATAGGTCGGCCTGGACTAATATTGTCACGCAGCAGCTGAAGGGTGCAGCCAGTACATGGTGGAACACCATCAGACTACTGGACCTCACCTGGGATGAGTTCCGCGCCGAATTTTTAGAAAAATTCGACAACGTGGAAATACAATCACGACTGCGGGCTGAGATAGTATCCGTCCGACAAACACAAACGCAATCGCTTACGGAGTTCGTGACACAAAAAAACCAACTCGCGCGCCGTGTCAATACCGGGCTATCTGAAACACAGCTAGTCGGTACGATAGCCGGTGTAACGCGCAACGAATACCGCACGCATATCCAATTGCAGAGACCAGTGACTTTCGGAGACCTCCGCCGGGTCGCTGGAATCCTGGAATACACACCAGACGAAACGCCCACACAACAACAGCAGAAACCGGCGTACAAAACATATTCCCAAACCCGCCCGCCCCAACCGAAGCCACAACCGCGTACACGGGACAGTACTGCAGGTAAACCGCAACCGCCCAACCCGTGCAGGTACTGTGGAGGTCCTCACTGGAACAGTGACTGCCCCGGGAACACGCCGCGTTCGGGAAACGGGAAATGAGTCGACGGACAATTGTCCACGCCGCCGCCTCAAACACACACACACACACAACCACGCCACCATACACAACGCTCGGCAATACAGACGGGAATATAACTATCAAACGCGCATCGATAAACTCGGCGTCATCAGATATATCACCCATCAAAAACATTAAAATTCCGTTAAGTAACAGGTCATCATCACCACACACAACGACCCCTACTACGGAATTAACACGTACTCATACGGTACACACCCATAGCACAGAGGTAACCGAAACGGATGCTCTGGTAATGGCGGTGCAAACAGCTCCCCATAGTACCGATAACGCGGTTAAGAACCAGTTACCCAGCTATACATCACAACCACCGTCGAATAACGCTAAACGTGTATGCCCCGACAAAATTCCGACCCCCGCGGTCGAACTCGAATTTAGGTCAGGCCCCGTAACATCTCTACTCGACTCACAAGCACAAAAATCGTATGTAAGCCCGAACATAGCACATAAATATGGCACACCCCCACACGGACAACCAACTCAGGTACGAATGGCGGACGGACATACCACAATGACAAGTGGTACCTCCACATTCGTAGCCAGAATCGGAGACCTCACGGTCACTTTCAACGCAGCCATTCTGGAAAATTTGTACTGCGACATGCTCCTAGGTCACGACTTTCTCGTACAAATCGAAGTCACCTGGGACTACACAACGAGCACTATCCATTTAGGTTCGGATAGGAGAACAACAGCGTGCTGGAAAGGGCGGACACCCACCCCAACCCCAGCACTAGATGTCAACAAATTAACAATAAACGGTGACCACCACACACGCGCGAAACTCGCTGAAGTAGTACGCAACTATCCGGACGTATTCAACGGTAGGGTAGGACGCACCAGGTTAATTGAACACGACATCCTCCTCAAAAACCAAACACCCATAGCACTCAAACCATATCCCTACCCACCGGTAAAACAGGCCACAATCGACACCATGATACAGGACATGGAAGAGCAGGGACTGGTAGAACAGAGCACATCCCCGTGGGCCGCACCCATCGTCCTAGCAAAAAAGAAAGACGGCTCACCCCGACTATGCATTGATTATAGGCGGCTCAATGATATCACTGAGTCCGACGCTTACCCAATGCCCGACCTCAATTCGCTGATACGTCAGATGAGAGGCGCTAAAGTATTCAGCGTCCTGGACCTTAAGTCGGGTTACTGGCAGGTCCCACTTAACCAAAACGCGCGAAAATACACGGCATTCCGGACGCGTCGGGGCCTATACCAATTCCGAGTCCTCCCCTTCGGCCTCAAAAACAGCCCCATGACCTTCGTGCGATTAATGGACGAAGTCCTGAGGGGGTACGAAACCACACATGTGCCCGGCGTACAGAACGAGGCGCCGGACATGCTATCCCGCAACCCAACCACCGGGCCACCGGTAGACGAGGAACACCTCGAGGAACGACTAGTAGGAGTACCTACCTCACCACTCACCACTGCTACTAGCTCACCGGCCGACAATCTGTTCGCCACGACGGACCCGGCTAACACCACTAGTGGTCCCACAATCACACACGCTATGCTCGTGACATGGCAGGCCAATGACCCCAATACACGAGACACAGCGCGCAACATGACAACGGACGACCCAGCGCACAACACCGGAAGTACCACGGATAAAAAAAATAATTACATTTTTACCGACGGTCTTCTGCGGATAAATTTGGGCGAACACAAACCCGTAGTCATCCCAAAGGACAAGACGCAGAACGTGATCTGGACATACCACGATCACGTACTCGCAAACCACCCGGGCTGGAAAGAAACGTACAGAGCGGTAAAACAACGGTTTTTTTGGAAAGGACAAAAAAACGCCATCTGACTGTACGTCAAGTCGTGTCACATATGCGCGTGTACCAAACCACTGAACACGCGCGCAGATGACCCCGCGACCACCAGAATACACCGACACCCCTGGGAGGTGGTTAGCATAGACCTCATGGGCCACGTAGTCAGCATCTTGAAGAGACGCTACAAGAGTAGTCACAGAGGCGCTTTACAGAAATTCTATTGGGGCCGCGCAGCAGTGCGTCGCACTTACAATTTTCGTAGTCAGAATCTTGAAGAGATGCTAAGTCAAAAATCATAATACAATAGTCAGGGGAATCCCCCTCCGGGAATCAATCTAAAAATAATATAGTAGGTATACGTTATATTACTTCAGCTAAGTACGCACCAGTGAGTACCATACGTGCGATTAGTATATTTTTAGTATTAATCCTCGTCATCAAAACTAGCGTCGTCAATTATTCCGCGAAAGGAAGCGCTATTACATATATTTCCAGTGAGGACACAGTCACAGAACGCAATCACGGAACACACACGCAGAAGAGATGCTACAAAAGTAGTCGCAGAGAAGGTTTATTGATATTCTAATGAGAACGCGCAGCAGTGCGTCGCACTTGCGATTTTCGTAGTCAGCATCTTGAAGTGACACTACAAAAGTAGTCGCAGAGGCGCTTTACAGAAATTCTAGTGAGGGCGCACAGCACTGCGTCGCATTTGCGATTTTCGTAGTCACCATCTTGAAGAGACGCTACTGTAGTGATCCCTCACTAACGCTTATATTTTTGAGTTGTGACGACGTTGCTGTATGTGGTAGGATTTGTATTGACAGAGGTTCAAGTCACAGGTTTCAACAATTAGTTATAATAGTTTATTTAATAAGATAAAGTAATTTGTTACAATAAATGTTATAAAAATTTGTGGACAGCACGTTAAGTTACTGCCCGAGAACTAGTTAAATCTACGTAAGATTACTGGAAATGTACTTAGTCTGGCGGCGGTGTAGAGTGCGCGGACTCTACGACCAGGTAAGTACTACATGTAGGCTATGAGACTAATTCTAATTCTGCTATGGATGGAGACTCGTATATATACCAAGTCTCCCTTACGATTAGGTACACGGTATCGACTTATGAGGTGGATCGAAAGAGCACCGGCGAAGGAGTAACGAGTACCGACGCAGGTGTGAATGTTGTTGCCAAATCCTTGAGTTGAATAGGTACCGGATTATTTGTGATTCTCAGAATCTGGAGACTTGCAACAACAACCAGGCTTGGTGACAAATAGTTGAATAATAAAAATAATAGTAAACTGTCGTCGGTTTACTACACTACAAAAGTAGACGCAGAGGCGCTTTACTGACATTTTAGTGAGGAACCGTAGCAGTGCGTCGCACTTGCGTTTTTTATAGTCAGCATCTTGAAGAGACGCTACAAAAGTAGTAGGAGAGGCGCTTTACAGAAATTTGAGTTTTGATGTTTTTCTTTTTTTTTTATTGGTGAATTCTGATTTTGAATATAATTTGCATCGACAACGAACACCGCAACCACCACGTAGATTCCTGGGTTTTGGTGCCTTTCGGCTACAACTGCGGACCTCACATTAGCGCTGTGCGCTAGTCGAGAGACGCAGAGGTTCACGGACGGCATACCGGCCGCGCGTCGTCTGTGGACCACGAGCACCGGGCGCACACCCGTTCCCACCGAAGTCGGGAGAGATAGCGCCCGTACCGTTGGCTGGGGCGTTCACGTACCCTTCGCCATCCAGGTGGGATCGCAAGCTATCTTCATTGCTTCCCGTTTTTGGTCACGGGCAACCTCCGGTGCATATAGCCCCACCGGTAGGCTGGGTTGGAGCTGAGGAGGGTTCTCACTCGGCATCTTTCCCCTAGACCTAGCTTGGTCTTTTAACCACAAGGTTAGCTCCTGCTAACAGCCACTCCAAAACCAATCCGCCGTCGTCCGCACCCTGACCGAGGTCAGTGCGCGACCGCCGTGTGGGGGCACGGCGACAATTACTCAGAACCGCGGGGCCCCCCCACATCCCGAAGTACGGTTCTCGCCCCCTTTAGGAAGGCCCATCAATGGTGGGATGGTCGGACCGAGCTTCGTCGGCCGGGGCCTCGGCTGTGATCCTTCCAAGATTCAGGTCGTGTGCCATAGGCTCACGGTGGGCCTTTACCAGCAGCGTTCGCCGCAGGGCGATCTTTTTGATCATCGATCCGTTCTTTGCTTAAGACTTTCCCGAGCAAAAGTTCGGAAAGCCTCGTAAGTCGTCTTGTTTTTCAGAATGGCCCCTTCATATGGTGGCCACGGACTTTGTTCTTGTTGGAGTTTACTTTTTAGGAGTTCTCTCTGGATTTTGGTTCTTGGGCAGGCGAGAAGAACGTGCTTGACTGTTTCGCTGCCATTTCCACAAACACATCCCGGAGCCGGTACTAAGTTGAACGAGTGGAGCTTTCCTCGGAAGTCTCCGTGTCCAGTAAGCATTTGGCTCGAACCAAGTCCGATATATTTTTGTCGTACTAGATAACTTCTCCCGATTTGTCCGTCTATACCCAGTGAAGAAGGCCACCGCTGTCGCGGTAACCAATCGCATGATTGATGGTGAAAACGCATCGCCTAAATTCCTCCGTCGACAAATGTATACAGAAATTCTTCTTGCTATACGAAGGGCCCTACGTGATCACCAGCCGTCGTCAAGACAATGCATATACTCTGGCAGATCCAAACACCAACAGAACTATTGGGACTTACAATATTGTCCACCTCCGTCCGTTCTACGAACCGATCAGTTCACCATTGCAGCAGGCTGAAGTCATTGTTAGCACTCAGGTATCATAAGAATGGATCGAACACATCTCTCGTATGAAATTCCCGTCAATTATTATTACCGATTATTATTTAAGTTTGCGTTCAAACTTCGTCATCCATGAAAGCTCTCTCCGATGTATCGACTTTTCATGGGGGGGGGGGTTTCTGTGACGTCCAACGCAAACTAATATTATTATAATTTATAATTGTACTAGCAGGTACCGTAGGAGCGCGAAATGCGACGATATAGATAAGAAATACTATCCGCGCGCGCCTCAGTCTCCACCGATCCAATACTGCACCACCGTTCCGGCAGTCACACACACGCTCCCCTCCTAGTACCCACGGCCCAGAGTACCGGCCACTCATGTTAGCTGTACGTATGTGACCCCCTCCCTCACCTGTCGTGTTCCGTGCCACCAAATATCGCAAAGTACTGACCGACACCAGCAAAAGCCACCACTACCTTTTTCCCCGTCTGAGCTCCCGGTACCATGAGCGAGTAGCAAGCGTTTCACTGATGCGCCGAAGGGCGGCACAGGAAACACACTATTTTACTGGTAACGTTTTGGTACATCTTTATTATTATTCTCACCGTGGCCGGTACTTTTAGGGTATTATTACGATATTATTATTATTATATTATTATTATTATACTTATTATTATTATAGTACATTATTGTTGTCCTCCCACCGGTAAACCGCTCCGTCGGAGCCGTGTGGTGAGTAATGTTTATATTTTATATTATGATTATTAAAATGTATTATTATTATCTTTATAATTTACTTTGACCGAGTTTTATGCCTTCCGCTTTCTCGGCACCAACTTCAATCCTAAGTTTATTCAAATAAACTTATATTTATATATTTTTCCCCAAATTGAGGTGTTATTATTTCACCGTCGGTCACCTTTCCTATAACTGGGTCAAATGTATTCCCGTTCTTAGATATTAAAAAAAAATCCACGGCACTCCAGCTTTCAGGTCTCGGTCCCTGGTTGGCGACCGTGAAATGTTCGAGGCGGCCACATGACTCTCGAGAACATGACAAATATGATCGAGAAGTCACAGGTTGCTTTGATTGGTGTTGCATCTGCACTTGAGCCAAATGGCACTGTATAAGTGGGTTTCACCCCACCCTTTAGAGTCATAATTCGGCTTTCTCGGAACAAACTTCAATCCAAAATTTATTCAAATAAACTTATATTTATATATTTTTCCCCAAATTGAGGTGTTATTATTTCACCGTCGGTCACCTTTCCTATTACTGGGTCAAATGTATTCCCGTTCTTAGATATTAAAAAAAAATCCACGGCACTCCGGCTTTCGGGTCTCGGTCCGTGGTTGGCGACCGTGAATTGTTCAAGGCGGCCACATGACTCTCGAGAACATGACAAATATGATCGAGCAGTCACAGGTTTCTTTGAATGGTGTTGCATCTGCACTTGAGCCAAATGGCACTGTATAAGTGGGTTTCACCCCACCCTTTAGAGTCATAATTTGGCTTTTTGCCATTGAGAATTTTAGGCCGAACTTGTTTGACCAGTTTGTTAGTTGGTCAAAATATTGCATTAGTCTTTTTCTTCTTGTTTCTAACCTTGCGCCGCCGACAGCGAGTGCTATGTCGTCTGCGTAGGCAATCATGTGTGATTGATGTCCCACGGACTTGAATGCGTCTGACATCCTAACCTTACCTTCTCTGCAACTACTTTTGTAGCGTCTCTTCAGCGTGTGTGTTCCGTGAGTGCGTTCTGTAACTGTGTCCTCACTAAAAATATATGTAATAGTGCTTCCTTTCGCGGAATAATTGACGACGCTAGTTTTGAGGACGAGGATTAATACTAATAATATACTAATCGCACGTATGGTACGCACTGGTGCGTACTTAGCTGAAGTAATATAACGTATACCTAATATATTGAATAGTCTGTATAATATTGTAAATATTACTTAATTTGAGTGTTGATGTTTTTTTTTTTTTTTATTGGTGAATTCTGATTTTGAATATAATTTGCATCGACAACGAACACCGCTGCCACCAGTTGTTGGGTTCCCTCTTCATTTATGTCCGTTGTTGGTTTGTAGGTTCGTCTTCGATGTGGAAAAAACTATATTATTTTTAGATTGATTCCCGGAGGTTGATTCCCCGAACAGTTGTATTATGATTTTTGACTTAGCGTATCTTCAAATGCTGACTACGAAAATTGCAAGTGCGACGCACAACTGAGCGTCCTCACTAGAATTTCTGTAAAGCGCCTCTGGGACTACTCTTGTAGCGTCTCTTCAAGATGCTGACTACGAAAATCGCAAGTGCGACGCACTGCTGCGCGTCCTCACTAGAATTTCAGTAAAGCGCCTCTGTGACTACTCTTGTAGCGTCTCTTCAAGATGCTGACTACAAAAATCGCAAGTGCGACGCACTGCTGCGCGTCCTCACTAGGATTTCAGTAAAGCGCCTCTGCGACTACTTTTGTAGCGTCTCTTCAAGATGCTGACTACGAAAAATGCAAGTGCGTTGCACTGCTGCGCGTCCTCACTAGAATTTCAGTAAAGCGCCTCTGCGACCACTTTTGTAGCGTCTCTTCAAGATGCTGACTACGAAAATCGCAAGCGCGACGCACTGCTGCGCTTTCTCACTAGAATTTCAGTAAAGCGCCTCTGCGACTACTTTTGTATTGTCTCTTCAAGATGCTGACTACGAAAATCGCAAGTGCAACGCACTGCTGTGCGTCCTCACTAGAAATTGTGTAAAGCGCCTCTGTGACTACTCTTGTAACGTCTCGTCAAGATGCTGACTACGAAAATCGCAAGTGCGACGCACCGCTGCGCGTCCACACTAGAATTTGAGTAAAGCGCCTCTGCGACAACTTTTGTAGCGTCTCTTGAAGATGCTGACTACGAAAATCGCAAGCGCGACGCACTGCTGCGCTTTCTCACTAGAATTTCAGTAAAGCGCCTCTGCGACTACTTTTGTATTGTCTCTTCAAGATGCTGACTACGAAAATCGCAAGTGCAACGCACTGCTGTGCGTCCTCACTAGAAATTGTGTAAAGCGCCTCTGTGACTACTCTTGTAACGTCTCTTCAAGATGCTGACTACGAAAATCGCAAGTGCGACGCACCGCTGCGCGTCCTCACTAGAATTTCAGTAAAGCGCCTCTGCGACAACTTTTGTAGCGTCTCTTCAAGATGCTGACTACGAAAAATGCAAGTGCGACGCACTGCTGCGCGTTCTCATTAGAATATCAATAAACCTTCTCTGCGACTACTTTTGTAGCGTCTCTTCTGCGTGTGTGTTGCGTGTGAGTGCGTTCTGCCGACTGTGTCCTCACTGGAAATATATGTAATAGCGCTTCCTTTCGCGGAATAATTGACGACGCTAGTTTTGATGACGATGATTAATACTAAAAATATACTAATCGCACGTATGGTACACACTGGTGCGTACTTACGGGGTTGACGAAAGTCCACCTTGACGTGGTGACCTCGCCCGACCGGACACCTGTCCGGCGCTAAGAGACTTTCAACTATCTGGAGTAGGCCGACTCCGGGCATCTAACCTAGGCATGAAAATGCAACCTCCAGTCCAGCCCGCCGACGGCCAGAGGGAACAGGGCTATTAGAGGGCGATCCCCTCAAAAATCCAAATATGAACACACCTAACACAAATGACGATGTTACTGGTACAGAGGCCTCGGAAACCTCAGACCCATTAGATGTGGGTGAGCTCGCCACATCGGTCGTTATCAATAGCTCGGACAATGCGAGCATGAAATCGGACAAGGAAAAATTTGAGATAACGGAAACGAACATAATAGATATCCAATCCAAACTGGATTGGATAAACAAATTCTTTCAAGAAGATATATATTGGCCAAAATTGTCTTTTTCATGTCATAATAAGATTAACGACCAAAATCGTGGTAAAATAATTAAAGAAATAGAATGCATTATCAATAGGATACTATTTCTTAATAAGTACAAAAAGACAGAACCTTGTACTTACCTAGAACCAGTTGAGGAAAAAATTGATAAAGCAATTTTAGATCTTGGCCAATTAGCGGTTGAAGGTCTAAAAAAGAAAAACAGATTCCATGTTCATGACCTCTCAAGAGAAATAAAGCACTTTCTTGAAGTGGCTCAGCTAATCCTGAGCGACAACATGTATGGTGAATTATCTGAAGATGAACAGCTAAGAATTCTGCGTAACTTGAACCTATCCCAGGCTCGCTGCTCTAATATATAGTCGGCCTCGTTACGATCTGTGATAGAGTTACTACGATCGTACGCAATATCGTGATCTCTACACGCCGAGTCCAAGGGGTTGATTCCTTTATCTCCGTGAGCTAAACGTTTTTTCAAATTTGTTCCCGGTCCACAATATTGATAACCTACACAGATACATCATAGTTTAAATGAATTAAAAATAATCACCAAAACTTACCGGGCACGTGAATCTCGAGTGGTAATTTGTTTATAAGCGTGTTGATGAGGCCGCCTCCCTTATTCTTGTTGTTTCTTCGTACGAGTGACATTGTGTACTGATTACATTCTCATTGCAACAAAGATATTTATATATAAAAATGAAATTAATTGAACAAAAACTAAAACTTGCAGTTGAAAACGTGGACCCGCCTACATCGATTCAGAACTATAGACATGGAACGCTTCTCCCCAATACGATACGAGCGCTTATTGTCGGTCCTTCGGGCTGCGGAAAAACCAATTTAATTTTCGCTTTACTAACCAATATAAACGGAATAAGATTTCATAACGTTTACATATATTCTAAAACATTGGATCAACCGAAATATAAAATGTTGAGTGATATTTTATCAGGAATTGATGGAGTACAATTATTTACGTTCTACGAAAATGAACAAGTTATTGAACCCGAGAAAGCCTTACCAAACTCTGTGTTTATTTTCGACGATATTATTTCAGAAAACCAAAAAATCGCTAGAACATACTTTTCCAGAGGTCGACATAATTTAGTGGATGTTTGCTACCTGGCTCAGAGCTATTCAAAAGTACCTAAACAACTTTTGCGTGACAACGCTAATTTTATTGTATTATTTAAACAAGATGAAACTAATTTAAAACATGTTTACATGGAGCATTGCTCTGGCGATATGACGTATACTGAGTTTAAAGACTTTTGTACGACATGTTGGCGTAAAGGGAGATTTGAGTTTATCGTAATTAATAAAGACTGCGAACGCGACGACGGTCGATATCGTCACGGGTTCGACACATTTGTCGTTATATAAACCAACGTTTTTATAAAACTTCGTCATTTGCAAACATGGCTGGTAATGGTGAAGTACTCGGAGAATTGATTAAAGCCAAAGAAAACATTAAACGCAAGTATACAGCATTAAAACACGGTAAAGCCGATATTCGTTCATTGGTACCAGAAACATTATACCCGATTATCGAACCATTGAAAGAAATTAAGCGAAATAAACCGCCAACATTTCAACCTCAAATCGCAGAACTCGATTATAAACGAAACAGGAGACACTTTAGATTCTGAAATTTTATTAGACTTTTTAGATTCTTCCAATAGAGACAAAAATTATGGGCCTAAAACACAATCAAACGGCGCTATACATTTAGGTAAAAAAGAAATTAAACTTACTGACAAGACGTTGACTATCGAAGATACTTCATACCCGCTAACGCGAGGTCTTAGCAGTTTGATATTTTCGAAAATCCCGAAATCATACACCGCAGACGATTTGAACACATATAAAACTATATTAATTCAAACATCAGCACATTTAACATTAGACGAGAAAAAAATTAAAAAAGGTGGAAATAAATTCACTGATATAATCAAACCATTGTTCGCATCCGGTAGTGGTATATCTGTAAAACTGCAAAAGCATAATTTAGTTTATTGGAACGACCCTAACGAGTTGGTTAGTCGCTTACGGTTACTTTTGGCCTCTCAAGCTGCTGGTAATACAGGTGTTTCCAACGAAAAACTTTCAATTTACGAAGAATTGCTTGAAGCAGACTTAATAAAACGTATTCCAAATGTCTAAACGCGATATAGCAATCGAACTACATAAACCTACCAGAAAAAATTATACGAGGCGAAGAGTTAATGTGTATGGTAAAAACGATCTATGGCAGGCCGATTTGGTTGAAATGATACCATATTCGAAAATAAATAAAGGTTATAAATATTTTCTAACGGTCATAGATTGTTACACGAAGCTAGCATTTTCTAAACCTTTAAAGTGTAAATTAGCTAAAGAAGTTTCAAATGCAATGTCAAAAATACTACTCAAGCGCTCACCAAAACTATTACAGGTAGATAACGGCAAAGAATTTTACAATGCAACATTCGATGCGTTGATGAAGAAACATAATATACACAAATATTCTACGTATAGTACAACGAAAGGGTGTATCGTAGAACGCTTCAACAAAACTCTTAAGGGAAAAATGTATAGGGAATTCACTGCACGAGGCTCACACGAATGGGTTTCTATTTTACCAAAGTTGGTTGATGAATACAATAATTCAAAACACAGAACAATATCTATGACACCAATACAGGCCGATGCAAATCCTTCATCAGTGGAATTAAAACAGCGCAAAATTATTAACGTAAAAATTAAATTCAACGTTGGCGATTATGTTCGCGTTAGTACATATAAAGGCGTATTTACAAAAGGATATTTACCGAACTGGTCCACGGAAATATTTAAAATTATAAAAATTAATAAAACGTTACCCGTTACATATCAATTACAAGATTATAATGGAAAACCGATCGCTGGTTGTTTTTACTCTGAAGAAATATTAAAAACAAATTATCCAAACGATTTTTTAATAGAGAAAATAATTCGTAGGAAGGGGAAACAGATATTGGTAAAATGGGTGGGGTTTGACAATACGCACAATAGCTGGATTTATACCCGTGATGTTAAAAAATAATTTCAGTCGCTCTACAGACATGAACGTGTTTGGTAGTTCTCGGGATAGTGAAACAAAAAAATTTATTTCAAATCTCGAACATTCGCTCAAAACGTATTCGTCCAAATTGGTTAAATTAAAGAGTTTGTATCACGGTTTATCATTGGAATACGGAGATGTGGAGTATACAGAGATACAAAAAATATTTGATTCGTTCAAATTCAGTAGAATTTACGTCAAAGGTTTGCACAAACAACGGATTATCAACGAGTTTATGCCGCACGCCACCGTCTTTGACATGGAAAACTGGGAAAATTGTCCTCGGCTTCGTGAATTGAACGAAGAAACACTACCATGTTGTATTTTTCATATGGAGTTTAATCCAAAACAATGTACATCGTATAAAGTATTTGCATTAAAAAAATGGTATCTTGATAATGTTTAAGATTATAATAATATTTTTTTAATTAATAAACAATAATAATAATATTTGAACATTGGTTTATTTATTTTTTCCTATGTTTAAGGAGGTTTAATTAAAAAAAAAATCACAGATATATACAATAATATTTGAACATTGGTTTATTTATAAGGTATAATTAAAAAAAAATCACAGATATATACAATAATATTTAAACATTGGTTAATTTATAAGGTATAATTTAAAAAATCACAGATATATACAATAATATTTAAACATTGGTTTATTTATAAGGTTTAATTTAAAAAAAAATCACAGATATATACAATAATATTTGAACATTGGTTTATTTATAAGGTATAATTTAAAAAAAATCACAGATATATACAATAATATTTAAACATTGGTTAATTTATAAGGTATAATTTAAAAAATCACAAATATATACAATAATATTTGAACATTGGTTTATTTATAAGGTATAATTTAAAAAAAATCACAGATATATACAATAATATTTAAACATTGGTTAATTTATAAGGAATAATTTAAAAAATCACAGATATATTACACAATAATATTTAGTTCTACAAGTACCCCCATGGTAACGTTTCTATTACGTCACCGGTCGAATACATAACCATACGTTTATCGTATTCCATTTTAAACGTCTTTGATGTAATTATTGTCACTAATTCCTTAGTTTTTGAATTTCGTGTTATTTGTTGAAATCGCAGTTCTATGTCCCTTATTTCATCGTTCATTATTTTTCTCATACTGTCCATATTTAATTTTTGAATATTTTCGTAACCAAGTGTAAATCCTTTTATTTTTGTCGTTGTCCGATTTTCAATATCTGTGTGCGCTATACTTTTAGGGCCTGTAGATACCCAGTCGGTTATATGTATACCTGGTCCTAATTCATCCGTCCACTCACCTAGCATACACCCCGTCTTCACTTCGACATCATCGTAAATATAAAACACACTATCTGTATCGTAATATACGACTTTCTCGCCGAGATTATCTAACATGGTATATAATCTTAATCTAGCATTCGATGTTGTGAATGCAGCTACGTATATATTAGTATTATATTCGTGCCCGACGTATTCATTAATTTTTTTATACGACACTTCCACTAAATCGTCAGTCAAAAAAACTATGTTTTCAGTTTCCAATTTACTGTCCAACAATACTTGGTACCACCTGTCCGGTTTTGATATTATTTTGGTTTTCGTCTGATTAGGCCTTTGTCCAAACTTACCCCAAAACGAATTTAGACATATTTTAGCAAGTGCTCTTAATCCAGGATTTTCTTTTATATTTTCAATGTCCATATCGATTCCTACTGCATTTTTTACTGCTGAAATATAATCATTAACCGTCCGATAGTCATTTTTCCACGAGCTTGTTTCTAACTTAATTTTTAAAAATCGCTTAATATACTCCTTAAATAATGTGTTGGATTTTTTTTCAAAATGTTGCACTTCATAAATTTTCATGATTTTATATCCTTTTTCTAAAGCTTTTTGTACTTCGTCCGTTGTCCAAGTTCCTATAAGTGCTTTCTGCTCATCGTTGTGTGTACATTGTCTAATTTTATCTAGCTGGCACTGTTTACAAAGTGTAAATATTAATTTATTAGTTTTCACCGGAAGTACGGGATGATATAAATCGGTCGGCGGTAGTATTTTGCATTTGATGAAACCATACCAATTTGATTCCGAGTATTTTTTTATTGATGGATTAAAAAATTGTTTAGGATGACCTACGGGGTAATTGTCATAGTACATTACTGTTGGGTATAAACTACACACATCAATGTATTTAATTTTTTTATTTTTAACCATTAACTTTGTGGCATTGGTCCTTCCTCCGAAAAATGCGTCTCTGGGGTTTAGTGGTTCAATTACATCATTTTGATACTGCATCATTTGTTTGTAATTTTTGTGCTTTTTCCATTTACAACTCCACATCTCTTCAACTTGGTACCCTTTTTGTTTCAAATTAATTGTCCGTCTTATCGTATCATTGTATAAATCAGTCATAGTGTTATTATTAACGGGGTTAATATCGTTAGGATTAAAACACTCCGGACAACCGTGCCAGAAACAGCCATGATATTGGTATACTTTTTTCTCTGTCTCGTCGTAACCGTCTACTCTAGCACCACATATAGTAACTTCTCCACCGTTTAACGCGTGTTTTATATTTTTATTTTCGTTCAATATTTTGCTTTTCAGCCACTTTATCGAATCGTCTGAAAAATTGTCTTTTTTAACATTTTGAACGACTGCTATAGTACCACCGGACAAGTCGCTCTGTCGATAAATGGCCATACAAACACTAGCGATCGTTATATATTTAAAAGGATCAATATTACACACGTCCAAAAATTGTTTTCTCAGCTCCAAACACCCTCTTCGTAATATGTCGACATCCGAATTGCAATATTCTTCCAACTCCAATTGGAAATCAAATACATAATTCTTATTTATCAATTCGTCGTGCCAATTTATAAATACTGCACGGTGTTTCGTCGTCATAGAATTATAACCGTAATGCGTTTTGTCCGGCAAAGGTCCTACATATCTTTGATTTTCCGGCGTATTAAAAAAATGTGGAAAGTACCCTTTTTTTGCTTCTTTAAGTCCAAACGTTTTCGGAAATTCAGATAATTTTGACTGTATAAAATTATGACTATCTATGAATTTAATGTTTAAGCCCCCATATTTTATTTCGAGCATCATAATTTTGGTCCCGTTACGAATTACTTCGTACTTGACGGTTGGCATATTTTTTAAAATGTACTGTATAATGAAATAGGTGTCGTACGCTTTCGAATTATGTGCTATGTAAGTTGTTCCTTTCATTACTTTGCTCAGCGCCCATTTACAAAATTTATCATTGGCCGAACCAGCGTCGTCTGTAGAAAATACATATTTTCGGCCTTCAAAATCGTGAGCAATAACCATATTTGGTATGTGCGTACCGGTATTTTGCTGAGCTTCATAGTCAAAAAATACATAATTTGTCGAAAACGTACAGTTTTTCTGTTTTTCTGTTGATTTTTCGTTACAGATACATGATTCTACACAATGTCCTCCTTTACCGGTTCTCCGTTGCATATAACATTTATGGTCACTAATTCGAATGTTTTCTTGCTTGCAATTATGACATTGTCCATAACCGCAAACACTGATGTGCGTGCGGTCATTCCTCTGTACGACAAAATTACAACCATTACATTTATATTCTTTATCACAAACGTGTTTATGTTTTCTTAAACACTCATTATTAACACAATAACGGTTACACTCGTGACAAAAAACCTACAAACAAACCTAACCCTTGCAGGTAAACAGTCGGTGGACAAATTCTTGCGTTATATTATCATATACGTACAACATTATACACGAATATTTTTTAAATAATTACTTTCTGACGTACACATATTAATTGTATTGTGATAACGCAGGATAGGGTTGTGCTGTGTGGTGTGGTGGTCTGCCGGGGTGGAGTGGTGTCGGCATGGGTGGAGTGGCGGTGGGTGTCTGCCGGGGTAGTGGGGGGGTGGACAGCCGAACATTATACACGAATATTTTTTAAATAATTACTTTCTGACGTACACATATTAATTGTATTGTGATAACGCGTGATAGGGTTGTGCTGTGTGGTATAGCGGGGGTGGAGTGGGGTCGGTCCGGGTGGAGTGGTGATGGTGGCTGTCTGCCGGGTGGAGTGGTGGTCTGCCGGGGTGGAGTGGTGGCGGTCGGTCCGGGTGGAGTGTGTGTGACGGTGGAGTGGTGGTGGTCGGTCCGGGTGGAGTGTGTGTGACGGTGGAGTGGTGGTGGTCAGTCCGGGTGGAGTGGCGGTCGGTCCGGGTGGAGTGGCGGTGGCGGTGGTTTGGGTAGAGTATGTGTGGCGGTGGAGTTTGTGTGGAGTGGAGTGTCGCCTCTATGGACCCACTTACTACTTGTGACCAATTCAATTTCAACTTATATTTAATACACGAAAATTCCGAATATACAAACGCCATAATTTACTGGAAATTAAATAGGAAAAAATAGGGATATTCAATAACAATTGCCATTGGACGCCTGCAGGAATCATAATAGAAACATATACCCCTCGTTAATTCAATAACATAACAATTAACACAGTTTTTCCTGACTTTAATACTAAAGAAGAAAATGTAGACCATTTCTTACACGAATGTTTCGATCGCTTAAAATTATCCCAACAAAATCCTATAGAGAAAAATAAAACCGACAGTAATTTTAAAACAGACAAATCCACAATATGGTACTCAAAATTTTGTCAAGACTGCGAATATTTGTCCACATCCAAGGACATACTAGACGACCAAGATGACAGAGAACAGTATTGGAGCGAGGGGGGAAACGTTATGTTTTGCGAAATATGCGGAAACTACATAAGGAAATATCGGAACCGGCCTATACAAGAAGACGAGAAAGCCATAGAAACCAAAAACCAGCTTATTCAACACAAAAATGAAATCAAAATCAACAATCAAAATATAAGCGTAGATTCAGATACTGAACGAAAACAAAGTGTTGTCCATAAAAATAAAATTAGACGGCAACGAACAAAATGCAATTATAGACACAGGCTCAAATATATCATGTATAGATTATTCCCTAATAAAAAATAAACAAGTCACTAAACCCAAAGACCAAATAACTATAACAGGCGCTGGCAACAACGAACTGATACAAATAGGAACAACAGAATTAACAATTACAATCAACGCACGCCAATATCAAATCAAAGTATACGTCGTTGAAGGACTAAATTGTAAATTACTATTAGGAAACGATTTTAATATTAGATACAACCTAATAGTCGATTTTAAAAATAAAAACATACAAATCGATAATAATTCTATAAAAATGGACGAAATATGGTACGAACATAATGTAAATCACAACTTAAACATTTGTACAACTGAAAGCATCACAAGTGCAACCAACATTAATAAAAATAAAATTAAAATTATATCTAACGAAAATATTACCATACCTCCTAAGACTAGGTCAAAATTAAAAGTGTCCACAAAAATGCAAGACAAGCAAATACAATATATAATAAAACCAACTGAGCGCCTACAAAATAATAAAAAAATAACTTTAGAAACAACATTATTAAATAGTGATGACGAAGTCATATTATACAATTTCTCCAATACCTATAGTAATATACCAAGAAACATGATTATAGCAATTGCCACTGAATTAAATACGATTGAACGCGATAAATACGAAATAAAAAATATTAATTCAGACAATAAAATTATTAATATAGAAAAAATAATAGTAACAAAAATAACAGAAGTAACGGATAAACAAGGTACAATAATAAAAATACCTAACGAACTTAGCTATGAACAACGTATAAAGACACAAACACCAATAAACAAATTCAAGCGTTTATTCACCTCAGACCCTTTAGACTTAGGATGCGCACAAGTAGAACCATGTGAAATTAAATTTAAAACAGACAAATCAACATTTCAACCACCGTAATTAATTAAAGAAATCCGGGAAGGTTTCGAAAATCTTATAAATTTTATCAAGTCCCTTGAATAATTTTTCTGAATATAACTTTAAACAAAAACACAAGATTTAATATAACTGTACAAATTTAACTTTCCTCAAGATTTTATAACATGTAATACCTTTTACCTACCACTCAACAAGCCACCGTCGTAGACCAGCAGACCGCTCCGGCCGCCAACGTTCTTTCATACGATTTCTACGGATTCATCATCAACCATCATTCTCCATTACGTCCCGGACCTGCAAATTGCAACACTGTCCACGACGAAAATTTTTCACGCAACCTCACCAACCTCATGTTTAGTATCATCTTTTATTCGTTTTCACGACACTGAATTTTCTTTTCGGTTGTTGTGTACGACTATATGATGAGGACACCGCCATGGGCCACCGATGGCCGAAAGGCCAATCCACTGTACACACTACCACTTTAAGTCAACTTCTCAAGCCGGCTGTCACCCACGTTATAGTTATATAATATATATATATATGCATTATATAATGATTTTAAATCAACGAACAAATTTAATTTAACTACCTTAAAAATTTAATATTTCTCCAGAATTTTATAATATGTAATACCCTTTTAAGAACAAATATGTAATTTAGCACCAGATTAGTAAAATCAATAGCAAGACATTAGCAGATTTTATACTAACTAAACTATTGTAATAGTATAATAAAACAAATTACATTTAAGGAAAAATAATAAAATATTAAAAACATGTTACAAAAGTAAAAAAAACAAAAGAATAGAATGTATTTTCAGCATAATCAAAAATTCACGAGTCAACGAGTAGCAACAATCTTCTGAGACAAAGGGCGAATATAATATTTTCAAAGTAGACAATAAGCATTAAACCAAAAATTATAGAAACAATAGCAAATAAAATTGTTCCATACGAAGACACGAAAAAGACACAGTCCAAACAGAAATTTGAAAAGCAGAAATATAGATATAAGAATAAAAATTACAAATCAAATTCGACAAAACGAAAACAAGCAAGATAATATTCAAATACTTACCTTATGAAATACAAGAAGAGAAGAAGAATTAACTACCACAGAATCAAAGAATGAAATACCATAGAAAAACAACGAACATTTATTGCTATTTGTCGAAATAAAAATATTATACTTCAAACTGTGAACAATCTCTAAGAAAACATTTTTCCACAAAAGGACCAATCAATACATTTTTATAACCTTACATTCATATTTATTTATTTTTTTTTAGGCACGCATTATATAATTAATTATTAAATAGTAAGATTAAATTAACATTTAAGCATAATTTTATAGTCAACGACGCAAATAAGCCGAGACAGTAACCTAGTAATTATATAAGTTTAGTATTTAATTTTGTAATAAGACATTTTTATGTAGCAATAGCATTAAAAAATGAGGGCATTTTTTCCAAAAAACAACGGGCACTGTCGTATATTGCAGACAGTCGTCAAAATAATATTATTTTATATATATGTAATATAGGTGGGAATATTTCAAATTGTAAATTATTGACATAGGTCAGGCCAGCGAAGCAATAATGTGCTGAGCCGACAATAATATTTTCTATATAACACCGCCGTACGTGCAGGCACAGCCCCCCGTTGTCGTTGAGTGATTCAGCGAGAACGTAGCTACGATGTGCGTCTGAAACGCCGATCGTAGTACGGGCTAGGCGATCTGAATTTGCTAAGTGTTTTATTTATGTTTGTTTTAAATACAATAAAAGTGTTTCCGACCTGAAAACCCGAGTTAAACATTATTTTAGTCATTATTACGTTCTTACCTTTTATAGGAACAGCGCCGGGATATACGTACTATGTGTCAATGAAGTTTTATTAAACTGAATAGTGCCAAGGTATATGTAATCTTTGAGTCATTTCAACTAGATAGGAACGAACTAAGAATTGACAAGCGCCTACCATCGTACCTCAACGAGTTAACAGTGCCATTATAATTAACTTTAGAGAGTGTCATTAACTAGAGAATACGAGGGTAAGGCGATAGTTGGTTTACCGCGTATTGTCTAATACGGGTGATACCACAGCATCTTGAAGAGACGCTACAATAGTAGTCGCAGAGGCGCTTTACTGAAATTCTAGTGAGGACGCGCAGCAGTGCGTCGCACTTGCAATTTTCGTAGTCAGCATCTTGAAGAGACGCTAAGTCAAAAATCATAATACAACAGTCAGGGGAATCAATCTCCGGGAATCAATCTAAAAATAATGTAGTTTTTTCCACATCGAAGACGAACCTACAAACCCACAACGGACATAAATGAAAAGGGAACGCAACAACTGGTGGCAGCGGTGTTCGTTGTCGATGCAAATTATATTCAAAATCAGAATTCACTAATAAAAAAAAAAAAAAACATCATAACTTAAATTAAGTAATATTTACAATATTATACAGACTATTGGGTATTATATTAATATATTAGGTATACGTTATATTACTTCAGCTAAGTACGCACCAGTGCGTACCATACGTGCGATTAGTATATTATTAGTATTAATCCTCGTCATCAAAACTAGCGTCGTCAATTATTCCGCGAAAGGAAGTGCTATTACATATATTTTTAGTGAGGACACAGTCACAGAACGCACTCACGGAACACACACGCTGAAGAGACGCTACAAAAGTAGTTGCAGAGAAGGTAAGGTTAGGATGTCAGACGCATTCAAGTCCATGGGATATCAATCACACATGATTGCCTACGCAGACGACATAGCACTCACTGTCGGCGGCGCAAGGTTAGAAACAGTAAGAAAGAGACTAATGCAATATTTTGACCAACTAACAAACTGGTCAAACAAGTTCGGCCTAAAATTCTCAATGGCAAAAAGCCAAATTATGACTCTAAAGGGTGGGGTGAAACCCACTTATACAGTGCCATTTGGCTCAAGTGCAGATGCAACACCAATCAAAGCAACCAAGACAGTAAAATACCTTGGAATCATTATAGACCCGAGACGATCATTCAGAGATCACGTAGACGGTATCTCAGACAAGTTCAAGGAAATGTTTACACGTCTACGCTCCATGACATCAGCCAACTGGGGGGTAGAACAGAGCACGTCATTGGTAATATACAAAGCGGTTTTCCTGCCAAGAATTACCTATGCTGCCTCCATATGGCAGAAAGCACTAGAGCTTAAATGCTCAATTAAAACGCTTGGGAGCACCCAACGAGACGCCCTACGTGCCATAACTGGCGCATATAGGACAACGTCCACAGCCGCTCAACAAGTCATATCAGGGCAATTACCACTGGACTTAGAAGTGAAACGCTTCGTCTTTCAAAGAAAATTGAAGACAAATGATATATCATACCAAGAATATGAACGGAATCTACAGGATCTGTTAGAGGTCTGGCAAGAAAGATGGAATAATCAGGACAAAGGTGAGTGGACCTTTCAACTCATTCCGGACGTAAGAATCCGGTATGGATTACCACTTACAATGGACCACTACACGAGCCAAATGCTTACTGGACACGGAGACTTCCGAGGAAAGCTCCACTCGTTCAACTTAGTACCGGCTCCGGGATGTGTTTGTGGAAATGGCAGCGAAACAGTCAAGCACGTTCTTCTCGCCTGCCCAAGAACCAAAATCCAGAGAGAACTCCTAAAAAGTAAACTCCAACAAGAACAAAGTCCGTGGCCACCATATGAAGGGGCCATTCTGAAAAACAAGACGACTTACGAGGCTTTCCGAACTTTTGCTCGGGAAAGTCTTAAGCAAAGAACGGATCGATGATCAAAAAGATCGCCCTGCGGTCTGAGCGGTATTAGAATAAGCCCGCAGTCTCACCCGCTTGTCGTAAGAGGCGACTAAAGGGAAGGCCAGTCGGGGCCGGCGTCTGGGACGCGGACACACCGAAACCTCCGGGCACTAGGGTGTTGGGGGTCTTGACTGCAACCTCGAGAAGAGCGGGTCGATCACTTCGGTGATGCCTCTGGGAGGCGTGGCTAAGGCTACCGAGCCTCTAACTCGGGGGTCGCGGCCACCGCGCCGGCGGCGAACGCTGCTGGTAAAGGCCCACCGTGAGCCTATGGCACACGACCTGAATCTTGGAAGGATCACAGCCGAGGCCCCGGCCGACGAAGCTCGGTCCGACCATCCCACCATTGATGGGCCTTCCTAAAGGGGGCGAGAATCGTACTTCGGGATGTGGGGGGGCCCCGCGGTTCTGAGTAATTGTCGCCGTGCCCCCACACGGCGGTCGCGCACTGACCTCGGTCAGGGTGCGGACGACGGCGGATTGGTTTTGGAGTGGCTGTTAGCAGGAGCTAACCTTGTGGTTAAAAGACCAAGCTAGGTCTAGGGGAAAGATGCCGAGTGAGAACCCTCCTCAGCTCCAACCCAGCCTACCGGTGGGGCTATATGCACCGGAGGTTGCCCGTGACCAAAAACGGGAAGCAATGAAGATAGCTTGCGATCCCACCTGGATGGCGAAGGGTACGTGAACGCCCCAGCCAACGGTACGGGCGCTATCTCTCCCGACTTCGGTGGGAACGGGTGTGCGCCCGGTGCTCGTGGTCCACAGACGACGCGCGGCCGGTATGCCGTCCGTGAACCTCTGCGTCTCTCGACTAGCGCACAGCGCTAATGTGAGGTCCGCAGTTGTAGCCGAAAGGCACCAAAACCCAGGAATCTACGTGGTGGTTGCGGTGTTCGTTGTCGATGCAAATTATATTCAAAATCAGAATTCACCAATAAAAAAAAAGAAAAACATCAAAACTCAAATTAAGTAATATTTACAATATTATACAGACTATTTAATATATTTGGTATACGTTATATTACTTCAGCTAAGTACGCACCAGTGCGATTAGTATATTATTAGTATTAATCCTCGTCATCAAAACTAGCGTCGTCAATTATTCCGCGAAAGGAAGCGCTATTACATATATTTTTAGTGAGGACACAGTTACAGAACGCACTCACGGAACACACACGCTGAAGAGACGCTACAAAAGTAGTTGTAGAGAAGGTTTATTGAAATTCTAGTGAGGACGCGCAGCAGTGCGTCGCACTTGCGATTTTCGTAGTCAGCATCTTGAAGAGACGCTACAAAAGTAGTCGCAGAGGCGCTTTACTGAAATTCTAGTGAGGACTCGCAGCAGTGCGTCGCACTTGCAATTTTCGTAGTCAGCATCTTGAAGAGACGCTAGTAGTATGTATATGTATGTCCTGGCGCAGTTCATATTATATCAATAAAAGATCATAAAGAAAACAATGTGTAAAAAGATCAGAAAATCTAAACGCAATAATAATTAAAATATTTTTCGCAAAATGTATGATATTAATAATTAAAAAAATATTTTTCACAAAACTTATTAAATGCAATAATAATTAAAATATTTTTCACAATACTTATGAAATTAATTAATTAAATTCCAAATGAAATATTTCTTAAAATATTTTTTAAGAAAATCTAAATGCAATAATAATTAAAATATTTTTTAATAGAATTGTTCTGTTCTCAATAAAAATGTATTAAAATACGTTGGAGTAGCCCACCTCTTTCTAATCTTTTTAATTTTGATTTCTAATTAGTGTATTGAGATGGTTTACAAAATCATTTCTATATATATTTATTTTATAATGTCCCCAAGCTAATGTATCAATACCATTTTCCAAAATAAATCTTTTATCATCATAAACACTTAAAGCTTTTTTGTTTTGTTCTACAGTAAAAATATCATGTTTCTTAGTTCTAAATAAATTTTGTTTAACATATTTTGATTTTTTTGTTAGTAAACAATTTTCAAAATCATTAAAACATATTTTATTTTCTACAACATTTTTTTTAACACCTTTAGCTTTTTTAATTTCTTTTCAGTATCTAAGATTCGATGTGAATATAATTTGGATCTTAAACCTATAAATTCAGTCATAATTTTTCCATTCAATCATCTTTAAACTTGCCTAATACTTTTTTGTTAACTAAAGGTAAACCATAAATATTATCTTTTGGATAATCTGAAGTGTCAAAATGATCTAACATAATTTTCATATCTTGATAAAAATCATTAGTATTTATTTCTGATATAAGTGAATCTGTATCTGTATATAACAATCTAACTCTATTTCCACATTTTTGCTTAATTATATTATAATAAAAATCATACATTAACATTTTAGATAAATCTAAAATACACATTCCTAAATATATTGGTTGTTTGAAAGTTATTTCACATCTTTTCATATGTACAGCAGCTAAATTTTCTGAAAAATTGTTCTTCGATCAAAATTTGGTTTTGCAATTAATTTTTCTAGTTGGACTGCATTAGAACATAATCTTATATCAACATGATTTCGAACATTCATCATAGTACGTCCATAACCACTGTTGTTCATTAATTTGAAATATTCTTTTTCAAACTCATTCTTAGCTTCTGATCTGTGATTAGTATTAAAATTAATATAAACTTTTAACCAAGGAGATTGACTAAATTCTAAAACTCTGTGAATTTTCTCTATTTTTAAACCTAATTTAATGTATAATAATTTTAGTGTTTCAAATGTATTATAAATTTTTTCTTATCATACAAGTTGTTAATAATTTTGGGAGTTGTTTGTCATTAAAATGTCTTTCCGGTGCTAAAGGAAAATCTGAATGTAGATCACGAAGTTCTTCAAGATAAGTTAAATCGACTTCTAAAATATAACCTTTAGATGATTTGTCAGAAATATTCATTACATCAAAATCATTCAGATTATCAACCCATTTGAAATCTGCAGTAGGTAAATATTTACTCATTGCCCACCCATAAAGATTATTTGCATCCAAGTATTCTAAAAATATTGATTCATCCTTTTTTTTAAATTTATTTCCCATATATTTATTATTTGCTTTTGAATATCTTTGACTACATTGAGATAAACCACCTCTGATTCCATTTTGAAACATCATAATTTGGTCGACATCTGTTAATAAATCTAATTTTACGTTTGTCATTCTTAACATGCAATCCCATGCAAATCCTGGCGTTGTGTAATACCACATAGGATCTAATTTATAATTTTTTAAAGAAATATCTCTAAAATTTTCTATTATATCTGTTAACAATAAAACATCAATTGTATTATATAAACTAGTGAATTCACGCATATTTTGTATATTAAAAACTTTCCAAATTTTTTGTGAGTTTTCATATTCCTCTTTAGTTATATTTTTATCAGTGAGAGAACTATAAAATTTTTCAATAGGAGGTAAACATGTTTCATTGAGTTTTTCTTCATAATCCATATACTCATAGGGATAAGCTAACTTTCTAGTAACTAAATCTAAATGTCCTTCAGGAAAATATTTACTAAGTTCTTTAAATTTATTTTTTAAATTTAATTTTGAATCATTTCTTAAATTATTTGTTAACTTTTCTAAAGAACTAGATACAAATTTGAATGAATCTATAAATCTTAATTCTGTAGATATTTTTATGTCTTTACCATTCCTAGTTACTACACGTGATATCACTTTTGAAAAAGAAATATATTTTTCCTCATTATTTGCGAGCAATTTTATTCTTTCATTATCGTTCCCAAATTATTTTAAGTTTATCTTCATACAATTTAAATTTTTTAACATCATCAGTATTTTTATAATAATCAATAGTGTCTTTAATTATTTTAAGTTTATCAAATTTTATCATATAATTCAGAAATAAGTATTTCTTCATCTTTCATACATTCATAAAATACTTGAGCTACGTTTGGACCAGAATAGTCTACAGGAGGTTTATAATCACCATTACTATATTTAATATAATAACAAAAATTATTAGTTATATGTTTCTGATAACATTTTGTAAAAGACTCTGTATCATTTGGTTGACAAGTATATATTGGTTGAAGTGTACATTCAAAGTCAGCATAAATCACAAAAGGGACTCTTAAGGAATTATTATATTTTTCAAATTCTAAAGTTTTATCATAGGGTTTTGGTAGAACTATTTTAGCTGCTTTATTTTTAGAACAATAATGTTTATGGTCATTTAACATATTTTTTGTACCAAAACTATTTAAACACATTTTACACAAAAATCTTTTAAGAGTATTTTTAGTGAGTTGTTTTCCTACGAGTTTCCATAAATCTTTAATCCAACAATAATGTCCTTTATTCACATTATTATCCTCATCATCCACTGTTAAATATAATAAATCTATATGATTAGTTTTTTCGATTTTATTTATTTCTAAAGGTACAATTACTTTTTTATCTAAACAATAAATATTAATAGAAATATCTTTTGTTCTTTTAACAAATTTCGGAACGTCTGTGGTTTTTACCGGAAATTCAATATATTTAAATTCTTTATCAAATTCATGTTCCCATTTTTTATATTTAGTTACTCTTTGCGCATCTTTTTCAACAGGGTGTAAGGCAGAGAGTATTGCCCAAAGAAAACATTTATCATCTTCATTTTTAACATTTATAATTGCATGTTTATTTTTAATATGTTTAGTTAATGGAATGAAAGATATGAAGAACCCTTAAAAGGACCATATTTATTTATATTTATTCCCAAACTTAAAATTTGATGAAGTCTCCATTGAGATTTTTTCATTATAAAATCTTCTTCTTCTTTTACAATTTTAATTTTTGTATTTGTATAAAAATCATTTAAGTTAGAATTTTTTGTTAACATTTTATTTAGTGTTTTAAAACTTTTTTCCTCATATTCCATATTTTCTTTATTAGTACCTCTCTTATATATAGCATACAACCAAATATTTACTTTTAAATTTGTTTTTTTTTAATTCTTGTTTAAGTCGTCCTATTACTGGATTATCTAAACGATTTAAAAATGTTTGTATATCTTTAATACCCATACTATTTTTAATAATATAAGTTTTTAATCTATTTTGAAATGCTGTTTCTTCATTTTTTAAAATAGGTCGAATCGTGTTGTTTTTTTCAAACATTTTTTCATTAAAATTAAAAACTCTATGTGCTTTAGGTATTATCTCTCTTGATATTTTTAGTCTTATACCATTATTTTGATGACGAATAGACTGTAAATGTTTAGACCAACTGTTGTATTTAACTGTTAGCTTACAAATATCACAAGTTTTATCTGTTTTTGATATTCTCTCTTGTCTTGTTCTTACATTTGTTGTTGTTGTACCTCTGTATGTTCGTCTAAATCGAGGCATAATTGTTTGATCTGGATCATTGTTTTGATGACGAATAGATTTCAAATGTCTAGACCAATTTTTGTAAGTAACTGTTAAGTTACACTTATCACAAGTTTTGTTATCCATTTTATTATTGTTAACATTTCTTTTAACAAAAGATTCAATTTTATTTATATGTTCCATTTATTATATAGAATATCATTTTTTTTTACATTCATTTTTTAATAAAAATAATTTTTATTAAAAATAACATTTAAATAATATTAAGATCCCATACTAAATTCACATATTTTAATATTTCCTAAATCTTGAATAAACTTAATATCATCTAGAAAATGGTGAGTATAATCATCTGTTGTAATAATTTGCTCATTAGCTATTTTACAAAGTTCTAACCAAGTTGGTGAATGTAATAGTTTAGAAACATAAGGCTTTCCATTTCCAAAATAAACATATCCTTGACTAATAATGAAAATATTTCCATCAATTGGAATTTCATTTAGATTATATTTAACATTCTCAGAATTTTCATAGTATTCAAAAGCACAAAATTTCACATAACATTTATTTTTTTTTATACTTTTTTTTATATTATTTCGCATTAATTTCAAATAATTAAAATTTTTTAGTCTATATTGATTAATTGGTATACCCTTGTATGTTTTATTAAATCTAAAAGGTAAAACTGTTTGATCTATATCATTTTGTTGATGATTATAAGATTTTAAATGAGTAGACCAACTGCTGTATTTAACTGTTAAATTACATTTATCACAAGTTTTAGCAGGATATATTTTATTATTGTCAACATTTCCTTTAACAAAAGGTTCAATTTTATTTAATCCATCCATTCTTTATTATACTCTTTATTATTTTTTTTTACATTCAATTTTTTAATAGAATAATTTCTATTAAAAATATTATTTAAAATTTTGTTTTTTGTAACTCTTGGTTATAAAAACTCCCTAAGATCTCTTCATTGTTTAAATCTATAATTTTATAATTAATAGGATTTGTGTATAAAATGTCATTAACTATAAATATTTCTTTTGTCCAATTATTAATAAATTTATTACCAAATGTTTTTTTAGAGGCTGTTATTCTTACTCTATCTCCTACACTAAATTTAATTTTTGGTTTAGATTTGTTTTTTGTAAAAAATAATTTGTGAAAAACAACATCTTCGTTAGATTTATTTACTTCACAAGGTCTCATACCGATAGATCGATGTATGTCTTTGAAATTATATTCATATATTAAACTTTTTAAAATTTTAATCCATTTTTTAGAATTTGTAACTTCAAATTGTAATCCCATTTTACTGTTTAATGTCCTATTAAATCTTTCAATAATTGACGATTTTTCTTCATTTTGGGTGTGATACATTTTAATTCTATATTCTTGCAAAACTTTTTTAAAATGTTTATTTTCAAATTCCAAACATTTATCTGTGTGAAGTAAATTTGGTGCTTGATGATTTTGTGATATAGCTTGTTTTATTATTTTTTGAAATGCTTCTGAAACACTAATTCCATCTTTCTTTTTGAGTTCTAAAGCCCAAGAAAATTTTGAAAACGTATCTATAACAGTTATTATATAAGAATAACCCTCATAAAAATTCTTCGTTTAGGAAATTTTTTTCTAACGGGTTTATGAAGTTCTTTAGCTAATATCATTTTATCTGTGTCATTTAATTTTTTATTGTAAATATTATGTCCAATTGTAGGATTTTTTATAAATTTACTTTTATTTGTGTTACATTTAAAATATTTTGATAAAATTCTCCATCTACCATTAACTGTTTGAATTTTAGTTGCATTAATATTTTTTGTTTGAATTTTACATTTAAGACAATATATAGTTTCGTTCATTTTTTATATTTATATTGAAAAAATTTTTTAAATAGAAATTTTTTTAAAAAAAATAATATAAATAAGAAATGGAAATGGAAAACTTTAAAGATGCTTTAAATAAAATGAACAATGGATATACATTTATAAAATTTAATGATTTGGAACAAGGAAAACCATACAAAGTAAATAAGTTCATAATGATTGATACAAAGTTTGGAAAAAAATTAAATGTTGTATTAAACGATGAATATATGTTAAATTTACCAGATAGGTAGATATAAAAATGAATTTACAGAAAACAAAATAACATGGTATAATACAAGTTCGGAAACAAGATTGAATCTTATTTATAATTGTGAAAAAATTTTAAAGAATGGGAAAACAAGACATGATTTTGATTTTAAATAAAAAAATAAATTTATTTTTATAAATGGTATTTATAAAAGTTAAAAAGGGTTGTATTCATTTAAACAAACCTATTCACAACGATGATGGTGATCATTTTTTAGGTCTCTATTCAATAGTTTTGAAAGGCAACAATTTTATTAATATTTAATCAGACTGTTGTATAACAATTAAACAGAATATAATACATATAAAAACAGGTAGATATAGTATTGAACAATTGAATAAAGAAATAGAACCACTTATTATATCATTTTCTGATGAAACTAATAGAATTACAATTAAATCTCCTTGTTATTATAATTTAGATGAAAAATTAAAAAAATATTTAGGTTTCGAAAACAGTGAATTTGATTTTTCAATAGTTAGTAGTAAACCAATAATTTATCATCCTAATTCTAATGAAAATTATATAAATATAGAACAAGATTGTAGATTTAGATTAGGTAGAAATGGTGAAATACCAATGGACACAATTTTTAAAGGAATATACACAATAAATGAAATTGAAAATTTAATGAATTGTTACGATTTTCCTAAAATAACTCTTGAATTAATTGATGGTTTTATAAATATTTCAGCCTCAATCGGTCTATGTTTTGATGAATATTTATCAAAATGTTTAGGTATTTGTTGAAATATACAATTAATATTAGTATTCAAACCATGTAAACACACGTGCGTGTACAATGTCGTTTTCTAATAGATACTTATGCAGTTACGATATAGCTGTGTAACACCTTTACTATCGCTTTCTATATTATATACGGATACGGGATGGCCTCGATTGTTCATATAAATAGGGCCTTTGATGTATGTAATAATCACTTGCACAGACGCTGTCATACCGAGTGTACGCGGTGTGTGTGTATAGTCACAGTTTAATTGTCCAGTTGTACGTTATTATATATTATACTTATACATAATCATATTGTCGTGTTATTACTTATTATATTAATGCTAACATCATTAGTCCGTCAAGCTCCACTTTCAACAGTATTGATTATATTGGAGATTTTATAACAAATGCAATCTCTATAAATAAAAGATGGCCTGCTTCATTCGAAGTAGCACCAGATATTTTTTATAAAATAATAGGTATAAAAATTCAATATAATTATTTCAATATAATTCTAATAGTGCTTTGACTAAACCTCATAAAATGATATATAGACCAGTGAGTAAAAATCGGTTTCAAAAAATAGAAATTTATATTTTAGATTTGAAAGGTAATATTGTTAATTTTGATCAAGAATTTATTGGTGTTCTTGATCTAATAAAAAAAAAATAAATATGAAAAGATTTTTTCAAGATAAAATATCTTGAAAAAATTAAAGTAAGGAACAATTTTTTAAAAAATTTCATCAACTATTCCTCTTTCAATATCAAACGTATACACTGAACTAGAAATTGCAACTTAATTGCAAATTTTTGAAACAAAAGTGCTCCAGCATTATCAGATATCATAACATTAGATTTTGCGGGATATTTAGTACCATCTTCTTGTACATATTCAAATGATAAATAAAGTTTTGAATTTTTAACATTCAGAAATTTATCTTTACCATCTACTATAACTATTGTATTTCGGTTAGGTTTATTTAATTCTGTTGTAATTTGAGGTATATAACTTTCATATTGACTATTTATTATATCATTATCATACTTATTTAAATTATTTTCCATTTCTTATTTATATTACCAAATATATATATTTTTTTAAATAAATGGATAAAGTAATAGTAAAATTTTTTATTGATGATGAAAATAAAAAACAATCTTTATTTGAATTACCTTCACGTGTTTTAATTATAGGACCATCTGGTTGTGGTAAAACAACTTTGTTGTATAATCTGATTATAAATTATTGGATTCCTTATTTAAATCCATATATTTTTACAAAAAATATTGATCAACCAGTCTATAAAAAAATAAAAAAAATATTTAATGATATACCTTCTATAAACACACATTTTTCTAATGATGAAATAATATCTGTAGATGATTGTGAACCAAATAGTTTAGTGATTTTTGATGATTTTCTAAAAGAAAAACAAGACATGATAATTGAATATTTTATAAGATCAAGATCAAAGAATATTAGTGTTATTTATTTAACACAAAGTTAAACTTCAGTAGATATAAAAACAATAAGAAATAATTTGAATGTTTTGATTGTTTTTAATCAATCAAATTATTATATTGAAAAAATATGGTCCGATTTGATTAGTGAAGATGTAGCTTTAGAAAAATTTAAAGAAATTAATAGAACTTATTGTAAAAAATATGATAAAAAAAGTAAAATAAAAACATATGGTTTCATAACAATAGACTTGATAAAAAATTTAATCTATGACAATAAAGGTAATACGATTTTATATATCGATGAATGATTATGTTTTATTTTAATTTTGTATAATAAATGGATATTAAACAAATTCAAAAAGAATTTAAAAAAAAAATTCAAAAAAATGTTACATTTGAAGATCAAACACAAAACAATTCCAAGGTAGGAAATAGTTTAAAAAACACATCAGGTGTAAAGATTCAGACAATAATTAATACTAAAAAAAATTACAAAATAGGTTTAAAGATAAATTTTTAAAACCTAATGAAAAACAGACTGTTATTATAAAAAAAGATGATGAAGATGAAGATGAAGATAATATTAAAAAAGAAAAAAAACAACATAAATCTACAGATGTAAATAAAATAATTAATCTTAAAAAAGATTTACAGGATAGATTTAGAAATACAGTTGTAAAACAAAAACATGTAATTGAAGAACAACAAAAAAAGTTTGGACCAATAATAAACGCATTAACAAATGTTAATACAACAATGAATGCAGTTAAAGATGTTGCTATTAAAACTGAAGGAGACATTCAAAAATTAAATAAACCCTATTATTATCAACCTAGAAATCCAGAATTAAAACGATTAACAAGTTCAGAAGAGACTTTTGGAACTCCAAAATATTCTAGTCAAAAATCAACAAGTAATTCTCCATTACCTAAAAATGTTATAAACTTAGGTGCTATTGCGACAAGATATTTACCAACTGTAAAAGATACTAATTCTTTTGGAATATATTATAATAAATAAGATGATATTCATATGATTGGAAAAGATAAAATAAATTTTGAAAATGATAATATAATTTTAAATGGAAAAACATATACAGGAACTCTAGGTTTGTGTAGATTATTAACTCATGTAGATACTACCAATCCGAAATTTTATACAGATGATGATTTTAATATTTATAAAAATATATTAATTGAAACAAATTCTATATATCAAAACAATGATCCTTCAACGAAAAGAGCTAAATCAAGTCGTGGTGAAAAATATAATGATATGATTAAAAACATTTGGAGAGAAATGAATGAAATTAAAATGAATGAAAATAATGAAGAAACTACGGATAATAAAAAGAAAGAAACTACTGATAATAAAAAAAATAATAAAAAAATTAATAAAAAGAAAGAAAATAATGAAGATAATGAAATTAATGAAAAGAAAGAAAATAATGAAATGTTAGCTGAAGATAATCAAATAGGGGAGGGTTTAAAGAAATACACAGAAAATCGTATTGAATATCGTTATAATAGTAATGTAAACCAAGTTATAGATAATTTACAGTTTATTTCTGCAGAGGAAAGAGCTGGAAATAATAATTTTAAAAACGAAAAACTTGGTATTCTTCATTTGTTTAAAATAATTATGGAAAACCATATTGATACTGCTGAAGGTATTGAATATTTACTAAAATATGTAACTTGTTTACCAAAGGAAGTGAAAATATCAAAAGAAAAAATAATTAAACGTATACATTATATATGTATTGAAGAAAGAGATGGAAATAATATTTACCATGATGAAAAACTTGATATTCTTAATATTTGTATTAGAGAAATGGAAAAATTAATTGATATACCTATTAACGGTGCATATTATTTATCATCATATGTTTCATGATTACCAAAGAAAATTATTACAGGTTCAGGAATTGTTAATTTTCTTTTGAATTGTTCAAGTTTACCTCAAATACATTGGCCTGGTTATAATTATTTAGGACCGGGAACAAAGTTAGAAAAAAATAAAAAACCTAAAAACAAATTAGATGAAGCTGCGAGAGAACATGATTATTTTTATAAAGATAATAAAGATACTAAAACAAGACATATTGCTGATAAAATTTTAGAACAAAAAGCAATGGAAAGATTTTATGATCCTCATAGTTCTATAGGTGAAAAAACTGCAGCCATTTTTACAGCAAATGTAATGAATGTTAAAAGACGATTTGGAATGAATTTAATTTAATTTTTTTTTTTGTATCATAAAATGAATCTAAATTTAAATAAAAATCAATTAAAGAAAATATTGGAAGCTCATAATAGTAAGAAAGATGTATCAATTCTAATTGAAAATAATCAAATTGATAGTGGAAAACATAAATATATCCTTGAGCCAGAACAAATAAGAAAATTAAAAAACGCTAAAAAAAATAATACCAGATCAAGATTAGAACTTAAACATGTTCAAATTAAAAAAGGTGGATTTTTACCAATAGCTATTGCTGTGATTGAAGGTGTAAGTGCTTTGGCTGCAGGTGCAAGTGCAGTTTATACTGCAATAACTGATGCTAAACATAAAAAAAAATTGGAACAAGAAACAATTCGACATAATAAAGAAATGGAAAAAATTAGATCACAAGGTTCTGGCTTGAAAAAAAAAAAAAAAAATATTGAAAAAAAAATTAAAAATATGAATAAATTTGAAATAAAAACATTTAGAAATAATATTGAAAAATTTGAAGGTATTTATACACGGTTTTGGATTAAAGAAAATAATATAAAAATTGATCCATTGAGTAATATAGATATAAATTATTTTGGAAATAAAATAAAAAATTATAGAGGGTGTTTTATGTTAAATGAATTACCTACAACACCATGGGAAAATGAATGTGGAGTATTTAATTTAAATGATTCTACTCAAAATGGTTCTCATTGGGTTGCATGGAAAAAAATAAACAATACATTTAAAATATATATGGTGAGCCACCAAAAGAACTTTTAAAATATTTGGGTAAAGATAATCTTTTTTGTACTGTTTCCCAATTTCAATACTATAATGATCCACCTATATGTGGTCATTTATGTTTAGAATTTATTGAAAATTATAAAAAATTTATTTAAATATCATAATTTTTTTAATAGAAATATTTCTATTAAAAAATAACGAGTTAACGAGTCGTTGTTTTTTAACAAGTTGTTGTTGTTTTTTAACAAGTCGTTGTTGTGTTAACAAGACGTTGTTCGATTATTTCTATTTTATTAGCAATTTTTTTTTCACTATTAATATTTCCACATTCATATTCTTCATCTGTATCATCATTTTGTGGAGTTAGAGCATATGGACTAAAATGATAATCCGAAATTATATCAATTGATAACCATAATTTATCATTGTTATCTATGTAATTATAGAATAATGTGTTATTAAAAATCGAATTAAAATTTTTAATAAATTCGGATATTGTTATTTCAGACTTTATCATACCAAAACATTCCCATTGATCCCAAGTTTGAATATAATCGCCACAAACCTGAGAATACAAAATAGGAAATTTCCAGTTTTTTCGAAAATCAATAAATTCAGATATTGCACCTTGATTCTAATCATGAGTGTGTAGCGAGCTGTGACTTAATATCATATTACCCAATATATAACACTTATTTAGGCAGTGTAAAAGTGTATATATAATCATATATTATAATAGTACGCGCCGCGTAACATTAATAGTAATAGTAATAGCGTCCGCGCTGCGTGTGTAGTAGTACAGCGAATATCGAGCGCGTGACCCTGGACGGCGTGCGTCAATATATATATGCTTACGTATATAAATAACTCGTATAAAATGACCGTATAGATCTGTATGGTTTTGTGGAATAACACAAACACCACAAATGCGCAACAACAACATATATATGTTCATCCGGCCGTGTGCAAGCGTGTGACAATCCCACGGTAGGCCTAACCGCAAGATGACTATGTATGGTCATCCAGAATAAGTAGGGACAGGGACAGACCCATCGAGGAGAGCTGATGGACAAGCGTTCATCAGACGAACAAACGACGAGCTTTGGAACAGTCATCAGTAAACTAATGTCACATCTCGCTCGCTTCATTTATTAATTTTGGACTTATAGTAATTTTGTTATAATCAGTCACAGTTGAATAAGTTAAATAAATCAAACATATTATACTAAACACTCGAGATTTACATTTATTCCATCATCCTTCAATCCTATTGACTGGGGAACGTTACAATTGGCGCTGTGTACAGGGTATCTCAATAGATACTTAGAGAACAGGAAAAAATAATTTTTAAAATTTTTTCGAATTTTCGAAAATTTTTGAAATTTTTTCTTCAATCTAAGTCCATTCAAGGAGGCAATTTCTTCATCGAAACACCGTTGGGAGACCGATCACCTACCAACAACTCCGAGAAAGGACCCTGTACAAGTAACAATTACTAGTCAATACGTCGAAGCAATGGAATTGCCAGCGAGAAAGTCAACAATCATACCAGCTGCGTTGTTGTAAGTATCTAGTTAAGTTCCGTTAATTGTTCGTCTCCTATGGTATAGCGTATGACCATAGTATATTATTACAAGAAAAAAAAAGTTGTGTTAATTAAGATTGTGGAACATGAATTTTCGATTTAATTAAAAACATATTATAAAATTGTTCAACCTTTTTACTTAAATAAAATAATAATTTAGAATCAAACTGAATTAAATTAAATAGTAGTTCGAATATTTTAAAACAAATAAATAATAGTTTATTAATTTATTGATTTAATAAATAATTAAATAAAATAAAATTTGCAAACATTTGAATAAATTAAATAAAATTTAATATTAGAATAAAACTTAGAGCAAAATAATAAAATTAAAATAATACTTTAAATTTTAAATTTTACTTTTAATTAAAAACATTTTACAGTCAATTAAATTAAATAAAATAATATTATAATATAATTAATATAATCAAATAAATTTTTAAAATAAACTAAAATAATTATTTAATAATTATTTATTATTTAAATAAAATAATACTTTTATGTTTATTTTTAATAAATTTTGCAATCCTTTAAATAAAATAAAGTATTAATATTATATTATTATTAATATAATTAAATAATTTTGAATTAAACTAAAATAAATTTTTAAAACATTTAAATAAAATAAAAATATTATTGAAACATTATTGCTATAATTAAATAAATTTTTTTTTAAATAAAATAAAATAAATTTCAGTCATTTAACCAAAATAAAATAATAATTATTTTTAAATTCAATCATTTTAAATAAATAAATTAATAATAATTTTAAATAAAATAAATAAATAATTATTCAGAATTTTAACTAATAATACGTAAATAAATAATAATTTTTAAAGAAAAAAAATACATCGCGTAAATAAATAAATTAAAAATTATTTTCAAATAAAAATAAATCATTGAAATAAAACAAAAATTGAATTAATTATTTTAAATATTTAAATAAAACTTTTACGATTGATTAATAAATAAATTAAATTATTTAGGTTGAACAAAAATCCAGATTTTACGTAACAATTAATTGAATTAAACCGTGCTTATTATTTATAATAATTTTGAGAATTATTATTTGATATTTTAATTATTGAAAGGCAGTTAAGTCCTTATTGTTAAATATAGCCACAATCTATATATAAAAAAAAAATAAATAAAAAAATTAGGAATTTATTTTGAAACAATATTTTATTAAGGCCGTGTAGTAAGTCCTTACGTTTTGTGAATTATTTTGGAACATTGTTGTTCATATTGGGGGAATTTATTAAGGCGGTGTAGTAAGTCCTTACATTTTGTGAATTTATTTGAGAATTTTATTTAAAGGCCGAGAAGTAAGTCCTTATATTGTTGAATTTATTTAAGACATTGAAGTCTTCGTTGAGATTATTTTATAGGCCGTGTAGTAAGTCCTTTTGTTTATGTGAATTTTTACGACAATTATTGAAGTCGTGTTTTGTTGAATTTTATAGGCCGTGTAGTAAGTCCTTCCGTTTATATTGAATTTTTACGACAATTGAGGTCGAGTTATATTGAATTTTACGACAAGTTGAAGTCGAGTTATATTGAATTTTGAATTTTTACGACAATTGAGGTCGAGTTATATTGAATTTTACGACAAGTTGAAGTCGAGTTATATTGAATTTTGAATTTTTACGACAATTGAGGTCGAGTTATATTGAATTTTTACGACAAGTTGAAGTCGAGTTTTATTGAATTTTGAGTTATTACGACAATAGAAGTCGATTTATTGAATTTTATAGGCCAAGTTGTAAGTCCTGATATTTTGTGAATTTATTTGAAGACAGTGAGTCTATATTTTGAGATTTATTTTATATAAGGCAGGAATAAGTCCTTAAGTGTTGAGTTAAATATAAAATTGAATTAATTTAATTAATACAGTTGGTAGGAGTCACTATTTAAGTATAGATGTCCTAGGATTGATTAATTAAGAAAAAAAAATTGAATAAAAAAATTTTAAGGGGTTTTAAATAGGGAATATAATAACGGTGTTATTAATTATCGTTAGTTATACGAATTTAATATTTTGTTTAGTATTTATTCATCGCTGCTATTAATTGTATATTTAATTATTATAAACGATTTAATTTATTTTACGCTAGTGTGTCATTTACGTTTAGTTAAGTTTAATTTAATCTATTTTAATTAAAATTCTATATTTACCTAATTAAATTATTATGACTATTATTTAATGAGTCACAAAGAAGTTAATGTTAGCCTAACTGATAGCGAAACCGGAAGTGTTCAAATAATAGATCAGGTCAGAGTTTCCGTAAACACAGAAGTAACAAGTGATAGTGAATTAAATAAGGGAACTGACAAAGAAAACTTAGATACAACAAATAGCGATAATAAGGATCTATTAATCGACTTAAGTACAGACGAAGGATATCAATATTCTGTAGATTTCGATAGGGAAAAATATTTAACAGCCATCAGGGAAAAGAATTTGTTGAATACTAGTATAAGACCGATATTAGTTAGTGAAACGGAATTACGAAAAATAGGTACCCGGACTCAGAAAGGAATAGTACATACCCAATTAGAAGAGGTTAAACGAATAAGAAAAACCAAAATGACTAGTAAAATTCCATTAGACAAAGCCACCCTAATGATCCCCACCTGTACTGGTGAGAGGGATGTATACCAGTTCATTAAGGCATGCGACTTAGCATGTTCCGCCGTAGAAAAAGAAGATCTGCCTATATTAACCAAATACATTAACACTAAATTATTTGATCAGGCGTTAACTGCGTGTCGATATAGGGACACTAGTGATTGGGAAGGAATAAAATTAATTCTATTAGACGCATTCGAACCACAACAGTCGACATCATCGTTGCAAGTAGCATTAAATTCCGTCCGAATGAGGAATAACGAAGATGTAGGTGCATATGCACGACGCGTAGAACAACTATTTTACAATTTATGCATAGCTAGTACAAAAAATAAGAGTACAGAGCAGGCAACTACCATTCGCGATCAGTTAAAAGAACAGACATTAGTAGTATTTATTAAGGGATTGACACCTAATTTAAAAAACATAGTGAAACCTCAAAAGCCACCCACTTTAGAATTGGCGATACAGGTTGCTAAGGACGAAGAAGTTGAACTTAAATCTGAATCGGAAGCATACCAGTACTACAGAGGTGATAACCCTCGTAGACAAGCTAATAACACTAATCACAATAATTTCAATAGGCAGAATAATTATTTTAACAATAATAATCGTAACCACAATAATAATTATAATCCATCAAATAATAATAATAGACCGAGTACAAGTACATTTAATAGGCCACAATACAACCAAAATCCGAATTATAATAGGCCACAATACAATCGAAATCCGAATTTTAATAGACCCGATATAAATCACGGTAGTAGGAATAATCAATACCAGCCTCGAAATGGTAACAATGGGTTTAATAACAATCAAGGTGGTAATTATCGAAGTAATGTCATACAGTGTTATCAGTGTGGAGGTAACCACATTGCGCGGAATTGTAATCAAAATTCGCGTCCATCCAACAACAATTTTACGCGACAACCTACTAATTATAACGCACCGGTAAATCTTATGTGTACATATTGTAAAATTCCTGGACACGACGTCACCAAATGTTTTAGAAAGCAGAATAACGATAGGCGAAATAATAATTCGGGAAACTTACCAAGATCGGACGACAGGAGTGGCGCTCGACCGATAAACTTAATAGCCACAGTAGAGGAGGGTTGCCAGGACGATGTTTACACATCAAGTCAGTCATAAACAAAAACCATATTACTTGTCAGTCTGCCAATGTAAAAAAAGAATTCATGGAACTATTAATTGACACTGGGAGCGATGTTAATTTAATTAAATTTAGTACTTTAACTGGAGACACACTAGTGCAGGAAGATAAAAATATATATTTAAAGGGTATTAACGACAAGATCGTGCCAACAGTAGGATTAATAAAAATAACCTTAAGTTTTAATGATGCTAATATAGACACAGAATTTCAAGTAGTACGTGATTCGTTCCCTATACCTAAGGATGGTATTTTGGGACAACAATTTTTAATGGATAATAAGGCAGTAATAGATGTAGCCAACAACACTTTAGTAATAAATAATAAGATAGTTAATAAGATAATTAAGGATAAGTTATGTTTTAAGTTGGAACCAAGAACTGAAACAGTTGTGACCGTGCCAATTGCCGATCCGGCTATGGAGAATAAAGATGTTATAGTTCTTAAACAGGAATTAATTAAAGACGTATACTGTGCCAATGTGGTAGGGACAGTAAGGTCAGGAAAGGTTTTAGTCAGTATATTAAATGTTTCAGAAGTAACTAAAGAAATTAACGAAAATATTATGAATCAAATATTGTATGATACCGCTACGACCTATAGTATACATGCGGTACATACTGAGATTAATGATGACAATCGAGTCAATAGAATTTTGAATTTAATACGAAGTGACCATATGAGTATTGATGAGAGACAATCCATATTTGAAATATGTGAACAATATGCGGAAATATTTCATTTAGAAGGCGATAGATTAACTTTTACAAATGCAGCCGAGCATGTTATAAATTTGAACGTTAACCAACAACCCATTTATCAAAGGCCCTATAGGTTGCCACATTCGCAACAAGCCGAGATTAAACAGCAATTAGATAAGATGCAACAGGATGGAATTATAGAACCATCAAGTTCACCTTGGAATGCCCCTCTGTTACTTGTTAAGAAAAAATTAGATGCCAGTGGGAAAGAAAAGTTTCGTATCGTGATAGACTTTAGAGCTTTAAATCAAGTAACTTTAAATGAATTTCATCCCTTACCTAATATCACGGAAATACTCGATCATTTAGGACAATGCCAATTGTTTAGCGTAATTGACCTTGCTTCGGGTTTTTACCAAATTCCGTTATCAGAATCTTCACGAGAGCTTACAGCTTTTTCAGCTAACAATGCACACTACCACTTTAAACGAATGGCGATGGGGATGAAGACTAGCCCCTCCACATTCCAGAGACTTATGGATAATGTAATGTCAGGAATTATTGGGATAAAATGTTTAGTATATCTTGACGACATAATAATCTATGGGAAAAATTTGGATGATCACAACAATAAGTTAATAGATGTGTTTGAACGTTTGCGTGAGCACAACTTAAAGATACAGCCAGATAAATGTGAGTTTGTAAAACGAGAGTGTATATACTTAGGGCATGTTATATCTGAAACAGGAATAAGACCAGACCCGAAGAAAATCCAAGCTGTTCTGGATTTCCCAGAACCTAAGAATGTAAAGCAAATTAAATCTTTTCTAGGATTATCTGGATATTATAGGAAGTTTATTGAAAATTATAGTTCGATAGCCAGGCCTATTACTAATTTGTTAAAGAAGGATGTAAAGTTTAATTGGAGTGAAGAATGTGATAGAGCTTTCGGAAAGTTAAAACATGCATTATGCACTGAACCCGTATTACAATACCCAGATTTTACAAAGGAGTTTATCTTAACAACAGATGCTAGTGGGAAGGCATTAGGAGCCATATTATCACAGGGAGAAATAGGAAAAGATTTGCCCATTGCATATGCTTCAAGGACCTTAAGTCCAAGCGAATTCAATTATTCCACAACAGAGTTAGAATGTTTAGCTATAGTCTATGGGATTAAGCAATTTAGACCTTATCTTTATGGAAGGAAATTTACTATTTTGAGCGATCACAGACCATTAGCGTGGTTATTTAATTTAAAGGACCCTTTATCAAAGTTAGCTAGATGGCGAATACAATTAGAACAATACGATTACGTCATTAAATACAAACCTGGAATTCAGAATGCTAATGTAGATGCTTTGACACGAATGTATACTATACAGGATATAAAGGAAGAAAGCTATAACAATTTCCTTGTAAAATTCGAAGGCACATTGATAACCAATGGTAACGTTAAGGAGGTACATGGAGAATTGTTGGAGTCACCTCCTGAGTATCATATAGTTACTGAAATAGAAAAGTATTATAACTTCAGGTCAGGAACCAACTATGAAATTAAACAGAAATTTGGGGATACCGTTATCTTGAAATCCAACAAACAAGTAGGAGAAGTAACAAAGGTTAAACATGAAGATAGGTATATAATATTCTTAATAACCAAAAGTAAGTCTAGGCAGAACACTACGTATGAAAATCTATATACAGCTTTATTGAATTTAAAGCATTTCAGTGAAAAACATTCTTTAACGAAACTCATAATGAATCAATTAGGTCGAAAGGATGGATTAGAATGGGACAAGGTTAGAGCTATGATTAGATATGTATTTCGAAACACGGGAATAGAAATTTTAGTTTGTTCAAAAATGGAATATACAGAGCAAGAGAAATTGATTATATTTAAACAATTTCACGACTCCGTACTTGGAGGACATGCAGGAATAAACAAAACCATTAGGAAAATTAAACGTCAGTTTAATTGGCCAGGATTAAAGTTAGATGTAAAAAACTATATTATGAATTGTGAGTCCTGCCAAAAGAATAAGGTTACAAATAGGAAAATTAAGCAACCCATGGTAATAACCACCACAAGTTCAAAGCCATTTGAAAAGATATTTTTGGATATAGTAGGACCATTAGTCACTACCGCATCTGGAAATACTTATATTTTAACAATGCAAGATGATTTAACTAAATATTCATTGGGAGTACCATTACCAAACCACACAGCCAATACTGTAGCTGAAGCCTTTGTAGTACATTTCGTTTGTATTCATGGAATACCAGAGACCATATTAACTGACCAAGGGACAGATTTTCTAAGTAAAACATTCGCAGAAGTATGTAAACTTTTAAAGATTAACAAGATAAATACCAGCCCTTATCACCCACAAACTAATGGGGGGTTGGAAAGATCACATAGAACATTAGCTGAGTATCTTAGGCATTATGTAGACAAGGATTTAAGTACTTGGGATCAACTGTTACCTTATGCTTTATTCGTTTATAATTCGACTGAACATTCAGCCACAAACTATCAGCCATATACATTACTGTATGGGAAAGAACTAAATATTCCGGTAAATTTGAAAAGTAACCCCGAACCTAGATACAACTACGATGATTATCTGTATGATTTAAAACAGAAAATGCAGGAATCTCATAAAATAGCAAGGGAAAGGTTAAAAAAAGAAAAAGATTAAATCAAAGGCGAATTATGATAAAAACGCTCATAGCGAAGAGTTGCATGTGAAAGATTCAATACTGTTACGAGATAATACCCAAAAGAATAAGTTAACACCATTATGGAAGGGACCATATGAAATATTAGAGGTGTTAGATACTGAGAATATTGTTATTCAAAGGGGAAGAAGGAAGGTCACGGTACATAGAAATGATGTAAAAAAATATCATGAAAGTTCCAGTTAGAGAATTAAATAAGATAACTAAGATAGATATAGTTGTAAATTATTGAGTGAATAACGTAGGTGATAAGAAATTATTTTAAATTTTAGGGAAAAGCAGAGGAATTTCCTGTTGGAATTAGAACGGGCTATCGGAAGTGAAACCCACCATTATAGCATATTACGCCCAGATGAATTACCCAAATGTTTAATAAAACATATAAGCACAGCAAATCATAACTTAACTGAGCCATTCTCGAGATCCAAATTAAAGGAATATACTAAGAATATAGCAAAATTTTTATATGATATGACAGAAAATAGGGGATGGTTAGATGAATGTTGTTGTGACACATTGATAGACTTCATAGAATTTATACCTGAACCAGGCGATATGCTGGAATATATAAGATTAGAAGCTAACGAAATGATTGCTTTATAGATTAATTGGTTTACTGGAGATTCATGGTCAATCAGGGATTCCGGAAGAAGCAAAGAGGGAAACTAAAATATTGTTTAATGAAACTACACCACTAGGAGGGCTCATGGTACAAAGTATAACAAGTATCCAGGATAATGTGAAAGGGTTACCCGAAATCTATGCACACAGATGTAATTTACGATTTATACGTATAAAATGTAATGGAGTGATTGACAGTGATAAGGTATACCGACAAGGACAGGTTTCTTTATCTGTGTATGTGGGAAAACATTGTTCAATAAATTTGTTAGGACCAGAAGGAAATGAATCCGAAGGGATAGTTTCCACACAATTCGGTTTAACAGGAGATCAAATATTATTTGAACAAAGATTGCTTAGAGAACCCATACCTCTTCAAGATTTTCAAAATAAAGATAACACAACTAGTGCAACAGAGGTAGAAAGAAAAGCTGAGATAAGATCCTTACCTGATATGTTAGATACAACCACCAAGTTAAGAACCACAGAATATCCAATAACATTATCAACAACCCACCTAGATGCAGATGTAATCACTAATAATTCAGTTAATACAAGTTTACTTGAGGAAACCACCAAGGCCAGTAATCTAAGGGTAATCACCGAAACCAGTGAATCAATAGGAACCAATACTAAAACAAATAATCAAAAAGGAAGGGAATTAGAATTAAAATATATATATGTAATATGTGTCATAATGGGAATAGTTATAATAGCCATAATTATACTAGTGATTAATATAAGTCAACATTATAAGTTAGTGGAAAGAGGCCGATTCAATTATTTAAACTCAGTGATTCTTAAATCTTATACATGTGATGATATAGAGTTAACAGAAACTAAAATGTAATCAAAAAGTAAAGTAGATAATCAATAACGTAATATTGTATAATTAATAAGGTAATAAGATAAGTATACTAAATAATATAATATAAAAGGAATTAAAATAAGTAATTAATAAATTAATTTTAATGTAACGTATAATGAGAGATACGAAGTTCCAATAGTCATTTATTTAAAAGAATTTAGTTAGTATTATTGAACCATTATTATGATATTAAAACACTTGTCTGTGAACAGAATCGGAAACAGACCTGTTGGAATGGCAACTATGGTAACAAAATATACAGACCCGCCACAAATCACGGGAAGGGAGAATAAGAAGGAATTAATTGCCATGAGAAATTTAGCATTAAGAGTGTTGAATACTGAAGATCATTCAAAGATAACAAAGAGCCTTTGGGAAGCCTTCATGGTTAGATGTATGACGAGGATAATGAACAAAAAATGAGATTGATTGGAAATTGCTGGTTCAATTGTTGATGTGTTAGAATTTAAGTTTGAAACATATTTACTTGACCTTTAGTAAACTGTAACAGTGTGACAAACTTAGATTGTAAATTAACATTGGAAAACTAATAAACGTAGTAATAAAGTAATTATGATGATTATGATCAATTTTATTCTTGTATAGGTTGTTCTGCATTCCCATCATCCAAGGACAACTACCGTATTATAATGAAGAATTTAAAAATGAAACAGCTATATTTTTCGAAAATCAAGGTGAATTAAGAATTGTGGGAGCTCAATGGGAACTAGTAACATACATACCGTTAGAGAATTATGATAACAGATATGACGCTTTATTAAATGAAATTAATAATATGACAAACCATTGTAAAGATATATTATCTGAATATGAGATATGTTCAAGGTTCGCACATGTATTAAAAACAATGTTTATGGAAATAGCTTCACAAAGGGAACAAATGTATGAATCTATAGGTAGATATATAAATACCGATGATAAGGAAACGGTAATTAGAAAAAGAAGAGGGTTAATAAATATTGTAGGAACTGCGATGAAAACTTTATTCGGGGTGTGTGATGATGATTGCACCAAAGAAACAAATAAAAATATCGAAAAAATGGAAACTAGTAATGTAAACATGTTGCATATTTTAAAAAGTCAAACTACAGTAGTAAAATCAGTTGTACAAGGAATAGGGAACACGACCACAGAAATGAATAAGTTATATGTCGAGTTAGGAGAAAAACAGGGGGAAATATACAAAAAATTAAATGAAGCGGCAAATCATACTCATACGTTAGAAACTTTGATACTTAGCAATAGAATACACAGCATATTCACTGCATTAATTACACAATTTTCTTATGAAACCACCACTATAAGTGCAATAATAACAGCAGCTAGAACAGGGATTCTACATCCAAGTCTAGTAACTCCAAGAGAATTAGGTAGACAATTGACCCAGATTAAATTAAACTTACCAGTCAATTTGAATTTACCCATGGGGACTAAAGCAAACGAAATATATGAGTTAAGTAAAATAACTAAGATGGCCGTGTATTACAGTGGAAATCAGATAGTGTTCTTAATTAAAATACCATTGATAACAGAACTAGAACTAACATTATTCAAAATTATACCAATTCCACATAGATTTGACTATAAACATAGTGCAATATTAAAGCCAGAATTTCAGTATGTAGGAATAACTAAGAATAGAAGACAGTTTACAACCTTCACAGAAACACAATTGTTAAGCTGTATAGCTACCGAAATTTTCAATATATGTCCAGAATTCCAACCTATTCAACATGAATCTGTTAGACAACCATGTGAAATTTCATTATTTAAGAATCCTGATGTGTTACCAAGCAACTGCGAGGCAGGAATCATAGTGATAGCAAAGAATATTTATCATAAGTTAAAATATGCAAATACATGGATTTACACCACTAACAATGATACATTGACCATAACATGTCAAGGGGAACGAGAACCACATATAGTGAAATTAAGGAATCAGGGTTTAATCAACTTAAGTCAAGAGTGTAGGGCTTATGCTAGTGATATAGTTTTAAACCCCACGCGGGAAGTAAAATCCAAATATTATGTAAACTTTATACCTAAACTAGGGATAGGTAGTTTGAATATTAAAATTCCAAAACTAAACACATTAGCAATTCCTAAATATACCCAAGGTCATGATTTACTAAGATTAGATAACGTTCATGAATTAGCTCATTCCCTGAATGATATACAAACGATGGTAGAAAAAGAAGAAGATAGGCAAGGCGGAGAAGCCGACCAAAATAAGCATTATTTGATATATGTTCTAATAGGATTACTATCATTTTCTTTAATATTAATTCTGTTGATATACGTAATGTACCTATACGCTAGGACTCTAAAAAGGAATAATAATACTATGAGGGTAAGAACAATTAAAGAACCACTTAGTGAGGGTAAGTTCTACAAACAAACAATTTATGAACCAATGAGAAAAAAATTATCATACAACGAGCATGGACCTATAGTAAACCGTAAGTTGTATGAGAGTAAAGAGGAATTACAAGAAACCTCATTTTTGGATACTAATGACAGGAATATAGGTAGCAATAATACTAATACTAGTAATTTACCAGCAATAATAAGTAATTAAGAAGAAAATTGAATTAATATAAAATAAATGTAATGTAAATATTATAGTATAAGTAAGTAACTAATTGTTATATTTGTATATAGAGGAAATACCCATAAGTTCGTTATAATGGACTTCGAGTTTACTAACATCCATAAGACGAGTAAGGTCCTTATATCAGGAGCGATATCGAACAGTTTGGACCGTTTTAAGATAAGGAACCTCGAGGGACGACCATTGTATCTACCGGAAAACGGAGAAGTAAGACCGATGAAGGATCGAGAGGTACTAGTGGCGCAAAAGGCGTTAGCACGGATTTTCAAGACGAAGACAGAACTCAGGGACATCTGTCTAGACCAACTGAATCAGAGTCTTAAGGCACCAGTTAATAGTTTGAATGCGACCTATATAAAAAACTATATACTGCGTGACAATAAGATTAATGTGATAGTAGTGTTTGGAGGTAGTTCCGACAGAGAGATTTTAAAGAGATTAGGAATCAGGTTTCCATTATTAGATATGCGTTGTTACGATAAATATTTAAACCGACAATTTTATTTACAATTAGAGGACGTATCAAACAAAACAATAATTTTTGAAATAGAAGTAGGATATTATGACAAATCGGGAAGGATATTAAATCTTACCGAGTCACACAATTTAATATGTAAAAAGAAACACAAAATAACTTATGCACATGATCCACGCACAGACGTCATATACACGAAATGTATATTTGACTATGCAGTAAGGAACTACAGATACGAAAATTTGATTAAACATTTCACTTAAATTTACAAATAATACAATTTATAATTATAGGAACCATTAATCTAAAATGGATAGGAACGAACAACTATTGCAGGAAATAAACATAAATATAGCAATTCAAAAGCACACTAATACGGAACTCGGAGAATGGTATAACTTTACGGAATGCTTTGATCATCATATAATTTCAGCTAATAATACAATATTAGTACCTTACGAAAAAGGGGAAATTTTAGAGATAATTAAGTGTGTAAAAAGATTCATGACAGATATGGTTGTAGAAAGAGATTTGGCAAATCCAATTTGTTTGGATTTAGCCAGATATATTAATATTGTACCTAGTGCAAAGGATTTATTGTTTTACGAAAGATAGTTAATATAACATAATTTATTATAAAGGAATAAATATATACTGGTCTATGATACCATTGGAGATTTAAAATATTAAATAATTATTTATTGTAATCAAAGATATTTTTATGTATAATAACGTAAATTAAAATATTATATTGAACTTGTATAACTATTGTATTATTTTTAATCATCATTTTATCATTTTATCAATTTAATCATACTATTTTAATCATATTACTAATAACAATTTTATTGTATTAAAATTATATATCATGTTAACTAACAAAAATATAATTGTGTCAATCTAATCAATTGTAATACTCTAATCGAGTAATAAAAAAAAAAAAATAATAATAATGAAATGTGTAACTAATAATTATCATCATGTAAATAGTCATAATAAGACAATGATTAACTATTTTATCTATATACTAAATGTATTGAATGTACTGAATTATGTAAAAACATTGTACACATTATCTATGTAAATTGTATAATCTATGTAAAGTTTAAATTTTAAAGCTTTTTGTAGTTCTACAAATTGTAGCCCTACAAAAACCTTTGAAAGGGCGGTGAGGTGTAGCGAGCTGTGACTTAATATCATATTACCCAATATATAACACTTATTTAGGCAGTGTAAAAGTGTATATATAATCATATATTATAATAGTACGCGCCGCGTAACATTAATAGTAATAGTAATAGCGTCCGCGCTGCGTGTGTAGTAGTACAGCGAATATCGAGCGCGTGACCCTGGACGGCGTGCGTCAATATATATATGCTTACGTATATAAATAACTCGTATAAAATGACCGTATAGATCTGTATGGTTTTGTGGAATAACACAAACACCACAAATGCGCAACAACAACATATATATGTTCATCCGGCCGTGTGCAAGCGTGTGACAATCCCACGGTAGGCCTAACCGCAAGATGACTATGTATGGTCATCCAGAATAAGTAGGGACAGGGACAGACCCATCGAGGAGAGCTGATGGACAAGCGTTCATCAGACGAACAAACGACGAGCTTTGGAACAGTCATCAGTAAACTAATGTCACATCTCGCTCGCTTCATTTATTAATTTTGGACTTATAGTAATTTTGTTATAATCAGTCACAGTTGAATAAGTTAAATAAATCAAACATATTATACTAAACACTCGAGATTTACATTTATTCCATCATCCTTCAATCCTATTGACTGGGGAACGTTACAAGTGCAATAATACATTGCTCGTATCGGTAATATTTCATCCATTTCTTCCGTTATAAAAGTATTTTCTTGATTCTTGTACTTTATTTGTAATATTTTATTAAATTTATTGAATATTACACATGATTTGCGAAACGATTCCACTTTATTTAGTTCATGTTTGTAAATTTTATAAATTTTATCCTTGATTTCATAGAGACCAAATTCGGTTTTTACATTATTAGCATCTATCGTTTTTATAGTTTTTGGCAAACATAATTCATTAATTTGATTTTTATTTTCCATTACTATTATTTATTATAAAAAAAATTAAATTTTTTAAACATTGAAAATTTAATTAGAATATAACACTTATGAATTTACTTTTAAAATAGTAGTTATCTTTTTAATTTATTTATATCCTATAATATTAACGAGTCGTTGTTTTTTTTTACGTTAACGAGTCGTTGTTTTTTACGTTAACGAGTCGTTGTTTTTTACGTTGATGATGTTTTTTTTACGTTAACGAGTCATTGTTTTTTACGTTGACGTTGTTTTTAACAAGTTGTTGTTAGGTAACCTAACCTAAAAAAGCAATTAAAATACATGTTTATGATGAAAAAATAATATTTGAAAAATTAAATTTGTGGATGCAAGGTATCCGATCTGAGCGATTGATTGAATGATTTAAAAACGATTTATATAAATGAAATTAAACTTTCACTAAACGAACTAGACTGATTATTTTTCTCAAAATCGAAAATTTAAATCGAATATAATACTTACGAAGTATTATATATTTATATATTATAATACCTATACAGTGTTGTATAATAATAATAATAATAATAATAATATATATATATCAACGTTAGACTGATTATTTTTTAACGTCCGGTATTGAATATCTTATCATAATATATATGTATAGTTTATATTATGATGTTTTTTTATCGAATTATTTAAATAGTGTTTAAATAATCATTATACATGCCCAAGTGTTGTAGCTCAGTGGGTTAACGCGTTTGATTTAAATGTGTTCTTGGTCGGATTGAAACTAGTGGGAGAATGTGTTGCGCCCATATTCACCTACTAATTTCATCAGGCTTTGAAGACGTTTACGGTAGATTGTATAGGTGGGTGCACACACCTATGCAATCTACTGAAAAACTGTCGTTGACCTGCGAATAAAACACTTGGGTAATTTCACTGTCCCACGATAGCTTTGCAGATATCTGTAAAAGAGTTCCGGCCTCTTTTTTCTTAACGGGTATCTGCAAAGCTGGGAATTATTTTGTAGATTTTTTACATTTTTTTCCATATTTCTATTAAAAATATTAAAAAATAACGCGATCGTATAAGAACTATATTTCATTTAATATTTGATATTATCAAGTCGGATCAACACAGATATGTTTTATATGCTTATCTACACTACACATTAAAAGTTTACTCCCCGCTTCATATTTTTCATTTAAGTATAACTCCGATGCTATTTATGTTAGAATCTCCATTTTTACATTAATCATTTTTGATTTTAATTCTTTAAAAGTCCCCCTCATAGTATTATAGTGTAAAATCGTTTTCAAAGATTTTTGGATTTTAATTAATTAATTTCATAAGTTTTATGAAAAATATTCTTGAAGGATTAATATAAGTGAATAAACTCCTGATTCATTTATATAAATTGTATCGTTTTCGGGATTGAGTCTGATGTTATCCATTTGAGACCCCGCGATTTGTGGGGTCTCGAATTTAAATCTTAAATCGATTCTGATGTTATCCACTTTTAAAATTGTACATTTTTCATTAAAAGTTAGAGGCGTCTTAAGACGCCCCTGTGCATCGTTTTATATAAATTGCTCATGTTAAGACAACATATTTTAATATTTCCTAAATCTTGAACAAGACAAATATCATGGAGATATTTGAAAAAATGAGTACCAGTTGTATTTATTAAATCATTAATAATTTTACAAATTTCGAGCCATGTTGGCGATTCTAGTATTTTAGAAGCATAAGGTTTTCCATTTCCAGAAATATTGTGTCCATGATCGACAATTAAAATATTTCCTTTAATTGGAATTTTATTTAGATTATATTTCATAATTGTAATATTTTTATTATTATTAGTATTATAGTATTCATATTTACAAAACTTAACAAAGATTTCATTATTTAATATTGAGTTCTCTATTTCGTTTTGCATTTCATTTTCTTGTAATTTATTAAAATCTTTGATAGTTGTTTCCATTATTTTATTATACATTTCATTTCCTTTAACTCAGGTATTCAATTTCTTTTTAATACATTTTTGCATTTAGATTTTTATTTTTAATAGAACAATTCTATTAAAAAAATATTTTAATTATTATTGCATTTCATATGTTTTGAGAAAAATATTTATTTAATTATTAATATCATACATTTTGCGAAAAATATTTTAATTATTATTGCATTCTGATCTTTTTACACATTGTTTTCTTTATGATCTTTTATTCATATAATATGAACTGCGCCAGGACATACATATGCATACTACTGACGCTAAGTCAAAAATCATAATACAACAGACAGGGGAATCAACCTCCAGGAATCAATCTAAAAATAATATAGTTTTTACCACATCGAAGACGAACCTACAAACCCACAATAAACATAAATGAAAAGGGAACGCAACAACAGGTGGCAGCGGTGTCATTTATTCCGCGAAAGGAAGGGCTAATACATATATTTTTAGTGAGGACACAGTCACAGAACGCACTCACGGACCAAACACGCTGAAGAGACGCTACATAAGAAATCGCAGAGGCGCTTTACTGAAATTCTAGTGAGGACGCGCAGCAGTGCGTCGCAGTTGCAATTTTCGTAGTCAGCATCTTGAAGAGACGCTAAGTCAAAAATCATAATACAACAGTCAGGGGAATCAAACTCCGGGAATCAATCTAAAAATAATATAGTTTTTTCCACATCGAAGACGTACCTACAAACCCACAACGGACATAACCGAAATGGGAACACAACAATTGGTGGCAGCGGTGTTCGTTGTCGAAGCAAATTATATTCAAAATACAGAATTCACCAATAAAAAAAAAAAAAAAAAAAACATCAAAACTCAAATTAAGTAATATTTACAATATTATACAGACTATTTAATATATTAGGTCTACGTAATATTACTTCAGCTAAGTACGTACCAGTGCGTACCATACGTGCGATAAGTATATTTTTAGTATTAATCCTCGTCATCAAAACTAGCGTCGTCAATTATTCCGCGAAAGGAAGCACTATTACATATATTTCCAGTGAGGACACAGCACAGATCACTATCACGGAACACACACGCAGAAGAGACGCTACAAAAGTAGTCGCAGAGGCGCTTTACTGAAATTCTAGTGAGGACGCGCAGCAGTGTGTCGCACTTGCAATTTTCGTAGTCAGCATTTGAAGATACGCTAAGTCAAAAATCATAATACAACAGTCAGGGGAATCCCCCTCCGGGAATCAACCTAAAAATAATATAGTTTTTTCCACATCGAAGACGAACCTACAAACCCACAACGGACATAACCGAAATGGGAACACAACAACAGGTGGCAGCGTTGTTCGTTGTCGTTATCGATTAGTATATTTTTAGTATTAATCCTCGTCATCAAAACTAGCGTCTTCAATTATTCCGCGAAAGGAAGCGCTATTACATATATTTTTAGTGAGGACACAGTCACAGAACAAACTCACGGAAGGTGGAGCCGTACTAGGTCTATATATTCGGAAAGCCAGGAATATTTTCTATAAGTCGTTTATAGTTTATAAGTCTACATGGCTTTTGGTGACATAGTTTAATGCGTCAGACCAGGCCAGGGGACCTTTTTTTTGTAGAACCGCAGTACAGACAAACGTATCGTTTATAATTTTTCCGACCGTGTTCCGGAAGGTGGCGTTGCAATAAACATATATATTCAAAAGCCAAGAAAGTTCTCTATAAGTCGATCATAGTTCAAAAGTGTACACGGCTTCCGGGAACATCGTAATATGCGTCAGACCACGCTAGGGGACCGTTTTTTTGTAAAACCGCAGTACAGTCAAATGTATCGTTTATAATTTTTCCGACCGTGTTCCGGAAGGTGGCAACGTATTAGGTCTATATATTCGGAAAGCCAGGATCATTTTCAATAAGTCGTTTATAGTTCATAAGTGTACACGACTTTTGGTGACATAGTAATATGCGTCAGGCCAGGCCAAGAGACTATTTTTTTGAAGAGCCGCTTGTACAGGCAAACGAACGGTTTATAATTTTTCCGACAGTGTTCCGGAAGTAGGCGACGCATTAAGCCTATATATTCGGAAAACCAGGCAAGTTCTCTATACTTCGTCCATAGTTCAAAAGTGTACACGGCTTTCGGGAACATAGTAATATGCGTCAGACCAGCCCAGTGGATCGTTTTTTTGTAGAGCTGCTTGTACAGGCAAACGTGCAGTTTATAATTTTTCCAACGCGTTCCAGAAAGCTGAAAAGCATTAAACATATATATTCGAAAGCCAGGATAATACTCCATAAGTTGTCCATACTTCAAAAGTGTTCACGGCTTTCGGGGACATAGTTATATGCGTTAGACCCGGCAGGGGACCGTTTTTTTTGTAGAGCCGCGGAACAGGAAAACCTATCGTCCATAATTTTTGCCGATCGTGAGCCGGATGTTGGTGACGCATTAAACCTATATATTTGGGAAGCCAGAAAAGTTCTCTATAAGTCGTCCATAGTTCAAAAGAGTACACGGCTTTCGGGAACATAGTAATATGCGTCAGACCAGCGCAGGGGACCGTTTTTTTGTAGAGCCGCTTATACATGCAAACGTGCTGTTAATAATTTTTCCGTCCGTATTGCGAAAGGTGGCGAATCAATAAGAATATATATTCGGAAAGCCAGGAAAATTTTCCATAAGTCGTCTATAGTTCAATAGTGTACACAGCTTTCGGTGACATAGTAATACGCGTCAGACCAAGCAAGGGGAACGTTTTATTGTAGAGCCGCTTGTACAGGCAAACGTGCTGTTTATATTTTTTCCGAACATGTTCTGGAAAGTGGCGACGTATTTGAACTATATATTCGGAAAGACAGGAAAATTCTCCATAAGTCGATCATAGTTCAAAAGTGTACACGGCTTTCGGGGAAATAGTTATACGCGTTAGACCCGGCCAGGGGACGGTTTTTTTTGTAGAGCCACGGAACAGGCAAACGTATCGTCCATGATTTTTGCCGATTGGAGCCGAAAGGTGGCGACGCATTTAACATATATATTCGAAAGCCAGGAAAGTTCTCTATAATTCAGTCATAGGTCAAAAGTGTACAAGGCTTCGGGGACATAGTATTATGCGTCAGACCAGCACAGGGGACCGTTTTTTTGTAGAGCCTCTTGTACAGACAAACGCGCCGTTTATAATTTTTCCGACCGTATTCCGCAAGGTGGTGACGAATTAAACATATATTTGCAAAGCCAGGAAAGTTCTCTATAAGTCGATCATAGTTCAAAAGTGTACACGGCTTTCGGTGACATAGTAATATGCGTCAGACCAGGCCAGTGGACCATGATATTGTAGAACCGCAGTACAGGCAAACGTATCGATTATAATTTTTCCGACCGTGTTCCGGAATGTTGCGAAGTAAAAGGTCTATATATTCGGAAAGCCAGAAAAATTGTCTATAAGTCGTTTATAGTTTATAAGTGTACACAGCTTTCGGGGACATTGTAATATATGTCAGACCTGGCCAGGGGAATGTTTTTTAGTAGAGCCTCTTGTACAGGCAAACGTGCCGTTTATAATTTTTCCGACCGTATTCTGGAAGGTGGCGACGTATCAAACCTATATATTCGAAAAACCAGGAAATTTCTCTATAATCCCTTCATAGTTCAAAAGTGGACACGGCTTTCGGGAATATAGTAATATGCGTCAGACGAGCCCTGGGGATCGTTATTTTGTAGATCCGCATGTACAGGCATACATGCAGATAATATTTTTTCCGACCGTGTTCCGGAAAATAGCGACGTATAAGGTGTATATATTCGGAAAGCCAGGAAAATTTGCTATAAGTCATTTATAGTTCATAAGTGTACACGGCTTTCGGTGACATAGTTATATGCGTCAGACCAGGCCAGGGGACCTTTTTTTTTGTAGAACTGCAATACAGGCAAACGTATCGTTAAAAATTTTTCCGACCGTGTTCCGGAAGGTGGCACCGTATTAGGTCTATATATTCGGAAAGCCAGGAAAGTTCTCTAAAAGTCGTCCATAGTTCGAAAGTGTACAAGGCTTCGGGGTCATAGTTATATGCGTCAGATCAGCCAAGGTGACCGTTTTTTTGTACAGCTGCTTGTACAGGCAAACGTGCAGTTTATAATTTTTCCGAACGTGTTCCGGAAGGTGGCGACGCAATAAGCCTATATGTTTGGAAAACGAGGCAAGTTATCTATAAGTCGTCCATAGTTCAAAATAGTACACGGCTTTCGGTGACATAGTAATAACGTCAGACCAGGCCATGGGAACTTTTTTTTGTAGAGCCGCGGGACAGGCAAACGCGCTGTTTATAATTTTTCCGACCGTGTTCCGGAAGGTGGCGACTCCTTAAGCCTATATATTCGGAAAACCAGGCAAGTTCTCTATAAGTCATCAATAGTTCAAAAGTGTACACGGCTTTTGGGGACATATTAATATGCGTTATACCCGGCCAGGGGACCGTATTTTTGTAGAGCCGCGGAACAGTTAAACATATCGTTTATAATTGTTCCGACCGTGTTCCGGAGGGTGGCGATGTAAAAGGTGTATATATTCGGAAAGCCAGGAAAATGTTCTATAAGTCGTTTATAGTTCATAAGTGCACACGGCTTTCGGTGACACAGTAATATGCGTCAGAACAGGCCAGGGGACCGTTTTTTTGTAGAGCCGCTTGTACAGGAAAACGCGCTGTTTATAATTTTTCCGACCGTGTTCCGGAAGGTGGCGACGCATTAAGCCTATATATTCAGATAACCATGCAAGTTCTCTATAAGTCGTCCATAGTTCGAAAGTGTACAAGGCTTCGGAGACATAGTTATATGTGTCAGATCAGCCCAGGTGACCGTTTTTTTGTACAGCTGCTTGTACAGGCAAACGTGTAGGTTATAATTTTTCCGAACGTGTTCCGAAAGTTGGCGACGCATTAAACATATATATATCGGAATGCCAGAAAAATTCTCCATAAGTCGTCTATAGTTCAAAATAGTACACGGCTTTCGGGGACATATTAATATGCGTCAGACCAGGTCAGTTGACCTTTTTTTTGTAGAACTGCAGTACAGGCAAACGTATCGTTTATAATTTTTGCGACCGTGTCCCGGAAAGTGGCGACGTATAAGGTGTATATATTCGGAAAGCCAGGAAAATTTGCTATATGTCCTTTATAGTTCATAAGTGTACACGGCTTTCGGTGACATAGTAATATGCGTCAGACCAGGCCAGGGGACCGTTTTTTTGTAGTGCCGCGGAACAGGCAAACGTATCGTCCATAATTTTTCCGACCGTGTTCCGGAAGGTGGTGACGCAATAAGCCTATATATTTGGAACCAGGCAAGTTATCTATAAGTCGTCCATAGTTCAAAAGTGTACGCGGCTTTCGGGGACATATTAATATGCGTTAGACCCGGCAAGGGTACCGTATTTTTGTAGAGCTGCTTGTACAGGCAAACGTGCAGTTTAGAACATTTCTGAACGTGTTTCGGAAGGTGGCGACGCATTAAACATGTATATTCGAAAGCCAGAAAAATTCTCCATGAGTCGTCCATACTTCAAAATAGTAAACAACTTTCGGGGACATATTAATATGCGTTAGACCCGGCCAGGGGACCGTATTTTTGTAGAGCCGCGGAAAAATCAAACGTATCGTTCATAATTTTGACCGATTGGAGCCGGAAGGTGGCGTCGCATTAAGCCTATACATTCGGAAAACCAGGCAAGTTCTCTATAAGTCGTCCATAGTTCAAAAATGTACACGGCTTTCCGGGACATATTAATATGCGTTAGACCCGGCAAGGGGACCGTATTTTTGTAGAGCCGCGGAACAGGCAAACGTATCGTTTATAATTGTTGCGACCGTGTCCTGGAAAGTGGTGACGTCTAAGGTGTATTTATTCGAAAAGCCAGGAAAATTTGCTATAAGTCCTTTATAGTTCATAAGTGTACACGGCTTTCGGTGACATATTAATATGCGTCAGACCAGGCCAGGGGATCGTTATTTTGTAGATCTGCTTGTACAGGCAAACGTGCAGTTTATAATTTTTCCCACCGTGTTCTGGAAGGTGGCGACGTATTAGGTCTATGTATTCGGAAAGCCAGGAAAATGTTCTATAAGTCGTCCATAGTTCAAAATAGTACACGGCTTTCGGTGACATAGTAATAACGTCAGACCAGGCCATGGGAACATTTTTCTGTAGAACCGCAGTACAGGCAAACGTATCGTTTATAATTTTTCCGACCGTGTTCTGGAAGGTGGCGACGTATTAGGTCTATGTATTCGGAAAGCCAGGAAAATGTTCTATAACTCGTCCATAGTTCAAAATAGTACACGGCTTTCGGTGACATAGTAATAACGTCAGACCAGGCCATGGGAACATTTTTCTGTAGAACCGCAGTACAGGCAAACGTATCGTTTATAATTTTTCCGACCGTGTTCTGGAAGGTGGCGACGTACTAGGTCTATATATTCGGAAAGCCAGGAAAATGTTCTATAAGTCGTTTATAGTTCAAAAGTGTACACGGCTTTTGGGGACATATTAATATGCGTTATACCCGGCCAGGGGACCGTATTTTTGTAGAGCCGCGGAACAGTTAAACATATCGTTTATAATTGTTCCGACCGTGTTCCGGAGGGTGGCGATGTAAAAGGTGTATATATTCGGAAAGCCAGGAAAATGTTCTATAAGTCGTTTATAGTTCATAAGTGCACACGGCTTTCGGTGACACAGTAATATGCGTCAGAACAGGCCAGGGGACCGTTTTTTTGTAGAGCCGCTTGTACAGGAAAACGCGCTGTTTATAATTTTTCCGACCGTGTTCCGGAAGGTGGCGACGCATTAAGCCTATATATTCAGATAACCATGCAAGTTCTCTATAAGTCGTCCATAGTTCGAAAGTGTACAAGGCTTCGGAGACATAGTTATATGTGTCAGATCAGTCCAGGTGACCGTTTTTTTGTACAGCTGCTTGTACAGGCAAACGTGTAGGTTATAATTTTTCCGAACGTGTTCCGAAAGTTGGCGACGCATTAAACATATATATATCGGAATGCCAGAAAAATTCTCCATAAGTCGTCTATAGTTCAAAATAGTACACGGCTTTCGGGGACATATTAATATGCGTCAGACCAGGTCAGTTGACCTTTTTTTTGTAGAACTGCAGTACAGGCAAACGTATCGTTTATAATTTTTGCGACCGTGTCCCGGAAAGTGGCGACGTATAAGGTGTATATATTCGGAAAGCCAGGAAAATTTGCTATATGTCCTTTATAGTTCATAAGTGTACACGGCTTTCGGTGACATAGTAATATGCGTCAGACCAGGCCAGGGGACCGTTTTTTTGTAGTGCCGCGGAACAGGCAAACGTATCGTCCATAATTTTTCCGACCGTGTTCCGGAAGGTGGTGACGCAATAAGCCTATATATTTGGAACCAGGCAAGTTATCTATAAGTCGTCCATAGTTCAAAAGTGTACGCGGCTTTCGGGGACATATTAATATGCGTTAGACCCGGCAAGGGTACCGTATTTTTGTAGAGCTGCTTGTACAGGCAAACGTGCAGTTTAGAACATTTCTGAAAGTGTTTCGGAAGGTGGCGACGCATTAAACATGTATATTCGAAAGCCAGAAAAATTCTCCATGAGTCGTCCATACTTCAAAATAGTAAACAACTTTCGGGGACATATTAATATGCGTTAGACCCGGCCAGGGGACCGTATTTTTGTAGAGCCGCGGAAAAATCAAACGTATCGTTCATAATTTTGACCGATTGGAGCCGGAAGGTGGCGTCGCATTAAGCCTATACATTCGGAAAACCAGGCAAGTTCTCTATAAGTCGTCCATAGTTCAAAAATGTACACGGCTTTCCGGGACATATTAATATGCGTTAGACCCGGCAAGGGGACCGTATTTTTGTAGAGCCGCGGAACAGGCAAACGTATCGTTTATAATTGTTGCGACCGTGTCCTGGAAAGTGGTGACGTCTAAGGTGTATTTATTCGAAAAGCCAGGAAAATTTGCTATAAGTCCTTTATAGTTCATAAGTGTACACGGCTTTCGGTGACATATTAATATGCGTCAGACCAGGCCAGGGGATCGTTATTTTGTAGATCTGCTTGTACAGGCAAACGTGCAGTTTATAATTTTTCCCACCGTGTTCTGGAAGGTGGCGACGTATTAGGTCTATGTATTCGGAAAGCCAGGAAAATGTTCTATAAGTCGTCCATAGTTCAAAATAGTACACGGCTTTCGGTGACATAGTAATAACGTCAGACCAGGCCATGGGAACATTTTTCTGTAGAACCGCAGTACAGGCAAACGTATCGTTTATAATTTTTCCGACCGTGTTCTGGAAGGTGGCGACGTACTAGGTCTATATATTCGGAAAGCCAGGAAAATGTTCTATAAGTCGTTTATAGTTCAAAAGTGTACACGGCTTTCAGTGACATAGTAATATGCGTCAGACGAGCCCAGGGGATCGTTATTTTGTAGATCTGCTTGTAGAGGCAAACGCGCTGTTTATAATTTTTCCGACCGTGTTCCGGAAGGTGGCGACTCCTTAAGCCTATATATTCGGAAAACCAGGCAAGTTCTCTATAAGTCATCAATAGTTCAAAAGTGTACACGGCTTTTGGGGACATAGTTATATGCGCCAGATCAGCCCAAGTGAAGGTTTTTTTATAGAGCTGCTTGTACAGGCAAACATGCAGTTTATAATTTTTCCGACCGTGTTCCGGAAGGTGGCGACGCATTAAGCCTATATATTCGAAAAACCAGGCAAGTTCTCTATTAGTCGTCCATAGTTCAAAAGTGTACAAGGCTTCGGGGACATAGTTATATGCGCCAGATCAGGACAGGTGACCGTTTTTTTGTAGAGCTGCTTGTACAGGCAAACGTGCAGTTTATAATTTTTCCGACCGTGTTCCGGAAGGTGGCGACGCATTAAGCCTATGTATTCGAAAAGTCAGGAAAATGTTCTATAAGTCGTTTATAGTTCAAAAGTGTACACGGCTTTCGGGGACATATTAATATGCGTTAGACCTGGCCAGGGGACCGTATTTTTGTAGAGCCGCGGAACAGGCAAACATATAGTCCATAATGTTGACCGATTGGAGCCGGAAGGTGGCGTCGCATTAAACATATACATTCGGAAAACCAGGCAAGTTCTCTAAAAGTCGTCCATAGTTCAAAAGTGTACAAGGCTTTCGGTGACATAGTAATAACGTCATACCAGGCCATGGGATCGTTATATTGTAGATCTGCTTGTACAGGCAAACGTGCAGTTTATAATTTTTCCCACCGTGTTCTGGAAGGTGGCGAAGCATTAAGCCTATATATTCGTAAAGCCAGGAAAATGTTCTATAAGTCGTTTATAGTTCAAAATAGTACACGGGTTTCAGTGACATAGTAATAACGTCAGACCAGGCCATGGGATCGTTATTTTGTAGATCTGCTTGTACGGGCAAACGCGCCGTTTATAATTTTTCCGACCGTGTTCCGGAAGGTGGCGACGCATTAAGCCTATATATTCAGAAAGCCAGGAAAATGTTCTATAAGTCGTTTATAGTTCAAAAGTGTACACGGCTTTCAGTGACATAGTAATATGCGTCAGACGAGCCCAGGGGATCGTTATTTTGTAGATCTGCTTGTACAGGAATCGCGCTGTTTATAATTTTTCCGACCGTGTTCCGGAAGGTGGCGACGCATTAAGCCTATATATTCGGAAAACCAGGCAAGTTCTCTATTAGTCGTCCATAGTTCAAAAGTGTACAAGGATTCGGGGACATAGTTATATGCGCAAGATCAGCCCTGGTGACCGTTTTTTTGTAGAACTGCTTGTACAGGCACTCGTGCAGTTTATAATTTTTCCCACCGTGTTCTGGAAGGTAGCGACGTATTAGGCCTATGTATTCGGAAAGTCAGGAAAATGTTCTATAAGTCGTTTATAGTTCAAAAGTGTACACGGCTTTCGGTGACATAGTAATAACGTCAGACCAGGCCATGGGATCGTTATATTGTAGATCTGCTTGTACAGGCAAACGTGCAGTTTATAATTTTTCCGACCGTGTTCCGGAAGGTGGCGACGCATTAAGCCTATATATTCGAAAAACCAGGCAAGTTCTCTATTAGTCGTCCATAGTTCATAAGTGTACAAGGCTTCGGGGACATAGTAATATGCGTCAGACGAGCCCAGGGGATCGTTATTTTGTAGATCTGCTTGTACAGGCAAACGCGCTGTTTATAATTTTTCTGACCGTGTTCCGGAAGGTGGTGACGTATTAAGCCTATATATTCGGAAAACCAGGCAAGTTCTCTATAAGTCGTCCATAGTTCAAAAGTGTACAAGGCTTCGGGGACATAGTTATATGCGCCAGATCAGCCCAAGTGAAGGTTTTTTTGTAGAGCTGCTTGTACAGGCAAACATGCAGTTTATAATTTTTCCGACCGTGTTCCGGAAGGTGGCGACGCATTAAGCCTATATATTCGAAAAACCAGGCAAGTTCTCTATTAGTCGTCCATAGTTCAAAAGTGTACAAGGCTTCAGGGACATAGTTATATGCGCCAGATCAGGACAGGTGACCGTTTTTTTGTAGAGCTGCTTGTACAGGCAAACGTGCAGTTTATAATTTTGCCGAACTTATTCCGGAAGGTGGTTACGCTTTAAACATATATATTTGAAAGCCAGAAAAATTCTCCATAAGTCGTCATAGTTCAAAATAGTACACGGCTTTCGGGGACATATTAATATGCGTTAGACCCGGCCAGGGGACCGTATTTTTGTAGAGCTGCTTGTACAGGAAAACGCGCTGTTTATAATTTTTCCAACAGTGTTCCGGAAGGTGGCGACGCATTAAGCCTATATATTTAGATAACCATGCAAGTTCTCTATAAGTCGTTCATAGTTCGAAAGTGTACAAGGCTTCGGAGACATAGTTATATGCGTCAGATCAGCCCAGGTGACCGTTTTTTTGTACAGCTGCTTGTACAGGCAAACGTGCAGGTTATAATTTTTCCGAACGTGTTCCGAAAGTTGGCGACGCATTAAACATATATATATCGGAAAGCCAGAAAAATTCTCCATAAGTCGTCTATAGTTCAAAATAGTACACGGCTTTCGGGGACATATTAATATGCGTCAGACTAGGTCAGTTGACCTTTTTTTTGTAGAACCACAGTACAGGCAAACGTATCGTTTATAATTTTTGCGACCGTGTCCCGGAAAGTGGCGACGTATAAGGTGTATATATTCGGAAAGCCAGGAAAATTTGCTATATGTCCTTTATAGTTCATAAGTGTACACGGCTTTCGGTGACATAGTAATATGCGTCAGACCAGGCCAGGGGACCGTTTTTTTTGTAGATCCGCTTGTACAGGCATACGTGCAGTTTATAATTTTTCCGGCCGTGTTCCGGATGGTGGCGACGCAATAAGCCTATATATTTGGAAAAACAGTCAAGTTATCTATAAGTTGTCAATAGTTCAAAATAGTAAACAACTTTCGGGAACATATTAATATGCGTTAGACCTGTCCAGGGGACCGTACTTTTGTAGAGCCGCGGAACAGTCAAACATATCGTTTATAATTGTTCCGACCGTGTTCCGGAGGGTGGCGATGTAAAAGGTGTATATATTCGGAAAGCCAGGAAAATGTTCTATAAGTCGTTTATAGTTCATAAGTGTTTATGGCTTTCGGTGACATAGTAATATGCGTCAGACCAGGCCAGGGGACCGTTATTTTGTAGAGCCGCTTGTAAAGGAAAACGCACTGTTTATAATTTTTCCGACCGTGTTCCGGAAGGTGGCGACGTATTAGGTCTATATATTCGGAAAGCCAGGGAAGCTCTTTATGAGTCGTTTATAGTTCATAAGTGTACACGGCTTTCGGGGACATAGTAATTTGCGTCAGACGAGCCCAGGGGATTGTTATTTTGTAGATCTGCTTGTACAGGCAAACGCGCTGTTTATAATTTTTCCGATCGTGTTCCGGAAGGTGGCGACGCATTAAGCCTATATATTTGGAAAACCAGGCAAGTTCTCTATAAGTCGTCCATAGTTCGAAAGTGTACACGGCTTTCGGTGACAAAGTAATAACGTCAGACCAGGCCAGGGGAACTTTTTTTTGTAGAGCCGCGGTACAGGCAAACATATCGTTTATACTTGTTCCGACCGTGTTCCGGAAGATGGCGACGCATTAAACATATATATTCGAAAGCCAGAAAAATTCTCCATGAGTCGTCCATACTTCAAAATAGTAAACAACTTTCGGGGACATATTAATATGCGTTAGACCCGGCCAGGGGACCGTATTTTTGTAGAGCCGCGGAACAATGAAACGTATCGTTCATAATTTTGACCGATTGGAGCCGGAAGGTGGCGTCGCATTAAGCCTATACATTCGGAAAACCAGGCAAGTTCTCTATAAGTCGTCCATAGTTCAAAAATGTACACGGCTTTCTGGGACATATTAATATGCGTTAGACCCGGCAAGGGGACCGTATTTTTGTAGAGCCGCGGAACAGGCAAACGTATCGTTTATAATTGTTGCGACCGTGTCCTGGAAAGTGGTGACGTCTAAGGTGTATTTATTCGAAAAGCCAGGAAAATTTGCTATAAGTCCTTTATAGTTCATAAGTGTACACGGCTTTCGGTGACATATTAATATGCGTCAGACCGGGCCAGGGGATCGTTATTTTGTAGATCTGCTTGTACAGGCAAACGTGCAGTTTATAATTTTTCCGAACGTGTTCCGGTAGGTGGCGACGCATTAAACATTTATATTCGAAAGCCAGAAAAATTCTCCATAAGTCGTCCATAGTACAAAATAGTACGCGGCTTTCGGGGACATATTAATATGCGTTAGACCCGGCCAGGGGACCGTATTTTTGTAGAGCCGTGGAACAGGCAAACGTATCGTCCATAATTTTGACCGATTGGAGCCGGAAGGTGGCGTCGCATTAAGCCTATACATTCGCAAACCAGGCAAGTTCTCTATAAGTCGTCCATAGTTCAAAAGTGTACAAGGCTTCGGGGAAAAAGTTATATGCGCCAGATCAGCCCAGGTGACCGTTTTTTTGTAGAGCTGCGTGTACAGGCAAACGTGCAGTTTATAATTTTTCCGAACGTGTTCCGGTAGGTGGCGACGCATTAAACATATATATTCGAAAGCCAGAAAAATTCTCCATAAGTCGTCCATAGTACAAAATAGTACGCAGCTTTCGGGGACATATTAATATGCGTTAGACCCGGCCAGGGGACCATATTTTTGTAGTGCCGCGGAACAGGCAAACGTATCGTCCATAATTTTGACCGATTGGAGCCGGAAGGTGGCGTCGCATTAAGCCTATACATTCGGAAAACCAGGCAAGTTCTCTATAAGTCGTCCATAGTTCAAAAGTGTACAAGGCTTCGGGAACATAGTTATATGCGTCAGATCAGCCCAGGTGACCGTTTTTTTTGTAGAGCTGCTTGTACAGGCAAACGTGCAGTTTATAATTTTTCCAACAGTGTTCCGGAAGGTGGCGACGCATTAAGCCTATATATTTAGATAACCATGCAAGTTCTCTATAAGTCGTTCATAGTTCGAAAGTGTACAAGGCTTCGGAGACATAGTTATATGCGTCAGATCAGCCCAGGTGACCGTTTTTTTGTACAGCTGCTTGTACAGGCAAACGTGCAGGTTATAATTTTTCCGAACGTGTTCCGAAAGTTGGCGACGCATTAAACATATATATATCGGAAAGCCAGAAAAATTCTCCATAAGTCGTCTATAGTTCAAAATAGTACACGGCTTTCGGGGACATATTAATATGCGTCAGACTAGGTCAGTTGACCTTTTTTTTGTAGAACCGCAGTACAGGCAAACGTATCGTTTATAATTTTTGCGACCGTGTCCCGGAAAGTGGCGACGTATAAGGTGTATATATTCGGAAAGCCAGGAAAATTTGCTATATGTCCTTTATAGTTCATAAGTGTACACGGCTTTCGGTGACATAGTAATATGCGTCAGACCAGGCCAGGGGACCGTTTTTTTGTAGATCCGCTTGTACAGGCATACGTGCAGTTTATAATTTTTCCGGCCGTGTTCCGGATGGTGGCGACGCAATAAGCCTATATATTTGGAAAAACAGTCAAGTTATCTATAAGTTGTCAATAGTTCAAAATAGTAAACAACTTTCGGGAACATATTAATATGCGTTAGACCTGTCCAGGGGACCGTACTTTTGTAGAGCCGCGGAACAGTCAAACATATCGTTTATAATTGTTCCGACCGTGTTCCGGAGGGTGGCGATGTAAAAGGTGTATATATTCGGAAAGCCAGGAAAATGTTCTATAAGTCGTTTATAGTTCATAAGTGTTTATGGCTTTCGGTGACATAGTAATATGCGTCAGACCAGGCCAGGGGACCGTTATTTTGTAGAGCCGCTTGTAAAGGAAAACGCACTGTTTATAATTTTTCCGACCGTGTTCCGGAAGGTGGCGACGTATTAGGTCTATATATTCGGAAAGCCAGGGAAGCTCTTTATGAGTCGTTTATAGTTCATAAGTGTACACGGCTTTCGGGGACATAGTAATTTGCGTCAGACGAGCCCAGGGGATTGTTATTTTGTAGATCTGCTTGTACAGGCAAACGCGCTGTTTATAATTTTTCCGATCGTGTTCCGGAAGGTGGCGACGCATTAAGCCTATATATTTGGAAAACCAGGCAAGTTCTCTATAAGTCGTCCATAGTTCGAAAGTGTACACGGCTTTCGGTGACAAAGTAATAACGTCAGACCAGGCCAGGGGAACTTTTTTTTGTAGAGCCGCGGTACAGGCAAACATATCGTTTATACTTGTTCCGACCGTGTTCCGGAAGATGGCGACGCATTAAACATATATATTCGAAAGCCAGAAAAATTCTCCATGAGTCGTCCATACTTCAAAATAGTAAACAACTTTCGGGGACATATTAATATGCGTTAGACCCGGCCAGGGGACCGTATTTTTGTAGAGCCGCGGAACAATGAAACGTATCGTTCATAATTTTGACCGATTGGAGCCGGAAGGTGGCGTCGCATTAAGCCTATACATTCGGAAAACCAGGCAAGTTCTCTATAAGTCGTCCATAGTTCAAAAATGTACACGGCTTTCTGGGACATATTAATATGCGTTAGACCCGGCAAGGGGACCGTATTTTTGTAGAGCCGCGGAACAGGCAAACGTATCGTTTATAATTGTTGCGACCGTGTCCTGGAAAGTGGTGACGTCTAAGGTGTATTTATTCGAAAAGCCAGGAAAATTTGCTATAAGTCCTTTATAGTTCATAAGTGTACACGGCTTTCGGTGACATATTAATATGCGTCAGACCGGGCCAGGGGATCGTTATTTTGTAGATCTGCTTGTACAGGCAAACGTGCAGTTTATAATTTTTCCGAACGTGTTCCGGTAGGTGGCGACGCATTAAACATTTATATTCGAAAGCCAGAAAAATTCTCCATAAGTCGTCCATAGTACAAAATAGTACGCGGCTTTCGGGGACATATTAATATGCGTTAGACCCGGCCAGGGGACCGTATTTTTGTAGAGCCGTGGAACAGGCAAACGTATCGTCCATAATTTTGACCGATTGGAGCCGGAAGGTGGCGTCGCATTAAGCCTATACATTCGCAAACCAGGCAAGTTCTCTATAAGTCGTCCATAGTTCAAAAGTGTACAAGGCTTCGGGGAAAAAGTTATATGCGCCAGATCAGCCCAGATGACCGTTTTTTTGTAGAGCTGCGTGTACAGGCAAACGTGCAGTTTATAATTTTTCCGAACGTGTTCCGGTAGGTGGCGACGCATTAAACATATATATTCGAAAGCCAGAAAAATTCTCCATAAGTCGTCCATAGTACAAAATAGTACGCAGCTTTCGGGGACATATTAATATGCGTTAGACCCGGCCAGGGGACCATATTTTTGTAGTGCCGCGGAACAGGCAAACGTATCGTCCATAATTTTGACCGATTGGAGCCGGAAGGTGGCGTCGCATTAAGCCTATACATTCGGAAAACCAGGCAAGTTCTCTATAAGTCGTCCATAGTTCAAAAGTGTACAAGGCTTCGGGAACATAGTTATATGCGTCAGATCAGCCCAGGTGACCGTTTTTTTGTAGAGCTGCTTGTACAGGCAAACGTGCAGTTTATAATTTTTCCCACCGTGTTCTGGAAGGTGGCGACGTATTAGGTCTATGTATTCGGAAAGCCAGGAAAATGTTCTATAAGTCGTCCATAGTTCAAAATAGTACACGGCTTTCGGTGACATAGTAATAACGTCAGACCAGGCCATGGGAACATTTTTTTGTAGAACCGCAGTACAGGCAAACGTATCGTTTATAATTTTTCCGACCGTGTTCTGGAAGGTGGCGACGTACTAGGTCTATATATTCAGAAAGCCAGGAAAATGTTCTATAAGTCGTTTATAGTTCAAAAGTGTACAAGGCTTCGGGGGCATAGTAATATGCGTCAGACGAGCCCAGGGGATCGTTATTTTGTAGATTCACTTGTACAGGCAAACGCGCTGTTTATAATTTTTCCGACCGTGTTCCGGAAGGTGGTGACGCATTAAGCCTATATATTCGGAAAACCAGGCAAGTTCTCTATAAGTCGTCCATAGTTCAAAAGTGTACAAGGCTTCGGGGACATAGTTATATGCGCCAGATCAGGACAGGTGACCGTTTTTTTGTAGAGCTGCTTGTACAGGCAAACGTGCAGTTTATAATTTTGCCGAACTTATTCCGGAAGGCGGTTACGCTTTAAACATATATATTTGAAAGCCAGAAAAATTCTCCATAAGTCGTCCATAGTTCAAAATAGTACACGGCTTTCAGGGACATATTAATATGCGTTAGACCCGGCCAGGGGACCGTATTTTTGTAGAGCCGCGGAACAGGCAAACATATCGTCCATAATTTTGACCAATTGGAGCCGGAAGGTGGCGTCGCATTAAACATATACATTCGGAAAACCAGGCAAGTTCTCTATAAGTCGTCCATAGTTCAAAAGTGTACAAGGCTTCGGGAACATATTAATCGGTGCACACGAATTGCGTACCAAGTCAGGTAAACGAACCTTTTTGAACGAATTGCGTCCCGGACGCAATTCATGTTACTTTTTGCCTTAAGATATTTTTTAGTGGTTTCCAAATTTATTAAAATTTTTTAACAATTTAAATATTTATCACAAATATTATTATTATATGAAAACTAGCTTTTAGTGGTTTTTACTTTTATAGATATTTTTATAAAAATATTACGGACCATACGGACTTTCCAATCAATAAGTAACTATGGATTACAAGCGAGGCACTATATAAGATAACATCACACATAGTGATTAAATACAATTTGACCCGATACAATTTGTATTAATTAATAACTCGGACACTGGCATAGTTATGTTTTCATGTCAAACTAACTTAAGCTTTTTTAGCAAAATAAGTGTATTTTATGTAGATGGAACTTTTGAATACTGTACAATGTCTGAAATACTGAAATGTCTGCTATTCAACCAGATGAACACAAAATTACAGAATTTGCTAATTATTTAGTAGATACATACATACACGAAAATTCAATATTTCCTCCAGATTTATGGGCAGAAAACAGTGCAAGCTCACAAAGAACCACCAACGCGTGCGAATCATTTCATTCAAAATTTAACAAATTTTTTGATTCTCCTCATCCAAACATATACACATTTTTAGAAGTTTTAAAAAATATGCAAACCGATACAACAATATTGATAAGAAGTAGTCTTGAAAAACGACGAGTACCAAGAAAACCAATACCTAAGGGAAAGAATACAATTTATAGAAAATAAAATAAATCAATTAAATAATAATGAAATCACGATTAAAGATTATGTTAACATATTAGCCAATAAATATAAATACAGACAAAATTAAATCAATACTTTTGATATTAACCTATGACTTATAAATCTAATAAACTTTTTAAAAAAAATGTGAATATGACCATATGATATTATGATTTTTCAATTTAAATTTGTTAAAAATATGTGAATATAACGACTTATTATATACGAAATTATGTTTTCACAGCTTTAATTTTTTTTTAAAAATAATATGTGAATATGACCATTTATACCTATGATATTATGATTTTACAATTTAAATTTGTTAAAAATATGTGAATATGACAATTTATTGTATACGATATTATGTTTTCACAGACATATCTTTATTATTTCAATGTCATTTTAAGAACCACTCAACTGTAGATAAAAAGGTAACACGAATTGCGTCCGGGACGCAATTCGTTCAAAAAGGTTCGTTTACCTGTTTTGGTACGCAATTCGTGTGCGCCCATATTAATATGCGTCAGATCAGCCCAGGTGACCGTTTTTTTTGTAGAGCTGCTTGTACAGGCAAACGTGCAGTTTATAATTTATCCCACCGTGTTCTGGAAGGTGGCGACGCATTAAGCCTATATATTCGGAAAACCAGGCAAGTTCTCTATTAGTCGTCCATAGTTCAAAAGTGTACAAGGCTTCGGGGACATAGTTATATGCGCCAGATCAGCCCAGGTGACCATTTTTTTGTAGAGCTGCTTGTACAGGCAAACGTGCAGTTTATAATTTTTCCCACCGTGTTCTGGAAGGTAGCGACGTATTAGGCCTATGTATTCGGAAAGTCAGGAAAATGTTCTATAAGTCGTTTATAGTTCAAAAGTGTACACGGCTTTCGGGGACATATTAATATGCGTTAGACCTGGCCAGGGGACCGTATTTTTGTAGAGCCGCGGAACAGGCAAACATATAGTCCATAATTTTGACCGATTGGAGCCGGAAGGTGGCGTCGCATTAAACATATACATTCGGAAAACCAGGCAAGTTCTCTATAAGTCGTCCATAGTTCAAAAGTGTACAAGGCTTTCGGTGACATAGTAATAACGTCAGACCAGGCCATGGGATCGTTATATTGTAGATCTGCTTGTACAGGCAAACGTGCAGTTTATAATTTTTCCCACCGTGTTCTGGAAGGTGGCGACGCATTAAGCCTATATATTCGGAAAGCCAGGAAAATGTTCTATAAGTCGTTTATAGTTCAAAATAGTACACGGGTTTCAGTGACATAGTAATAACGTCAGACCAGGCCATGGGATCGTTATTTTGTAGATCTGCTTGTACGGGCAAACGCGCCGTTTATAATTTTTCCGACCGTGTTCCGGAAGGTGGCGACGCATTAAGCCTATATATTCGGAAAGCCAGGAAAATGTTCTATAAGTCGTTTATAGTTCAAAAGTGTACACGGCTTTCAGTGACATAGTAATATGCGTCAGACGAGCCCAGGGGATCGTTATTTTGTAGATCTGCTTGTACAGGAATCGCGCCGTTTATAATTTTTCCGACCGTGTTCCGGAAGGTGGCGACGTATTAGGCCTATGAATTCGGAAAGTCAGGAAAATGTTCTATAAGTCGTTTATAGTTCAAAAGTGTACACGGCTTTCGGGGACATATTAATATGCGTTAGACCTGGCCAGGGGACCGTATTTTTGTAGAGCCGCGGAACAGGCAAACATATCGTCTGTTACGTCCCAACCGACGTCGATGTATACATCAACGCAGAGATAGAATACGTGATGTACTAGGTATGATGAATGTTTATTAACGTAGTACAAAAATACAATGTTATAATATAAAGATAGAATATAAACTGTGAGTGGTGTTACGACCTGACTCTGAATGTCCCTAACCGTCTGAAGAGCTCTTGTCCTGGGCTTCTATATATATGATTGTGTCCTTTGGAGTGGGTGGTTGTAGTAGTGTCTATGCTCGGTCATGAGACAGAGTTCTGGTCTCGTATTTGGTATGCTGGTCGACTCGTATCCTGCGTATGGGCGTTGGCTTTCCAGGAAAGATACGTATGTGACGGCACCTTCTATAGTTTAATTGTTTTCTCTACGATTTTGCAACGACCTCCGCATGTTATACTATACTAATTGCCTTATTAGTTATAGTGTCGAATATTATTAGAAACGTGCGGCGCGCTGTACATAGTTAATATATAACTACTTAATACGTGGGTACGTAACACCTCCCTTCAAAAAAAAAGACTTTATGTTTAAAAGCTTAAACATAAATCTTTAACATTTCCATAGTATGTAGTTATTACAATAGTTTTACAATAGTGATACATTGGTTACAATACATTGATACATAAAATATTGATAAATTGGTTATAAAATAGTGATACATTTTGTTAGTAATATAATAGTTGTTAGATATTAGTACATTTTTTTTTATATAAGTATATAGTTTCTTTTGTTTTACATTTTCTTCTTAGTCTAGTGTTAGTACATGGTGGTCATATATGTGTGGTTAGTTAATATACGTATTCTGTTACATATTTTTATTTTATATAATTTAATTATTATAACTATTACATGTTTATATATGTAAATACTTATGCTATTACCTAAAATTATAAAATTTGACATTACATTTATTACATATTTATATATCCGTCCTATATTCTATTGGTCTTATATGGTTTTTGTTTTAATGATTAATTCGTTAGTTAAAAGGTTATCTATTTCTTAATTAGAGTATGTCCATTCATGTATGTGGAATCTTATTTAGGTACTCCCTGATCCCCAATTATAGGTATAGATGAAGAAATACTAAAAATGGTAGTAACCATCAAATTTTGAGAGTGCTTATATATTAATTCTAATAAAATTTCGTTTAGTACTATTTTAGCCCTATAATTTAAGATGTTAATTAAAATTATACGCCTATATATATATTCTTATTTACTTTATACTTATGTAACGTTACATATTTTTGTACGGTGTTTGACCGTTATTGGTACGTGTTTAGGATTGAAATATAATTTGAACATGAAAGCAAAAGTGAAGAATGTACGTGATTTGAAAGAATTGAAATTTGATACGGCTTTGTTTGTGCCAATGCGACTTGGAACATGACGATCGTCATCATGATCCTAAAAAGTTTCCTTATATATTAAATTAAATATATTTATAAATATAAATACAATATAATATATAAATATATAAATATATTAAATATATACACTTTCATATATATATTTTCATTGCCCAATCCTATCAATTATTGTTAATGATCATATTTACATGTATATTATATTTATTCTTTATATATATATGCTTTTCTTATTTAACTCGGATTCTCGTGGAAATTATTCTGATTGGGTGGTCTACTATTATACGCGACATTGTTCATTCGGCACTGTGACGAAAAATGTCCTTCGCGATTGCACGTATGACAACGCCTAACATTAAAATTGTTGTTCCTCGGATTTGGGTTTCTATTAGTATTCCTACCGTAGTTATTGTTTCTGTTTATATTATTGTTATTGTCGTTGTTACGATAGTTGTACGCTGTGTTTTGATTATTATTGTTAAATTGTCTATTTTGATGCGTATTTATATTGCTATACGTATTATTTGCGCGGAAAATGTCTTGTACATCATTATATGTACGAATATTTTTTTCGGTAATTAACGCGATTTGCATTGCTTGTTCGAGAGTAGTAGGATTTTTTGTTTTTATTTCGAATTTTATTTGGTCGCTTAAACCGTTTATATAACTGACTAACGCTTGTTCCCTAATATTGTCACGTAATATTTTTGCTTCGGTGGGTGTTTTGTCTATGGCTACCGTGTTACATAGCTTCTGATATATTTCCTCTACTCTATTATTGTACGCGCATATGGTTTCATTATGTTTTGTTTTTACTATGTTTAATTCGATTTGTAAGTTAGCTGCTCCGTAGGGAGTTTCGAATGCGTCTAACAATATTATTTTCATATCGCCCCATTCTATAATTTCCTTATATCTGGTTACGTTAAAAGCTCTGTCTGATAGTTTAGTAGCTGCTATCATTTTCAACATGAAAGGGTGCTGTTCTGAGTCTACCGTACTTATAATTACTTCGCATGCATTTAAAAATGGATATATTTCGGATTGTCCTGAATAGTTAGGAATTAATTTTATTGCGTCTAACGCGCTTATCGGTTTCATATCGGTACCGCCTGTCATTTTCTTAGCTTTGACTATTCTTTTCGGTTGTATATATTCGGTGTGAATAGTATTTCTATTACTTCGTAAACCTTGGCGAATTGTGCCAGTAGTAGGACTATTTTCAAACTCCTCTAGGTTTATTAATCTTAAACTTTTATTTAATATATCACTACTTATTGGTTTGATCTCTATACGTTCGTTAATTATTTCTTCGTTAAATGTGTCTAACTCTTCGTCTAAATTATGTATTTCTATGTTGTCAATTATTTCGCTATCAGTATTGTTTACGTCAATTTCTAAATTATTCTCGTTTTCGATTATTTCAATTATTCTATCTAATGTTTCCCTAGCTATAGTTTCGAATTCGTCGCTAATATTTTCCTCTGAACTATTGTTCATTAATATTTGTTTAATTCTTCCTAACGTTTAATATAGATTTCAAACATAAAACTCTTTTATTCATATATTTTTATTCGATTTGGGCTTTGAAATTTGGGCATAGGGACTTCTACTCGGGCTAGTAGGCTTCAACTTGGGCTTTAAACATGAGCTAGGGGCTTAAACATGGGCTTCAAAAATCTACACGTGTTCTATACAATGGAGTAGCTAATTCCAAGGGAGTTGTACTTAAATAAGATGAACTCAATAATCAATAATAAATATAATCTCAATAATAATCTCAATAATGCCCTGTAATAATTCACAATAATAATTCTCAAAATAATATAATATGCCCTTTAATAATTCTCAATAATAACTTCAATAACAATTCTCAATAAATGCCCTTTAATAAATCACAATAATAACTTTAATAATAAATTCAATAAATGCCCTTTAATAACTTCAATAATAATTAATTCAAAAATTGCCCTTTAATAACTTCAATTATAATTTAAATAAATTGCCCTTTAATAATAATTTCCCTAAGTACGATGGACCAATAGACCAAAGGAGACGGTTATATAAATTATGCTTACAACATTGCTGTATTCATCTCGTTGCTTGATCTCTCTCGCCGTAGTTGAATTGTAACAAAAGTTCGGTCTTCCCAGAGTCGTTGAATTGAAGCGTGCACTCCTCAGTTCAACGGTGATCCACGAAGGTGAAATTGCCTCTGTTGATTGAAGTTTCCTTGTATCTTGGAAGACCCTGTCCACAGCGCCAAAATTCTGTTACGTCCCAACCGACGTCGATATATACATCAACGCAGAGATAGAATACGTGATGTACTAGGTATGATGAATGTTTATTAACGTAGTACAAAAATACAATGTTATAATATAAAGATAGAATATAAACTGTGAGTGGTGTTACGACCTGACTCTGAATATCCCTAACCGTCTGAAGAGCTCTTGTCCTGGGCTTCTATATATATGATTGTGTCCTTTGGAGTGGGTGGTTGTAGTAGTGTCTAAGCTCGGTCATGAGACAGAGTTCTGGTCTCGTATTTGGTATGCTGGTCGACTCGTATCCTGCGTATGGGCGTTGGCTTTCCAGGAAAGATACGTATGTGACGGCACCTTCTATAGTTTAATTGTTTTCTCTACGATTTTGCAACGACCTCCGCATGTTATACTATACTAATTGCCTTATTAGTTATAGTGTCGAATATTATTAGAAACGTGCGGCGCGCTGTACATAGTTAATATATAACTACTTAATACGTGGGTACGTAACACGTCCATAATTTTGACCGATTGGAGCCGGAAGGTGGCGTCGCATTAAACATATACATTCGGAAAACCAGGCAAGTTCTCTATAAGTCGTCCATAGTTCAAAAGTGTACAAGGCTTCGGGAACTTAGTTATATGCGTCAGATCAGCCCAGGTGACCGTTTTTTTGTAGAGCTGCTTGTACAGGCAAACGTGCAGTTTATAATTTTTCCCACCGTGTTCTGGAAGGTGGCGACGCAATAAGCCTATATATTCGGAAAGCCAAGAAAATGTTCTATAAGTCGTTTATAGTTCAAAATAGTACACGGCTTTCAGTGACATAGTAATAACGTCAGACCAGGCCATGGGATCGTTATTTTGTAGATCTGGTTGTACAGGCAAACGCAACGTTTATAATTTTTCCGACCGTGTTCCGGAAGGTGGCGACGCATTAAGCCTATATATTCGGAAAACCAGGCAAGTTCTCTATTAGTCGTCCATAGTTCAAAAGTGTACAAGGCTTCGGGGACATAGTTATATGCGCCAGATCAGCCCAGGTGACCGTTTTTTTGTAGACCTGCTTATACAGGCAAACGTGCAGTTTATAATTTTTCCCACCGTGTTCTGGAAGGTAGCGACGTATTAGGCCTATGTATTCGGAAAGTCAGGAAAATGTTCTATAAGTCGTTTATAGTTCAAAAGTGTACACGGCTTTCGGGGACATATTAATATGCGTTAGACCTGGCCAGGGGACCGTTTTTTTTATAGAGCTGCTTGTACAGGCAAACGTGCACTTTATAATTTTTCCCACCGTGTTCTGGAAGGTGGCGAAGCATTAAGCCTATATATTCGGAAAGCCAGGAAAATGTTCTATAAGTCGTTTATAGTTCAAAATAGTACACGGCTTTCGGTGACATAGTAATAACGTCAGACCAGGCCATGGGATCGTTTTATTGTAGATCTGCTTGTACAGGCAAACGTGCAGTTTATAATTTTTCCCACCGTGTTCTGGAAGGTGGCGACGCATTAAGCCTATATATTCGGAAAACCAGGCTAGTTCTCTATAAGTCGTCCATAGTTCAAAAGTGTACAAGGCTTCGGGGACATAGTTATATGCGCCAGATCAGCCCAAGTGAAGGTTTTTTTGTAGGGCTGCTTGTACAGGCAAACATGCAGTTTATAATTTTTCCAACCGTGTTCCGGAAGGTGGCGACTTATTAAGCCTATATATTCGAAAAACCAGGCAAGTTCTCTATTAGTCGTCCATAGTTCAAAAGTGTACAAGGCTTCGGGGACATAGTTATATGCGCCAGATCAGGACAGGTGACTGTTTTTTTGTAGAGCTGCTTGTACAGGCAAACGTGCAGTTTATAATTTTGCCGAACTTATTCCGGAAGGCGGTTACGCTTTAAACATATATATTTGAAAGCCAGAAAAATTCTCCATAAGTCGTCCATAGTTCAAAATAGTACTCGGCTTTCGGGGACATATTAATATGCGTTAGACCCGGCCAGGGGACCGTATTTTTGTTGAGCTGCATGTACAGGCAAACGTGCAGATTATAATTTTTCCCACCGTGTTCTGGAAGGTAGCGACGTATTAGGCCTATGTATTCGGAAAGTCAGGAAAATGTTCTATAAGTCTTTATAGTTCAAAAGTGTACACGGCTTTCGGGGACATATTAATATGCGTTAGACCTGGCCAGGGGACCGTATTTTTGTAGAGCCGCGGAACAGGCAAACATATCGTCCATAATTTTGACCAATTGGAGCCGGAAGGTGGCGTCGCATTAAACATATACATTCGGAAAACCAGGCAAGTTCTCTATAAGTCGTCCATAGTTCAAAAGTGTACAAGGCTTCGGGAACATAGTTATATGCGTCAGATCAGCCCAGGTGACCGTTTTTTTTTAGAGCTGCTTGTACAGGCAAACGTGCAGTTTATAATTTTACCCACCGTTTTCTGGAAGGTCGCGACGCCTTAAGCCTATATATTCGGAAAGCCAAGAAAATGTTCTATAAGTCGTTTATAGTTCAAAATAGTACACGGCTTTCAGTGACATAGTAATAACGTCAGACCAGGCCATGGGATCGTTATTTTGTAGATCTGGTTGTACAGGCAAACGCAACGTTTATAATTTTTCCGACCGTGTTCCGGAAGGTGGCGACGCATTAAGCCTATATATTCGGAAAACCAGGCAAGTTCTCTATTAGTCGTCCATAGTTCAAAAGTGTACAAGGCTTCGGGGACATAGTTATATGCGCCAGATCAGCCCAGGTGACCGTTTTTTTGTAGACCTGCTTATACAGGCAAACGTGCAGTTTATAATTTTTCCCACCGTGTTCTGGAAGGTAGCGACGTATTAGGCCTATGTATTCGGAAAGTCAGGAAAATGTTCTATAAGTCGTTTATAGTTCAAAAGTGTACACGGCTTTCGGGGACATATTAATATGCGTTAGACCTGGCCAGGGGACCGTATTTTTGTAGAGCCGCGGAACAGGCAAACATATCGTCCATAATTTTGACCAATTGGAGCCGGAAGGTGGCGTCGCATTAAACATATACATTCGGAAAACCAGGCAAGTTCTCTATAAGTCGTCCATAGTTCAAAAGTGTACAAGGCTTCGGGAACATAGTTATATGCGTCAGATCAGCCCAGGTGACCGTTTTTTTGTAGAGCTGCTTGTACAGGCAAACGTGCAGTTTATAATTTATCCCACCGTGTTCTGGAAGGTGGCGACGCATTAAGCCTATATATTCGGAAAGCCAGGAAAATGTTCTATAAGTCGTTTATAGTTCAAAATAGTACACGGCCTACGGTGACATAGTAATAACGTCAGACCAGGCCATGGGATCGTTATTTTGTAGATCTGCTTGTACAGGCAAACGTGCAGTTTATAATTTTTCCCACCGTGTTCTGGAAGGTGGCGACGCATAAGGCCTATATATTCGGAAAGCCAGGCAAGTTCTCTATTAGTCGTCCATAGTTCAAAAGTGTACAAGGCTTCGGGGACATAGTTATATGCGCCAGATCAGCCCAGGTGACCGTTTTTTTGTAGAGCTGCTTGTACAGGCAAACGTGCAGTTTATAATTTTTCCCACCGTGTTCTGGAAGGTAGCGACGTATTAGGCCTATGTATTCGGAAAGTCAGGAAAATGTTCTATAAGTCGTTTATAGTTCAAAAGTGTACACGGCTTTCGGGGACATATTAATATGCGTTAGACCTGGCCAGGGGACCGTTTTTTTATAGAGCTGCTTGTACAGGCAAACGTGCACTTTATAATTTTTCCCACCGTGTTCTGGAAGGTGGCGAAGCATTAAGCCTATATATTCGGAAAGCCAGGAAAATGTTCTATAAGTCGTTTATAGTTCAAAATAGTACACGGCTTTCGGTGACATAGTAATAACGTCAGACCAGGCCTTGGGATCGTTTTATTGTAGATCTGCTTGTACAGGCAAACGTGCAGTTTATAATTTTTCCCACCGTGTTCTGGAAGGTGGCGACGCATTAAGCCTATATATTCGGAAAGCCAGGAAAATGTTCTATAAGTCGTTTATAGTTCAAAATAGTACACGGGTTTCAGTGACATAGTAATAACGTCAGACCAGGCCATGGGATCGTTATTTTGTAGATCTGCTTGTACGGGCAAACGCGCCGTTTATAATTTTTCCGACCGTGTTCCGGAAGGTGGCGACGCATTAAGCCTATATATTCGGAAAGCCAGGAAAATGTTCTATAAGTCGTTTATAGTTCAAAAGTGTACACGGCTTTCAGTGACATAGTAATATGCGTCAGACGAGCCCAGGGGATCGTTATTTTGTAGATCTGCTTGTACAGGCAAACGCGCTGTTTATAATTTTTCCGACCGTGTTCCGGAAGGTGGTGACGCATTAAGCCTATATATTCGGAAAACCAGGCTAGTTCTCTATAAGTCGTCCATAGTTCAAAAGTGTACAAGGCTTCGGGGACATAGTTATATGCGCCAGATCAGCCCAAGTGAAGGTTTTTTTGTAGGGCTGCTTGTACAGGCAAACATGCAGTTTATAATTTTTCCAACCGTGTTCCGGAAGGTGGCGACTTATTAAGCCTATATATTCGAAAAACCAGGCAAGTTCTCTATTAGTCGTCCATAGTTCAAAAGTGTACAAGGCTTCGGGGACATAGTTATATGCGCCAGATCAGGACAGGTGACTGTTTTTTTGTAGAGCTGCTTGTACAGGCAAACGTGCAGTTTATAATTTTGCCGAACTTATTCCGGAAGGCGGTTACGCTTTAAACATATATATTTGAAAGCCAGAAAAATTCTCCATAAGTCGTCCATAGTTCAAAATAGTACTCGGCTTTCGGGGACATATTAATATGCGTTAGACCCGGCCAGGGGACCGTATTTTTGTTGAGCTGCATGTACAGGCAAACGTGCAGATTATAATTTTTCCCACCGTGTTCTGGAAGGTAGCGACGTATTAGGCCTATGTATTCGGAAAGTCAGGAAAATGTTCTATAAGTCTTTATAGTTCAAAAGTGTACACGGCTTTCGGGGACATATTAATATGCGTTAGACCTGGCCAGGGGACCGTATTTTTGTAGAGCCGCGGAACAGGCAAACATATCGTCCATAATTTTGACCAATTGGAGCCGGAAGGTGGCGTCGCATTAAACATATACATTCGGAAAACCAGGCAAGTTCTCTATAAGTCGTCCATAGTTCAAAAGTGTACAAGGCTTCGGGAACATAGTTATATGCGTCAGATCAGCCCAGGTGACCGTTTTTTTTTAGAGCTGCTTGTACAGGCAAACGTGCAGTTTATAATTTTACCCACCGTGTTCTGGAAGGTGGCGACGCCTTAAGCCTATATATTCGGAAAGCCAAGAAAATGTTCTATAAGTCGTTTATAGTTCAAAATAGTACACGGCTTTCAGTGACATAGTAATAACGTCAGACCAGGCCATGGGATCGTTATTTTGTAGATCTGGTTGTACAGGCAAACGCAACGTTTATAATTTTTCCGACCGTGTTCCGGAAGGTGGCGACGCATTAAGCCTATATATTCGGAAAACCAGGCAAGTTCTCTATTAGTCGTCCATAGTTCAAAAGTGTACAAGGCTTCGGGGACATAGTTATATGCGCCAGATCAGCCCAGGTGACCGTTTTTTTGTAGACCTGCTTATACAGGCAAACGTGCAGTTTATAATTTTTCCCACCGTGTTCTGGAAGGTAGCGACGTATTAGGCCTATGTATTCGGAAAGTCAGGAAAATGTTCTATAAGTCGTTTATAGTTCAAAAGTGTACACGGCTTTCGGGGACATATTAATATGCGTTAGACCTGGCCAGGGGACCGTATTTTTGTAGAGCCGCGGAACAGGCAAACATATCGTCCATAATTTTGACCAATTGGAGCCGGAAGGTGGCGTCGCATTAAACATATACATTCGGAAAACCAGGCAAGTTCTCTATAAGTCGTCCATAGTTCAAAAGTGTACAAGGCTTCGGGAACATAGTTATATGCGTCAGATCAGCCCAGGTGACCGTTTTTTTGTAGAGCTGCTTGTACAGGCAAACGTGCAGTTTATAATTTATCCCACCGTGTTCTGGAAGGTGGCGACGCATTAAGCCTATATATTCGGAAAGCCAGGAAAATGTTCTATAAGTCGTTTATAGTTCAAAATAGTACACGGCCTACGGTGACATAGTAATAACGTCAGACCAGGCCATGGGATCGTTATTTTGTAGATCTGCTTGTACAGGCAAACGTGCAGTTTATAATTTTTCCCACCGTGTTCTGGAAGGTGGCGACGCATAAGGCCTATATATTCGGAAAGCCAGGCAAGTTCTCTATTAGTCGTCCATAGTTCAAAAGTGTACAAGGCTTCGGGGACATAGTTATATGCGCCAGATCAGCCCAGGTGACCGTTTTTTTGTAGAGCTGCTTGTACAGGCAAACGTGCAGTTTATAATTTTTCCCACCGTGTTCTGGAAGGTAGCGACGTATTAGGCCTATGTATTCGGAAAGTCAGGAAAATGTTCTATAAGTCGTTTATAGTTCAAAAGTGTACACGGCTTTCGGGGACATATTAATATGCGTTAGACCTGGCCAGGGGACCGTTTTTTTATAGAGCTGCTTGTACAGGCAAACGTGCACTTTATAATTTTTCCCACCGTGTTCTGGAAGGTGGCGAAGCATTAAGCCTATATATTCGGAAAGCCAGGAAAATGTTCTATAAGTCGTTTATAGTTCAAAATAGTACACGGCCTACGGTGACATAGTAATAACGTCAGACCAGGCCATGGGATCGTTATTTTGTAGATCTGCTTGTACAGGCAAACGTGCAGTTTATAATTTTTCCCACCGTGTTCTGGAAGGTGGCGACGCATTAAGCCTATATATTCGGAAAGCCAGGAAAATGTTCTATAAGTCGTTTATAGTTCAAAATAGTACACGGGTTTCAGTGACATAGTAATAACGTCAGACCAGGCCATGGGATCGTTATTTTGTAGATCTGCTTGTACGGGCAAACGCGCCGTTTATAATTTTTCCGACCGTGTTCCGGAAGGTGGCGACGCATTAAGCCTTTATATTCGGAAAGCCAGGAAAATGTTCTATAAGTCGTTTATAGTTCAAAAGTGTACACGGCTTTCAGTGACATAGTAATATGCGTCAGACGAGCCCAGGGGATCGTTATTTTGTAGATCTGCTTGTACAGGCAAACGCGCTGTTTATAATTTTTCCGACCGTGTTCCGGAAGGTGGTGACGCATTAAGCCTATATATTCGGAAAACCAGGCTAGTTCTCTATAAGTCGTCCATAGTTTAAAAGTGTACAAGGCTTCGGGGACATAGTTATATGCGCCAGATCAGCCCAAGTGAAGGTTTTTTTGTAGGGCTGCTTGTACAGGCAAACATGCAGTTTATAATTTTTCCAACCGTGTTCCGGAAGGTGGCGACGCATTAAGCCTATATATTCGAAAAACCAGGCAAGTTCTCTATTAGTCGTCCATAGTTCAAAAGTGTACAAGGCTTCGGGGACATAGTTATATGCGCCAGATCAGGACAGGTGACTGTTTTTTTGTAGAGCTGCTTGTACAGGCAAACGTGCAGTTTATAATTTTGCCGAACTTATTCCGGAAGGCGGTTACGCTTTAAACATATATATTTGAAAGCCAGAAAAATTCTCCATAAGTCGTCCATAGTTCAAAATAGTACACGGCTTTCGGGGACATATTAATATGCGTTAGACCCGGCCAGGGGACCGTATTTTTGTTGAGCTGCATGTACAGGCAAACGTGCAGATTATAATTTTTCCCACCGTGTTCTGGAAGGTAGCGACGTATTAGGCCTATGTATTCGGAAAGTCAGGAAAATGTTCTATAAGTCTTTATAGTTCAAAAGTGTACACGGCTTTCGGGGACATATTAATATGCGTTAGACCTGGCCAGGGGACCGTATTTTTGTAGAGCCGCGGAACAGGCAAACATATCGTCCATAATTTTGATCAATTGGAGCCGGAAGGTTGCGTCGCATTAAACATATACATTCGGAAAACCAGGTAAGTTCTCTATAAGTCGTCCATAGTTCAAAAGTGTACAAGGCTTCGGGAACATAGTTATATGCGTCAGATCAGCCCAGGTGACCGTTTTTTTTTTAGAGCTGCTTGTACAGGCAAACGTGCAGTTTATAATTTTACCCACCGTGTTCTGGAAGGTGGCGACGCCTTAAGCCTATATATTCGGAAAGCCAGGAAAATGTTCTATAAGTCGTTTATAGTTCAAAATAGTACACGGCTTTCGGTGACATAGTAATAACGTCAGACCAGGCCATGGGATCGTTATATTGTAGATCTGCTTGTACAGGCAAACGTGCAGTTTATAATTTTTCCGACCGTGTTCCGGAAGGTGGCGACGCATTAAGCCTATATATTCGGAAAACCAGGCAAGTTCTCTATTAGTCGTCCATAGTTCAAAAGTGTACAAGGCTTCGGGAACATAGTTATATGCGTCAGATCAGCCCAGGTGACCGTTTTTTTGTAGATCTGCTTGTACAGGCAAACGCGCCCTTTATAATTTTTCCGACCGTGTTCCGGAAGGTGGCGACGCATTAAGCCTATATATTCGGAGAACCAGGCAAGTTCTCTATAAGTCGTCCATAGTTCAAAAGTGTACAAAGCTTCGGGAACATAGTTATATGCGTCAGATCAGCCCAGGTGACCGTTTTTTTGTAGATCTGCTTGTACAGGCAAACGTGCAATTTATAATTTTTCCGAACGTGTTCCGGAAGGTGGCGACGCATTAAACATATATATATACGAAAGCCAGAAAAATTCTCCATAAGTCGTCCATAGTTCAAAATAGTACACGGCTTTCGGTGACATAGTAATAACGTCAGACCAGGCCATGGGAACTTTTTTTTGTAGAAACGCAGTACAGGCAAACGTATCGTTTATAATTTTTCCGACCGTGTTCTGGAAGGTGGCGACGTATTAGATCTATATATTCTGAAAGCCAGGAAAATGTTCTATAAGTCGTTTATAGTTCAAAAGTGTACACAGCTTTCGGTGACATAGTAATATGCGTCAGACGAGCCCAGGGGATCGTTATTTTGTAGATCTACTTTTAGAGGCAAACGCGCCGTTTATAATTTTTCCGACCGTGTTCCGGAAGGTGGCGACGCATTAAGGCTATACATTCGGAAAACCAGGCAAGATCTCTATAAGTCGTCCATAGTTCAATATTGTACAAGGCTTCGGGGACATAGTTATATGCGTCAGATCAGTCCAGGTGACCGTTTTTTTGTAGAGCCGCGGAACAGGCAAACGTATCGTTTATAATTGTTGCGACCGTGTCCGGGAAAGTGGCGACGTATAAGGTGTATATATTCGGAAAGCCAGGAAAATTTGCTATAAGTCCTTTATAGTTCATAAGTGTACACGGCTTTCGGTGACATAGTAATATGCGTTAGACCAGGCCAGGGGATCGTTATTTTGTAGATCTGCTTGTACAGGCAAACGCGCTGTTTATAATTTTCCGACCGTGTTCCGGAAGGTGGCGACGCATTAAGCCTATATATTCAGACAACCAGGCAAGTTCCCTATAAGTAGTCCATAGTTCAAAAGTGTACAAGGCTTCAGGGACATATTAATATGCGTTAGACCCGGCAAGGGGACCGTATTTTTGTAGAGCTGAGGGACAGGCAAACGTATCGTCCAAAATTTTTGCCGATTGGAGCCGGAAGGTGGCGACGTATTAGGTCTATATATTCGGAAAGCCAGGCAAGTTCTCTATAAGTCGTCCATAGTTCGAAAGTGTACACGGCTTTTGGTGACAAAGTAATAACGTCAGACCAGGCCAGGGGAACTTTTTTTTGTAGAGCCACGGTACAGGCAAACATATCGTTTATAATTGTTCCGACCGTGTTCTGGAAGGTGGCGACGCATTAAGCCTATATATTTGGAAAACCAGGCAAGTTCTCTATAAGTCGTCCATAGTTCGAAAGTGTACACGGCTTTCGGGGACATATTTATATGCGTTAGACCCGGCCAGGGGACCGTATTTTTGTAGAGCCGTGGAACAGGCAAACGTATCGTCCATAATTTTGGCCAATTGGAGTCAGAAGGTGGCGACCCATTAAGCCTATACATTCGGAAAACCAGGCAAGTTCTCTATAAGTCGTCAATAGTTCAAAAGTGTACAAGGCGTCGGGAACATAGTTATATGCGTCAGATCAGGCCAGAGGACCTTTTTTTTTGTAGAACTGCAATACAGGCAAACGTATCGTTTATAATTGTTCCGACCGTGTTCCGGAAGGTGGCGACGTAAAAGGTGTATATATTCGGAATGCCAGGAAAATGTTCTATAAGTCGATTATAGTTCATAAGTGTACGCGGCTTTCGGGGACATATTAATATTCGTTAGACCCGGCAAGGGGACCGTATTTTTGTAGAGCTGCTTGTACAGGCAAACGTGCAGTTTATAATTTTTCCGAACGTGTTCCGGAAGGTGGCGACGCAATAAGCTTATATATTTGGAAAACCAGGCAAGTTCTCTATAAGTCGTTTATAGTTCAAAAGTGTACACGGCTTTCGGGGACATATTAATATGCGTTAGACCCGGCCAGGGGACCGCATTTTTGTAGAGCTGCTTGTACAGGCAAACGTGAAATTTATAATTTTTCCGAACGTGTTCCGGAAGGTGGCGACGCATTAAACATATATATACGAAAGCCAGAAAAATTCTCCATAAGTCGTCCATAGTTCAAAATAGTACACGGCTTTTGGGGACATAGTAATATGCGTCAGACCAGGCCAGTGGACCGTTTTTTTGTAGTGTTGCTTGTACAGGCAAACGCGCTGTTTATAATTTTTCCGACCGTGTTCCGGAAGGTGGCGACACTTTAAGCCTTTATAATCGGAAAACCAGGCAAGTTCTCTATAAGTCGTCCAAACTTCAAAAGTGTACACGGCTTTGGGGACATAGTAATATGCGTCAGACGAGCCCAGGGGATCGTTATTTTGTAGATCTGATTGTACAGGCATACGTGCAGTTTATAATTTTTCCGACCGTGTTCCGGAAGGTGGCGACGCATTAAGCATATATATTAGGAAAGCCAGGAAAATTCTCCATAAGTCGTCCATAGTTCAAAATAAGACACGTCTTTCGGTGACATAGTAATAACGTCAGACCAGGCCATGGGAACTTTTTTTTAATAAAACCGCAGTACAGGCAAACGTATCGTTAATAATTTTTCCGACCGTGTTCTGGAAGGTGGCGACGTATTAGGTCTATATATTCGGAAAGCCAGGAAATTGTTGTATACGTCGTTTATAGTTCAAAAGTGTACACGGCTTTCGGTGACATAGTTATATGCGTCAGACCAGGCCAGGGGACCTTTTTTTTTGTAGAGCTGCTTGTACAGGCAAACGTATCGTCGATAATTTTTGCCGATTGGAGCCGGAAGGTGGCGACGCATTAAGCCTATACATTCGGAAAACCAGGCAAGTTCTCTATAAGTCGTCCATAGTTCAAAAGTGTACAAGGCTTCGGGTACATAGTTATATGCGTCAGATCAGCCCAGTGGACCTTTTTTTTGTTGATCTGATTGTACAGGCAAACGTGCAGTTTATAATTTTTCCGAACGTGTTCCGGAAGGTGGCGACAAATTAAACATATATATTCGAAAGCCAGAAAAATTCTCCATAAGTCGTCCATAGTTCAAAATAGTACACGGTTTTCGGGGACATATTAATATGCGTTAGACCCGGCCAGGGGACCGTATTTTTGTAGAACCGCAGTACAGGCAAACGTATCGTTTATAATTTTTCCCACCGTGTTCTGGAAGGTGGTGACGTACTAGGTCTATATATTCGGAAAGCCAGGAAAATGTTCTATAAGTCGTTTATAGTTCAAAAGTGTACACGGCTTTCGGAGACATAGTAACATGCGTCAGACCAGGCCAGGGGACCGTTATTTTGTAGATCTGCTTCTACAGGCAAACGCGCCGATTATAATTTTTCCGACCGTGTTCTGGAAGGTGTCGACGCACTAAGCCTATATATTTGGAAAACCAGGCGAGTTCTCTATAAGTCGTCCATAGTTCGAAAGTGTACACGGCTTTCGGGGACATATTTATATGCGTTAGACCCGCAAGGGGACCGTATTTTTGTAGAGCCGCGGAACAGGCAAACGTATCGTTTATAATTGTTGCGACCGTGTCCGGGAAAGTGGCGACGTATAAGGTGTATATATTCGGAAAGCCAGGAAAATTTGCTATAAGTCCTTTATAGTTCATAAGTGTACACGGCTTTCGGTGACATAGTGATATGCGTTAGACCAGGCCAGGGGATCGTTATTTTGTAGATCTGCTTGTACAAGCAAACGCGCCGTTTATAATTTTTCCGACCGTGTTCCGGAAGGTGGCGACGCATTAAGCCTATATATTCGGAAAGCCAGGCAAGTTCTCTATAAGTCGCCCATAGTTCGAAAGTGTACACGGCTTTCGGTGACAAAGTAATAACGTCAGACCAGGCCAGGGGAACTTTTTTTTGTAGAGCCACGGTACAGGCAAACATATCGTTTATAATTGTTCCGACCGTGTTCTGGAAGGTGGTGACGCATTAAGCCTATATATTTGGAAAACCAGGCAAGTTCTCTATAAGTCGTCCATAGTTCGAAAGTGTACAAGGCTTTCGGGGACATATTTATATGCGTTAGACCCGGCCAGGGGACCGTATTTTTGTAGAGCCGCGGTACAGGCAAACGTATCGTTTATAATTGTTCCGACCGTGTTCCGGAAGGTGGCGACGTAAAAGGTGTATATATTCGGAAAGCCAGGAAAATGTTCTATAAGTCGATTATAGTTCATAAGTGTACACGGCTTTCGGTGACATAGTAATATGCGTTAGACCAGGCCAGGGGATCGTTATTTTGTAGATCTGCTTGTACGGGCAAACGCGCTGTTTATAATTTTTCCGACCGTGTTCCGGTAGGTGGCGACGCATTAAGCCTATATATTCAGACAACCAGGCAAGTTCCCTATAAGTAGTCCATAGTTCAAAAGTGTACAAGGCTTCGGGGACATATTAATATGCGTTAGACCCGGCAAGGGGACCGTATTTTTGTAGAGCTGAGGGACAGGCAAACGTATCGTCCATAAATTTGGCCGATTGGAGCCGGAAGGTGGCGACGTATAAGGTCTATATATTCGGAAAGCCAGGCAAGTACTCTATAAGTCGTCCATAGTTCGAAAGTGTACACGGCTTTCGGTGACAAAGTAATAACGTCAGACCAGGCCAGGGGAACTTTTTTTTGTAGAGCCACGGTACAGGCAAACATATCGTTAATAATTGTTCCGACCGTGTTCTGGAAGGTGGCGACGCATTAAGCCTATATATTTGGAAAACCAGGCAAGTTCTCTATAAGTCGTCCATAGTTCAAAAGTGTACAAGGCTTCGGGAACATAGTTATATGCGTTAGACCCGGCCAGGGGACCGTATTTTTGTAGAGCTGTGGAACAGGCAAACGTATCGTCCATAATTTTGGCCAATTGGAGTCAGAAGGTGGCGACCCATTAAGCCTATACATTCGGAAAACCAGGCAAGTTCTCTATAAGTCGTCAATAGTTCAAAAGTGTACAAGGCTTCGGGAACATAGTTATATGCGTCAGATCAGGCCAGAGGACCTTTTTTTTTGTAGAACTGCAATACAGGCAAACGTATCGTTTATAATTGTTCCGACCGTGTTCCGGAAGGTGGCGACGTAAAAGGTGTATATATTCGGAATGCCAGGAAAATGTTCTATAAGTCGATTATAGTTTATAAGTGTACGCGGCTTTCGGGGACATATTAATATTCGTTAGACCCGGCAAGGGGACCGTATTTTTGTAGAGCTGCTTGTACAGGCAAACGTGCAGTTTATAATTTTTCCGAACGTGTTCCGGAAGGTGGCGACCCAATAAGCTTATATATTTGGAAAACCAGGCAAGTTCTCTATAAGTCGTCCATAGTTCAAAAGTGTACACGGCTTTCGGGTACATATTAATATGCATTAGACCCGGCAAGGGGACCGTATTTTTATAGAGCCGCGGAACAGGCAAACGTATCGTTTATAATTGTTGCGACCGTGTCCGGGAAAGTGGCGACGTATAAGGTGTATATATTCGGAAAGCCAGGAAAATTTGCTATAAGTCCTTTATAGTTCATAAGTGTACACGGCTTTCGGTGACTTAGTGATATGCGTTAGACCAGGCCAGGGGATCGTTATTTTGTAGATCTGCTTGTACAGGCAAACGCGCCGTTTATAATTTTTCCGACCGTGTTCCGGAAGGTGGCGACGCATTAAGCATATATATTTGGAAAACCAGGCAAGTTCTCTATAAGTCGTCCATAGTTCGAAAGTGTACACGGCTTTCGGTGACAAAGTAATAACGTCAGACCAGGCCAGGGGAACTTTTTTTTGTAGAGCTGAGGGACAGGCAAACGTATCGTCCATAATTTTTGCCGATTGGAGCCGGAAGGTGGCGACGTATTAGGTCTATATATTCGGAAAGCCAGGAAAGTTCTCTATAAGTCGTTTATAGTTCAAAAGTGTACACGGCTTTCGGGGACATATTAATATGCGTTAGACCCGGCAAGGGGACCGTATTTTTGTAGAGCTGCTTGTACAGGCAAACGTGCAGTTTATAATTTTTCCGAACGTGTTCCGGAAGGTGGTGACGCAATAAGCTTATATATTTGGAAAACCAGGAAAATGTTCTATAAGTCGTTTATAGTTCAAAAGTGTACACGGCTTTCGTTGACATAGTAACATGCGTCAGACCAGGCCAGGGGACCGTTATTTTGTAGATCTGCTTCTACAGGCAAACGCGCCGATTATAATTTTTCCGACCGTGTTTCGGAAGGTGGCGACGCATTAAGCCTATATATTCGGAAAACAAGGCAAGTTCTCTATAAGTCATCCATAGTACAAAAGTGTACAAGGCTTCGGGAATATAGTTATATGCGTCAGACCAGGCCAGGGCACCTTTTTTTTGTAGAGCCACGGTACAGGCTAACATATCGTTTATAATTGTTCCGACCGTGTTCTGGAAGGTGGCAACGCATTAAGCCTATATATTTGGAAAACCAGGCAAGTTCTCTATAAGTCGTCCATAGTTCGAAAGTGTACACGGCTTTCGGGGACATATTTATATGCGTTATACCCGGCCAGGGGACCGTATTTTTGTAGAGCTGCGGAACAGGCAAACGTATCGTTTATAATTGTTCCGACCGTTTTCCGGAAAGTGGTGACGTATAAGGTGTATATATTCGAAAGCCAGAAAAATTCTCCATAAGTCGTCCATAGTTCAAAAGTGTACACGACTTTCGGTGACATATTAATATGCGTTAGACCCGGCCAGGGGACCGTATTTTTGTAGAGCCGTGGAACAGGCAAACGTATCGTCCATAATTTATGCCGATTGGAGCCGGAAGGTGGCGATGTATAAGGTGTATATATACGGAAAGCCAGGAAAATTTGCTATAAGTCGTTTATAGTTCATAAGTGTACACGGCTTTCGGGGACATAGTAATATGCGTCAGACGAGCCCAGAATATCGTTATTTTGTAGATCTGCTTGTACAGGCAAACGCGCCATTTATAATTTTTCCGACCGTGTTCCGGAAGGGGGCGACGCATTAAGCCTATATATTCGGAAAACCAGGCAAGTTCTCTATAAGTCGTCCATAGTACAAAAGTTTACAAGGCTTCGGGAACATAGTTATATGCGTCAGATCAGCCCAGGTGACCGTTTTTCTGTAGAGCTGCTTGTACAGGCAAACGTGCAGTTTATAATTTTTCCGACCGTGTTCCGGAAGGTGGCGACGCATTAAGCATATATATTAGGAAAGACAGGAAAATTCTCCATAAGTCGTCCATATTTCAAAATAGTACACGGCTTTCGGTGACATAGTAATAATGTCAGACCAGGCCATGGGAACTTTTTTTTGTAGAACCGCAGTACAGGCAAACGTATCGTTAATAATTTTTCCGACCGTGTTATAGAAGGTGGCGACGTATTAGGTCTATATATTCGGAGAACCAGGCAAGTTCTCTATAAGTCTTCCATAGTTCAAAAGTGTACAAGGCTTCGGGGACATATTATATGCGTCAGATCAGCCCAGGAGATCGTTATTTTGTAGATCTGCTTGTACAGGCAAACGCGCCGTTTAAAATTTGTCCGACCGTGTTCCGGAAGGTGTCGACGCATTAAGCCTATATATTCGGAGAACCAGGCAAGTTCTCTATAAGTCGTCCATAGTTCATAAGTGTACACAATTTTCGGGGACATAGTGATATGTGTCAGATCAGTCCAGGTGACCGTTTTTTTGTAGAGCCGCGGAACAGGCAAACGTATCGTTTATAATTGTTGCGACCGTGTCCGGGAAAGTGGCGACGTATAAGGTGTATATATTCGGAAAGCCAGGAAAATTTGCTATAAGTCCTTTATAGTTCATAAGTGTACACGGCTTTCGGTGACATAGTAATATGCGTTAGACCAGGCCAGGGGATCGTTATTTTGTAGATCTGCTTGTACAGGCAAACGCGCTGTTTATAATTTTCCGACCGTGTTCCGGAAGGTGGCGACGCATTAAGCCTATATATTCAGACAACCAGGCAAGTTCCCTATAAGTAGTCCATAGTTCAAAAGTGTACAAGGCTTCAGGGACATATTAATATGCGTTAGACCCGGCAAGGGGACCGTATTTTTGTAGAGCTGAGGGACAGGCAAACGTATCGTCCAAAATTTTTGCCGATTGGAGCCGGAAGGTGGCGACGTATTAGGTCTATATATTCGGAAAGCCAGGCAAGTTCTCTATAAGTCGTCCATAGTTCGAAAGTGTACACGGCTTTTGGTGACAAAGTAATAACGTCAGACCAGGCCAGGGGAACTTTTTTTTGTAGAGCCACGGTACAGGCAAACATATCGTTTATAATTGTTCCGACCGTGTTCTGGAAGGTGGCGACGCATTAAGCCTATATATTTGGAAAACCAGGCAAGTTCTCTATAAGTCGTCCATAGTTCGAAAGTGTACACGGCTTTCGGGGACATATTTATATGCGTTAGACCCGGCCAGGGGACCGTATTTTTGTAGAGCCGTGGAACAGGCAAACGTATCGTCCATAATTTTGGCCAATTGGAGTCAGAAGGTGGCGACCCATTAAGCCTATACATTCGGAAAACCAGGCAAGTTCTCTATAAGTCGTCAATAGTTCAAAAGTGTACAAGGCGTCGGGAACATAGTTATATGCGTCAGATCAGGCCAGAGGACCTTTTTTTTTGTAGAACTGCAATACAGGCAAACGTATCGTTTATAATTGTTCCGACCGTGTTCCGGAAGGTGGCGACGTAAAAGGTGTATATATTCGGAATGCCAGGAAAATGTTCTATAAGTCGATTATAGTTCATAAGTGTACGCGGCTTTCGGGGACATATTAATATTCGTTAGACCCGGCAAGGGGACCGTATTTTTGTAGAGCTGCTTGTACAGGCAAACGTGCAGTTTATAATTTTTCCGAACGTGTTCCGGAAGGTGGCGACGCAATAAGCTTATATATTTGGAAAACCAGGCAAGTTCTCTATAAGTCGTTTATAGTTCAAAAGTGTACACGGCTTTCGGGGACATATTAATATGCGTTAGACCCGGCCAGGGGACCGCATTTTTGTAGAGCTGCTTGTACAGGCAAACGTGAAATTTATAATTTTTCCGAACGTGTTCCGGAAGGTGGCGACGCATTAAACATATATATACGAAAGCCAGAAAAATTCTCCATAAGTCGTCCATAGTTCAAAATAGTACACGGCTTTTGGGGACATAGTAATATGCGTCAGACCAGGCCAGTGGACCGTTTTTTTGTAGTGTTGCTTGTACAGGCAAACGCGCTGTTTATAATTTTTCCGACCGTGTTCCGGAAGGTGGCGACACTTTAAGCCTTTATAATCGGAAAACCAGGCAAGTTCTCTATAAGTCGTCCAAACTTCAAAAGTGTACACGGCTTTGGGGACATAGTAATATGCGTCAGACGAGCCCAGGGGATCGTTATTTTGTAGATCTGATTGTACAGGCATACGTGCAGTTTATAATTTTTCCGACCGTGTTCCGGAAGGTGGCGACGCATTAAGCATATATATTAGGAAAGCCAGGAAAATTCTCCATAAGTCGTCCATAGTTCAAAATAAGACACGTCTTTCGGTGACATAGTAATAACGTCAGACCAGGCCATGGGAACTTTTTTTTAATAAAACCGCAGTACAGGCAAACGTATCGTTAATAATTTTTCCGACCGTGTTCTGGAAGGTGGCGACGTATTAGGTCTATATATTCGGAAAGCCAGGAAATTGTTGTATACGTCGTTTATAGTTCAAAAGTGTACACGGCTTTCGGTGACATAGTTATATGCGTCAGACCAGGCCAGGGGACCTTTTTTTTTGTAGAGCTGCTTGTACAGGCAAACGTATCGTCGATAATTTTTGCCGATTGGAGCCGGAAGGTGGCGACGCATTAAGCCTATACATTCGGAAAACCAGGCAAGTTCTCTATAAGTCGTCCATAGTTCAAAAGTGTACAAGGCTTCGGGTACATAGTTATATGCGTCAGATCAGCCCATTGGACCTTTTTTTTGTTGATCTGATTGTACAGGCAAACGTGCAGTTTATAATTTTTCCGAACGTGTTCCGGAAGGTGGCGACAAATTAAACATATATATTCGAAAGCCAGAAAAATTCTCCATAAGTCGTCCATAGTTCAAAATAGTACACGGTTTTCGGGGACATATTAATATGCGTTAGACCCGGCCAGGGGACCGTATTTTTGTAGAACCGCAGTACAGGCAAACGTATCGTTTATAATTTTTCCCACCGTGTTCTGGAAGGTGGTGACGTACTAGGTCTATATATTCGGAAAGCCAGGAAAATGTTCTATAAGTCGTTTATAGTTCAAAAGTGTACACGGCTTTCGGAGACATAGTAACATGCGTCAGACCAGGCCAGGGGACCGTTATTTTGTAGATCTGCTTCTACAGGCAAACGCGCCGATTATAATTTTTCCGACCGTGTTCTGGAAGGTGTCGACGCACTAAGCCTATATATTTGGAAAACCAGGCGAGTTCTCTATAAGTCGTCCATAGTTCGAAAGTGTACACGGCTTTCGGGGACATATTTATATGCGTTAGACCCGCAAGGGGACCGTATTTTTGTAGAGCCGCGGAACAGGCAAACGTATCGTTTATAATTGTTGCGACCGTGTCCGGGAAAGTGGCGACGTATAAGGTGTATATATTCGGAAAGCCAGGAAAATTTGCTATAAGTCCTTTATAGTTCATAAGTGTACACGGCTTTCGGTGACATAGTGATATGCGTTAGACCAGGCCAGGGGATCGTTATTTTGTAGATCTGCTTGTACAAGCAAACGCGCCGTTTATAATTTTTCCGACCGTGTTCCGGAAGGTGGCGACGCATTAAGCCTATATATTCGGAAAGCCAGGCAAGTTCTCTATAAGTCGCCCATAGTTCGAAAGTGTACACGGCTTTCGGTGACAAAGTAATAACGTCAGACCAGGCCAGGGGAACTTTTTTTTGTAGAGCCACGGTACAGGCAAACATATCGTTTATAATTGTTCCGACCGTGTTCTGGAAGGTGGTGACGCATTAAGCCTATATATTTGGAAAACCAGGCAAGTTCTCTATAAGTCGTCCATAGTTCGAAAGTGTACAAGGCTTTCGGGGACATATTTATATGCGTTAGACCCGGCCAGGGGACCGTATTTTTGTAGAGCCGCGGTACAGGCAAACGTATCGTTTATAATTGTTCCGACCGTGTTCCGGAAGGTGGCGACGTAAAAGGTGTATATATTCGGAAAGCCAGGAAAATGTTCTATAAGTCGATTATAGTTCATAAGTGTACACGGCTTTCGGTGACATAGTAATATGCGTTAGACCAGGCCAGGGGATCGTTATTTTGTAGATCTGCTTGTACGGGCAAACGCGCTGTTTATAATTTTTCCGACCGTGTTCCGGTAGGTGGCGACGCATTAAGCCTATATATTCAGACAACCAGGCAAGTTCCCTATAAGTAGTCCATAGTTCAAAAGTGTACAAGGCTTCGGGGACATATTAATATGCGTTAGACCCGGCAAGGGGACCGTATTTTTGTAGAGCTGAGGGACAGGCAAACGTATCGTCCATAAATTTGGCCGATTGGAGCCGGAAGGTGGCGACGTATAAGGTCTATATATTCGGAAAGCCAGGCAAGTACTCTATAAGTCGTCCATAGTTCGAAAGTGTACACGGCTTTCGGTGACAAAGTAATAACGTCAGACCAGGCCAGGGGAACTTTTTTTTGTAGAGCCACGGTACAGGCAAACATATCGTTTATAATTGTTCCGACCGTGTTCTGGAAGGTGGCGACGCATTAAGCCTATATATTTGGAAAACCAGGCAAGTTCTCTATAAGTCGTCCATAGTTCAAAAGTGTACAAGGCTTCGGGAACATAGTTATATGCGTTAGACCCGGCCAGGGGACCGTATTTTTGTAGAGCTGTGGAACAGGCAAACGTATCGTCCATAATTTTGGCCAATTGGAGTCAGAAGGTGGCGACCCATTAAGCCTATACATTCGGAAAACCAGGCAAGTTCTCTATAAGTCGTCAATAGTTCAAAAGTGTACAAGGCTTCGGGAACATAGTTATATGCGTCAGATCAGGCCAGAGGACCTTTTTTTTTGTAGAACTGCAATACAGGCAAACGTATCGTTTATAATTGTTCCGACCGTGTTCCGGAAGGTGGCGACGTAAAAGGTGTATATATTCGGAATGCCAGGAAAATGTTCTATAAGTCGATTATAGTTTATAAGTGTACGCGGCTTTCGGGGACATATTAATATTCGTTAGACCCGGCAAGGGGACCGTATTTTTGTAGAGCTGCTTGTACAGGCAAACGTGCAGTTTATAATTTTTCCGAACGTGTTCCGGAAGGTGGCGACCCAATAAGCTTATATATTTGGAAAACCAGGCAAGTTCTCTATAAGTCGTCCATAGTTCAAAAGTGTACACGGCTTTCGGGTACATATTAATATGCATTAGACCCGGCAAGGGGACCGTATTTTTATAGAGCCGCGGAACAGGCAAACGTATCGTTTATAATTGTTGCGACCGTGTCCGGGAAAGTGGCGACGTATAAGGTGTATATATTCGGAAAGCCAGGAAAATTTGCTATAAGTCCTTTATAGTTCATAAGTGTACACGGCTTTCGGTGACTTAGTGATATGCGTTAGACCAGGCCAGGGGATCGTTATTTTGTAGATCTGCTTGTACAGGCAAACGCGCCGTTTATAATTTTTCCGACCGTGTTCCGGAAGGTGGCGACGCATTAAGCATATATATTTGGAAAACCAGGCAAGTTCTCTATAAGTCGTCCATAGTTCGAAAGTGTACACGGCTTTCGGTGACAAAGTAATAACGTCAGACCAGGCCAGGGGAACTTTTTTTTGTAGAGCTGAGGGACAGGCAAACGTATCGTCCATAATTTTTGCCGATTGGAGCCGGAAGGTGGCGACGTATTAGGTCTATATATTCGGAAAGCCAGGAAAGTTCTCTATAAGTCGTTTATAGTTCAAAAGTGTACACGGCTTTCGGGGACATATTAATATGCGTTAGACCCGGCAAGGGGACCGTATTTTTGTAGAGCTGCTTGTACAGGCAAACGTGCAGTTTATAATTTTTCCGAACGTGTTCCGGAAGGTGGTGACGCAATAAGCTTATATATTTGGAAAACCAGGAAAATGTTCTATAAGTCGTTTATAGTTCAAAAGTGTACACGGCTTTCGTTGACATAGTAACATGCGTCAGACCAGGCCAGGGGACCGTTATTTTGTAGATCTGCTTCTACAGGCAAACGCGCCGATTATAATTTTTCCGACCGTGTTTCGGAAGGTGGCGACGCATTAAGCCTATATATTCGGAAAACAAGGCAAGTTCTCTATAAGTCATCCATAGTACAAAAGTGTACAAGGCTTCGGGAATATAGTTATATGCGTCAGACCAGGCCAGGGCACCTTTTTTTTGTAGAGCCACGGTACAGGCTAACATATCGTTTATAATTGTTCCGACCGTGTTCTGGAAGGTGGCAACGCATTAAGCCTATATATTTGGAAAACCAGGCAAGTTCTCTATAAGTCGTCCATAGTTCGAAAGTGTACACGGCTTTCGGGGACATATTTATATGCGTTATACCCGGCCAGGGGACCGTATTTTTGTAGAGCTGCGGAACAGGCAAACGTATCGTTTATAATTGTTCCGACCGTTTTCCGGAAAGTGGTGACGTATAAGGTGTATATATTCGAAAGCCAGAAAAATTCTCCATAAGTCGTCCATAGTTCAAAAGTGTACACGACTTTCGGTGACATATTAATATGCGTTAGACCCGGCCAGGGGACCGTATTTTTGTAGAGCCGTGGAACAGGCAAACGTATCGTCCATAATTTATGCCGATTGGAGCCGGAAGGTGGCGATGTATAAGGTGTATATATACGGAAAGCCAGGAAAATTTGCTATAAGTCGTTTATAGTTCATAAGTGTACACGGCTTTCGGGGACATAGTAATATGCGTCAGACGAGCCCAGAATATCGTTATTTTGTAGATCTGCTTGTACAGGCAAACGCGCCATTTATAATTTTTCCGACCGTGTTCCGGAAGGGGGCGACGCATTAAGCCTATATATTCGGAAAACCAGGCAAGTTCTCTATAAGTCGTCCATAGTACAAAAGTTTACAAGGCTTCGGGAACATAGTTATATGCGTCAGATCAGCCCAGGTGACCGTTTTTCTGTAGAGCTGCTTGTACAGGCAAACGTGCAGTTTATAATTTTTCCGACCGTGTTCCGGAAGGTGGCGACGCATTAAGCATATATATTAGGAAAGACAGGAAAATTCTCCATAAGTCGTCCATATTTCAAAATAGTACACGGCTTTCGGTGACATAGTAATAATGTCAGACCAGGCCATGGGAACTTTTTTTTGTAGAACCGCAGTACAGGCAAACGTATCGTTAATAATTTTTCCGACCGTGTTATAGAAGGTGGCGACGTATTAGGTCTATATATTCGGAGAACCAGGCAAGTTCTCTATAAGTCTTCCATAGTTCAAAAGTGTACAAGGCTTCGGGGACATATTATATGCGTCAGATCAGCCCAGGAGATCGTTATTTTGTAGATCTGCTTGTACAGGCAAACGCGCCGTTTAAAATTTGTCCGACCGTGTTCCGGAAGGTGTCGACGCATTAAGCCTATATATTCGGAGAACCAGGCAAGTTCTCTATAAGTCGTCCATAGTTCATAAGTGTACACAATTTTCGGGGACATAGTGATATGTGTCAGACGAGCCCAGGGGATCGTTATTTTGTAGATCTGCGTGTACAGGCAAACGTATCGTTTATAATTGTTCCGACCGTGTTCCGGAAAGTGGCGACGTATAAGGTGTGTATATACGAAAAGCCAGGAAAACTTGCTATAAGTCGTTTATAGTTCATAAGTGTACACGGCTTTCGGTGACATAGTTATATGCGTCAGACCAGGCCAGTGGACCTTTTTTTTGTATAGCCGCTTGTACAGGCAAAGGCGCTGTTTATAATTTTTCCGAACGTGTTACGGAAGGTGGCGACGCATTAAACATATATATTCGAAAGCCAGAAAAATTCTCCATAAGTCGTCCATAGTACAAAATAGTACACGGCTTTCGGGGACATATTAATATGCGTTAGACCCGTCCAGGGGACCGTATTTTTGTAGATCTGCTTGTACAGGCAAACGCGCCGTTTATAATTTTTCCGACCGTGTTCCGGAAGGTGGCGACGCATTAAGCCTATATATTCGGAAAACCAGGCAAGTTCTCTATAAGTCGTCCATAGTACAAAAGTGTACAAGGCTTCGGGGACATATTTATATGCGTCAGATCAGCCCAGGTGACCGTATTTTTGTAGAGCCGCGGGACATGCAAAAGTATCGTCCATAATTTTTGCCGATTGGAGCCGAAAGGTGGCGACGTATTAGGTCTATATATTCGGAAAGCCAGGAAAGTTTGCTATAAGTCGTTTATAGTTCATAAGTGTACACGGCTTTCGGTGACATAGTAATATGCGTCAGACCAGTACAGTGGACCTTTTTTTTGTAGATCCGCTTGTACAGGCAAAGGCGCTGTTTATAATTTTTCAGACCGTGTTCCGGAAGGTGTCGACGCATTAAACCTATATATTCGGAGAACCAGGCAAGTTCTCTATAAGTCGTCCATAGTTCAAAAGTGTACAAGGCTTCGGGGACATAGTTATATGCGTCAGATCAGCCCAGGTGACCGTTTTTTTGTAGAGCTGCTTGTACAGGCATACGTGCAATTTATAATTTTTCCGACCGTGTTCCGGAAGGTGGCGACGCATTAAGCCTATATATTTAGAAAACCAGGCAAGTTCTCTATAAGTCATCCATAGTTCAAAAGTGTACAAGGCTTCGGGGACATATTAATATGCGTTAGACCCGGCCAGGGGACCGTATTTTTGTAGAGCCGCGGGACAGGCAAACGCATCGTCCATAATTTTTGCCGATTGGAGCCGGAAGGTGGCGACGTATTAGGTCTATATATTCGGAAAGCCGGAAAAGTTCTCTATAAGTCGTTTTTAGTTCATAAGTGTACACAACTTTCGGGGACATAGTGATATGCGTAGTCAGACGAGCCCAGGGGATCGTTATTTTGTAGATCTGCTTGTACAGGCAACCGTATCGTTTATAATTGTGCCGACCGTGTTCCGGAAAGTGGCGACGTATAAGGTGTATATATACGAAAGCCAGAAAAATTCTCCATAAGTCGTCCATAGTTCAAAAGTGTACACGACTTTCGGTGACATATTAATATGCGTTAGACCCGGCCAGGGGACCGTATTTTTGTAGAGCCGTGGAACAGGCAAACGTATCGTCCATAATTTATGCCGATTGGAGCCGGAAGGTGGCGATGTATAAGGTGTATATATACGGAAAGCCAGGAAAATTTGCTATAAGTCGTTTATAGTTCATAAGTGTACACGGCTTTCGGGGACATAGTAATATGCGTCAGACGAGCCCAGAATATCGTTATTTTGTAGATCTGCTTGTACAGGCAAACGCGCCATTTATAATTTTTCCGACCGTGTTCCGGAAGGGGGCGACGCATTAAGCCTATATATTCGGAAAACCAGGCAAGTTCTCTATAAGTCGTCCATAGTACAAAAGTTTACAAGGCTTCGGGAACATAGTTATATGCGTCAGATCAGCCCAGGTGACCGTTTTTCTGTAGAGCTGCTTGTACAGGCAAACGTGCAGTTTATAATTTTTCCGACCGTGTTCCGGAAGGTGGCGACGCATTAAGCATATATATTAGGAAAGACAGGAAAATTCTCCATAAGTCGTCCATATTTCAAAATAGTACACGGCTTTCGGTGACATAGTAATAACGTCAGACCAGGCCATGGGAACTTTTTTTTGTAGAACCGCAGTACAGGCAAACGTATCGTTAATAATTTTTCCGACCGTGTTATAGAAGGTGGCGACGTATTAGGTCTATATATTCGGAGAACCAGGCAAGTTCTCTATAAGTCTTCCATAGTTCAAAAGTGTACAAGGCTTCGGGAACATATTATATGCGTCAGATCAGCCCAGGAGATCGTTATTTTGTAGATCTGCTTGTACAGGCAAACGCGCCGTTTAAAATTTGTCCGACTGTGTTCCGGAAGGTGTCGACGCATTAAGCCTATATATTCGGAGAACCAGGCAAGTTCTCTATAAGTCGTCCATAGTTCATAAGTGTACACAATTTTCGGGGACATAGTGATATGTGTCAGACGAGCCCAGGGGATCGTTATTTTGTAGATCTGCGTGTACAGGCAAACGTATCGTTTATAATTGTTCCGACCGTGTTCCGGAAAGTGGCGACGTATAAGGTGTGTATATACGAAAAGCCAGGAAAACTTGCTATAAGTCGTTTATAGTTCATAAGTGTACACGGCTTTCGGTGACATAGTTATATGCGTCAGACCAGGCCAGTGGACCTTTTTTTTGTATAGCCGCTTGTACAGGCAAAGGCGCTGTTTATAATTTTTCCGAACGTGTTACGGAAGGTGTCGACGCATTAAACCTATATATTCGGAGAACCAGGCAAGTTCTCTATAAGTCGTCCATAGTTCAAAAGTGTACAAGGCTTCGGGGACATAGTTATATGCGTCAGATCAGCCCAGGTGACCGTTTTTTTGTAGAGCTGCTTGTACAGGCATACGTGCAATTTATAATTTTTCCGACCGTGTTCCGGAAGGTGGCGACGCATTAAGCCTATATATTTAGAAAACCAGGCAAGTTCTCTATAAGTCGTCCATAGTTCAAAAGTGTACAAGGCTTCGGGGACATATTAATATGCGTTAGACCCGGCCAGGGGACCGTATTTTTGTAGAGCCGCGGGACAGGCAAACGCATCGTCCATAATTTTTGCCGATTGGAGCCGGAAGGTGGCGACGTATTAGGTCTATATATTCGGAAAGCCGGAAAAGTTCTCTATAAGTCGTTTTTAGTTCATAAGTGTACACAACTTTCGGGGACATAGTGATATGCGTAGTCAGACGAGCCCAGGGGATCGTTATTTTGTAGATCTGCTTGTACAGGCAACCGTATCGTTTATAATTGTGCCGACCGTGTTCCGGAAAGTGGCGACGTATAAGGTGTATATATACGAAAGCCAGAAAAATTCTCCATAAGTCGTCCATAGTTCAAAAGTGTACACGACTTTCGGTGACATATTAATATGCGTTAGACCAGGCCAGGGGATCGTTATTTTGTAGATCTGCTTGTACAGGCAAACGCGCCGTTTATAATTTTTCCGACCGTGTTCCGGAAGGTGGCGACGCATTAAGCCTATATATTCGGAAAACAAGGCGAGTTCTCTATAAGTCATCCATAGTACAAAAGTGTACAAGGCTTCGGGAATATAGTTATATGCGTCAGATCAGCCCAGGTGACCGTTTTTTTGTAGAGCTGCTTGTACAGGCAATGGCGCTGTTTATAATTTTTCCGAACGTGTTCCGGAAGGTGGCGACGCATTAAACATATATATTCGAAAGCCAGAAAAATTCTCCATAAGTCGTCCATAGTTCAAAATAGTACACGGCTTTCCGGGACACATTAATATGCGTTAGACCCGGCCAGGGGACCGTATTTTTGTAGAGCCGTGGAACAGGCAAACGTATCGTCCATAATTTATGCCGATTGGAGCCGGAAGGTGGCGACGCATTAAGCCTATACATTCGGAAAACCAGGCAAGTTCTCTATAAGTCGTCCATAGTTCAAAAGTGTACAAGGCTTCGGGAACGTAGTTATATGCGTCAGATCAGCCCAGGTGACCGTTTTTTTGTAGAGCTGCTTGTACAGGCATACGTGCAGTTTATAATTTGTCCGACCGTGTTCCGGAAGGTGTCGACGCATTAAGCCTATATATTCGAAAGCCAGAAACATTCTCCATAAGTCGTCCATAGTTCAAAAATGTACACAGCTTTCGGTGACATAGTAATATGCGTCAGACCAGGCCAGGGGACCTTTTTTTTTGTAGAGCCGCGGGACAGGCAAACGTATCATCCATAATTTTTGCCGATTGGAGCCGGAAGGTGGCGACGTATTAGGTCTATATATTCGGAAAGCCAGGAAAGTTTGCTATAAGTCGTTTATAGTTCATAAGTGTACACGGCTTTCGGTGACATAGTAATATGCGTCAGACCAGGCCAGTGGACCTTTTTTTTGTAGATCTGCTTGTACAGGCAAAGGCGCTGTTTATAATTTTTCCGAACGTGTTCCGGAAGGTGGCGACGCATTAAACATATTTATTCGAAAGCCAGAAATATTCTCCATAAGTCGTCCATAGTTCTAAATAGTACACGGCTTTCGGTGACATAGTAATATGCGTCAGACCAGGCCAGTGGACCGTTTTTTTGTAGAGCCGCTTGTACAGGCAAACGCGCTGTTTATAATTTTTCCGACCGTGTTCCGGAAGGTGGCGACGCTTTAAGCCTTTAAATTCGGAAAACAAGGCAAGTTCTCTATAAGTCGTCCAAAGTTCAAAAGTGTACACGGCTTTTGGGGACATAGTAATATGCGTCAGACGAGCCCAGGGGATCGTTATTTTGTTGATCTGATTGTACAGGCATACGTGCAGTTTATAATTTTTCCGACCGTGTTCCGGAAGGTGGCGACGCATTAAGCATATATATTAGGAAAGCCAGGAAAATTCTCCATAAGTCGTCCATAGTTCAAAAGTGTACACGACTTTCGGTGACATATTAATATGCGTTAGACCCGGCCAGGGGACCGTATTTTTGTAGAGCCGTGGAACAGGCAAACGTATCGTCCATAATTTATGCCGATTGGAGCCGGAAGGTGGCGATGTATAAGGTGTATATATACGGAAAGCCAGGAAAATTTGCTATAAGTCGTTTATAGTTCATAAGTGTACACGGCTTTCGGTGACATAGTAATATGCGTCAGACCAGGCCAGTGGACCATTTTTTTGTAGAGCCGCTTGTACAGGCAAAGGCGCTGTTTATAATTTTTCCGAACGTGTTCCGGAAGGTGGCGACGCATTAAACATATATATTCGAAAGCCAGAAAAATTCTCCATAAGTCGTCCATAGTTCTAAATAGTACACGGCTTTCGGGGACATATTAATATGCGTTAGACCCGGCCAGGGGACCGTATTTTTGTAGAACCGCAGTACAGGCAAACGTGCAGTTTATAATTTTTCCGACCGTGTTCTGGAAGGTGGCGACGTATTAGGTCTATATATTCGGAAAGCCAGGAAAATGTTCTATAAGTCGTTTATAGTTCATAAGTGTACACGGCTTTCGGGGACATAGTAATATGCGTCAGACGAGCCCAGAATATCGTTATTTTGTAGATCTGCTTGTACAGGCAAACGCGCCGTTTATAATTTTTCCGACCGTGTTCCGGAAGGGGGCGACGCATTAAGCCTATATATTCGGAAAACCAGGCAAGTTCTCTATAAGTCGTCCATAGTACAAAAGTTTACAAGGCTTCGGGAACATAGTTATATGCGTCAGATCAGCCCAGGTGACCGTTTTTTTGTAGAGCTGCTTGTACAGGCAAACGTGCAGTTTATAATTTTTCCGACCGTGTTCCGGAAGGTGGCGACGCATTAAGCATATATATTAGGAAAGACAGGAAAATTCTCCATAAGTCGTCCATATTTCAAAATAGTACACGGCTTTCGGTGACATAGTATTAACGTCAGACCAGGCCATGGGAACTTTTTTTTGTAGAACCGCAGTACAGGCAAACGTATCGTTAATAATTTTTCCGACCGTGTTATGGAAGGTGGCGACGTATTAGGTCTATATATTCGGAAAGCCGGGAAAGTTCTCTATAAGTCGTTTATAGTTCATAAGTGTACACGGCTTTCGGTGACATAGTAATATGCGTCAGACCAGGCCAGGGGATCGTTATTTTGTAGATCTGCTTGTACAGGCAAACGCGCCGTTTATAATTTATGCCGATTGGAGCCGGAAGGTGGCGACGCATTAAGCCTATACATTCGGAAAACCAGGCAAGTTCTCTATAAGTCGTCCATAGTTCAAAAGTGTACAAGGCTTCGGGGACATAGTTATATGCGTCAGATCAGCCCAGGAGATCGTTATTTTGTAGATCTGCTTGTACAGGCAAACGCGCCGTTTAAAATTTGTCCGACCGTGTTCCGGAAGGTGTCGACGCATTAAGCCTATATATTTGAAAGCCAGAAACATTCTCCATAAGTCGTCCATAGTTCAAAAATGTACACAGCTTTCGGTGACATAGTAATATGCGTCAGACCAGGCCAGGGGACCTTTTTTTTTGTAGAGCCGCGGGACAGACCAACGTATCATCCATAATTTTTGCCGATTGGAGCCGGAAGGTGGCGACGTATTAGGTCTATATATTCGGAAAGCCAGGAAAGTTTGCTATAAGTCGTTTATAGTTCATAAGTGTACACGGCTTTCGGTGACATAGTAATATGCGTCAGACCAGGCCAGTGGACCTTTTTTTTGTAGATCTGCTTGTACAGGCAAAGGCGCTGTTTATAATTTTTCCGAACGTGTTCCGGAAGGTGGCGACGCATTAAACATATTTATTCGAAAGCCAGAAATATTCTCCATAAGTCGTCCATAGTTCAAAATAGTACACGGCTTTCGGTGACATAGTAATATGCGTCAGACCAGGCCAGTGGACCGTTTTTTTGTAGAGCCGCTTGTACAGGCAAACGCGCTGTTTATAATTTTTCCGACCGTGTTCCGGAAGGTGGCGACGCTTTAAGCCTTTAAATTCGGAAAACAAGGCAAGTTCTCTATAAGTCATCCAAAGTTCAAAAGTGTACACGGCTTTTGGGGACATAGTAATATGCGTCAGACGAGCCCAGGGGATCGTTATTTTGTTGATCTGATTGTACAGGCATACGTGCAGTTTATAATTTTTCCGACCGTGTTCCGGAAGGTGGCGACGCATTAAGCATATATATTAGGAAAGCCTGGAAAATTCTCCATAAGTCGTCCATAGTTCAAAATAAGACACGTCTTTCGGTGACATAGTTATAACGTCAGACCAGGCCGTAGGAACTTTTTTTTGTAGAACCGCAGTACAGGCAAACGTATCGTTAATAATTTTTCCGATCGTGTTTTGGAAGGTGGCGACGTATTAGGTCTATATATTCGGAAAGCCAGGAAAATGTTCTATAAGTCGTTTATAGTTCAAAAGTGTACACGGCTTTCAGTGACATAGTAATATGCGTCAGACGAGCCCAGGGGATCGTTATTTTGTAGATCTGCTTGTACAGGAATCGCGCCGTTTATAATTTTTCCGACCGTGTTCCGGAAGGTGGCGACGCAATAAGCCTATATATTCGGAAAACCAGGCAAGTTCTCTATTAGTCGTCCATAGTTCAAAAGCGTACAAGGCTTCGGGGACATAGTTATATGCGCCAGATCAGCCCAGGTGACCGTTTTTTTGTAGAGCTGCTTGTACAGGCAAACGTGTAGTTTATAATTTTTCCCACCGTGTTCTGGAAGGTAGCGACGTATTAGGCCTATGTATTCGGAAAGTCAGGAAAATGTTCTATAAGTCGTTTATAGTTCAAAAGTGTACATGGCTTTCGGGGACATATTAATATGCGTTAGCCCTGGCCAGGGGACCGTATTTTTGTAGAGCCGCGGAACAGGCAAACATATCGTCCATAATTTTGACCGATTGGAGCCAGAAGGTGGCGTCGCATTAAACATATACATTCGGAAAACCAGGCAAGTTCTCTATAAGTCGTCCATAGTTCAAAAGTGTACAAGGCTTCGGGAACTTAGTTATATGCGTCAGATCAGCCCAGGTGACCGTTTTTTTATAGAGCTGCTTGTACAGGCAAACGTGCAGTTTATAATTTTTCCCACCGTGTTCTGGAAGGTGGCGACGCATTAAGCCTATATATTCGGAAAGCCAGGAAAATGTTCTATAAGTCGTTTATAGTTCAAAATAGTACACGGCTTTCAGTGACATAGTAATAACGTCAGACCAGGCCATGGGATCGTTATTTTGTAGATCTGCTTGTACAGGCAAACGCAACGTTTATAATTTTTCCGACCGTGTTCCGGAAGGTGGCGACGCATTAAGCCTATATATTCGGAAAACCAGGCAAGTTCTCTATTAGTCGTCTATAGTTCAAAAGTGTACAAGGCTTCGGGGACATAGTTATATGCGCCAGATCAGCCCAGGTGACCGTTTTTTTTGTAGACCTTCTTGTACAGGCAAACGTGCAGTTTATAATTTTTCCCACCGTGTTCTGGAAGGTAGCGACGTATTAGGCCTATGTATTCGGAAAGTCAGGAAAATGTTCTATAAGTCGTTTATAGTTCAAAAGTGTACACGGCTTTCGGTGACATAGTAATAACGTCAGACCAGGCCATGGGATCGTTATTTTGTAGATCTGCTTGTACAGGCAAACGCAACGTTTATAATTTTTCCGACCGTGTTCCGGAAGTTGGCGACGCATTAAGCCTATATATTCGGAAAACCAGGCAAGTTCTCTATTAGTCGTCCATAGTTCAAAAGTGTACAAGGCTTCGGGAACATAGTTATATGCGTCAGATCAGCCCAGATGACCGTTTTTTTGTAGAGCTGCTTGTACAGGCAAACGTGCAGTTTATAATTTTTCCGACCGTGTTCCGGAAGGTGGCGACGCTTTAAGCCTATATATTGGGAGAACCAGGCAAGTTCTCTATAAGTCGTCCATAGTTCAAAAGTGTACAAGGCTTCGGGAACATAGTTATATGCGTCAGATCAGCCCAGGTGACCGTTTTTTTGTAGATCTGCTTGTACAGGCAAACGCGCCGTTTATAATTTTTCCGACCGTGTTCCGGAAGGTGGCGACGCATTAAGCCTATATATTCGGAGAACCAGGCAAGTTCTCTATAAGTCGTCCATAGTTCAAAAGTGTACAAGGCTTCGGGAACATAGTTATATGCGTCAGATCAGCCCAGGTGACCGTTTTTTTGTAGATCTGCTTGTACAGGCAAACGTGCAATTTATAATTTTTCCGAACGTGTTCCGGAAGGTGGCGACGCATTAAACATATATATATACGAAAGCCAGAAAAATTCTCCATAAGTCGTCCATAGTTCGAAAGTGTACACGGCTTTCGGGGACATATTTATATGCGTTATACCCGGCCAGGGGACCGTATTTTTGTAGAGCTGCGGAACAGGCAAACGTATCGTTTATAATTGTTCCGACCGTTTTCCGGAAAGTGGCGAAGTATAAGGTGTATATATTCGAAAGCCAGAAAAATTCTCCATAAGTCGTCCATAGTTCAAAAGTGTACACGACTTTCGGTGACATATTAATATGCGTTAGACCCGGCCAGGGGATCGTATTTTTGTAGAGCCGTGGAACAGGCAAACGTATCGTCCATAATTTATGCCGATTGGAGCCGGAAGGTGGCGATGTATAAGGTGTATATATACGGAAAGCCAGGAAAATTTGCTATAAGTCGTTTATAGTTCATAAGTGTACACGGCTTTCGGTGACATAGTAATATGCGTCAGACCAGGCCAGTGGACCATTTTTTTGTAGAGCCGCTTGTACAGGCAAAGGCGCTGTTTATAATTTTTCCGAACGTGTTCCGGAAGGTGGCGACGCATTAAACATATATATTCGAAAGCCAGAAAAATTCTCCATAAGTCGTCCATAGTTCTAAATAGTACACGGCTTTCGGGGACATATTAATATGCGTTAGACCCGGCCAGGGGACCGTATTTTTGTAGAACCGCAGTACAGGCAAACGTGCAGTTTATAATTTTTCCGACCGTGTTCTGGAAGGTGGCGACGTATTAGGTCTATATATTCGGAAAGCCAGGAAAATGTTCTATAAGTCGTTTATAGTTCATAAGTGTACACGGCTTTCGGGGACATTGTAATATGCTTGTACAGGCAAACGCGCCGTTTATAATTTTTCCGACCGTGTTCCGGAAGGTGGCGACGCATTAAGCCTATATATTCGGAGAACCAGGCAAGATCTCTATAAGTCGTCCATAGTTCAAAAGTGTACAAGGCTTCGGGAACATAGTTATATGCGTCAGATCAGCCCAGGTGACCGTTTTTTTTGTAGATCTGCTTGTACAGGCAAACGTGCAATTTATAATTTTTCCGAACGTGTTCCGGAAGGTGGCGACGCATTAAACATATATATATACGAAAGCCAGAAAAATTCTCCATAAGTCGTCCATAGTTCAAAAGTGTACACGGCTTTCGGTGACATAGTAACATGCGTCAGACCAGGCCAGGGGACCGTTATTTTGCAGATCTGCTTGTACAGGCAAACGCGCCGATTATAATTTTTCCGACCGTGTTTCGGAAGGTGGCGACGCATTAAGCCTATATATTCGGAAAACAAGGCAAGTTCTCTATAAGTCATCCATAGTACAAAAGTGTACAAGGCTTCGGGAATATAATTATATGCGTCAGACCAGGGCAGGGCACCTTTTTTTTGTAGAGCCACGGTACAGGCAAACATATCGTTTATAATTGTTCCGACCGTGTTCTGGAAGGTGGCGACGCATTAAGCCTATATATTTGGAAAACCAGGCAAGTTCTCTATAAGTCGTCCATAGTTCGAAAGTGTACACGGCTTTCGGGGACATATTTATATGCGTTATACCCGGCCAGGGGACCGTATTTTTGTAGAGCTGCGGAACAGGCAAACGTATCGTTTATAATTGTTCCGACCGTTTTCCGGAAAGTGGCGAAGTATAAGGTGTATATATTCGAAAGCCAGAAAAATTCTCCATAAGTCGTCCATAGTTCAAAAGTGTACACGACTTTCGGTGACATATTAATATGCGTTAGACCCGGCCAGGGGATCGTATTTTTGTAGAGCCGTGGAACAGGCAAACGTATCGTCCATAATTTATGCCGATTGGAGCCGGAAGGTGGCGATGTATAAGGTGTATATATACGGAAAGCCAGGAAAATTTGCTATAAGTCGTTTATAGTTCATAAGTGTACACGGCTTTCGGTGACATAGTAATATGCGTCAGACCAGGCCAGTGGACCATTTTTTTGTAGAGCCGCTTGTACAGGCAAAGGCGCTGTTTATAATTTTTCCGAACGTGTTCCGGAAGGTGGCGACGCATTAAACATATATATTCGAAAGCCAGAAAAATTCTCCATAAGTCGTCCATAGTTCTAAATAGTACACGGCTTTCGGGGACATATTAATATGCGTTAGACCCGGCCAGGGGACCGTATTTTTGTAGAACCGCAATACAAACGTGCAGTTTATAATTTTTCCGACCGTGTTCTGGAAGGTGGCGACGTATTAGGTCTATATATTCGGAAAGCCAGGAAAATGTTCTATAAGTCGTTTATAGTTCATAAGTGTACACGGCTTTCGGGGACATTGTAATATGCGTCAGACGAGCCCAGAATATCGTTATTTTGTAGATCTGCTTGTACAGGCAAACGCGCCGTTTATAATTTTTCCGACCGTGTTCCGGAAGGGGGCGACGCATTAAGCCTATATATTCGGAAAACCAGGCAAGTTCTCTATAAGTCGTCCATAGTACAAAAGTTTACAAGGCTTCGGGAACATAGTTATATGCGTCAGATCAGCCCAGGTGACCGTTTTTTTGTAGAGCTGCTTGTACAGGCAAACGTGCAGTTAATAATTTTTCCGACCGTGTTATGGAAGGTGGCGACGTATTAGGTCTATATATTCGGAAAGCCGGGAAAGTTCTCTATAAGTCGTTTATAGTTCATAAGTGTACACGGCTTTCGGTGACATAGTAATATGCGTCAGACCAGGCCAGGGGATCGTTATTTTGTAGATCTGCTTGTACAGGCAAACGCGCCGTTTATAATTTATGCCGATTGGAGCCGGAAGGTGGCGACGCATTAAGCCTATACATTCGGAAAACCAGGCAAGTTCTCTATAAGTCGTCCATAGTTCAAAAGTGTACAAGGCTTCGGGGACATAGTTATATGCGTCAGATCAGCCCCGGAGATCGTTATTTTGTAGATCTGCTTGTACAGGCAAACGCGCCGTTTAAAATTTGTCCGACCGTGTTCCGGAAGGTGTCGACGCATTAAGCCTATATATTCGGAGAACCAGGCAAGTTCTCTATAAGTCGTCCATAGTTCATAAGTGTACACAACTTTCGGGGACATAGTGATATGTGTCAGACGAGCCCAGGGGATCGTTATTTTGTAGATCTGCGTGTACAGGCAAACGTATCGTTTATAATTGTTCCGACCGTGTTCCGGAAAGTGGCGACGTATAAGGTGTGTATATACGAAAAGCCAGGAAAACTTGCTATAAGTCGTTTATAGTTCATAAGTGTACACGGCTTTCGGTGACATAGTAATATGCGTCAGACCAGGCCAGTGGACCTTTTTTTTGTAGAGCCGCTTGTACAGGCAAAGGCGCTGTTTATAATTTTTCCGAACGTGTTACGGAAGGTGGCGACGCATTAAACATATATATTCGAAAGCCAGAAAAATTCTCCATAAGTCGTCCATAGTACAAAATAGTACACGGCTTTCGGGGACATATTAATATGCGTTAGACCCGTCCAGGGGACCGTATTTTTGTAGATCTGCTTGTACAGGCAAACGCGCCGTTTATAATTTTTCCGACCGTGTTCCGGAAGGTGGCGACGCATTAAGCCTATATATTCGGAAAACAAGGCAAGTTCTCTATAAGTCATCCATAGTACAAAAGTGTACAAGGCTTCGGGAATATAATTATATGCGTCAGACCAGGGCAGGGCACCTTTTTTTTGTAGAGCCACGGTACAGGCAAACATATCGTTTATAATTGTTCCGACCGTGTTCTGGAAGGTGGCGACGCATTAAGCCTATATATTTGGAAAACCAGGCAAGTTCTCTATAAGTCGTCCATAGTTCGAAAGTGTACACGGCTTTCGGGGACATATTTATATGCGTTATACCCGGCCAGGGGACCGTATTTTTGTAGAGCTGCGGAACAGGCAAACGTATCGTTTATAATTGTTCCGACCGTTTTCCGGAAAGTGGCGAAGTATAAGGTGTATATATTCGAAAGCCAGAAAAATTCTCCATAAGTCGTCCATAGTTCAAAAGTGTACACGACTTTCGGTGACATATTAATATGCGTTAGACCCGGCCAGGGGATCGTATTTTTGTAGAGCCGTGGAACAGGCAAACGTATCGTCCATAATTTATGCCGATTGGAGCCGGAAGGTGGCGATGTATAAGGTGTATATATACGGAAAGCCAGGAAAATTTGCTATAAGTCGTTTATAGTTCATAAGTGTACACGGCTTTCGGTGACATAGTAATATGCGTCAGACCAGGCCAGTGGACCATTTTTTTGTAGAGCCGCTTGTACAGGCAAAGGCGCTGTTTATAATTTTTCCGAACGTGTTCCGGAAGGTGGCGACGCATTAAACATATATATTCGAAAGCCAGAAAAATTCTCCATAAGTCGTCCATAGTTCTAAATAGTACACGGCTTTCGGGGACATATTAATATGCGTTAGACCCGGCCAGGGGACCGTATTTTTGTAGAACCGCAATACAAACGTGCAGTTTATAATTTTTCCGACCGTGTTCTGGAAGGTGGCGACGTATTAGGTCTATATATTCGGAAAGCCAGGAAAATGTTCTATAAGTCGTTTATAGTTCATAAGTGTACACGGCTTTCGGGGACATTGTAATATGCGTCAGACGAGCCCAGAATATCGTTATTTTGTAGATCTGCTTGTACAGGCAAACGCGCCGTTTATAATTTTTCCGACCGTGTTCCGGAAGGGGGCGACGCATTAAGCCTATATATTCGGAAAACCAGGCAAGTTCTCTATAAGTCGTCCATAGTACAAAAGTTTACAAGGCTTCGGGAACATAGTTATATGCGTCAGATCAGCCCAGGTGACCGTTTTTTTGTAGAGCTGCTTGTACAGGCAAACGTGCAGTTAATAATTTTTCCGACCGTGTTATGGAAGGTGGCGACGTATTAGGTCTATATATTCGGAAAGCCGGGAAAGTTCTCTATAAGTCGTTTATAGTTCATAAGTGTACACGGCTTTCGGTGACATAGTAATATGCGTCAGACCAGGCCAGGGGATCGTTATTTTGTAGATCTGCTTGTACAGGCAAACGCGCCGTTTATAATTTATGCCGATTGGAGCCGGAAGGTGGCGACGCATTAAGCCTATACATTCGGAAAACCAGGCAAGTTCTCTATAAGTCGTCCATAGTTCAAAAGTGTACAAGGCTTCGGGGACATAGTTATATGCGTCAGATCAGCCCCGGAGATCGTTATTTTGTAGATCTGCTTGTACAGGCAAACGCGCCGTTTAAAATTTGTCCGACCGTGTTCCGGAAGGTGTCGACGCATTAAGCCTATATATTCGGAGAACCAGGCAAGTTCTCTATAAGTCGTCCATAGTTCATAAGTGTACACAACTTTCGGGGACATAGTGATATGTGTCAGACGAGCCCAGGGGATCGTTATTTTGTAGATCTGCGTGTACAGGCAAACGTATCGTTTATAATTGTTCCGACCGTGTTCCGGAAAGTGGCGACGTATAAGGTGTGTATATACGAAAAGCCAGGAAAACTTGCTATAAGTCGTTTATAGTTCATAAGTGTACACGGCTTTCGGTGACATAGTAATATGCGTCAGACCAGGCCAGTGGACCTTTTTTTTGTAGAGCCGCTTGTACAGGCAAAGGCGCTGTTTATAATTTTTCCGAACGTGTTACGGAAGGTGGCGACGCATTAAACATATATATTCGAAAGCCAGAAAAATTCTCCATAAGTCGTCCATAGTACAAAATAGTACACGGCTTTCGGGGACATATTAATATGCGTTAGACCCGTCCAGGGGACCGTATTTTTGTAGATCTGCTTGTACAGGCAAACGTGCCGTTTATAATTTTTCCGACCGTGTTCCGGAAGGTGGCGACGCATTAAGCCTATATATTCGGAAAACCAGGCAAGTTCTCTATAAGTCGTCCATAGTACAAAAGTGTACAAGGCTTCGGGGACATATTTATATGCGTCAGATCAGCCAGGGTGACCGTTTTTTTGTAGAGCCGTGGAACAGGCAAACGTATCGTCCATAATTTATGCCGATTGGAGCCGGAAGGTGGCGACGCATTAAGCCTATACATTCGGAAAACCAGGCAAGTTCTCTATAAGTCGTCCATAGTTCAAAAGTGTACAAGGCTTCGGGAACGTAGTTATATGCGTCAGATCAGCCCAGGTGACCGTTTTTTTGTAGATCTCCTTGTACAGGCAAACGCGCCGTTTATAATTTTTCCGACCGTGTTCCGGAAGGTGGCGACGCATTAAGCCTATATATTCGGAAAACCAGGCAAGTTCTCTATAAGTCGTCCATAGTACAAAAGTGTACAAGGCTTCGGGGACATATTTATATGCGTCAGATCAGCCCAGGTGACCGTTTTTTTGTAGAGCCGTGGAACAGGCAAACGTATCGTCCATAATTTATGCCGATTGGAGCCGGAAGGTGGCGACGCATTAAGCCTATACATTCGGAAAACCAGGCAAGTTCTCTATAAGTCGTCCATAGTTCAAAAGTGTACAAGGCTTCGGGAACGTAGTTATATGCGTCAGATCAGCCCAGGTGACCGTTTTTTTGTAGAGCTGCTTGTACAGGCATACGTGCAGTTTATAATTTGTCCGACCGTGTTCCGGAAGGTGTCGACGCATTAAGCCTATATATTCGAAAGCCAGAAATATTCTCCATAAGTCGTCCATAGTTCAAAATAGTACACGGCTTTCGGTGACATAGTAATATGCGTCAGACCAGGCCAGTTGACCGTTATTTTGTAGATCTGCTTGTACAGGCAAACGCGCCGTTTAAAATTTGTCCGACCGTGTTCCGGAAGGTGTCGACGCATTAAGCCTATATATTCGGAGAACCAGGCAAGTTCTCTATAAGTCGTCCATAGTACAAAAGTGTACACAGCTTTCGGTGACATAGTAATATGCGTCAGCCCAGGCCAGGGGACCTTTTTTTTTGTAGAGCCGCGGGACAGGCCAACGTATCATCCATAATTTTTGCCGATTGGAGCCGGAAGGTGGCGACGTATTAGGTCTATATATTCGGAAAGCCAGGAAAGTTTGCTATAAGTCGTTTATAGTTCATAAGTGTACACGGCTTTCGGTGACATAGTAATATGCGTCAGACCAGGCCAGTGGACCTTTTTTTTGTAGATCTGCTTGTACAGGCAAAGGCGCTGTTTATAATTTTTCCGAACGTGTTCCGGAAGGTGGCGACGCATTAAACATATTTATTCGAAAGCCAGAAATATTCTCCATAAGTCGTCCATAGTTCAAAATAGTACACGGCTTTCGGTGACATAGTAATATGCGTCAGACCAGGCCAGTTGACCGTTATTTTGTAGATCTGCTTGTACAGGCAAACGCGCTGTTTAAAATTTGTCCGACCGTGTTCCGGAAGGTGTCGACGCATTAAGCCTATATATTCGGAGAACCAGGCAAGTTCTCTACAAGTCGTCCATAGTTCATAAGTGTACAAGGCTTCGGGGACATAGTTATATGCGTCAGATCAGCCCAGGAGATCGTTATTTTGTAGATCTGCTTGTACAGGCAAACGCGCCGTTTAAAATTTGTCCGACCGTGTTCCGGAAGGTGTCGACGCATTAAGCCTATATATTCGGAGAACCAGGCAAGTTCTCTATAAGTCGTCCATAGTTCATAAGTGTACACAACTTTCGGGGACATAGTGATATGTGTCAGACGAGCCCAGGGGATCGTTATTTTGTAGATCTGCGTGTACAGGCAAACGTATCGTTTATAATTGTTCCGACCGTGTTCCGGAAAGTGGCGACGTATAAGGTGTGTATATACGAAAAGCCAGGAAAACTTGCTATAAGTCGTTTATAGTTCATAAGTGTACACGGCTTTCGGTGACATAGTAATATGCGTCAGACCAGGCCAGTGGACCTTTTTTTTGTAGAGCCACTTGTACAGGCAAAGGCGCTGTTTATAATTTTTCCGAACGTGTTACGGAAGGTGGCGACGCATTAAGCCTATATATTCGGAAAACCAGGCAAGTTCTCTATAAGTCGTCCATAGTACAAAAGTGTACAAGGCTTCGGGGACATAGTTATATGCGTCAGATCAGCCCAGGTGACCGTTTTTTTGTAGAGCTGCTTGTACAGGCATACGGGCAGTTTATAATTTGTCCGACCGTGTTCCGGAAGGTGTCGACGCATTAAGTCTATATATTCGGAGAACCAGGCAAGTTCTCTATAAGTCGTCCATAGTTCAAAAGTGTACAAGGCTTCGGGCACATATTTATATGCGTCAGATCAGCCCAGGTGACCGTATTTTTGTAGAGCCGCGGGACAGGCAAAAGTATCGTCCATAATTTTTGCCGATTGGAGCCTCAAGGTGGCGACGTATTAGGTCTATATATTCGGAAAGCCAGGAAAGTTTGCTATAAGTCGTTTATAGTTCATAAGTGTACACGGCTTTCGGTGACATAGTAATATGCGTCAGACCAGTACAGTGGACCTTTTTTTTGTAGATCCGCTTGTACAGGCAATGGCGCTGTTTATAATTTTTCCGACCGTGTTCCGGAAGGTGTCGACGCATTAAACCTATATATTCGGAGAACCAGGCAAGTTCTCTATAAGTCGTCCATAGTTCAAAAGTGTACAAGGCTTCGGGAATATAGTTATATGCGTCAGATCAGCCCAGGTGACCGTTTTTTTGTAGAGCTGCTTGTACAGGCAATGGCGCTGTTTATAATTTTTCCGAACGTGTTCCGGAAGGTGGCGACGCATTATACATATATATTCGAAAGCCAGAAAAATTCTCCATAAGTCGTCCATAGTTCAAAAGTGTACACGGCTTTCGGTGACATAGTAATATGCGTCAGACCAGGCCAGGGCACCTTTTTTTTTGTAGAACTGCAATACAGGCAAACGTATCATTTATTATTTTTCCGACCTTGTTCCGGAAGGTGGCGACGTATTAGGTCTATATATTCGGTAAGCCAGGAAAGTTCTCTATAAGTCGTTTATAGTTCATAAGTGTACACGGCTTTCGGGGACATAGTAATATGCGTCAGACGAGCCCAGGGGATCGTTATTTTGTAGATCTGCTTGTACAGGCAAACACGCCGTTTATAATTTTTCCGACCGTGTTCCGGAAGGTGGCGACGCATTAAGCCTATATATTCGGAAAACCAGGCAAGTTCTCTATAATTCGTCCATAGTACAAAAGTGTACACGGCTTTCGGTGACATAGTAATAACGTCAGACCAGGCCATGGGAACTTTTTTTTGTAGAACCGCAGTACAAGCAAACGTATCGTTAATAATTTTTCCGACCGTGTTATGGAAGGTGGCGACGTATAAGGTCTATATATTCGGAAAGCCAGGCAAGTTCTCTATAAGTCGTCCATAGTACAAAAGTGTACAAGGCTTCGGGGACATATTTATATGCGTCAGATCAGCCCAGGTGACCGTTTTTTTGTAGAGCCGTGGAACAGGCAAACGTATCGTCCATAATTTATGCCGATTGGAGCCGGAAGGTGGCGACGCATTAAGCCTATACATTCGGAAAACCAGGCAAGTTCTCTATAAGTCGTCCATAGTTCAAAAGTGTACAAGGCTTCGGGAACGTAGTTATATGCGTCAGATCAGCCCAGGTGACCGTTTTTTTGTAGATCTGCTTGTACAGGCAAACGCGCCGTTTATAATTTTTCCGACCGTGTTCCGGAAGGTGGCGACGCATTAAGCCTATATATTCGGAAAACCAGGCAAGTTCTCTATAAGTCGTCCATAGTACAAAAGTGTACAAGGCTTCGGGGACATATTTATATGCGTCAGATCAGCCCAGGTGACCGTTTTTTTGTAGAGCCGTGGAACAGGCAAACGTATCGTCCATAATTTATGCCGATTGGAGCCGGAAGGTGGCGACGCATTAAGCCTATACATTCGGAAAACCAGGCAAGTTCTCTATAAGTCGTCCATAGTTCAAAAGTGTACAAGGCTTCGGGAACGTAGTTATATGCGTCAGATCAGCCCAGGTGACCGTTTTTTTGTAGAGCTGCTTGTACAGGCATACGTGCAGTTTATAATTTGTCCGACCGTGTTCCGGAAGGTGTCGACGCATTAAGCCTATATATTCGAAAGCCAGAAACATTCTCCATAAGTCGTCCATAGTTCAAAAATGTACACAGCTTTCGGTGACATAGTAATATGCGTCAGACCAGGCCAGGGGACCTTTTTTTTTGTAGAGCCACGGGACAGGCAAACGTATCATCCATAATTTTTGCCGATTGGAGCCGGAAGGTGGCGACGTATTAGGTCTATATATTCGGAAAGCCAGGAAAGTTTGCTATAAGTCGTTTATAGTTCATAAGTGTACACGGCTTTCGGTGACATAGTAATATGCGTCAGACCAGGCCAGTGGACCGTTTTTTTTGTAGAGCCGCTTGTACAGGCAAACGCGCTGTTTATAATTTTTCCGACCGTGTTCTGGAAGGTGGCGATGCACTAAGCCTATATATTTGGAAAACCAGGCGAGTTCTCTATAAGTCGTCCATAGTTCGAAAGTGTACACGGCTTTCGGGGACATATTTATATGCGTTAGACCCGCAAGAGGACCGTATTTTTGTAGAGCCGCGGAACAGGCAAACGTATCGTTTATAATTGTTGCGACCGTGTCCGGGAAAGTGGCGACGTATAAGGTGTATATATTCGGAAAGCCAGGAAAATTTGCTATAAGTCCTTTATAGTTCATAAGTGTACACGGCTTTCGGTGACATAGTGATATGCGTTAGACCAGGCCAGGGGATCGTTATTTTGTAGATCTGCTTGTACAGGCAAACGCGCCGTTTATAATTTTTCCGACCGTGTTCCGGAAGGTGGCGACGCATTAAGCCTATATATTCAGACAACCAGGCAAGTTCCCTATAAGTCGTCCACAGTTCAAAAGTGTACAAGGCTTCGGGGACATATTAATATGCGTTAGACCCGGCAAGGGGACCGTATTTTTGTAGAGCTGAGGGACAGGCAAACGTATCGTCCATAATTTTTGCCGATTGGAGCCGGAAGGTGGCGACGTATTAGGTCTATATATTCGGAAAGCCAGGCAAGTTCTCTATAAGTCGTCCATAGTTCGAAAGTGTACACGGCTTTCGGTGACAAAGTAATAACGTCAGACCAGGCCAGGGGAACTTTTTTTTGTAGAGCCACGGTACAGGCAAACATATCGTTTATAATTGTTCCGACCGTGTTCCGGAAGGTGGCGACGTAAAAGGTGTATATATTCGGAAAGCCAGGAAAATGTTCTATAAGTCGATTATAGTTCATAAGTGTACACGGCTTTCAGAGACATAGTAATATGCGTTAGACCCGGCAAGGGGACCGTATTTTTGTAGAGCTGCTTGTACAGGCAAACGTGCAGTTTATAATTTTTCCGAACGTGTTCCGGAAGGTGGCGACGCAATAAGCCTATATATTTGGAAAACCAGGCAAGTTCTCTATAAGTCGTCCATAGTTCGAAAGTGTACACGGCTTTCGGTGACATAGTAATAACGTCAGACCAGGCCATGGGAACTTTTTTTTGTAGAACCGCAGTACAAGCAAACGTATCGTTAATAATTTTTCCGACCGTGTTATGGAAGGTGGCGACGTATAAGGTCTATATATTCGGAAAGCCAGGCAAGTTCTCTATAAGTCGTCCATAGTACAAAAGTGTACAAGGCTTCGGGGACATATTTATATGCGTCAGATCAGCCCAGGTGACCGTTTTTTTGTAGAGCCGTGGAACAGGCAAACGTATCGTCCATAATTTATGCCGATTGGAGCCGGAAGGTGGCGACGCATTAAGCCTATACATTCGGAAAACCAGGCAAGTTCTCTATAAGTCGTCCATAGTTCAAAAGTGTACAAGGCTTCGGGAACGTAGTTATATGCGTCAGATCAGCCCAGGTGACCGTTTTTTTGTAGAGCTGCTTGTACAGGCATACGTGCAGTTTATAATTTGTCCGACCGTGTTCCGGAATGTGTCGACGCATTAAGCCTATATATTCGAAAGCCAGAAACATTCTCCATAAGTCGTCCATAGTTCAAAAATGTACACAGCTTTCGGTGACATAGTAATATGCGTCAGACCAGGCCAGGGGACCTTTTTTTTTGTAGAGCCACGGGACAGGCAAACGTATCATCCATAATTTTTGCCGATTGGAGCCGGAAGGTGGCGACGTATTAGGTCTATATATTCGGAAAGCCAGGAAAGTTTGCTATAAGTCGTTTATAGTTCATAAGTGTACACGGCTTTCGGTGACATAGTAATATGCGTCAGACCAGGCCAGTGGACCGTTTTTTTTGTAGAGCCGCTTGTACAGGCAAACGCGCTGTTTATAATTTTTCCGACCGTGTTCTGGAAGGTGGCGACGCACTAAGCCTATATATTTGGAAAACCAGGCGAGTTCTCTATAAGTCGTCCATAGTTCGAAAGTGTACACGGCTTTCGGGGACATATTTATATGCGTTAGACCCGCAAGAGGACCGTATTTTTGTAGAGCCGCGGAACAGGCAAACGTATCGTTTATAATTGTTGCGACCGTGTCCGGGAAAGTGGCGACGTATAAGGTGTATATATTCGGAAAGCCAGGAAAATTTGCTATAAGTCCTTTATAGTTCATAAGTGTACACGGCTTTCGGTGACATAGTGATATGCGTTAGACCAGGCCAGGGGATCGTTATTTTGTAGATCTGCTTGTACAGGCAAACGCGCCGTTTATAATTTTTCCGACCGTGTTCCGGAAGGTGGCGACGCATTAAGCCTATATATTCAGACAACCAGGCAAGTTCCCTATAAGTCGTCCACAGTTCAAAAGTGTACAAGGCTTCGGGGACATATTAATATGCGTTAGACCCGGCAAGGGGACCGTATTTTTGTAGAGCTGAGGGACAGGCAAACGTATCGTCCATAATTTTTGCCGATTGGAGCCGGAAGGTGGCGACGCATTAAGCCTATATATTCAGACAACCAGGCAAGTTCTCTATAAGTCGTCCATAGTTCGAAAGTGTACACGGCTTTCGGTGACAAAGTAATAACGTCAGACCAGGCCAGGGGAACTTTTTTTTGTAGAGCCACGGTACAGGCAAACATATCGTTTATAATTGTTCCGACCGTGTTCTGGAAGGTGGTGACGCATTAAGCCTATATATTTGGAAAACCAGGCAAGTTCTCTATAAGTCGTCCATAGTTCGAAAGTGTACAAGGCTTTCGGGGACATATTTATATGCGTTAGACCCGGCCAGGGGACCGTATTTTTGTAGAGCCGCGGTACAGGCAAACGTATCGTTTATAATTGTTCCGACCGTGTTCCGGAAGGTGGCGACGTAAAAGGTGTATATATTCGGAAAGCCAGGAAAATGTTCTATAAGTCGATTATAGTTCATAAGTGTACACGGCTTTCAGAGACATAGTAATATGCGTTAGACCCGGCAAGGGGACCGTATTTTTGTAGAGCTGCTTGTACAGGCAAACGTGCAGTTTATAATTTTTCCGAACGTGTTCCGGAAGGTGGCGACGCAATAAGCCTATATATTTGGAAAACCAGGCAAGTTCTCTATAAGTCGTCCATAGTTCAAAAGTGTACACGGCTTTCGGGTACATATTAATATGCGTTAGACCCAGCAAGGGGACCGTATTTTTGTAGAGCCGCGGAACAGGCAAACGTATCGTTTATAATTGTTGCGACCGTGTCCGGTAGGTGGCGACGCATTAAGCCTATATATTCAGACAACCAGGCAAGTTCCCTATAAGTAGTCCATAGTTCAAAAGTGTACAAGGCTTCGGGGACATATTAATATGCGTTAGACCCGGCAAGGGGACCGTATTTTTGTAGAGCTGAGGGACAGGCAAACGTATCGTCCATAATTTTTGCCGATTGGAGCCGGAAGGTGGCGACGTATTAGGTCTATATATTCGGAAAGCCAGGCAAGTTCTCTATAAGTCGTCCATAGTTCGAAAGTGTACACGGCTTTCGGTGACAAAGTAATAACGTCAGACCAGGCCAGGGGAACTTTTTTTTGTAGAGCCACGGTACAGGCAAACATATCGTTTATAATTGTTCCGACCGTGTTCTGGAAGGTGGTGACGCATTAAGCCTATATATTTGGAAAACCAGGCAAGTTCTCTATAAGTCGTCCATAGTTCGAAAGTGTACAAGGCTTTCGGGGACATATTTATATGCGTTAGACCCGGCCAGGGGACCGTATTTTTGTAGAGCCGCGGTACAGGCAAACGTATCGTTTATAATTGTTCCGACCGTGTTCCGGAAGGTGGCGACGTAAAAGGTGTATATATTCGGAAAGCCAGGAAAATGTTCTATAAGTCGATTATAGTTCATAAGTGTACACGGCTTTCAGAGACATAGTAATATGCGTTAGACCCGGCAAGGGGACCGTATTTTTGTAGAGCTGCTTGTACAGGCAAACGTGCAGTTTATAATTTTTCCGAACGTGTTCCGGAAGGTGGCGACGCAATAAGCCTATATATTTGGAAAACCAGGCAAGTTCTCTATAAGTCGTCCATAGTTCAAAAGTGTACACGGCTTTCGGGTACATATTAATATGCGTTAGACCCGGCAAGGGGACCGTATTTTTATAGAGCCGCGGAACAGGCAAACGTATCGTTTATAATTGTTGCGACCGTGTTCCGGAAGGTGGCGACGTAAAAGGTGTATATATTCGGAATGCCAGGAAAATGTTCTATAAGTCGATTATAGTTCATAAGTGTACGCGGCTTTCGGGGACATATTAATATTCGTTAGACCCGGCAAGGGGACCGTATTTTTGTAGAGCTGCTTGTACAGGCAAACGTGCAGTTTATAATTTTTCCGAACGTGTTCCGGAAGGTGGCGACGCAATAAGCTTATATATTTGGAAAACCAGGCAAGTTCTCTATAAGTCGTCCATAGTTCAAAAGTGTACACGGCTTTCGGGTACATATTAATATGCGTTAGACCCGGCAAGGGGACCGTATTTTTATAGAGCCGCGGAACAGGCAAACGTATCGTTTATAATTGTTGCGACCGTGTCCGGGAAAGTGGCGACGTATAAGGTGTATATATTCGGAAAGCTAGGAAAATTTGCTATAAGTCCTTTATAGTTCATAAGTGTACACGGCTTTCGGTGACTTAGTGATATGCGTTAGACCAGGCCAGGGGATCGTTATTTTGTAGATCTGCTTGTACAGGCAAACGCGCCGTTTATAATTTTTCCGACCGTGTTCCGGAAGGTGGCGACGCTTTAAGCCTTTATATTCGGAAAACCAGGCAAGTTCTCTATAAGTCGTCCAAAGTTCAAAAGTGTACACGGCTTTGGGGACATAGTAATATGCGTCAGACGAGCCCAGGGGATCGTTATTTTGTAGATCTGATTGTACAGGCATACGTGCAGTTTATAATATTTCCGACCGTGTTCCGGAAGGTGGCGACGCATTAAGCATATATATTAGGAAAGCCAGGAAAATTCTCCATAAGTCGTCCATAGTTCAAAATAAGACACGTCTTTCGGTGACATAGTAATAACGTCAGACCAGGCCATGGGAACTTTTTTTTAATAGAACCGCAGTACAGGCAAACGTATCGTTAATAATTTTTCCGACCGTGTTCTGGAAGGTGGCGACGTATTAGGTCTATATATTCGGAAAGCCAGGAAATTGTTCTATACGTCGTTTATAGTTCAAAAGTGTACACGGCTTTCGGTGACATAGTAATATGCGTCAGACCAGGCCAGGGGACCTTTTTTTTTTTTGTAGAGCTGCTTGTACAGGCAAACGTATCGTCGATAATATTTGCCGATTGGAGCCGGAAGGTGGCGACGCATTAAGCCTATACATTCGGAAAACCAGGCAAGTTCTCTATAAGTCGTCCATAGTTCAAAAGTGTACAAGGCTTCGGGTACATAGTTATATGCGTCAGATCAGCCCAGTGGACCTTTTTTTTTGTTGATCTGATTGTACAGGCAAACGTGCAGTTTATAATTTTTCCGAACGTGTTCCGGAAGGTGGCGACAAATTAAACATATATATTCGAAAGCCAGAAAAAATTCTCCATAAGTCGTCCATAGTTCAAAATAGTACACGGTTTTCGGGGACATATTAATATGCGTTAGACCCGGCCAGGGGACCGTATTTTTGTAGAACCGCAGTACAGGCAAACGTATCGTTTATAATTTTTCCCACCGTGTTCTGGAAGGTGGTGACGTACTAGGTCTATATATTCGGAAAGCCAGGAAAATGTTCTATAAGTCGTTTATAGTTCAAAAGTGTACACGGCTTTCGGTGACATAGTAACATGCGTCAGACCAGGCCAGGGGACCGTTATTTTGTAGATCTGCTTCTACAGGCAAACGCGCCGATTATAATTTTTCCGACCGTGTTCTGGAAGGTGGCGACGCACTAAGCCCTATATATTTGGAAAACCAGGCGAGTTCTCTATAAGTCGTCCATAGTTCGAAAGTGTACACGGCTTTCGGGGACATATTTATATGCGTTAGACCCGCAAGGGGACCGTATTTTTGTAGAGCCGCGGAACAGGGAAACGTATCGTTTATAATTGTTGCGACCGTGTCCGGGAAAGTGGCGACGTATAAGGTGTATATATTCGGAAAGCCAGGAAAATTTGCTATAAGTCCCTTTATAGTTCATAAGTGTACACGGCTTTCGGTGACATAGTGATATGCGTTAGACCAGGCCAGGGGATCGTTATTTTGTAGATCTGCTTGTACAGGCAAACGCGCCGTTTATAATTTTTTCCGACCGTGTTCCGGAAGGTGGCGACGCATTAAGCCTATATATTCAGACAACCAGGCAAGTTCCCTATAAGTCTTCCACAGTTCAAAAGTGTACAAGGCTTCGGGGACATATTAATATGCGTTAGACCCGGCAAGGGGACCGTATTTTTGTAGAGCTGAGGGACAGGCAAACGTATCGTCCATAATTTTTGCCGATTGGAGCCGGAAGGTGGCGACGTATTAGGTCTATATATTCGGAAAGCCAGGCAAGTTCTCTATAAGTCGTCCATAGTTCGAAAGTGTACACGGCTTTCGGTGACAAAGTAATAACGTCAGACCAGGCCAGGGGAACTTTTTTTTGTAGAGCCACGGTACAGGCAAACATATCGTTTATAATTGTTCCGACCGTGTTCTGGAAGGTGGTGACGCATTAAGCCTATATATTTGGAAAACCAGGCAAGTTCTCTATAAGTCGTCTATAGTTCGAAAGTGTACAAGGCTTTCGGGTGACATAGTAATATGCGTCAGACGAGCCCAGGGGATCGTTATTTTGTAGATCTGCTTGTACAGGCAAACGTGCAGTTTATAATTTTTCCGAACTTGTTCCGGGAAGGTGGGTGACGCATTAAGCCTATATATTCGAAAGCCAGAAAAATTCTCCATAAGTCGTCCATAGTTCAAAAATGTACACAGCTTTCGGTGACATAGTAATATGCGTCAGACCAGGCCAGGGGACCTTTTTTTTTGTAGAGCCACGGGACAGGCAAACGTATCATCCATAATTTTTGCCGATTGGAGCCGGAAGGTGGCGACGCATTAAGCCTATACATTCGGAAAACCAGGCAAGTTCTCTATAAGTCGTCCATAGTTCAAAAGTGTACAAGGCTTCGGGAACGTAGTTATATGCGTCAGATCAGCCCAGGTGACCGTTTTTTTGTAGAGCTGCTTGTACAGGCATACGTGCAGTTTATAATTTGTCCGACCGTGTTCCGGAAGGTGTCGACGCATTAAGCCTATATATTCGAAAGCCAGAAACATTCTCCATAAGTCGTCCATAGTTCAAAAATGTACACAGCTTTCGGTGACATAGTAATATGCGTCAGACCAGGCCAGGGGACCTTTTTTTTTGTAGAGCCACGGGACAGGCAAACGTATCATCCATAATTTTTGCCGATTGGAGCTGGATGGTGGCGACGCATTAATCATATATATTCGAAAGCCAGAAAAATTCTCCATAAGTCGTCCATAGTTCAAAATAGTACACGGCTTTCGGTGACATAGTAATATGCGTCAGACCAGGCCAGTGGACCGTTTTTTTGTAGAGCCGCTTGTACAGGCAAACGCGCTGTTTATAATTTTTCCGACCGTGTTCTGGAAGGTGGCGACGCACTAAGCCTATATATTTGGAAAACCAGGCGAGAGTTCACTATAAGTCGTCCATAGTTCGAAAGTGTACACGGCTTTCGGGGACATATTTATATGCGTTAGACCCGCAAGGAGGACCGTATTTTTGTAGAGCCGCGGAACAGGCAAACGTATCGTTTATAATTGTTGCGACCGTGTCCGGGAAAGTGGCGACGTATAAGGTGTATATATTCGGAAAGCCAGGAAAATTTGCTATAAGTCCTTTATAGTTCATAAGTGTACACAGCTTTCGGTGACATAGTGATATGCGTTAGACCAGGCCAGGGGATCGTTATTTTGTAGATCTGCTTGTACAGGCAAACGCGCCGTTTATAATTTTTCCGACCGTGTTCCGGAAGGTGGCGACGCATTAAGCCTATATATTCAGACAACCAGGCAAGTTCCCTATAAGTCGTCCACAGTTCAAAAGTGTACAAGGCTTCGGGGACATATTAATATGCGTTAGACCCGGCAAGGGGACCGTATTTTTGTAGAGCTGAGGGACAGGCAAACGTATCGTCCATAATTTTTGCCGATTGGAGCCGGAAGGTGGCGACGTATTAGGTCTATATATTCGCAAAGCCAGGCAAGTTCTCTATAAGTCGTCCATAGTTTGAAAGTGTACACGGCTTTCGGTGACAAAGTAATAACGTCAGACCAGGCCAGGGGAACTTTTTTTTGTAGAGCCACGGTACAGGCAAACATATCGTTTATAATTGTTCCGACCGTGTTCTGGAAGGTGGTGACGCATTAAGCCTATATATTTGGAAAACCAGGCAAGTTCTCTATAACGTCGTCCATAGTTCAAAAGTGTACACGGCTTTCGGGTACATATTAATATGCGTTAGACCCGGCAAGGGGACCGTATTTTTATAGAGCCGCGGAACAGGCAAACGTATCGTTTATAATTGTTGCGACCGTGTTCCGGAAGGTGGCGACGTAAAAGGTGTATATATTCGGAATGCCAGGAAAATGTTCTATAAGTCGATTATAGTTCATAAGTGTACGCGGCTTTCGGTGACATATTAATATTCGTTAGACCCGGCAAGGGGACCGTATTTTTGTAGAGCTGCTTGTACAGGCAAACGTGCAGTTTATAATTTTTCCGAACGTGTTCCGGAAGGTGGCGACGCAATAAGCTTATATATTTGGAAAACCAGGCAAGTTCTCTATAAGTCGTCCATAGTTCAAAAGTGTACACGGCTTTCGGGTACATATTAATATGCGTTAGACCCGGCAAGGGGACCGTATTTTTATAGAGCCGCGGAACAGGCAAACGTATCGTTTATAATTGTTGCGACCGTGTCCGGGAAAGTGGCGACGTATAAGGTGTATATATTCGGAAAGCTAGGAAAATTTGCTATAAGTCCTTTATAGTTCATAAGTGTACACGGCTTTCGGTGACTTAGTGATATGCGTTAGACCAGGCCAGGGGATCGTTATTTTGTAGATCTGCTTGTACAGGCAAACGCGCCGTTTATAATTTTTCCGACCGTGTTTCGGAAGGTGGCGACGCTTTAAGCCTTTATATTCGGAAAACCAGGCAAGTTCTCTATAAGTCGTCCAAAGTTCAAAAGTGTACACGGCTTTTGGGGACATAGTAATATGCGTCAGACGAGCCCAGGGGATCGTTATTTTGTAGATCTGATTGTACAAGCATACGTGCAGTTTATAATATTTCCGACCGTGTTCCGGAAGGTGGCGACGCATTAAGCATATATATTAGGAAAGCCAGGAAAATTCTCCATAAGTCGTCCATAGTTCAAAATAAGACACGTCTTTCGGTGACATAGTAATAACGTCAGACCAGGCCATGGGAACTTTTTTTTAATAGAACCGCAGTACAGGCAAACGTATCGTTAATAATTTTTCCGACCGTGTTCTGGAAGGTGGCGACGTATTAGGTCTATATATTCGGAAAGCCAGGAAATTGTTCTATACGTCGTTTATAGTTCAAAAGTGTACACGGCTTTCGGTGACATAGTAATATGCGTCAGACCAGGCCAGGGGACCTTTTTTTTTTTTGTAGAGCTGCTTGTACAGGCAAACGTATCGTCGATAATATTTGCCGATTGGAGCCGGAAGGTGGCGACGCATTAAGCCTATACATTCGGAAAACCAGGCAAGTTCTCTATAAGTCGTCCATAGTTCAAAAGTGTACAAGGCTTCGGGTACATAGTTATATGCGTCAGATCAGCCCAGTGGACCTTTTTTTTGTTGATCTGATTGTACAGGCAAACGTGCAGTTTATAATTTTTCCGAACGTGTTCCGGAAGGTGGCGACAAATTAAACATATATATTCGAAAGCCAGAAAAATTCTCCATAAGTCGTCCATAGTTCAAAATAGTACACGGTTTTCGGGGACATATTAATATGCGTTAGACCCGGCCAGGGGACCGTATTTTTGTAGAACCGCAGTACAGGCAAACGTATCGTTTATAATTTTTCCCACCGTGTTCTGGAAGGTGGTGACGTACTAGGTCTATATATTCGGAAAGCCAGGAAAATGTTCTATAAGTCGTTTATAGTTCAAAAGTGTACACGGCTTTCGGTGACATAGTAACATGCGTCAGACCAGGCCAGGGGACCGTTATTTTGTAGATCTGCTTCTACAGGCAAACGCGCCGATTATAATTTTTCCGACCGTGTTCTGGAAGGTGGCGACGCACTAAGCCTATATATTTGGAAAACCAGGCGAGTTCTCTATAAGTCGTCCATAGTTCGAAAGTGTACACGGCTTTCGGGGACATATTTATATGCGTTAGACCCGCAAGGGGAACGTATTTTTGTAGAGCCGTGGAACAGGCAAACGTATCGTTTATAATTGTTGCGACCGTGTCCGGGAAAGTGGCGACGTATAAGGTGTATATATTCGGAAAGCCAGGAAAATTTGCTATAAGTCCTTTATAGTTCATAAGTGTACACGGCTTTCGGTGACATAGTGATATGCGTTAGACCAGGCCAGGGGATCGTTATTTTGTAGATCTGCTTGTACAGGCAAACGCGCCGTTTATAATTTTTCCGACCGTGTTCCGGAAGGTGGCGACGCATTAAGCCTATATATTCAGACAACCAGGCAAGTTCCCTATAAGTCTTCCACAGTTCAAAAGTGTACAAGGCTTCGGGGACATATTAATATGCGTTAGACCCGGCAAGGGGACCGTATTTTTGTAGAGCTGAGGGACAGGCAAACGTATCGTCCATAATTTTTGCCGATTTGAGCCGGAAGGTGGCGACGTATTAGGTCTATATATTCGGAAAGCCAGGCAAGTTCTCTATAAGTCGTCCATAGTTCGAAAGTGTACACGGCTTTCGGTGACAAAGTAATAACGTCAGACCAGGCCAGGGGAACTTTTTTTTGTAGAGCCACGGTACAGGCAAACATATCGTTTATAATTGTTCCGACCGTGTTCTGGAAGGTGGTGACGCATTAAGCCTATATATTTGGAAAACCAGGCAAGTTCTCTATAAGTCGTCCATAGTTCGAAAGTGTACAAGGCTTTCGGTGACATAGTAATATGCGTCAGACGAGCCCAGGTGACCGTTTTTTTGTAGAGCTGCTTGTACAGGCATACGTGCAGTTTATAATTTGTCCGACCGTGTTCCGGAAGGTGTCGACGCATTAAGCCTATATATTCGAAAGCCAGAAACATTCTCCATAAGTCGTCCATAGTTCAAAAATGTACACAGCTTTCGGTGACATAGTAATATGCGTCAGACCAGGCCAGGGGACCTTTTTTTTTGTAGAGCCACGGGACAGGCAAACGTATCATCCATAATTTTTGCCGATTGGAGCCGGAAGGTGGCGACGTATTAGGTCTATATATTCGGAAAGCCAGGAAAGTTTGCTATAAGTCGTTTATAGTTCATAAGTGTACACGGCTTTCGGTGACATAGTAATATGCGTCAGACCAGGCCAGTGGACCTTTTTTTTGTAGATCTGCTTGTACAGGCAAAGGCGCTGTTTATAATTTTTCCGAACGTGTTCCGGAAGGTGGCGACGCATTAATCATATATATTCGAAAGCCAGAAAAATTCTCCATAAGTCGTCCATAGTTCAAAATAGTACACGGCTTTCGGTGACATAGTAATATGCGTCAGACCAGGCCAGTGGACCGTTTTTTTTGTAGAGTCGCTTGTACAGGCAAACGCGCTGTTTATAATTTTTCCGACCGTGTTCTGGAAGGTGGCGACGCACTAAGCCTATATATTTGGAAAACCAGGCGAGTTCTCTATAAGTCGTCCATAGTTCGAAAGTGTACACGGCTTTCGGGGACATATTTATATGCGTTAGACCCGCAAGAGGACCGTATTTTTGTAGAGCCGCGGAACAGGCAAACGTATCGTTTATAATTGTTGCGACCGTGTCCGGGAAAGTGGCGACGTATAAGGTGTATATATTCGGAATGCCAGGAAAATGTTCTATAAGTCCTTTATAGTTCATAAGTGTACACGGCTTTCGGTGACATAGTGATATGCGTTAGACCAGGCCAGGGGATCGTTATTTTGTAGATCTGCTTGTACAGGCAAACGCGCCGTTTATAATTTTTCCGACCGTGTTCCGGAAGGTGGCGACGCATTAAGCCTATATATTCAGACAACCAGGCAAGTTCCCTATAAGTCGTCCACAGTTCAAAAGTGTACAAGGCTTCGGGGACATATTAATATGCGTTAGACCCGGCAAGGGGACCGTATTTTTGTAGAGCTGAGGGACAGGCAAACGTATCGTCCATAATTTTTGCCGATTGGAGCCGGAAGGTGGCGACGTATTAGGTCTATATATTCGGAAAGCCAGGCAAGTTCTCTATAAGTCGTCCATAGTTTGAAAGTGTACACGGCTTTCGGTGACAAAGTAATAACGTCAGACCAGGCCAGGGGAACTTTTTTTTGTAGAGCCACGGTACAGGCAAACATATCGTTTATAATTGTTCCGGCCGTGTTCTGGAAGGTGGTGACGCATTAAGCCTATATATTTGGAAAACCAGGCAAGTTCTCTATAAGTCGTCCATAGTTCGAAAGTGTACAAGGCTTTCGGGGACATATTTATATGCGTTAGACCCGGCCAGGGGACCGTATTTTTGTAGAGCCGCGGTACAGGCAAACGTATCGTTTATAATTGTTCCGACCGTGTTCCGGAAGGTGGCGACGTAAAAGGTGTATATATTCGGAAAGCCAGGAAAATGTTCTATAAGTCGATTATAGTTCATAAGTGTACACGGCTTTCAGAGACATAGTAATATGCGTTAGACCCGGCAAGGGGACCGTATTTTTGTAGAGCTGCTTGTACAGGCAAACGTGCAGTTTATAATTTTTCCGAACGTGTTCCGGAAGGTGGCGACGCAATAAGCCTATATATTTGGAAAACCAGGCAAGTTCTCTATAAGTCGTCCATAGTTCAAAAGTGTACACGGCTTTCGGGTACATATTAATATGCGTTAGACCCAGCAAGGGGACCGTATTTTTGTAGAGCCGCGGAACAGGCAAACGTATCGTTTATAATTGTTGCGATCGTGTCCGGTAGGTGGCGACGCATTAAGCCTATATATTCAGACAACCAGGCAAGTTCCCTATAAGTAGTCCATAGTTCAAAAGTGTACAAGGCTTCGGGGACATATTAATATGCGTTAGACCCGGCAAGGGGACCGTATTTTTGTAGAGCTGAGGGACAGGCAAACGTATCGTCCATAATTTTTGCCGATTGGAGCCGGAAGGTGGCGACGTATTAGGTCTATATATTCGGAAAGCCAGGCAAGTTCTCTATAAGTCGTCCATAGTTCGAAAGTGTACACGGCTTTCGGTGACAAAGTAATAACGTCAGACCAGGCCAGGGGAACTTTTTTTTGTAGAGCCACGGTACAGGCAAACATATCGTTTATAATTGTTCCGACCGTTTTCTGGAAGGTGGCGACGCATTAAGCCTATATATTTGGAAAACCAGGCAAGTTCTCTATAAGTCGTCCATAGTTCAAAAGTGTACACGGCTTTCGGGTACATATTAATATGCGTTAGACCCGGCAAGGGGACCGTATTTTTATAGAGCCGCGGAACAGGCAAACGTATCGTTTATAATTGTTGCGACCGTGTTCCGGAAGGTGGCGACGTAAAAGGTGTATATATTCGGAATGCCAGGAAAATGTTCTATAAGTCGATTATAGTTCATAACTGTACGCGGCTTTCGGGGACATATTAATATTCGTTAGACCCGGCAAGGGGACCGTATTTTTGTAGAGCTGCTTGTACAGGCAAACGTGCAGTTTATAATTTTTCCGAACGTGTTCCGGAAGGTGGCGACGCAATAAGCTTATATATTTGGAAAACCAGGCAAGTTCTCTATAAGTCGTCCATAGTTCAAAAGTGTACACGGCTTTCGGGTACATATTAATATGCGTTAGACCCGGCAAGGGGACCGTATTTTTATAGAGCCGCGGAACAGGCAAACGTATCGTTTATAATTGTTGCGACCGTGTCCGGGAAAGTGGCGACGTATAAGGTGTATATATTCGGAAAGCTAGGAAAATTTGCTATAAGTCCTTTATAGTTCATAAGTGTAGACGGCTTTCGGTGACTTAGTGATATGCGTTAGACCAGGCCAGGGGATCGTTATTTTGTAGATCTGCTTGTACAGGCAAACGCGCCGTTTATAATTTTTCCGACCGTGTTCCGGAAGGTGGCGACGCTTTAAGCCTTTATATTCGGAAAACCAGGCAAGTTCTCTATAAGTCGTCCAAAGTTCAAAAGTGTACACGGCTTTGGGGACATAGTAATATGCGTCAGACGAGCCCAGGGGATCGTTATTTTGTAGATCTGATTGTACAGGCATACGTGCAGTTTATAATATTTCCGACCGTGTTCCGGAAGGTGGCGACGCATTAAGCATATATATTAGGAAAGCCAGGAAAATTCTCCATAAGTCGTCCATAGTTCAAAATAAGACACGTCTTTCAGTGACATAGTAATAACGTCAGACCAGGCCATGGGAACTTTTTTTTAATAGAACCGCAGTACAGGCAAACGTATCGTTAATAATTTTTCCGACCGTGTTCTGGAAGGTGGCGACGTATTAGGTCTATATATTCGGAAAGCCAGGAAATTGTTCTATACGTCGTTTATAGTTCAAAAGTGTACACGGCTTTCGGTGACATAGTAATATGCGTCAGACCAGGCCAGGGGACCTTTTTTTTTTTGTAGAGCTGCTTGTACAGGCAAACGTATCGTCGATAATATTTGCCGATTGGAGCCGGAAGGTGGCGACGCATTAAGCCTATACATTCGGAAAACCAGGCAAGTTCTCTATAAGTCGTCCATAGTTCAAAAGTGTACAAGGCTTCGGGTACATAGTTATATGCGTCAGATCAGCCCAGTGGACCTTTTTTTTGTTGATCTGATTGTACAGGCAAACGTGCAGTTTATAATTTTTCCGAACGTGTTCCGGAAGGTGGCGACAAATTAAACATATATATTCGAAAGCCAGAAAAATTCTCCATAAGTCGTCCATAGTTCAAAATAGTACACGGTTTTCGGGGACATATTAATATGCGTTAGACCCGGCCAGGGGACCGTATTTTTGTAGAACCGCAGTACAGGCAAACGTATCGTTTATAATTTTTCCCACCGTGTTCTGGAAGGTGGTGACGTACTAGGTCTATATATTCGGAAAGCCAGGAAAATGTTCTATAAGTCGTTTATAGTTCAAAAGTGTACACGGCTTTCTGTGACATAGTAACATGCGTCAGACCAGGCCAGGGGACCGTTATTTTGTAGATCTGCTTCTACAGGCAAACGCGCCGATTATAATTTTTCCGACCGTGTTCTGGAAGGTGGCGACGCACTAAGCCTATATATTTGGAAAACCAGGCGAGTTCTCTATAAGTCGTCCATAGTTCGAAAGTGTACACGGCTTTCGGGGACATATTTATATGCGTTAGACCCCTAAGGGGACCGTATTTTTGTAGAGCCGCGGAACAGGCAAACGTATCGTTTATAATTGTTGCGACCGTGTCCGGGAAAGTGGCGACGTATAAGGTGTATATATTCGGAAAGCCAGGAAAATTTGCTATAAGTCCTTTATAGTTCATAAGTGTACACGGCTTTCGGTGACATAGTGATATGCGTTAGACCAGGCCAGGGGATCGTTATTTTGTAGATCTGCTTGTACAGGCAAACGCGCCGTTTATAATTTTTCCGACCGTGTTCCGGAAGGTGGCGACGCATTAAGCCTATATATTCAGACAACCAGGCAAGTTCCCTATAAGTCTTCCACAGTTCAAAAGTGTACAAGGCTTCGGGGACATATTAATATGCGTTAGACCCGGCAAGGGGACCGTATTTTTGTAGAGCTGAGGGACAGGCAAACGTATCGTCCATAATTTTTGCCGATTGGAGCCGGAAGGTGGCGACGTATTAGGTCTATATATTCGGAAAGCCAGGCAAGTTCTCTATAAGTCGTCCATAGTTCGAAAGTGTACACGGCTTTCGGTGACAAAGTAATAACGTCAGACCAGGCCAGGGGAACTTTTTTTTGTAGAGCCACGGTACAGGCAAACATATCGTTTATAATTGTTCCGACCGTGTTCTGGAAGGTGGTGACGCATTAAGCCTATATATTTGGAAAACCAGGCAAGTTCTCTATAAGTCGTCCATAGTTCGAAAGTGTACAAGGCTTTCGGGGACATATTTATATGCGTTAGACCCGGCCAGGGGACCGTATTTTTGTAGAGCCGCGGTACAGGCAAACGTATCGTTTATAATTGTTCCGACCGTGTTCCGGAAGGTGGCGACGTAAAAGGTGTATATATTCGGAAAGCCAGGAAAATGTTCTATAAGTCGATTATAGTTCATAAGTGTACACGGCTTTCAGAGACATAGTAATATGCGTCAGACCCGGCAAGGGGACCGTATTTTTGTAGAGCTGCTTGTACAGGCAAACGTGCAGTTTATAATTTTTCCGAACGTGTTCCGGAAGGTGGCGACGCAATAAGCCTATAAATTTGGAAAACCAGGCAAGTTCTCTATAAGTCGTCCATAGTTCAAAAGTGTACACGGCTTTCGGGTACATATTAATATGCGTTAGACCCGGCAAGGGGACCGTATTTTTGTAGAGCCGCGGAACAGGCAAACGTATCGTTTATAATTGTTGCGACCGTGTCCGGGAAAGTAGCGACGTATAAAGTGTATATATTCGGAAAGCCAGGAAAATTTGCTATAAGTCCTTTATAGTTCATAAGTGTACACGGCTTTCGGTGACATAGTAATATGCGTTAGACCAGGCCAGAGGATCGTTATTTTGTAGATCTGCTTGTACGGGCAAACGCGCTGTTTATAATTTTTCCGACCGTGTTCCGGTAGGTGGCGACGCATTAAGCCTATATATTCAGACAACCAGGCAAGTTCCCTATAAGTAGTCCATAGTTCAAAAGTGTACAAGGCTTCGGGGACATATTAATATGCGTTAGACCCGGCAAGGGGACCGTATTTTTGTAGAGCTGAGGGACAGGCAAACGTATCGTCCATAATTTTTGCCGATTGGAGCCGGAAGGTGGCGACGTATTAGGTCTATATATTTGGAAAGCCAGGCAAGTTCTCTATAAGTCGTCCATAGTTCGAAAGTGTACACGGCTTTCGGTGACAAAGTAATAACGTCAGACCAGGCCAGGGGAACTTTTTTTTGTAGAGCCACGGTACAGGCAAACATATCGTTTATAATTGTTCCGACCGTGTTCTGGAAGGTGGCGACGCATTAAGCCTATATATTTGGAAAACCAGGCAAGTTCTCTATAAGTCGTCCATAGTTCAAAAGTGTACAAGGCTTCGGGAACATAGTTATATGCGTTAGACCCGGCCAGGGGACCGTATTTTTGTAGAGCCGTGGAACAGGCAAACGTATCGTCCATAATTTTGGCCAATTGGAGTCAGAAGGTGGCGACCCATTAAGCCTATACATTCGGAAAACCAGGCAAGTTCTCTATAAGTCGTCAATAGTTCAAAAGTGTACAAGGCTTCGGGAACATAGTTATATGCGTCAGATCAGGCCAGAGGACCTTTTTTTTTTGTAGAACTGCAATACAGGCAAACGTATCGTTTATAATTGTTCCGACCGTGTTCCGGAAGGTGGCGACGTAAAAGGTGTATATATTCGGAATGCCAGGAAAATGTTCTATAAGTCGATTATAGTTCATAAGTGTACGCGGCTTTCGGGGACATATTAATATTCGTTAGACCCGGCAAGGGGACCGTATTTTTGTAGAGCTGCTTGTACAGGCAAACGTGCAGTTTATAATTTTTCCGAACGTGTTCCGGAAGGTGGTGACGCAATAAGCTTATATATTTGGAAAACCAGGCAAGTTCTCTATAAGTCGTCCATAGTTCAAAAGTGTACACGGCTTTCGGGTACATATTAATATGCGGTAGACCCGGCAAGGGGACCGTATTTTTATAGAGCCGCGGAACAGGCAAACGTATCGTTTATAATTGTTGCGACCGTGTCCGGGAAAGTGGCGACGTATAAGGTGTATATATTCGGAAAGCCAGGAAAATTTGCTATAAGTCCTTTATAGTTCATAAGTGTACACGGCTTTCGGTGACTTAGTGATATGCGTTAGACCAGGCCAGGGGATCGTTATTTTGTAGATCTGCTTGTACAGGCAGACGCGCCGTTTATAATTTTTCCGACCGTGTTCCGGAAGGTGGCGACGCATTAAGCATATATATTTGGAAAACCAGGCAAGTTCTCTATAAGTCGTCCATAGTTCGAAAGTGTACACGGCTTTCGGTGACAAAGTAATAACGTCAGACCAGGCCAGGGGAACTTTTTTTTGTAGAGCTGAGGGACAGGCAAACGTATCGTCCATAATTTTTGCCGATTGGAGCCGGAAGGTGGCGACGTATTAGGTCTATATATTCGGAAAGCCAGGAAAGTTCTCTATAAGTCGTTTATAGTTCAAAAGTGTACACGGCTTTCGGGGACATATTAATATGCGTTAGCCCCGGCAAGGGGACCGTATTTTTGTAGAGCTGCTTGTACAGGCAAACGTGCAGTTTATAATTTTTCCGAACGTGTTCCGGAAGGTGTCGACGCATTAAGCCTATATATTCGGAGAACCAGGAAAGTTCTCTATAAGTCGTTTATAGTTCAAAAGTGTACACGGCTTTCGGGGACATATTAATATGCGTTAGACCCGGCAAGGGGACCGTATTTTTGTAGAGCTGCTTGTACAGGCAAACGTGCAGTTTATAATTTTTCCGAACGTGTTCCGGAAGGTGTCGACGCATTAAGCCTATATATTCAGAGAACCAGGCAAGTTCTCTATAAGTCGTCCATAGTTCATAAGTGTACACAACTTTCGGGGACATAGTGATATGTGTCAGACGAGCCCAGGGGATCGTTATTTTGTAGATCTGCGTGTACAGGCAAACGTATCGTTTATAATTGTTCCGACCGTGTTCCGGAAAGTGGCGACGTATAAGGTGTGTATATACGAAAAGCCAGGAAAACTTGCTATAAGTCGTTTATAGTTCATAAGTGTACACGGCTTTCGGTGACATAGTAATATGCGTCAGACCAGGCCAGTGGACCATTTTTTTATAGAGCCGCTTGTACAGGCAAACGCGCCGTTTATAATTTTTCCGACCGTGTTCCGGAAGGGGGCGACGCATTAAGCCTATACATTCGGAAAACCAGGCAAGTTCTCTATAAGTCGTCCATAGTTCAAAAGTGTACAAGGCTTCGGGAACGTAGTTATATGCGTCAGATCAGCCCAGGTGACCGTTTTTTTGTAGAGCTGCTTGTACAGGCATACGTGCAGTTTATAATTTGTCCGACCGTGTTCCGGAAGGTGTCGACGCATTAAGCCTATATATTCGAAAGCCAGAAAAATTCTCCATAAGTCGTCCATAGTTCAAAAATGTACACAGCTTTCGGTGACATAGTAATATGCGTCAGACCAGGCCAGGGGACCTTTTTTTTTGTAGAGCCGCGGGACAGGCCAACGTATCATCCACAATTTTTGCCGATTGGAGCCGGAAGGTGGCGACGTATTAGGTCTATATATTCGGAAAGCCAGGAAAGTTTGCTATAAGTCGTTTATAGTTCATAAGTGTAAACGGCTTTCGGTGACATAGTAATATGCGTCAGACCAGGCCAGTGGACCTTTTTTTTGTAGATCTGCTTGTACAGGCAAAGGCGCTGTTTATAATTTTTCCGAACGTGTTCCGGAAGGTGGCGACGCATTAAACATATTTATTCGAAAGCCAGAAATATTCTTCATAAGTCGTCCATAGTTCAAAATAGTACACGGCTTTCGGTGACATAGTTATATGCGTCAGACCAGGCCAGTGGACCGTTTTTTTGTAGAGCCGCTTGTACAGGCAAACGCGCTGTTTATAATTTTTCCGAACGTGTTCCGGAAGGTGGCGACGCATTAAACATATTTATTCGAAAGCCAGAAATATTCTTCATAAGTCGTCCATAGTTCAAAATAGTACACGGCTTTCGGTGACATAGTAATATGCGTCAGACCAGGCCAGTGGACCTTTTTTTTGTAGAGCCACGGTACAGGCAAACATATCGTTTATAATTGTTCCGACCGTGTTCTGGAAGGTGGTGACGCATTAAGCCTATATATTTGGAAAACCAGGCAAGTTCTCTATACGTCGTCCATAGTTCGAAAGTGTACAAGGCTTTCGGGGACATATTTATATGCGTTAGACCCGGCCAGGGGACCGTATTTTTGTAGAGCCGCGGTACAGGCAAACGTATCGTTTATAATTGTTCCGACCGTGTTCCGGAAGGTGGCGACGTAAAAGGTGTATATATTCGGAAAGCCAGGAAAATGTTCTATAAGTCGATTATAGTTCATAAGTGTACACGGCTTTCAGAGACATAGTAATATGCGTCAGACCCGGCAAGGGGACCGTATTTTTGTAGAGCTGCTTGTACAGGCAAACGTGCAGTTTATAATTTTTCCGAACGTGTTCCGGAAGGTGGCGACGCAATAAGCCTATAAATTTGGAAAACCAGGCAAGTTCTCTATAAGTCGTCCATAGTTCAAAAGTGTACACGGCTTTCGGGTACATATTAATATGCGTTAGACCCGGCAAGGGGACCGTATTTTTGTAGAGCCGCGGAACAGGCAAACGTATCGTTTATAATTGTTGCGACCGTGTCCGGGAAAGTAGCGACGTATAAAATGTATATATTCGGAAAGCCAGGAAAATTTGCTATAAGTCCTTTATAGTTCATAAGTGTACACGGCTTTCGGTGACATAGTAATATGCGTTAGACCAGGCCAGAGGATCGTTATTTTGTAGATCTGCTTGTACGGGCAAACGCGCTGTTTATAATTTTTCCGACCGTGTTCCGGTAGGTGGCGACGCATTAAGCCTATATATTCAGACAACCAGGCAAGTTCCCTATAAGTAGTCCATAGTTCAAAAGTGTACAAGGCTTCGGGGACATATTAATATGCGTTAGACCCGGCAAGGGGACCGTATTTTTGTAGAGCTGAGGGACAGGCAAACGTATCGTCCATAATTTTTGCCGATTGGAGCCGGAAGGTGGCGACGTATTAGGTCTATATATTTGGAAAGCCAGGCAAGTTCTCTATAAGTCGTCCATAGTTCGAAAGTGTACACGGCTTTCGGTGACAAAGTAATAACGTCAGACCAGGCCAGGGGAACTTTTTTTTGTAGAGCCACGGTACAGGCAAACATATCGTTTATAATTGTTCCGACCGTGTTCTGGAAGGTGGCGACGCATTAAGCCTATATATTTGGAAAACCAGGCAAGTTCTCTATAAGTCGTCCATAGTTCAAAAGTGTACAAGGCTTCGGGAACATAGTTATATGCGTTAGACCCGGCCAGGGGACCGTATTTTTGTAGAGCCGTGGAACAGGCAAACGTATCGTCCATAATTTTGGCCAATTGGAGTCAGAAGGTGGCGACCCATTAAGCCTATACATTCGGAAAACCAGGCAAGTTCTCTATAAGTCGTCAATAGTTCAAAAGTGTACAAGGCTTCGGGAACATAGTTATATGCGTCAGATCAGGCCAGAGGACCTTTTTTTTTGTAGAACTGCAATACAGGCAAACGTATCGTTTATAATTGTTCCGACCGTGTTCCGGAAGGTGGCGACGTAAAAAGTGTATATATTCGGAATGCCAGGAAAATGTTCTATAAGTCGATTATAGTCCATAAGTGTACGCGGCTTTCGGGGACATATTAATATTCGTTAGACCCGGCAAGGGGACCGTATTTTTGTAGAGCTGCTTGTACAGGCAAACGTGCAGTTTATAATTTTTCCGAACGTGTTCCGGAAGGTGGCGACGCAATAAGCTTATATATTTGGAAAACCAGGCAAGTTCTCTATAAGTCGTCCATAGTTCAAAAGTGTACACGGCTTTCGGGTACATATTAATATGCGTTAGACCCGGCAAGGGGACCGTATTTTTATAGAGCCGCGGAACAGGCAAACGTATCGTTTATAATTGTTGCGACCGTGTCCGGGAAAGTGGCGACGTATAAGGTGTATATATTCGGAAAGCCAGGAAAATTTGCTATAAGTCCTTTATAGTTCATAAGTGTACACGACTTTCGGTGACTTAGTGATATGCGTTAGACCAGGCCAGGGGATCGTTATTTTGTAGATCTGCTTGTACAGGCAGACGCGCCGTTTATAATTTTTCCGACCGTGTTCCGGAAGGTGGCGACGCATTAAGCATATATATTTGGAAAACCAGGCAAGTTCCTTATAAGTCGTCCATAGTTCGAAAGTGTACACGGCTTTCGGTGACAAAGTAATAACGTCAGACCAGGCCAGGGGAACTTTTTTTTGTAGAGCTGAGGGACAGGCAAACGTATCGTCCATAATTTTTGCCGATTGGAGCCGGAAGGTGGCGACGTATTAGGTCTATATATTCGGAAAGCCAGGAAAGTTCTCTATAAGTCGTTTATAGTTCAAAAGTGTACACGGCTTTCGGGGACATATTAATATGCGTTAGCCCCGGCAAGGGGACCGTATTTTTGTAGAGCTGCTTGTACAGGCAAACGTGCAGTTTATAATTTTTCCGAACGTGTTCCGGAAGGTGTCGACGCATTAAGCCTATATATTCGGAGAACCAGGAAAGTTCTCTATAAGTCGTTTATAGTTCGAAAGTGTACACGGCTGTCGGTGACAAAGTAATAACGTCAGACCAGGCCAGGGGAACTTTTTTTTGTAGAGCCACGGTACAGGCAAACATATCGTTTATAATTGTTCCGACCGTGTTCTGGAAGGTGGCGACGCATTAAGCCTATATATTTGGAAAACCAGGCAAGTTCTCTATAAGTCGTCCATAGTTCAAAAGTGTACAAGGCTTCGGGAACATAGTTATATGCGTTAGACCCGGCCAGGGGACCGTATTTTTGTAGAGCCGTGGAACAGGCAAACGTATCGTCCATAATTTTGGCCAATTGGAGTCAGAAGGTGGCGACCCATTAAGCCTATACATTCGGAAAACCAGGCAAGTTCTCTATAAGTCGTCAATAGTTCAAAAGTGTACAAGGCTTCGGGAACATAGTTATATGCGTCAGATCAGGCCAGAGGACCTTTTTTTTTGTAGAACTGCAATACAGGCAAACGTATCGTTTATAATTGTTCCGACCGTGTTCCGGAAGGTGGCGACGTAAAAAGTGTATATATTCGGAATGCCAGGAAAATGTTCTATAAGTCGATTATAGTCCATAAGTGTACGCGGCTTTCGGGGACATATTAATATTCGTTAGACCCGGCAAGGGGACCGTATTTTTGTAGAGCTGCTTGTACAGGCAAACGTGCAGTTTATAATTTTTCCGAACGTGTTCCGGAAGGTGGCGACGCAATAAGCTTATATATTTGGAAAACCAGGCAAGTTCTCTATAAGTCGTCCATAGTTCAAAAGTGTACACGGCTTTCGGGTACATATTAATATGCGTTAGACCCGGCAAGGGGACCGTATTTTTATAGAGCCGCGGAACAGGCAAACGTATCGTTTATAATTGTTGCGACCGTGTCCGGGAAAGTGGCGACGTATAAGGTGTATATATTCGGAAAGCCAGGAAAATTTGCTATAAGTCCTTTATAGTTCATAAGTGTACACGACTTTCGGTGACTTAGTGATATGCGTTAGACCAGGCCAGGGGATCGTTATTTTGTAGATCTGCTTGTACAGGCAGACGCGCCGTTTATAATTTTTCCGACCGTGTTCCGGAAGGTGGCGACGCATTAAGCATATATATTTGGAAAACCAGGCAAGTTCCTTATAAGTCGTCCATAGTTCGAAAGTGTACACGGCTTTCGGTGACAAAGTAATAACGTCAGACCAGGCCAGGGGAACTTTTTTTTGTAGAGCTGAGGGACAGGCAAACGTATCGTCCATAATTTTTGCCGATTGGAGCCGGAAGGTGGCGACGTATTAGGTCTATATATTCGGAAAGCCAGGAAAGTTCTCTATAAGTCGTTTATAGTTCAAAAGTGTACACGGCTTTCGGGGACATATTAATATGCGTTAGCCCCGGCAAGGGGACCGTATTTTTGTAGAGCTGCTTGTACAGGCAAACGTGCAGTTTATAATTTTTCCGAACGTGTTCCGGAAGGTGTCGACGCATTAAGCCTATATATTCGGAGAACCAGGAAAGTTCTCTATAAGTCGTTTATAGTTCAAAAGTGTACACGGCTTTCGGGGACATATTAATATGCGTTAGACCCGGCAAGGGGACCGTATTTTTGTAGAGCTGCTTGTACAGGCAAACGTGCAGTTTATAATTTTTCCGAACGTGTTCCGGAAGGTGTCGACGCATTAAGCCTATATATTCGGAGAACCAGGCAAGTTCTCTATAAGTCGTCCATAGTTCATAAGTGTACACAACTTTCGGGGACATAGTGATATGTGTCAGACGAGCCCAGGGGATCGTTATTTTGTAGATCTGCGTGTACAGGCAAACGTATCGTTTATAATTGTTCCGACCGTGTTCCGGAAAGTGGCGACGTATAAGGTGTGTATATACGAAAAGCCAGGAAAACTTGCTATAAGTCGTTTATAGTTCATAAGTGTACACGGCTTTCGGTGACATAGTAATATGCGTCAGACCAGGCCAGTGGACCATTTTTTTGTAGAGCCGCTTGTACAGGCAAAGGCGCTGTTTATAATTTTTCCGAACGTGTTCCGGAAGGTGGCGACGCATTAAACATATATATTCGAAAGCCAGAAAAATTCTCCATAAGTCGTCCATAGTTCAAAATAGTACACGGCTTTCGGGGACATATTAATATGCGTTAGACCCGGCCAGGGGACCGTATTTTTGTAGAACCGCAGTACAGGCAAACGTGCAGTTTATAATTTTTCCGACCGTGTTCTGGAAGATGGCGACGTATTAGGTCTATATATTCGGAGAACCAGGCAAGTTCTCTATAAGTCTTCCATAGTTCAAAAGTGAACAAGGCTTCGGGGACATAGTTATATGCGTCAGATCAGCCCAGGAGATCGTTATTTTGTAGATCTGCTTGTACAGGCAAACGCGCCGTTTAAAATTTGTCCGACCGTGTTCCGGAAGGTGTCGACGCATTAAGCCTATATATTCGGAGAACCAGGCAAGTTCTCTATAAGTCGTCCATAGTTCATAAGTGTACACAACTTTCGGGGACATAGTGATATGTGTCAGACGAGCCCAGGGGATCGTTATTTTGTAGATCTGCGTGTACAGGCAAACGTATCGTTTAAAATTGGTCTGACCGTGTTCCGGAAAGTGGCGACGTATAAGGTGTGTATATACGAAAAGCCAGGAAAACTTGCTATAAGTCGTTTATAGTTCATAAGTGTACACGGCTTTCGGTGACATAGTAATATGCGTCAGACCAGGCCAGTGGACCTTTTTTTTGTAGAGCCGCTTGTACAGGCAAAGGCGCTGTTTATAATTTTTCCGAACGTGTTACGGAAGGTGGCGACGCATTAAACATATATATTCGAAAGCCAGAAAAATTCTCCATAAGTCGTCCATAGTACAAAATAGTACACGGCTTTCGGGGACATGTTAATATGCGTTAGACCCGGCAAGGGGACCGTATTTTTGTAGAGCCGCGGGACAGGCAAACGTATCGTCCATAATTTTAGCCGATTGGAGCCGGAAGGTGGCGACGTATTAGGTCTATATATTCGGAAAGCCGGGAAAGTTCTCTATAAGTCGTTTTTAGTTCATAAGTGTACACAACTTTCGGGGACATAGTGATATGCGTAGTCAGACGAGCCCAGGGGATCGTTATTTTGTAGATCTGCTTGTACAGGCAACCGTATCGTTTATAATTGTGCCGACCGTGTTCCGGAAAGTGGCGACGTATAAGGTGTATATATACGGAAAGCCAGGAAAACTTGCTATAAGTCGTTTATAGTTCAAAAGTGTACACGGCTTTCGGTGACATAGTAATATGCGTCAGACCAGGCCAGGGGATCGTTATTTTGTAGATCTGCTTGTACAGGCAAACGCGCCGTTTATAATTTTTCCGACCGTGTTCCGGAAGGGGGCGACGCATTAAGCCTATACATTCGGAAAACCAGGCAAGTTCTCTATAAGTCGTCCATAGTTCAAAAGTGTACAAGGCTTCGGGAACGTAGTTATATGCGTCAGATCAGCCCAGGTGACCGTTTTTTTGTAGAGCTGCTTGTACAGGCATACGTGCAGTTTATAATTTGTCCGACCGTGTTCCGGAAGGTGTCGACGCATTAAGCCTATATATTCGAAAGCCAGAAAAATTCTCCATAAGTCGTCCATAGTTCAAAAATGTACACAGCTTTCGGTGACATAGTAATATGCGTCAGACCAGGCCAGGGGACCTTTTTTTTTGTAGAGCCGCGGGACAGGCCAACGTATCATCCACAATTTTTGCCGATTGGAGCCGGAAGGTGGCGACGTATTAGGTCTATATATTCGGAAAGCCAGGAAAGTTTGCTATAAGTCGTTTATAGTTCATAAGTGTAAACGGCTTTCGGTGACATAGTAATATGCGTCAGACCAGGCCAGTGGACCTTTTTTTTGTAGATCTGCTTGTACAGGCAAAGGCGCTGTTTATAATTTTTCCGAACGTGTTCCGGAAGGTGGCGACGCATTAAACATATTTATTCGAAAGCCAGAAATATTCTTCATAAGTCGTCCATAGTTCAAAATAGTACACGGCTTTCGGTGACATAGTTATATGCGTCAGACCAGGCCAGTGGACCGTTTTTTTGTAGAGCCGCTTGTACAGGCAAACGCGCTGTTTATAATTTTTCCGACCGTGTTCCGGAAGGTGGCGACGCTTTAAGCCTTTAAATTCGGAAAACAAGGCAAGTTCTCTATAAGTCGTCCAAAGTTCAAAAGTGTACACGGCTTTTGGGGACATAGTAATATGCGTCAGACGAGCCCAGGGGATCGTTATTTTGTTGATCTGATTGTACAGGCATACGTGCAGTTTATAATTTTTCCGACCGTGTTCCGGAAGGTGGCGACGCATTAAGCATATATATTAGGAAAGCCAGGAAAATTCTCCATAAGTCGTCCATAGTTCAAAATAAGACACGTCTTTCGGTGACATAGTTATAACGTCAGACCAGGCCGTAGGAACTTTTTTTTGTAGAACCGCAGTACATGCCTGTATCGTTAATAATTTTTCCGATCGTGTTTTGGAAGGTGGCGACGTATTAGGTCTATATATTCGGAAAGCCAGGAAAATGTTCTATAAGTCGTTTATAGTTCAAAAGTGTACACGGCTTTCGGTGACATAGTAACATGCGTCAGACCAGGGCAGGGCACCTTTTTTTTGTAGAGCCACGGTACAGGCAAACATATCGTTTATAATTGTTCCGACCGTGTTCTGGAAGGTGGCGACGCATTAAGCCTATATATTTGGAAAACCAGGCAGGTTCTCTATAAGTCGTCCATAGTTCGAAAGTGTACACGGCTTTCGGGGACATATTAATATGCGTTAGACCCGGCCAGGGGACCGTATTTTTGTAGAACCGCAGTACAGGCAAACGTGCAGTTTATAATTTTTCCGACCGTGTTCTGGAAGGTGGCGACGTATTAGGTCTATATATTCGGAAAGCCAGGAAAATGTTCTATAAGCCGTTTATAGTTCATAAGTGTACACAGCTTTCGGGGACATATTAATATGCGTTAGACCCGGCCAGGGGACCTTATTTTTGTAGAGCCGTGGAACAGGCAAACGTATCGTCCATAATTTATGCCGATTGGAGCCGGAAGGTGGCGATGTATAAGGTGTATATATACGGAAAGCCAGGAAAATTTGCTATAAGTCGTTTATAGTTCATAAGTGTACACGGCTTTCGGTGACATAGTAATATGCGTCAGACCAGGCCAGTGGACCTTTTTTTTGTAGAGCCGCTTGTACAGGCAAAGGCGCTGTTTATAATTTTTCCGAACGTGTTACGGAAGGTAACGACGCATTAAACATATATATTCGAAAGCCAGAAAAATTCTCCATAAGTCGTCCATAGTACAAAATAGTACACGGCTTTCGGGGACATATTAATATGCGTTAGACCCGGCCAGGGGACCGTATTTTTGTAGATTTGCTTGTACAGGCAAACGCGCCGTTTATAATTTTTCCGACCGCGTTCCGGAAGGTGGCGACGCATTAAGCCTATATATTCGGAAAACCAGGCAAGTTCTCTATAAGTCGTCCATAGTACAAAAGTGTACAAGGCTTCGGGGACATAGTTATATGCGTCAGATCAGCCCAGGTGACCGTTTTTTTGTAGAGCTGCTTGTACAGGCATACGGGCAGTTTATAATTTGTCCGACCGTGTTCCGGAAGGTGTCGACGCATTAAGCCTATATATTCGGAGAACCATGCAAGTTCTCTATAAGTCGTCCATAGTTCAAAAGTGTACAAGGCTTCGGGGACATATTTATATGCGTCAGATCAGCCCAGGTGACCGTTTTTTTGTAGAGCCTTGGAACAGGCAAACGTATCGTCCATAATTTATGCCGATTGGAGCCGGAAGGTGGCGACGCATTAAGCCTATACATTCGGAAAACCAGACAAGTTCTCTATAAGTCGTCCATAGTTCAAAAGTGTACAAGGCTTCGGGAACGTAGTTATATGCGTCAGATCAGCCCAGGTGACCGTTTTTTTGTAGAGCTGCTTGTACAGGCATACGTGCAGTTTATAATTTGTCCGACCGTGTTCCGGAAGGTGTCGACGCATTAAGCCTATATATTTGAAAGCCAGAAAAATTCTCCATAAGTCGTCCATAGTTCAAAAATGTACACAGCTTTCGGTGACATAGTAATATGCGTCAGACCAGGCCAGGGGACCTTTTTTTTTGTAGAGCCGCGGGACAGGCCAACGTATCATCCATAATTTTTGCCGATTGGAGCCGGAAGGTGGCGACGTATTAGGTCTATATATTCGGAAAGCTAGGAAAGTTTGCTATAAGTCGTTTATAGTTCATAAGTGTACACGGCTTTCGGTGACATAGTAATATGCGTCAGACCAGGCCAGTGGACCTTTTTTTTGTAGATCTGCTTGTACAGGCAAAGGCGCTGTTTATAATTTTTCCGAACGTGTTCCGGAAGGTGGCGACGCATTAAACATATTTATTCGAAAGCCAGAAATATTCTCCATAAGTCGTCCATAGTTCAAAATAGTACACGGCTTTCGGTGACATAGTAATATGCGTCAGACCAGGCCAGTGGACCGTTTTTTTGTAGAGCCGCTTGTACAGGCAAACGCGCTGTTTATAATTTTTCCGACCGTATTCCGGAAGGTGGCGACGCTTTAAGCCTTTAAATTCGGAAAACAAGGCAAGTTCTCTATAAGTCGTCCAAAGTTCAAAAGTGTACACGGCTTTTGGGGACATAGTAATATGCGTCAGACGAGCCCAGGGGATCGTTATTTTGTTGATCTGATTGTACAGGCATACGTGCAGTTTATAATTTTTCCGACCGTGTTCCGGAAGGTGGCGACGCATTAAGCATATATATTAGGAAAGCCAGGAAAATTCTCCATAAGTCGTCCATAGTTCAAAATAAGACACGTCTTTCGGTGACATAGTTATAACGTCAGACCAGGCCGTAGGAACTTTTTTTTGTAGAACTGCAGTACAGGTAAACGTATCGTTAATAATTTTTCCGATCGTGTTTTGGAAGGTGGCGACGTATTAGGTCTATATATTCGGAAAGCCAGGAAAATGTTCTATAAGTCGTTTATAGTTTAAAAGTGTACACGGCTTTCGGTGACATAGTAACATGCGTCAGACCAGGCCAGGGGACCGTTATTTTGTAGATCTGCTTGTACAGGCAAACGCGCCGATTATAATTTTTCCGACCGTGTTTCGGAAGGTGGCGACGCATTAAGCCTATATATTCGGAAAACAAGGCAAGTTCTCTATAAGTCATCCATAGTACAAAAGTGTACACGGCTTTCGGTGACATAGTAATATGCGTCAGACCAGGCCAGTGGACCTTTTTTTTGTAGAGCCGCTTGTACAGGCAAAGGCGCTGTTTATAATTTTTCCGAACGTGTTACGGAAGGTGGCGACGCATTAAACATATATATTCGAAAGCCAGAAAAATTCTCCATAAGTCGTCCATAGTACAAAATAGTACACGGCTTTCGGGGACATATTAATATGCATTAGACCCGGCCAGGGGACCGTATTTTTGTAGATCTGCTTGTACAGGCAAACGCGCCGTTTATAATTTTTCCGACCGTGTTCCGGAAGGTGGCGACGCATTAAGCCTATATATTCGGAAAACCAGGCAAGTTCTCTATAAGTCGTCCATAGTACAAAAGTGTACAAGGCTTCGGGGACATAGTTATATGCGTCAGATCAGCCCAGGTGACCGTTTTTTTGTAGAGCTGCTTGTACAGGCATACGGGCAGTTTATAATTTGTCCGACCGTGTTCCGGAAGGTGTCGACGCATTAAGCCTATATATTCGGAGAACCAGGCAAGTTCTCTATAAGTCGTCCATAGTTCAAAAGTGTACAAGGCTTCGGGGACATATTTATATGCGTCAGATCAGCCCAGGTGACCGTTTTTTTGTAGAGCCGTGGAACAGGCAAACGTATCGTCCATAATTTATGCCGATTGGAGCCGGAAGGTGGCGACGCATTAAGCCTTTACATTCGGAAAACCAGGCAAGTTCTCTATAAGTCGTCCATAGTTCAAAAGTGTACAAGGCTTCGGGAACGTAGTTATATGCGTCAGATCAGCCCAGGTGACCGTTTTTTTGTAGAGCTGCTTGTACAGGCATACGTGCAGTTTATAATTTGTCCGACCGTGTTCCGGAAGGTGTCGACGCATTAAGCCTATATATTCGAAAGCCAGAAAAATTCTCCATAAGTCGTCCATAGTTCAAAAATGTACACAGCTTTCGGTGACATAGTAATATGCGTCAGACCAGGCCAGGGGACCTTTTTTTTTGTAGAGCCGCGGGACAGGCCAACGTATCATCCATAATTTTTGCCGATTGGAGCCGGAAGGTGGCGACGTATTAGGTCTATATATTCGGAAAGCCAGGAAAGTTTGCTATAAGTCGTTTATAGTTCATAAGTGTACACGGCTTTCGGTGACATAGTAATATGCGTCAGACCAGGCCAGTGGACCTTTTTTTTGTAGATCTGCTTGTACAGGCAAAGGCGCTGTTTATAATTTTTCCGAACGTGTTCCGGAAGGTGGCGACGCATTAAACATATTTATTCGAAAGCCAGAAATATTCTCCATAAGTCTTCCATAGTTCAAAATAGTACACGGCTTTCGGTGACATAGTAATATGCGTCAGACCAGGCCAGTGGACCGTTTTTTTGTAGAGCCGCTTGTACAAGCAAACGCGCTGTTTATAATTTTTCCGACCGGGTTCCGGAAGGTGGCGACGCTTTAAGCCTTTAAATTCGGAAAACAAGGCAAGTTCTCTATAAGTCGTCCATAGTTCAAAAGTGTACAAGGCTTCGGGGACATAGTTATATGCGTCAGATCAGCCCAGGTGACCGTTTTTTTGTAGAGCTGCTTGTACAGGCAAACGCGTCGTTTAAAATTTGTCTGACCGTGTTCCGGAAGGTGTCGACGCATTAAGCCTATATATTCGGAGAACCAGGCAAGTTCTCTATAAGTCTTCCATAGTTCAAAAGTGTACAAGGCTTCGGGGACATAGTTATATGCGTCAGATCAGCCCAGGAGATCGTTATTTTGTAGATCTGCTTGTACAGGCAAACGCGCCGTTTAAAATTTGTCCGACCGTGTTCCGGAAGGTGTCGACGCATTGAGCCTATATATTTGGAGAACCAGGCAAGTTCTCTATAAGTCGTCCATAGTTCATAAGTGTACACAACTTTCGGGGACATAGTGATATGTGTCAGACGAGCCCAGGGGATCGTTATTTTGTAGATCTGCGTGTACAGGCAAACGTATCGTTTATAATTGTTCCGACCGTGTTCCGGAAGGTGGCGACGTATTAGGTCTATATATTCGGAAAGCCAGGAAAGTTTGCTATAAGTCGTTTATAGTTCAAAATAAGACACGTCTTTCAGTGACATAATTATAACGTCAGACCAGGCCGTAGGAACTTTTTTTTGTAGAACTGCAGTACAGGCAAACGTATCGTTAATAATTTTTTCGATCGTGTTTTGGAAGGTGGCGACGTATTAGGTCTATATATTCGGAAAGCCAGGAAAATGTTCTATAAGTCGTTTATAGTTCAAAAGTGTACACGGCTTTCGGTGACATAGTAACATGCGTCAGACCAGGCCAGGGGACCGTTATTTTGTAGATCTGCTTGTACAGGCAAACGCGCCGATTATAATTTTTCCGACCGTGTTTCGGAAGGTGGCGACGCTTTAAGCCTATATATTCGGAAAACAAGGCAAGTTCTCTATAAGTCATCCATAGTACAAAAGTGTACAAGGCTTCGGGAATATAATTATATGCGTCAGACCAGGGCAGGGCACCTTTTTTTTGTAGAGCCACGGTACAGGCAAACATATCGTTTATAATTGTTCCGACCGTGTTCTGGAAGGTGGCGACGCATTAAGCCTATATATTTGGAAAACCAGGCAAGTTCTCTATAAGTCGTCCATAGTTCGAAAGTGTACACGGCTTTCGGGGACATATTTATATGCGTTATACCCGGCCAGGGGACCGTATTTTTGTAGAGCTGCGGAACAGGCAAACGTATCGTTTATAATTGTTCCGACCGTTTTCCGGAAAGTGGCGACGTATAAGGTGTATCTATTCGAAAGCCAGAAAAATTCTCCATAAGTCGTCCATAGTTCAAAAGTGTACACGACTTTCGGTGACATATTAATATGCGTTAGACCCGGCCAGGGGACCGTATTTTTGTAGAGCCGTGGAACAGGCAAACGTATCGTCCATAATTTATGCCGATTGGAGCCGGAAGGTGGCGATGTATAAGGTGTATATATACGGAAAGCCAGGAAAATTTGCTATAAGTCGTTTATAGTTCTAAATAGTACACGGCTTTCGGGGACATATTAATATGCGTTAGACCCGGTCAGGGGACCGTATTTTTGTAGATCTGCTTGTACAGGCAAACGCGCCGTTTATAATGTTTCCGACCGTGTTCCGGAAGGTGGCGACGCATTAAGCCTATATATTCGGAAAACCAGGCAAGTTCTCTATAAGTCGTCCATAGTACAAAAGTGTACAAGGCTTCGGGGACATAGTTATATGCGTCAGATCAGCCCAGGTGACCGTTTTTTTGTAGAGCTGCTTGTACAGGCATACGTGCAGTTTATAATTTGTCCGACCGTGTTCCGGAAGGTGTCGACGCATTAAGCCTATATATTCGAAAGCCAGAAAAATTCTCCATAAGTCGTCCATAGTTCAAAAATGTACACAGCTTTCGGTGACATAGTAATATGCGTCAGACCAGGCCAGGGGACCTTTTTTTTTGTAGAGCCGCGGGACAGGCCAACGTATCATCCATAATTTTTGCCGATTGGAGCCGGAAGGTGGCGACGTATTAGGTCTATATATTCGGAAAGCCAGGAAAGTTTGCTATAAGTCGTTTATAGTTCATAAGTGTACACGGCTTTCGGTGACATAGTAATATGCGTCAGACCAGGCCAGTGGACCTTTTTTTTGTAGATCTGCTTGTACAGGCAAAGGCGCTGTTTATAATTTTTCCGAACGTGTTCCGGAAGGTGGCGACGCATTAAACATATTTATTCGAAAGCCAGAAATATTCTCCATAAGTCTTCCATAGTTCAAAATAGTACACGGCTTTCGGTGACATAGTAATATGCGTCAGACCAGGCCAGTGGACCGTTTTTTTGTAGAGCCGCTTGTACAAGCAAACGCGCTGTTTATAATTTTTCCGACCGGGTTCCGGAAGGTGGCGACGCTTTAAGCCTTTAAATTCGGAAAACAAGGCAAGTTCTCTATAAGTCGTCCATAGTTCAAAAGTGTACAAGGCTTCGGGGACATAGTTATATGCGTCAGATCAGCCCAGGTGACCGTTTTTTTGTAGAGCTGCTTGTACAGGCAAACGCGTCGTTTAAAATTTGTCTGACCGTGTTCCGGAAGGTGTCGACGCATTAAGCCTATATATTCGGAGAACCAGGCAAGTTCTCTATAAGTCTTCCATAGTTCAAAAGTGTACAAGGCTTCGGGGACATAGTTATATGCGTCAGATCAGCCCAGGAGATCGTTATTTTGTAGATCTGCTTGTACAGGCAAACGCGCCGTTTAAAATTTGTCCGACCGTGTTCCGGAAGGTGTCGACGCATTGAGCCTATATATTTGGAGAACCAGGCAAGTTCTCTATAAGTCGTCCATAGTTCATAAGTGTACACAACTTTCGGGGACATAGTGATATGTGTCAGACGAGCCCAGGGGATCGTTATTTTGTAGATCTGCGTGTACAGGCAAACGTATCGTTTATAATTGTTCCGACCGTGTTCCGGAAGGTGGCGACGTATTAGGTCTATATATTCGGAAAGCCAGGAAAGTTTGCTATAAGTCGTTTATAGTTCAAAATAAGACACGTCTTTCAGTGACATAATTATAACGTCAGACCAGGCCGTAGGAACTTTTTTTTGTAGAACTGCAGTACAGGCAAACGTATCGTTAATAATTTTTTCGATCGTGTTTTGGAAGGTGGCGACGTATTAGGTCTATATATTCGGAAAGCCAGGAAAATGTTCTATAAGTCGTTTATAGTTCAAAAGTGTACACGGCTTTCGGTGACATAGTAACATGCGTCAGACCAGGCCAGGGGACCGTTATTTTGTAGATCTGCTTGTACAGGCAAACGCGCCGATTATAATTTTTCCGACCGTGTTTCGGAAGGTGGCGACGCTTTAAGCCTATATATTCGGAAAACAAGGCAAGTTCTCTATAAGTCATCCATAGTACAAAAGTGTACAAGGCTTCGGGAATATAATTATATGCGTCAGACCAGGGCAGGGCACCTTTTTTTTGTAGAGCCACGGTACAGGCAAACATATCGTTTATAATTGTTCCGACCGTGTTCTGGAAGGTGGCGACGCATTAAGCCTATATATTTGGAAAACCAGGCAAGTTCTCTATAAGTCGTCCATAGTTCGAAAGTGTACACGGCTTTCGGGGACATATTTATATGCGTTATACCCGGCCAGGGGACCGTATTTTTGTAGAGCTGCGGAACAGGCAAACGTATCGTTTATAATTGTTCCGACCGTTTTCCGGAAAGTGGCGACGTATAAGGTGTATATATTCGAAAGCCAGAAAAATTCTCCATAAGTCGTCCATAGTTCAAAAGTGTACACGACTTTCGGTGACATATTAATATGCGTTAGACCCGGCCAGGGGACCGTATTTTTGTAGAGCCGTGGAACAGGCAAACGTATCGTCCATAATTTATGCCGATTGGAGCCGGAAGGTGGCGATGTATAAGGTGTATATATACGGAAAGCCAGGAAAATTTGCTATAAGTCGTTTATAGTTCTAAATAGTACACGGCTTTCGGGGACATATTAATATGCGTTAGACCCGGTCAGGGGACCGTATTTTTGTAGATCTGCTTGTACAGGCAAACGCGCCGTTTATAATGTTTCCGACCGTGTTCCGGAAGGTGGCGACGCATTAAGCCTATATATTCGGAAAACCAGGCAAGTTCTCTATAAGTCGTCCATAGTACAAAAGTGTACAAGGCTTCGGGGACATAGTTATATGCGTCAGATCAGCCCAGGTGACCGTTTTTTTGTAGAGCTGCTTGTACAGGCATACGGGCAGTTTATAATTTGTCCGACCGTGTTCCGGAAGGTGTCGACGCATTAAGCCTATATATTCGGAGAACCAGGCAAGTTCTCTATAAGTCGTCCATAGTTCAAAAGTGTACAAGGCTTCGGGGACATATTTATATGCGTCAGATCAGCCCATGTGACCGTATTTTTGTAGAGCCGCGGGACAGGCAAAAGTATCGTCCATAATTTTTGCCGATTGGAGCCTCAAGGTGGCGACGTATTAGGTCTATATATTCGGAAAGCCAGGAAAGTTTGCTATAAGTCGTTTATAGTTCATAAGTGTACACGGCTTTCGGTGACATAGTAATATGCGTCAGACCAGTACAGTGGACCTTTTTTTTGTAGATCCGCTTGTACAGGCAATGGCGCTGTTTATAATTTTTCCGACCGTGTTCCGGAAGGTGTCGACGCATTAAACCTATATATTCGGAGAACCAGGCAAGTTCTCTATAAGTCGTCCATAGTTCAAAAGTGTACAAGGCTTCGGGAATATAGTTATATGCGTCAGATCAGCCCAGGTGACCGTTTTTTTGTAGAGCTGCTTGTACAGGCAATGGCGCTGTTTATAATTTTTCCGAACGTGTTCCGGAAGGTGGCGACGCATTAAACATATATATTCGAAAGCCAGAAAAATTCTCCATAAGTCGTCCATAGTTCAAAAGTGTACACGGCTTTCGGTGACATAGTAATATGCGTCAGACCAGGCCAGGGCACCTTTTTTTTTGTAGAACTGCAATACAGGCAAACGTATCATTTATTATTTTTCCGACCTTGTTCCGGAAAGTGGCGACGTATTAGGTCTATATATTCGGTAAGCCAGGAAAGTTCTCTATAAGTCGTTTATAGTTCATAAGTGTACACGGCTTTCGGGGACATAGTTGAACGGGCCGGGAGCGTATAGTAATAATACGCGTGCCCGGTCACCAATTTATATTGTGCCCCACTAACACCTAGGTCTTAAAAGTGTGGAGAAGTAGCTGGGTGTGTAATGGGGTAATAGCTCAAACAATAGTGGTCGGAATTGCCGGGCAAATACTGTTGAGCTATGTAGTGCGTGTTGTGTTAAATGTGTATTTGTGTATTTGTATGTGGTGTGTTTACAATAATTAAAAACTCACAAGAAGGTAACTAAGTTGAAATAATGGTAACAAAAATGATTTGAATGGTAATAAAATATAATATAATGAATAACACGGCCCTTATGACCAAACAGAATAAACAATATTAATTAATATATATATGTACGTCTCTTATAGACGAATAAAATTACAATATTAATATATTAGGGTGTGGCCCTTTTGGCCCAACAAAAGTATAATTAATAATGTATGGCCCTTCTGGCACAATAATAAATATAATAATAATGTATGGCCCTTCTGGCACAATAATAAATATAATAATAATGTATGGCCCTTCTGGCACAATAATAAATATAATATGTAGCCCTTCTGGCTCAATAATAAATAATAACAAAAATAACAATAATAACTCACAGTTTTGTGGAGCTCAGACTGGCCAGCTGGTCCTACATCTAGTAATAATAATTAACGATAAAATATAATACAAAAGGATATCACGGTGACACGGTTGATAACCCGCGAGTATTGCACAGCAAAGTATAATATATTATGTATATGCAAAATATATATATATGTGATTTTAGGTACACGTAAAAAAGAACAATATAATAATAAAATAAATTAGACTTAGCCCTTATGGCTCACAAATAATAAATATAATTCACACTTAAGCACTTTTTGCTAATAAGTAATAATCACATACAAAAAAACTGTTTAATACTTCAATATAATTAATAATAATGGTCCTGACTCTACGGCTTACGGTACAGAACAACAATATAATCGGCGGCCGTGCTAATATATTCCAGCAGACGCACGGCGGCGGCGTACGATAACACGGTGTAATCTACATATTATATAACTCACACGATACATCTACAAATTCAATAATAACTAAAACAAAAATAAACAATACGAATAGTGATATGTGTGAGACCAGCTGTTCCTCCCGTGACCGATTTTTCTTAATTACCTAATCTATAAAACTGTTGCGGCGGCAACATTCTCCCCCCGTTGAAAATCCTGGTTTTCAACTGAGCTGTTGTCCTTTTCAGTCGGTAGTCGACATAATTTGATTACTGGCCGACGCATGAGCGTTCCGTTTGCTGTTCTTATGGTGACAACCCGGACTACACCATCAGAGCCAGGATGCAATTCCATAACCAATCCTAACTTCCATCTGGCTGGAGGCATACAATCATCTTTGATAATAACGACATCGTTCTTTGCTAGCTGTGCGCTCTTGCTTGTCCACTTGCCACGAATTTGAGTCTGTGGTAGATACTCTCTCGACCACCGCTTCCAAAAGGTCTGCATCAAATTTTGCACTAGTTGCCATCTACGTAGACCATTGGGCTCTTCCTTAGATATGTCTGGTTCATCTGGTAACAACATAGCTCCTCCAATCAAGAAGTGAGATGGAGTAAGGACTGCCAAGTCAGAAGGATCACTATTTAGTGGAGTCATCGGTCTGGAATTGAGACAAGCCTCGATTTGGCACAAGAGAGTTCGCATTTCTGTATTCGTAAGCTTGTGATCAGATATAACTCTCTTCATGTGGTGTTTCATACTCTTCACGGCACTCTCCCATATACCACCAAAATGTGGAGCAGAAGGCGGGTTGAAATGCCACTCAATACCTTCTTTCTCAAGATCAACACTGGCTTTTTTCATCATTGAAATTAACTCCTTTTGAGCCCCAACAAAGTTTGTGCCATTGTCACTAAAAACCTTAGCACATTTTCCTCTTCTAGCCATAAAACAACGAAATGTCGCCATGAAAGACTTACTTGAAAGATCGTCAGCCAACTCCAAATGTATGGCCTTCGTTGAGAAGCAAACAAATATAGCAATCCAAGCCTTCTTAGCAGCTACACGCCTCAAACCACTGCGAATATATATGGGTCCAGCAAAATCTACACCTGTGACAGTGAAAGGTCTAGTACACTGAACTCGGTCTCTTGGGAGTGGTGCCATAATTGGATGATTGAAACGTGGACGTGCCTTTGTACATTTGACACAATGCCATACCACTGATCTCGCGGTTACTCGACCTAGCAGTGGCCAGTAAAGACGTCTAACTTCAGATAACATGAGCTGAGGTCCTCCATGAAGTAGCTCGAGATGGTATGCTTCAAATATTAGCCTGGTTATTTTATGACTAGCAGGCAATACTATAGGGTGTTTTTGTCCATCGGCTATGTCTGAATTCTCGAGTCTTCCACCAACAAGTATTAACCCATCGCGCAGGAAGGGATTCAAACTACGCAACTTGCTATTTCTTGGTACTTCTAGTCCCCTTTCTAGTGACGAGATCTCTTTACTGAAACACTCAGCTTGGACCATTCTTAAAATTGATTTCCTCGCTTCGTCCAAATCTGATATTGTTAGGGATTGAGGCCCATTGATTTTCTTACGCATGTACTTCGAATAGACCGTTAACCAAGCAACTCCTCGTAGCATACAATTCCATTCAGAGTAGTGTTCTAATATACTATTCAACGGTTTGATCACTAATAGCACTAGCTTCACTTTGCGTACTTCGGGTAGCTCATCATCATGGGTTATCGGATTCAAGATCCAATCCTTCTCATCACTTTCCAACCAGGTAGGTCCGTTCCACCACAATCTTGCCGCTAACAGTTCCCGTGGTCTTAAACCTCTTGAAGGGATATCTGCTGGGTTTTCCTGCGTGCCTATATGGTTCCACTGGCTGACCTCTGTAATATCCATAATTTGAGCTACTCGATTGGCAACATAGATTTTTAGCCGGCTGCTTTGGCTATTCAACCACCCTAAAACTATAGTTGAATCCGTCCATAGTTTGAACTGATGAATATTGATTTGCCATGAATCAGCGACCCGTTGAGCCAATTCAGTTAATAACAAGGCACCATTCAATTCAAGTCGGGGTATTGTATTTCCTTTTAACGGGGCCACTCGAGTTTTTGCACAAAGAAGTCTGGAATGCCATTTTCCATCGCTGCTCTGAGAACGAATGTAGATACAGGCCGCATACGCTTCTTCGGATGCGTCACAAAACCCGTGTACATCTATGATATCAGTTCGTTCAGGTATAGCCTTTCTGGGAATGGATAAATATTTCAGTCGCTCCAGATCTTCGTAAAATTTACCCCATCTTTCCTGTATATTTAACGGAAGCCTTGCATCCCAATCTATCTTCATGGACCAGAGCTGTTGTAGAAATATTTTTCCCTTCACTAGAACCGGTGACAGGAAACCGAGTGGATCAAAAATTCTGTTTAGGTCTGAGAGTATAGCTCTTTTTGTCAATGTACCTTCCATGGATCTTGATACGATTTCAAATTGAAATAGGTCGGCAATTGGTTTCCACTGCAGTCCCAATGACTTGACAGTGTCATCGTCTCCGATATCCAACACGAACAAGGGATCGTTAACACACTTAGACATGTTTTGCAGTACAAACTCGGAATTGGAACACCATTTCCTTAACGGTAGCTTTGCTGAATCTAGCACTGTGCTTACTTCTCTTTGTAATTGACAGCAGTCATCCTCGGTGTCGGCTCCCGTCATTAAATCATCCATATAGAAATCTTCGGCAATCACTTTTGAAGCGCACGGGAATTGCTTTTCGGCACTTTTCGCGAGTTCTATTAGACAATAGGTAGATAGAAATGAAGCAGGAGTCATTCCGTATGTTACTGTAGTGAGTTGATATAAACGAAGTAATTCCTTAGGACTGGATCTCCAAACAATTCTTTGTAGGTCCCAGTCTTCTCTTGCGATTTTGATTTGCCGAAACATTTTCTCTATATCGGAAGTTAAGACGAATTGATGCTTACGGAAGCGAACAAGTATAGAAAATAAATCTTGCTGAACAGTAGGACCGCATTTCAGAACGTCGTTAAGAGAGACACCAGATGCGCTCTTGGCGGAAGCATCGAAAACCACTCGAACCTTTGTCGTTAAACTTGATGCCTTTATTACTGAATGGTGCGGCAGATAGAAGTGTTTCTGCGTTTGAACTGAATTTTCCAGTACTTCAACCATATGCCCCATCTTAATATATTCATTCATAAATCGTATGTATTTGTTCTTCAGGTGTTCGTCATGCTGCAATCTTTTCTCTACATTTAAGAATCGTGCGATCGCCATAGGTAAGGTTTCGCCTATTTCACTGATTGTCTCCTTGATGGGAAGTCGTACAACAAAACGCCCTTCCTCATCACGTATTGTGTATTGCTTAAAATGTTGCACTGTTTCTAGCTCTTCTTGACTTCTCTTATTCGCCCTTGATGTTCGACCATAGCTTGTATCCTCAACGATTCCGAGAACCTTCCAATCCTCCTCTATCGTCTGTCCAATTGACAAAAGTGTTGGTGTTTGACGTTTAGGCAGTTCTCCCGTTACAAGCCATCCAAAGTTACTCTCATAAAGCGTGACTGAACCTATATTCAATGGTATTTTTGTTGTTCCCAAAATGTTGAAGAACGAGCCACCTCCAATAAGTAGGTCAACACTTTGAGGACGGTGAAAGTCTGGATCAGCCAAGTTTGAAGACACAGTACCTGGTATTTTCCATCCATCTGCAGGCTCTGGACAGGACGCTAGATTCCCCACGATATTAGGCAATACATAACATGAAATCTTGATACTAAAATCACTAGTTCTGGATTCGATTTTTAACTCGCTGCACGACCTTGCCTTTAAACGATTGTCTCCAATACCACTTATTGGCAATGAAGACGTTTTACATGCTAGCTGCAGTAAGTTTGCATATCTCTTTGAAACAAAGTTGACTTGAGAGCCACTATCCAAGATGGCTCTGCACTGTCGATGTCCACCATTTTTGTCCTGAACCATGACTAATGCTGTAGCAAGAAATACGTGTGAATTTTCTGCGGTGGTATTCACTGGTACTGGTGCAGATACTACGACTCCGGAGGTAGATAGCTGCTGACTTATATCAGGTTGCTTATTTTCAAGCTGCTCCTTCTCTGGTATTTGTTGCTGCCTTTCTTGATGTAATAACGAATGATGTTTGCGGTTGCACGTCCGACAACTATAAGTGGATCTGCAAACATTTGCCATATGCCCAGGAGTCAAACAGTTGAAACACATTCGTTTTTCCTGAACAAATGAGAGACGTGTGTTTATAGTAGCGGCCTTGAACTTCTCGCAGTGATACAATTTATGAGCATCAGTGCAGTATTGACAGGAGACTGTATTGGATGATGCCACTAAAGATCGCCTTGTCTCAGGAAATACATTTTTGGCATTGCTCTTTTTTGCTGTTTCACCGGCCAATGTAGTTCTGATGTCTCTTATTGGTCCAGAAGTTGCTTCGGAAGACTCGAAAGCTATACATCGACTGGCTAAAAATTGCTCAAGGTCACAATACTTAGGAAGTTGGGTGTTGTGTTGTCTTAATTGCCAGCCATGACTAGTAGCAGAATCCAAACGACTGACGATTATCGTTACTAGCCACGCATCCCAGTGCTCCGTTGGCTGATCAAGCGCCTTTAAAGCTGCAACATGGGTGCTTACATGGGCATGTAGAGCTTGCAGGTCTTTAGCCCTCGGCTGTTCTACATATGGAGATTCCAGGAGAGATCGAATATGTGACTGAATGACAAGACTGCGATTATCATACCGTTGTTTCAGGCGTTCTATTGCCACCTCATAATTTGTATCTGTCATTGGAACCGACTTGATAAGGTCTAACGCCTGGCCACTAACACTTGACCGTAAATAGTAGAATTTTTGAGCTGGTGTAAATCCACCATCATCGTGTATCATTGCACGAAAACAATCGAAAAAAGATTCCCAATCTTGGATATCACCGGCAAATACTGGTAGCGTAATGATAGGCAATTGAGCACGACTGTGGCCTACTGACGTATTGAAAGTTGAGTTGTGAGAACTGCTGTTGTTAATCTTCCTAGCATTCACTATTTCCTGAATTCGAGAACGGATACTAAAATAGTCAAATTCAAACTTATTACGCTCCTCTTCTTTCTTTTCGCAATCATCAACAACAATCAATTCCAACTGTGTCTGTATGTCGTCAAACTTTTGATTTAGGCGTGGCAACTCTTCTTGACGGAATTCCAATAGCGATATAGCGTCAGTTGTTAGATCGAATCCCTCAAGAAAGTTTTTCATACGCGTTAGCGACGCCTTAATAATACCACGCTTTTTCCTAACCTCCTTAACCTGAGCTTGCATAATTTCATCTAACCCCATTATAAATGATTATTTTTTTTTTTTAAATTATTATTATAGAAATTACAAGTATAATTGATAATAATAATAAAATTCGATTGCAACTGATGTAACGTAGATCCGATAGCTAAACAAAATAATTAAAACAAACTAGTGCATGTTCGACTCTAACACTCACAAATAATAAAACACAACAAGAATAATAGCAAAAAATCACGTCGAGGTCACCAAAATGAACGGGCCGGGAGCGTATAGTAATAATACGCGTGCCCGGTCACCAATTTATATTGTGCCCCACTAACACCTAGGTCTTAAAAGTGTGGAGAAGTAGCTGGGTGTGTAATGGGGTAATAGCTCAAACAATAGTGGTCGGAATTGCCGGGCAAATACTGTTGAGCTATGTGGTGCGTGTTGTGTTAAATGTGTATTTGTGTATTTGTATGTGGTGTGTTTACAATAATTAAAAACTCACAAGAAGGTAACTAAGTTGAAATAATGGTAACAAAAATGATTTGAATGGTAATAAAATATAATATAATGAATAACACGGCCCTTATGACCAAACAGAATAAACAATATTAATTAATATATATATGTACGTCTCTTATAGACGAATAAAATTACAATATTAATATATTAGGGTGTGGCCCTTTTGGCCCAACAAAAGTATAATTAATAATGTATGGCCCTTCTGGCACAATAATAAATATAATAATAATGTATGGCCCTTCTGGCACAATAATAAATATAATAATAATGTATGGCCCTTCTGGCACAATAATAAATATAATATGTAGCCCTTCTGGCTCAATAATAAATAATAACAAAAATAACAATAATAACTCACAGTTTTGTGGAGCTCAGACTGGTCAGCTGGTCCTACATCTAGTAATAATAATTAACGATAAAATATAATACAAAAGGATATCACGGTGACACGGTTGATAACCCGCGAGTATTGCACAGCAAAGTATAATATATTATGTATATGCAAAATATATATATATGTGATTTTAGGTACACGTAAAAAAGAACAATATAATAATAAAATAAATTAGACTTAGCCCTTATGGCTCACAAATAATAAATATAATTCACACTTAAGCACTTTTTGCTAATAAGTAATAATCACATACAAAAAAACTGTTTAATACTTCAATATAATTAATAATAATGGTCCTGACTCTACGGCTTACGGTACAGAACAACAATATAATCGGCGGCCGTGCTAATATATTCCAGCAGACGCACGGCGGCGGCGTACGATAACACGGTGTAATCTACATATTATATAACTCACACGATACATCTACAAATTCAATAATAACTAAAACAAAAATAAACAATACGAATAGTGATATGTGTGAGACCAGCTGTTCCTCCCGTGACCGATTTTTCTTAATTACCTAATCTATAAAACTGTTGCGGCGGCAACAATAGTAATATGCGTCAGACGAGCCCAGGGGATCGTTATTTTGTAGATCTGCTTGTACAGGCAAACACGCCGTTTATAATTTTTCCGACCGTGTTCCGGAAGGTGGCGACGCATTAAGCCTATATATTCGGAAAACCAGGCAAGTTCTCTATAATTCGTCCATAGTACAAAAGTGTACACGGCTTTCGGTTACATAGTAATAACGTCAGACCAGGCCATGGGAACTTTTTTTTGTAGAACCGCAGTACAAGCAAAAGTATCGTTAATAATTTTTCCGACCGTGTTATGGAAGGTGGCGACGTATTAGGTCTATATATTCGGAAAGCCAGGATAATGTTTTATAAGTCGTTTATAGTTCAAAAGTGTACACGGCTTTCGGTGACATAGTAATATGCGTCAGACGAGCCCAGGGGATCGTTATTTTGTAGATCTGCTTGTACAGGCAAACGTGCAGTTTATAATTTTTCCGAACTTGTTCCGGAAGGTGGTGACGCATTAAACATATATATTCGTAAGCCAGAAAAATTCTCCATAAGTCGTCCATAGTTCAAAATAGTACACGGCTTTCCGGGACACATTAATATGCGTTAGACCCGGCCAGGGGACCGTATTTTTGTAGAGCCGTGGAACAGGTAAACGTATCGTCCATAATTTATGCCGATTGGAGCCGGAAGGTGGCGACGCATTAAGCCTATACATTCGGAAAACCAGGCAAGTTCTCTATAAGTCGTCCATAGTTCAAAAGTGTACAAGGCTTCGGGAACGTAGTTATATGCGTCAGATCAGCCCAGGTGACCGTTTTTTTGTAGAGCTGCTTGTACAGGCATACGTGCAGTTTATAATTTGTCCGACCGTGTTCCGGAAGGTGTCGACGCATTAAGCCTATATATTCGAAAGCAAGAAACATTCTCCATAAGTCGTCCATAGTTCAAAAATGTACACAGCTTTCGGTGACATAGTAATATGCGTCAGACCAGGCCAGGGGACCTTTTTTTTTGTAGAGCCGCGGGACAGGCAAACGTATCATCCATAATTTTTGCCGATTGGAGCCGGAAGGTGGCGACGTATTAGGTCTATATATTCGGAAAGCCAGGAAAGTTTGCTATAAGTCGTTTATAGTTCATAAGTGTACACGGCTTTCGGTGACATAGTAATATGCGTCAGACCAGGCCAGTGGACCTTTTTTTTGTAGATCTGCTTGTACAGGCAAAGGCGCTGTTTATAATTTTTCCGAACGTGTTCCGGAAGGTGGCGACGCATTAATCATATATATTCGAAAGCCAGAAAAATTTTCCATAAGTCGTCCATAGTTCAAAATAGTACACGGCTTTCGGTGACATAGTAATATGCGTCAGACCAGGCCAGTGGACCGTTTTTTTGTAGAGCCGCTTGTACAGGCAAACGCGCTGTTTATAATTTTTCCGACCGTGTTCCGGAAGGTGGCGACGCTTTAAGCCTTTATATTTGGAAAACAAGGCAAGTTCTCTATAAGTCGTCCAAAGTTCAAAAGTGTACACGGCTTTCGGGGACATAGTAATATGCGTCAGACGAGCCCAGGGGATCGTTATTTTGTTGATCTGATTGTACAGGCATACGTGCAGTTTATAATTTTTCCGACTGTGTTCCGGAAGGTGGCGACGCATTAAGCATACATATTAGGAAAGCCAGGAAAATTCTCCATAAGTCGTCCATAGTTCAAAATAAGACACGTCTTTCGGTGACATAGTTATAACGTCAGACCAGGCCATAGGAACTTTTTTTTGTAGAACCGCAGTACAGGCAAACGTATCGTTAATAATTTTTCCGATCGTGTTTTGGAAGGTGGCGATGTATTAGGTCTATATATTCGGAAAGCCAGGAAATTGTTCTATACGTCGTTTATAGTTCAAAAGTGTACACGGCTTTCGGTGACATAGTAATATGCGTCAGACCAGGCCAGGGGACCTTTTTTTTTGTAGAGCTGCTTGTACAGGCAAACGTATCGTCGATAATTTTTGCCGATTGGAGCCGGAAGGTGGCGACGCATTAAGCCTATACATTCGGAAATCCAGGCAAGTTCTCTATAAGTCGTCCATAGTTCAAAAGTGTACAAGGCTTCGGGTACATAGTTATATGCGTCAGATCAGCCCAGTGGACCTTTTTTTTGTAGAGCCGCTTGTATAGGCAAAGGCGCTGTTTAAAATTTTTCTGAACGTGTTCCGGAAATTGGCGACGCATTAAACATATATATTAGAAAGCCAGAAAAATTCTCCATAAGTCGTCCATAGTTCAAAATAGTACACGGCTTTCCGGGACATATTAATATGCGTCAGACCAGGCCATGGGAACTTTTTTTTGTAGAGCCGCGGTAGAGGCAAACGTATCGTTTATAATTGTTCCGACCGTTTTCCGGAAAGTGGCGACGTATAAGGTGTATATATACGGAATGCCAGGAAAATTTGCTATAAGTCGTTTATAGTTCATAAGTGTACACGGCTTTCGGTGACATAGTAATATGCGTCAGACCAGGCCAGTGGACCTTTTTTTTGTAGATCTGCTTGTACAGGCAAAGGCGCTGTTTATAATTTTTCCGAACGTGTTCCGGAAGGTGGCGACGCATTAATCATATATATTCGAAAGCCAGAAAAATTCTCCATAAGTCGTCCATAGTTCAAAATAGTACACGGCTTTCGGTGACATAGTAATATGCGTCAGACCAGGCCAGTGGACCGTTTTTTTGTAGAGCCGCTTGTACAGGCAAACGCGCTGTTTATAATTTTTCCGACCGTGTTCCGGAAGGTGGCGACGCTTTAAGCCTTTATATTTGGAAAACAAGGCAAGTTCTCTATAAGTCGTCCAAAGTTCAAAAGTGTACACGGCTTTCGGGGACATAGTAATATGCGTCAGACGAGCCCAGGGGATCGTTATTTTGTTGATCTGATTGTACAGGCATACGTGCAGTTTATAATTTTTCCGACCGTGTTCCGGAAGGTGGCGACGCATTAAGCATATATATTAGGAAAGCCAGGAAAATTCTCCATAAGTCGTCCATAGTTCAAAATAAGACACGTCTTTCGGTGACATAGTTATAACGTCAGACCAGGCCATAGGAACTTTTTTTTGTAGAACCGCAGTACAGGCAAACGTATCGTTAATAATTTTTCCGATCGTGTTTTGGAAGGTGGCGATGTATTAGGTCTATATATTCGGAAAGCCAGGAAATTGTTCTATACGTCGTTTATAGTTCAAAAGTGTACACGGCTTTCGGTGACATAGTAATATGCGTCAGACCAGGCCAGGGGACCTTTTTTTTTGTAGAGCTGCTTGTACAGGCAAACGTATCGTCGATAATTTTTGCCGATTGGAGCCGGAAGGTGGCGACGCATTAAGCCTATACATTCGGAAATCCAGGCAAGTTCTCTATAAATCGTCCATAGTTCAAAAGTGTACAAGGCTTCGGGTACATAGTTATATGCGTCAGATCAGCCCAGTGGACCTTTTTTTTGTAGAGCCGCTTGTACAGGCAAAGGCGCTGTTTAAAATTTTTCTGAACGTGTTCCGGAAATTGGCGACGCATTAAACATATATATTAGAAAGCCAGAAAAATTCTCCATAAGTCGTCCATAGTTCAAAATAGTACACGGCTTTCCGGGACATATTAATATGCGTCAGACCAGGCCATGGGAACTTTTTTTTGTAGAGCCGCGGTACAGGCAAACGTATCGTTTATAATTGTTCCGACCGTTTTCCGGAAAGTGGCGACGTATAAGGTGTATATATACGGAATGCCAGGAAAATTTGCTATAAGTCGTTTATAGTTCATAAGTGTACACGGCTTTCGGTGACATAGTAATATGCAACAGACCAGGCCAGTGGACCTTTTTTTTGTAGATCTGCTTGTACAGGCAAAGGCGCTGTTTATAATTTTTCCGAACGTGTTCCGGAAGGTGGCGACGCATTAATCATATATATTCGAAAGCCAGAAAAATTCTCCATAAGTCGTCCATAGTTCAAAATAGTACACGGCTTTCGGTGACATAGTAATATGCGTCAGACCAGGCCAGTGGACCGTTTTTTTGTAGAGCCGCTTGTACAGGCAAACGCGCTGTTTATAATTTTTCCGACCGTGTTCCGGAAGGTGGCGACGCTTTAAGCCTTTATATTTGGAAAACAAGGCAAGTTCTCTATAAGTCGTCCAAAGTTCAAAAGTGTACACGGCTTTCGGGGACATAGTAATATGCGTCAGACGAGCCCAGGGGATCGTTATTTTGTTGATCTGATTGTACAGGCATACGTGCAGTTTATAATTTTTCCGACCGTGTTCCGGAAGGTGGCGACGCATTAAGCATATATATTAGGAAAGCCAGGAAAATTCTCCATAAGTCGTCCATAGTTCAAAATAAGACACGTCTTTCGGTGACATAGTTATAACGTCAGACCAGGCCATAGGAACTTTTTTTTGTAGAACCGCAGTACAGGCAAACGTATCGTTAATAATTTTTCCGATCGTGTTTTGGAAGGTGGCGATGTATTAGGTCTATATATTCGGAAAGCCAGGAAATTGTTCTATACGTCGTTTATAGTTCAAAAGTGTACACGGCTTTCGGTGACATAGTAATATGCGTCAGACCAGGCCAGGGGACCTTTTTTTTTGTAGAGCTGCTTGTACAGGCAAACGTATCGTCGATAATTTTTGCCGATTGGAGCCGGAAGGTGGCGACGCATTAAGCCTATACATTCGGAAATCCAGGCAAGTTCTCTATAAGTCGTCCATAGTTCAAAAGTGTACAAGGCTTCGGGTACATAGTTATATGCGTCAGATCAGCCAAGTGGACCTTTTTTTTGTAGAACCGCTTGTACAGGCAAAGGCGCTGTTTAAAATTTTTCTGAACGTGTTCCGGAAATTGGCGACGCATTAAACATATATATTAGAAAGCCAGAAAAATTCTCCATAAGTCGTCCATAGTTCAAAATAGTACACGGCTTTCCGGGACATATTAATATGCGTCAGACCAGGCCATGGGAACTTTTTTTTGTAGAGCCGCGGTACAGGCAAACGTATCGTTTATAATTGTTCCGACCGTTTTCCGGAAAGTGGCGACGTATAAGGTGTATATATACGGAATGCCAGGAAAATTTGCTATAAGTCGTTTATAGTTCATAAGTGTACACGGCTTTCGGTGACATAGTTATATGCGTCAGACCGGTTCAGTGGACCTTTTTTTTGTTGAGCCGCTTGTACAGGCAAAGGCGCTGTTTATAATTTTTCCGAACGTGTTCCGGAAGGTGGCGACGCATTAAACATATATATTCGAAAGCCAGAAAAATTCTCCATACGTCGTCCATAGTTCAAAATAGTACACGGCTTTCTGGGACACATTAATATGCGTTAGACCCGGCCAGGGGACCGTATTTTTGTAGAGCCGTGGAACAGGCAAACGTATCGTCCATAATTTTTACCGGTTGGAGCCGGAAGGTGGCGACGCATTAAGCCTATACATTCGGAAAACCAGGCAAGTTCTCTATAAGTCGTCCATAGTTCAAAAGTGTACAAGGCTTCGGGTACATAGTTATATGCGTCAGATCAGCCCAGGTGACCGTTTTTTTGTAGAGCTGCTTGTACAGGCATACGTGCAGTTTATAATTTGTCCGACCGTGTTCCGGAAGGTGTCAACGCATTAAGCCTATCCCAGATAGCAATTGTGTAATGATAATAATATAATATTATTATTTTTACAGTACACAAATATTGTTATAAAAATAATATTATTATAATAACATAATTATCCAATTAACATAATATTTTTTCAGTCATTTAATAATTATATTATTTTAATATTTTTTTTATACGGTAATAAAAATATTATTTTATAGAAATTATAATAAAATTATTATAATATTTTTAGTAAAATTAGTTATTAATAATATTTTAATGTTTTCAACATACGGTATTATTAATATTATTTTAAAATATTATAATATTGAAATTATAATAGTATTATGATTATGTGTAATTCACTGGTTCTATAATATTATATATATATATATATATAGATAGCCATATAATAATGCTATACACAAAGTCGAAAGAGTATAATTGGTACCTATATGTACATTAATTTTCCTCGCACCTCTTGCCCAGTTTAGTATACATATTTTGTATTTTCACAGTATGTTTTTTTTTCACCGCGGTAATTTCACTACGTTCAAGGGAAGATATCCCGCTCGAACACACTGCAGATTTTACCGTAATACAAATCACGGGGAGATTTCACACTCGTTGTCCACCTATTTGCCACCCACACAAAAATATTTACTGTATAGCATTTTACAGGGAGATTTCGCATTTTTTGTCCACGAATTCTCCACTTAAACAAAATATTTACCGTATTTTAAAATTACAGGGAGTTTGCACACTCAAAATATATTACCATGATCATCATCTAAATAAATTATTTACAAACTAACAACAATATTGATAATGAGTTAAGTATATTATTATTATGCTAGTCCTAACTCCTAGGTAGGTATTATAGTAATTAGTAAATAGTAGTATATTAAAATGTATACATTATAATATTATACTGTGGAACTGTGTTTGAATACAAAAGGGTGGAGTACCTCTTCTTTTTTAAAAATATTTTTGTATTTTTGTAGTTCATATTATTATGTAGTATATTTGCCATGATATTTGTGTTGAGGTCTTACGATTATATATATATATTTTTACACCCACCCAGTTCAGACATGAAGCAATTACTTAAAATAATCATATATCCCGCCGCCACAGGTTTACTATACTCCGTTCACTTTAAGAATATACCACTTGGCCGACCAAAACTCATCTTGTTCGTGCCCATAAAACGGACACTACAGCGAGCGTTAATGTCGGCCGCCACGGAACTGCATCTGTATACGTAGGTAGTGAGTTGTATTATCAGTTATCACACTATTAATCGTTTGATTCCACTCGTGGCGTATACGTTTACTCTTGCGATTATCACACATGTATTTTATTTACATACAATAATATTCCTTTGCTAATTATTACCTTTTTTGTTTGTACATTTTGTTATTGTTTAACAATCGCCAAAGCTGCGATGTTTTTATGATTCTCTGATCAACGACGGTTTCCGATGTCTATCAGCCAATCACAGAACGCAAAGCGATTATCGGCAGCTCAGTCTTTGGGCGCGAAAGCGGTATATATTCTAACCATAGACGCGTATTAATAAATGGACTGCGCTTTCCTCACCCCCCCCCCCCCCATCTATCCGAATCTGAAATGTAAATTGTGTGAGTGAGATAGAAACTGTTGGGGGCATAGACCTATAATAGTTTAATGGACAGCGCATTCCACTCCACCCTGCCATCAATGCACGGGAATCATATAGAGAAAGAAAGAACAAAGAACGAAGAGATTAAAGAGAGAAAGAACATAAAGAGGGTAATCATTAACATAATATGAAACTAATACTATATTTCCCCCACGTTCTCTTTTCTCTTTTACTCTATATCGTACCCCTGACTTCTCTCTGAGCGCAGTCCACTTATTTATATGTCTATGATTCTAACCGTAAACGCAGTTATAACTTATAGTGTATACTTATTACTTATTACTTAAGTCTGTAATCAGTAACCACTAATCAGCATTTATAATTTATAATATTATGATGTTGGCACTTGGCGTACGTGCGAGTTCTTCGCTCGTTTCTCCAACTCGCAATACGTACCTATTGTTATTATTCTATAAATAAATGGATTCCCAGTAACGGGCTCATAATTCTTACAATAAATATTGTGTGCTTATATTTTTTGTGCCGCTGTGTTGTGACTTGTCGCACTTGATACTGTTTGCCATCGCACTATCCGACTATCGTAGTCGCATATCTCGCGTATATTGTTACTTATTTTAGTCCACGCGTACTGTAATAACTTTAAGTTTTAACCGTACAAATTGTTTTCAGCTATAGTGCTGTACCTATATTGTTATTGTTATATTGTTAAATTGTGTTGTGTTTCAACTTGATCGAGATCTATAAGGTAAGCTATAATATAAAATATTCGTTTTGCATGCTATACCTAACCATGCAAAGATAATACATAGTGTGCAAAGAGTTATTGTAATTTTACAAATTAAAATGTTTATATAACATGTATAAACAATATTGTGTATATTATTATGTATTAACTATAATAGGAATTAATATAAGTATAATATAATAATATACCTATATATGTACCTATTAGGTAACTGTGCTCATGATTTATGAGGCAAATTACACTGATACTGATCCAGCTTAGTATCTTACTGGTGTGACTTGCCCGACATTAAAACCATCGTTACCATCGTTATGTCGATATGGCACACCTTCCACAGCAATAGCTGTTTATATACCTTTAGGTACACATATTTATTACTTATTGACAACAGTTAATTAAAATGTATTAACCATTCACTTTGTAGCACCTTCACTACCAAATACCCCCCAAAACGTAGGCATTATTTAAATATTTTGTATACCTATACCTTAAGTGATTATAATATTAATAATAGGACTAATTACTATAATAGGTAGGTACATCATAGCGTTTTGTGTTATGATTAGCTTTTTTTGTTAGAAATATTTAGTTCACAATTTTGTGTGAGGCCTCTTTTGTATCTAAATTCCTGGACTTAAAATTTGTAGTAGTTTTTTAATTAAACTATTAGGTACCTATCTATTTGTAATAACTAATAACTATATTATTATTGTATTTCTTTGATGTTAAATGATAGTATAAGATACCTACCTATAAGTAATAATAAGTTGAAAAAAATTTGCAATTTAAAACCTTAGAATTTTATTATTAACTATTATTAAAAACATTGTTATAAAATAGGTTTATAAAAAAAATGTATAAATATCTAAGTGCTCGTTCCAAAAGGAGAAAAATTAAAGAGGAGGTAGAAGCTTTTATTCCAGATAGTGCTCCAGAACCCTACAGTTGTTTAAGTATAAAATTTAGGTTATCTTATTATAATTATAATAATATGTAGGTATTTTTGGATTCATTTTTGTTTATTTTTCACTATTTTTACTTAGATATATCATCATCAGATTTAGAATCTCAGCCAGTAGGTAGTAGTTTGGTTAGAGACATGCCAATAACAAACAGTTATAATCATGAAGTCGAATGTGGAAAAAAAAGACAACACACTTTTAGTTCAGATATTGAACAAAATACTATTAGGCCTGAGATACTTGATGAACAACGACAGTATTCAAATGTATCAAATGATGACATAGAGATAAATAGTTATTTATTTGAGTCAGAATTAGCACAGTGGGCTTTACATTACAAGATAACGCATACTGCACTCAATGGAATTTTAACCATTTTAAAAAAACATGAATGTTTTTCTTGTTTACCCAAAGACGCTAGAACATTGTTAAAAACAAAGTCTGTCGAATGCAATAGTATTAAAAAAGTCAATCCGGGTACATACTATCATTTTGGGATTGAAAACGGTATTATACGCCATTTTCTTGATAGTATTTCAAATGAAGAAATTAAATTAGTAGTAGGTATTGATGGATTACCTATTTCTAAAAGCAGTTCCACTCAATTTTGGCCTATATTGGCATACATACGTTCAACTTCCAATCATGTTTTTCCTATTGGAGTTTATTGTGGAACACAAAAACCTAATGACAGTAATGATTATCTAAAAGACTTTGTCATTGAAGCTGAACAATTAATTTTAAACGGTATTTTCATCAATGGAAAGTTTTACAAAGTTGTGCTGGATGTTGTTTGTTGTGATGTTCCAGCAAAATCATTTGTTTTAAAAATTAAAGGACATAATGGATTTTATTCGTGTACACGTTGCAAAATTGAAGGGGAATATATTGAAAACCGGTTGTGCTATCCTTATTCTGAACCATGTAACCGACCATCTGAAAGGACACACCATGATTATGTTCAACGAGCTCAAATTAGTCATCATGTGTTTTCTAATAATTCATGTTTGGTAGAAATACCCAGATTTGATATTGTTAAAGGTTTTTCGTTAGATTATATGCACTTGGTCTGTTTGGGTGTAGTCAAAAAACTTCTAATGTTATGGATGAAAGGCCCCTTAAGTGTTCGTTTGCCATCATGCAAAATTAATCAATTATCAGATTTAATAGTAAATTTAAAACCAGCTTTTGTATGCGAGTTTTCAAGAAAACCTAGAACATTAATTGAAGTAGCTCGTTGGAAAGCAACTGAGTTTAGATCTTTTTTATTATATATTGGACCAATAGTATTGGATAAAGTGTTGAGTGATCACTGTTTTAAAAACTTTAAAGCTTTAAGTGTAGCTATGACCATACTTTTAACACCAGGTCTTAGTGAATTTGTCCAATATGCACGAGATCTTTTGGAATATTTTGTAAAATCGTTTGAACAAATTTATGGACGACATTTGGTATCCAGTAATATTCATGGCTTAATCCATTTAGTTGACGATTATCGAAGATATGGACCATTAGATTTATGCAGTGCATTTCCATTTGAAAACTACATGAAGGTTCTAAAGACAATGCTGAGGAAGCCAGACAAGCCATTACAACAAATTGTAAACAGATATCATGAAGGAAGTAATTTAGTTATCCAACCTACTAAAACAAAACCAAAAACTTATATTATTTTAGGGTCTCATAATAGAGGGCCTTTGGTAGATAATATAACAATTAATCCACAATATAGTACTTTAGTAAAAGACAATTTCAAAATTAAAAGTAAAATTGATGCAGAGTCATATTTTTGTACCAATAATAATGATATTATCAAGTTAGTCAATATTGCTCATTTAAAAGAAACTGGAGAAGTTGTTTTAATAGGAAAGAAATTTATTCAAAAAAAAGATTTTTACAATCAACCAATTCGGTCATCGCTCCTAAATATATATGAAGTACAACAATTATCGGATGATTTTGATTACTGGCACATAAGTGATATTAAAAACAAGGTTATGATATTTCCGAGAAACAGCAACCTTATAGCTACCTATTCCTTTACTACACACAGTATTATAATAGTTTATTTATATTATATGTTAACTTGTATAATTATGTATGATATTTTGCAAATGACATTGGTATAACTTTATACCAATCGTTAAAGTAAAACTTAATTTAATAAATTGGACAATATAAACCTTATACAATAAAATAGATTCTCAAATCATTAATTTACCTTTAAAAATGTATTTTTATTAAATTAATTTTTTTTGTTTAATCACTTGAACTTAAAAGTTCAAACAATAGTAATTAAGTTTTAAAAATATTAACTATCAATATATTATAAACATTAGAAGTCATCTGCAATTAATTAATGTGTATTACGCGGAAAATGGTCATCCAAAATTAAATTACTCCAATTAGAAATAATAATGGTAATAAGCTATATTATATACAAACATAATATGTATGTACTATTAACATTTGTATACCATGTAAAAGAAAGAACTGAAAGATGATTATTTTATTGACTATAACAATGTAATAACTTTCATTCTTATCAATTTAAAAAAAAAAATACTGATTAGAACAAACTTTATTATATTAATTTTCAGTTATTTATGTAACACATGTACATATGCATATTAAAATTGTTTATTAATTAAAATTTTCTTTTAGTTCAATAAACCAGTATAAAATGTGGATCATAGTTAGTTTTGACGATGAAGATGCTGTAGAAGCTGTTCCTGCTCACTGGATTAAAAATAACATGTGTGCCTGGCCAAAAAAAGATACAAAAAAACATATACAACGTAGGACTATTCCAAATAAATTTGATTTTAATTATTTTAAATCAAGAATTTTGAAAAAAGGCATTGGTAAATATTTTATAAATAAGTAGATTATTTTATTTTATTACTACTTATTTACTTAATAGGAACATTACATGAAGCTCGAGAAATGGTTAAATTGGCAGAGGAGACAAGTGACCTATCTAATATAGAAAACACAAAAAGGAAAAAAAAAACTACAATCAAAAATGTAGAACCTCCTCAGTATATTGAAAAATTACAATTACATAAAAATAAACAAAATGGTAAATACCTATTGAATTTATACAAGTACTTAAGTAAGTATTATTATATTTATTTTAATAACTGGTTAATTGTCTTTTTTTAGATGATTTAGTTTCTAGGGAGGATTTTGATAGGTCAATAACATTTGAGACTTCACCCAAAAAGCAGAAAACAGTTACAAGTTATGGTATGTTTACCTTTTTTGTTTTAATAAATTGTTTATAACTATTAAGTTTTAATTTTTTAATTAATTTGCAGATTTTAACCAAAATTTAGAACATAACTATAAAGAGATCAGTACAATAGAGAATTGTAAGACACAATCATTAAAATCCAAACAAAATATGCTTGGTTCTAGATTTTCAAATGAACGTATATTATATTATAATTATTGACGCCCACATTTAAAGATTTTATTTATTCATCTCTAATTATGTCTTTTTAAGGTCATACTAATCATCAGATGTCAGATTGCTCTCCTTCAAAAGTAAAAAGAACTCTTTTTAAACCAATAAGTACATCAATTCAAGGTATTTTATTATTTATATTTCATACTTGAATTTAGTTAAAAATTATATTTTATTATATTATATTACCATGTTAAATATATATATATTATCAGAGAATAAGTCTTCATCAACAACTCCAGAAAGTAATCATGAAATATCATCCATCGTATATACATCATCTTCTCCATTTAAGGTCATATCACAAGACAACTATCAATCATTAATTCCTGATGTTCATGAAGAAATAGTGTTATCAGGTAAATACGTTACTTGTTTAACTATTTAATGGTCATGACTTATGACTGAGTATATATTATTACAAAATATTCATTGTTTTCCCTAGATTATAATACCAAACAGTTATCAAATCTTAGCCATAGACCATCCACATCAACTAAACACAATTGTAATGATGATTTAGAAATCAAAAACATGATGCCTAAGCCATATTCATCTACAAAATTCAATAATTATATTATTAAAGATCACAAAAGGATGAATGAAGTTTCACCGCAGAGTAATTTAGCCATCACACCAAGAGGCACCAATTCATCTGACCAACATTCTGGTAAGATTTTATTAGTTGTATTGATACTTATAGGAATTAATAAATCTTTTGATTTGTTTAAACATATTATTTTCCCATTACAGATATTTTGAACAGGATCTTAAATGTGGTATTAAAGATTAGGTATGATGTACAGTCCATTCAACAGAAGCAGATGGAAATGGAACAGGCTCTAACAGATGCAATAAATCAAGTAAATGAAACCAAAGGCTCCACTCACCAAAATATATCAACAGAAGCAGAAGATTTTTATTTAATGATTCCCATAATGGACGAAGAGCAATTATTTATATTTGAAGAAAAACTTTTGGAAAAGTCTTATAAATTATGTGTTGTAAGTGAAAATATTACATTTTATTTAACAATATAATTTATTGTACCTTTAATTTACATGAATTATTCTTTAATTAACCAGTTATAACTTATAACACTTAGGATATATTTAATGAAAATTATCTAACACATTTGTATAGGTAAATGAGCTCAAACGTCTTCAAAAAAAAGAACTTAATTCTACGGTAAGAGGCTTACTAAAAGCACTTTTCAACGATGATGTCTTAAAAGAATATAGTTATGTTGGGCAAAAAAAAAAAGAAAATTTTCTGTTCATTAAGATCATGTGCAATAGTTTTTGGTGAGTGTTTTCTTATAATATATTACGTTATATTTTTCTAATTCAACTACTATATAGTTAATAGTCCACATATTTTGTTACAGAAACGATTAGAAAAATGAAAAACTTCCAAAGTTCAACTAACGCAACTATTGAAGACCCAATTAAAAAATACATAGATGGTGCTGGTTTTAGAAAATCTTCTAAAAATATAGATTAACCAAAAATTTTAAATTTCAATTATTCTATTAAAACAAACATTTTAAAGATATAAAATACCTGTTTATTAAGTTCATATTTGTATTGTAATATTACAAAAGTTTGTTATTTTTATTTTATGATACTATAATAATATTATATATGCCTATAAATATTATTTTACAAGCTATTCATTATATTTTCCTTATTTTAAATAAAAATTAGAAATATTTTATTTTTTTGTTTACTGACTGCATTTTAATTTAAATATCCATACAGTCTTGAATGGTATATATAATAGCTTTATGTTAAACTGAAATGTACAGCAGACTAAGAATAGATGCTTTTTTTCTAACTGTTATTTCAACAGCCTAAGGTATGTTGGCTTATGGAAAAACTTTTTACAAAATTCATTAAATGTGTAAGTCAAAGTACATAGGTATCATTTTGTAAGCAAAAAATAAGAATTATAATATATTCAAACTTTTTAGCTGCTGATATTGTGTTTAAAAAACGTAAAAATAATATTATAAAAACCTTCTCACATTATTATTATAATGTTCAAATGAGAACATAAAACGATTGAAAAATTATTATTTTGAAATATTATAATTATATAAATCTTAAATTGTTTTTATAATATTCTTCTACAAATATTATAATAATGATGGTATTGTGGCCAAAAAATATTACTATAATATTATTATTACACTTTTTAAACTCAATTTATAATGAATTAATATTGATTAAATAATATTACTCGTTACAAATAAAATGTCATAATAACATTATTATATTATGATTTTGCTATCTGGGATATATTCGGAGAACCAGGCAAGTTCTCTATAAGTCGTCCATAATTCAAAAGTGTACAAGGCTTCGGGGACATAGTTATATGCGTCAGATCAGCCCAGGTGACCGTATTTTTGTAGAGCCGCGGGACAGGCAAACGTATCGTCGATAATTTTTGCCGATTGGAGCAAGGTGGCGACGCATTAAGCCAATACATTCGGAAAACCAGGCAAGTTCTCTATAAGTCGTCCATAGTTCAAAAGTGTACAAGGCTTCGGGTACATAGTTATATGCGTCAGATCAGCCCAGTAGACCTTTTATTTGTAGAGCCGCTTGTACAGGCAAAGGCGCTGTTTAAAATTTTTCTGAACGTGTTCCGGAAATTGGCGACGCATTAAACATATATATTAGAAAGCCAGAAAAATTCTCCATAAGTCGTCCATAGTTCAAAATAGTACACGGCTTTCCGGGACATATTAATATGCGTCAGACCAGGCCATGGGAACTTTTTTTTGTAGAGCCGCGGTACAGGCAAACGTATCGTTTATAAATGTTCCGACCGTTTTCCGGAAAGTGGCGACGTATAAGGTGTATATATACGGAAAGCCAGGAAAATTTGCTATAAGTCGTTTATAGTGCATAAGTGTACACGGCTTTCAGTGACATATTAATATGCGTTAGACCCGGCCAGGGGACCGTATTTTTGTAGGGCCGTGGAACAGGCAAACGTATCGTCCATAATTTATGCCCGATTGGAGCCGGAAGGTGGCGACGCATTAAGCCTATACATTCGGAAAACCAGGCAAGTTCTCTATAAGTCGTCCATAGTTCAAAAGTGTACAAGGCTTCGGGGACATAGTTATATGCGTCAGATCAGCCCAGGTGACCGTTTTTTTTGTAGAACTGCTTGTACAGGCATACGTGCAGTTTATAATTTGTCCGACCGTGTTCCGGAAGGTGTCGACTTATTAAGCCTATATATTCGGAGAACCAGGCAAGTTCTCTATAAGTCGTCCATAGTTCAAAAGTGTACAAGGCTTCGGGGACATAGTTATATGCGTCAGATCAGCCCAGGTGACCGTATTTTTGTAGAGCCGCGGGACAGGCAAAAGTATCGTCCATAATTTTTGCCGATTGGAGCCGAAAGGTGGCGACGTATTAGGTCAATATATTCGAAAGCCAGAAAAATTCTCCGTAAGTCGTCCATAGTTCAAAAATGTACACGGCTTTCAGTGACATAGTAATATGCGTCAGACCAGGCCAGGGGACCTTTTTTTTTTGTAGAGCCGCGGGACAGGCAAACGTATCATCCATAATTTTTGCCGATTGGAGCCGGAAGGTGGCGACGTATTAGGTCTATATATTCGGAAAGCCAGGAAAGTTTGCTATAAGTCGTTTATAGTTCATAAGTGTACACGGCTTTCGGTGACATAGTAATATGCGTTAGACCCGGCCAGGGGACCGTATTTTTGTAGAGCTGTGGAACAGGCAAACGTATCGTCCATAATTTTGGCCGATTGGAGCCGGAAGGTGGCGACGCATTAAGCCTATACATTCGGAAAACCAGGCAAGTTCTCTATTGGTCGACCATAGTTCAAAAGTGTACAAGGCTTCGGGGACATAGTTATATGCGTCAGATCAGCCCAGGTGACCGTTTTTTTGTAGAGCTGCTTGTACAGGCAAACGTGCAGTTTATAATTTTTCCGAACGTGTTCCGGAAGGTGGCGACAAATTAAACATATATATTCGAAAGCCAGAAAAATTCTCCATAAGTCGTCCATAGTTCAAAATAGTACACGGCTTTCGGGGACATATTAATATGCGTTAGACCCGGCCAGGGGACCGTATTTTTGTAGAATCGCAGTACAGGCAAACGTATCGTTTATAATTTTTCCCACCGTGTTCTGGAAGGTGGCGAAGTACTAGGTCTATATATTCGGAAAGCCAGGAAAATGTTCTATAAGTCGTTTATAGTTCAAAAGTGTACACAGCTTTCGGTTACATAGTAATATGCGTCAGACCAGGCCAGGGGATCGTTATTTTGTAGATCTGCTTGTACAGGCAAACGCGCCGTTTATAATTTTTCCGACCGTGTTCCGGAAGGTGGCGACGCATTAAGCCTATATATTCGGAAAACAAGGCAAGTTCTCTATAAGTCATCCATAGTACAAAATTGTACAAGGCTTCGGGAATATAGTTATATGCGTCAGATCAGCCCAGGTGACCGTTTTTTTTGTAGAGCTGCTTGTACAGGCAATATCGCTGTTTATAATTTTTCCGAACGTGTTCCGGAAGGTGGCGACGCATTAAACATATAAATTCGAAAGCCAGAAAAATTCTCCATAAGTCGTTCATAGTTCAAAATAGTACACGGCTTTCGGGGACATATTAATATGCGTTAGACCCGGCCAGGGGACCGTATTTTTGTAGAACCGCAGTACAGGCAAACGTGCAGTTTATAATTTTTCCGACCGTGTTCTGGAAGGTGGCGACGTATTAGGTCTATATATTCGGAAAGCCAGGAAAATGTTCTATAAGCCGTTTATAGTTCATAAGTGTACACAGCTTTCGGTGACATAGTAATATTCGTCAGAGCAGGCCAGGGGACCTTTTTTTTTGTAGAGCTGCTTGTACAGGCAAACGTATCGTCGATAATTTTTACCGGTTGGAGCCGGAAGGTGGCGACGCATTAAGCCTATACATTCGGAAAACCAGGCAAGTTCTCTATAAGTCGTTTATAGTTCATAAGTGTACACGGCTTTCGGTGACATAGTAATCTGCGTCAGACCAGGCCAGGGGACCTTTTTTTTTTGTAGAACTGCAATACAGGAAACGTATCGTTTATAATTTTCCCGACCGTGTTCCGGAAGGTGGCGATGCATTAAGCCTATATATTCGGAAAGCCAGGAAAATTCTCCATAAGTCGACCATAGTTCAAAAGTGTACACGGCTTTCGGGGACAAATTAATATGCGTAAGACCCGGCCAGGGGACCGTATTTTTGTAGAACCGCAGTACAGGCAAACATGCAGTTTATAATTTTTCCGACCGTGTTCTGGAAGGTGGCGACGTATTAGGTCTACATATTCGGAAAGCCAGGAAAGTTTGCTATAAGTCGTTTATAGTTCATAAGTGTACACAGCTTTCGGTGACATAGTAATATTCGTCAGAGCAGGCCAGGGGACCTTTTTTTTTGTAGAGCTGCTTGTACCGGCAAACGTGCAGTTTATAATTTTTCCGACCGTGTTCCGGAAGGTGGCGACGCGATAAGCATATATATTAGGAAAGCCAGGAAAATTCTCCATAAGTTGTCCATATTTCAAAATAGTACACGGCTTTCGGTGACATATTAATATGCGTCAGACTAGGCCAGGGGACCGTTTTTTTTGTAGAACCGCAGTACAGGCAAAAGTATCGTTAATAATTTTTTCGACCGTGTTATGGAAGCTGCTTGTACAGGCAAACGTGCAGTTTATAATTTTTCCCACCGTGTTCTGGAAGGTGGCGACGTATTAGGTCTATGTATTCGGAAAGCCAGGAAAATGTTCTAAAAGTCGTCCATAGTTCAAAATAGTACACGGCTTTCGGTGACATAGTAATAACGTCAGACCAGGCCATGGGAACTTTTTTTTGTAGAACCGCAGTACAGGCAAACGTATCGTTTATAATTTTTCCGACCGTTTTCTGGAAGGGAGCGACGTATTAGGTCTACAAATTCGGAAAGCCAGGAAAATGTTCTATAAGTCGTTTATAGTTCATAAGTGTACACGGCTTTCGGTGACATAGTAATCTGCGTCAAACCAGGCCAGGGGACCTTTTTTTTTTGTAGAACTGCAATGCAGGAAACGTATCGTTTATACTTTTACCGACCGTGTTCCGGAAGGTGGCGATGCATTAAGCCTATATATTCGGAAAGCCAGGAAAATTCTCCATAAGTCGACCATAGTTCAAAAGTGTACACGGCTTTCAGTGGCATAGTAATATGCGTCAGATCAGCCCAGGTGACCGTTTTTTTTGTAGAGCTGCTTGCACAGGCAAACGCGCAGTTTATAATTTTTCCGACCGTGTTCCGGAAGGTGGTGACGCATTAAACATATAAATTCGTAAGCCAGAAAAATTCTCCATAAGTCGTCCATAGTTCAAAATAGTACACGGCTTTCGGGGACATATTAATATGCGTAAGACCCGGCCAGGGGACCGTATTTTTGTAGAACCGCAGTACAGGCAAACATGCAGTTTATAATTTTTCCGGCCGTGTTCTGGAAGGTGGCGACGTATTAGGTCTACATATTCGGAAAGCCAGGAAAGTTTGCTATAAGTCGTTTATAGTTCATAAGTGTACACAGCTTTCGGTGACATAGTAATATTCGTCAGAGCAGGCCAGGGGACCTTTTTTTTTGTAGAGCTGCTTGTACAGGCAAACGTGCAGTTTATAATTTTCCCGACCGTGTTCCGGAAGGTGGTGACGCATTAAACATATATATTCGTAAGCCAGAAAAATTCTCCATAAGTCGTCCATAGTTCAAAATAGTACACGACTTTCGGGGACATATTAATATGCGTAAGACCCGGCCAGGGGACCGTATTTTTGTAGAACCGCAGTACAGGCAAACGTGCAGTTTATAATTTTTCCGACCGTGTTCTGGAAGGTGGCGACGTATTAGGTCTACATATTCGGAAAGCCAGGAAAGTTTGCTATAAGTCGTTTATAGTTCATAAGTGTACACAGCTTTCGGTGACATAGTAATATTCGTCAGAGCAGGCCAGGGGACCTTTTTTTTTGTAGAGCTGCTTGTACAGGCAAACGTATCGTCGATAATTTTTACCGGTTGGAGCCGGAAGGTGGCGACGCATTAAGCCTATACATTCGGAAAACCAGGCAAGTTCTCTATAAGTCGTTTATAGTTCATAAGTGTACACGGCTTTCGGTGACATAGTAATCTGCGTCAGACCAGGCCAGGGGACCTTTTTTTTTGTAGAACTGCATACAGGAAACGTATCGTTTATAATTTTTCCGACCGTGTTCCGGAAGGTGGCGACGCATTAAACATATATATTCGAAAGCCAGAAAAATTCTCCATAAGTCGTCCATAGTTCAAAATAGTACACGGCTTTCGGTGACATAGTAATAACGTCAGACCAGGCCATGGGAACTTTTTTTCGTAGAACCGCAGTACAGGCAAACGTATCGTTTACAATTTTTCCGACCGTTTTCTGGAAGGGAGCGACGTATTAGGTCTACAAATTCGGAAAGCCAGGAAAATGTTCTATAAGTCGTTTATAGTTCATAAGTGTACACGGCTTTCGGTGACATAGTAATCTGCGTCAGACCAGGCCAGGGGACCTTTTTTTTTGTAGAACTGCAATACAGGAAACGTATCGTTTATAATTTTCCCGACCGTGTTCCGGAAGGTGGCGATGCATTAAGCCTATATATTCGGAAAGCCAGGAAAATTCTCCATAAGTCGACCATAGTTCAAAAGTGTACACGGCTTTCGGGGACATATTAATATGCGTAAGACCCGGCCAGGGGACCGTATTTTTGTAGAACCGCAGTACAGGCAAACATGCAGTTTATAATTTTTCCGACCGTGTTCTGGAAGGTGGCGACGTATTAGGTCTACATATTCGGAAAGCCAGGAAAGTTTGCTATAAGTCGTTTATAGTTCATAAGTGTACACAGCTTTCGGTGACATAGTAATATTCGTCAGAGCAGGCCAGGGGACCTTTTTTTTTGTAGAGCTGCTTGTACAGGCAAACGTATCGTCGATAATTTTTACCGGTTGGAGCCGGAAGGTGGCGACCCATTAAGCCTATATATTCGGAAAACCAGGCAAGTTCTCTATAAGTCGTCCATAGTACAAAAGTTTATAAGGCTTCGGGAACATAGTTATATGTGCCAGATCAGCCCAGGCGACCGTTTTTTTGTAGAGCTGCTTGTACAGGCAAACGTGCAGTTTATAATTTTTCCGACCGTGTTCCGGAAGGTGGCGACGCATTAAGCATATATATTAGGAAAGCCAGGAAAATTCTCCATAAGTCGTCCATATTTCAAAATAGTACACGGCTTTCGGTGACATAGTAATAACGTCGGACCAGGCCATGGGAACTTTTTTTTGTTGAACCGCAGTACAGGCAAACGTATCGTAGGTTAGGTTAGGTTAACCTAATCTAACCTAACCTTCCGGTTTGGTGTTAGATTAGGTCAGATTGAAGTCCATTGTTGAGGAAACTTGTGATAAGAGCATGCCCAAGGGAAGCTACAGAGGCGGGAAAAAGCCGGTCTATTGGTGGACGGCGGAAATAGACGAGCTGCGGAAGAAATGCCACTCAACCCGCAGGCATATAAAAAGAGGCAGACTCAAAGGAGAGCCGTATAGGAACGAAGCGGAAAACACTGAATACAGGGAGACAAGGAGGGAGCTGAAACGCGCGATTAACAAGAGCAAGAAAAACTGCTGGAACAATCTATGCAAACAAGTAGACACGGACCCATGGGGACTACCGTACAAACTGGTAACTAAAAAACTGATAGGCAGGAAACCCATTCCAGGGATAAACATACCGGGCCGGCTAGAGAGCATAGTAGACACGCTGTTCCCGAACATCGCTGCTGTTGAGTGGCCAGCTGCGGCGGACAAATATGCATTCCCAGAGGTAACTGAGGCGGAGATCTTACAACAGGCCAAGAAAGTCCCGATAGGCAAGGCCCCAGGTCCGGATGGGGTACCTGATCTGGTCATCAAGAAGATTGCCGAAATCCGACCGGACATTTTCTGCAGGACGTTCAATTTGTGCTTGGGCGCTGGTCTATTCCCGGCGGTATGGAAGGAGGCAGCGCTAGTCTTGTTGCAAAAAGGCAATAGGCCACTGGATCAACCCTCTTCCTACCGACCAATATGTCTACTCAACACAACGGGAAAATTTTTCGAGCGGGTAATCAAGGGAAGAATAGAAACGCATTTGGAGGAACAAGGAGGTCTGAGTGATCGACAGTACGGGTTCCGAAAGGGAAGATCGACCATCGACGCGATCAAGAGATGCATTGACGTTGTAGACTCTAAATCCACGGGTCCTTTGTATCGCAGAGAGTTGTGTGTCTTGATTGCACTTGACGTGGCAAATGCATTCAATACTGCAAGATGGGACAGGATAAACGTCGCGCTAATTAAAAAACACTTCCCAAGCTATCTACAACAGATAATACGCAGCTACATGAGCGACAGGACGTTGGTTTACGGTGAAACGAAGAACAAAGCGGTGACCTGCGGAGTTCCGCAAGGGTCGGTAATTGGGCCTACTCTATGGAATGTCATGTACGACGATCTCCTGGACATCGACTTGAGAGTGAACAAGCCTGGATATAGCTCATCCTCGCTGGTCGCTTTCGCAGACGACGTCGCAATCATCGCGACGGGCCACACCAGAGAACTACTGGAGGAGGCGGCAGACGGAGCATTGTCCGCAGTATCGGAATGGATGAAGGCAAATGGACTGACGTTGGCGGCACAAAAAACCGAAGCAGTTATGCTAACTACAAAGAGAGGGTACGAAGCACCGACATTTACATTGGAGGGTGTCTCGATTCACCCCTCCGAAAGCTTGAAATACCTAGGTCTAACATTGTGCAAAAAGCTTGGATACAGGCATCACATTAAGACAGCCGCAGCAAAAGCCGGATCAACAGCAGCCGCGCTAGGAAGGATTTTGCCGAACATCGGTGGCGCCAGCCAGAGAAAGAGGAGACTATTAGCAACCGTGGTGACGAACCAGCTGCTGTACGCGTCGCCAATCTGGGCAGGCGCACTGGTCTTCAAGAATAATGTCGAAACATTAGAAGGGCCTCAAAGGAAAGTAGCTCTAAGATGTGTAAGGGCATATCGTACGGTGTCGACTGCAGCGGCACTGGTCGTCAGCGGGCTGATACCAGCACACCTGCTGGCAGAGGAGCAACAAAAACGCTACAGACACAGGTGCGAAGGCATAGTCTACGACGAATCGGAAGAGAGGAATGCTACCATCTGTAAATGGCAGGAAGAGTGGAGGAAGTCAGACAAGGGAAAATGGACCAGAAGACTAATACCGGAGATCAAAAACTGGCTACAGAGGAAATTTGGCAACTGCGATTTCCATCTGACACAGATGTTAACCGGCCACGGATGCTTTGGCCAATACCTAACAAAATACAAGAAAAGGCAGAACCCGGAATGCGTCGACTGCGGGGCAGTGGACGACACAGCGGAACATACATTATTCGTCTGCGACAGATGGTGGCGAACAAGGAGAGAATTAGAAGTGATCCTGGAGACAGAAATGGTGCCAGATACAATCGTGGGGAAAATGCTGGAATCCCGAGAAAAATGGGAAGCGGTTAAAAGGTTCGTGGAGAAAGTGCTGTCCACGAAAGAAGAAGAGGAAAGAGCGGTGCAGAGAGCAGCGGCACAGCGTAATTAAATAATTAGTTAAGTGTTTATACATTATACGCCGAAGGCGAACGTTGGAGGGATAGAGCCCTCCATTAATTTGTAAAGGCCAAGGCCTTAGTTAAGGAACTATTTGTAAATTCATTTGTTGCAATAAATGATACGGATACAGGGGGAAGGACGACCCATCCGGGCGAAGTGCCCCCCTGTAGCGCCGTGATACAACACAAAAAAAAAAAAAAAAAAATCTAACCTAACCTAACCTTACCTAACCTAACCTAACCTAACCTAACCTAACCTAACCTAATCTAACCTAACCTAACCTAACCTAACCTAACCGTGTTCCGGAAGGTGGCGACGCATTAAGCCTATATATTCGGAAAACAAGGCAAGTTCTCTATAAGTCATCCATAGTACAAAAGTGTACAAGGCTTCGGGAATATAGTGATATGCGTTAGACCCGGCCAGGGGACCGTATTTTTGTAAAACCGCAGTACAGGCAAACGTGCAGCTTATAATTTTTCCGACCGTGTTCTGGAAGGTGGCGACGTATTAGGTCTATATATTCGGAAAGCCAGGAAAATGTTCTATAAGTCGTTTATAGTTCATAAGTGTACACGGCTTTCGGTGACATATTAATATGCGTCAGACCAGGCCAGGGGACCGTTTTTTTGTAGAACCGCAGTACAGGCAAACGTGCAGTTTATAATTTTTCCGACCGTGTTCTGGAAGGTGGCGACGTATTAAGTCTACATATTCGGAAAGCCAGGAATATGTTCTAAAAGTCGTCCATAGTTCAAAATAGTACACGGCTTTCGGTGACATAGTAATAACGTCGGACCAGGCCATGGGAACTTTTTTTTGTAGAACCGCAGTACAGGCAAACGTATCGTTAATAATTTTTTCGACCGTGTTATGGAAGCTGCTTGTACAGACAAACGTGCAGTTTATAATTTTTCCGACCGTGTTCTGGAAGGTGGTGACGCATTAAGCCTATATATTCGGAAAGCCAGGAAAATTCTCCATAAGTCGACCATAGTTCAAAAGTGTACACGGCTTTCAGTGACATAGTAATATGCGTCAGACCAGGCCAGGGGACCGTTTTTTTGTAGAGCTCCTTGTACAGGCAAACGTATCGTCGATAATTTTTGCCGATTGGAACCGGAAGGAGTCGTCGCATTAAGCCTATACATTCGGACAACCAGGCAAGTTCTCTATATGTCGTCCATAGTTCAAAAGTGTTCAAGGCTTCGGGAACATAGTTATCTGCGTCAGATCAGCCCAGGTGACCGTTTTTTTTGTAGAGCTGCTTGTACAGGCATACGTATAGTTTATAATTTTTCCGACCGTTTTCCTGAAGGTGGCGACGCATTAAGCCTATAAATTCGGAAAACCACGCAAGTTCTCTATAAGTCGTCCATAGTTCAAAATAGTACACGGCTTTCGGTGACATAGTAATATGCGTCAGACCAGGCCAGGGGACCGTTTTTTTTGTAGAACCGCAGTACAGGCAAACGTGCAGTTTATAATTTTTCCGACCGTGTTCTGGAAGGTGGCGACGTATTAGGTCTATATATTCGGAAAGCCAGGAAAATGTTCTATAAGTCGTTTATAGTTCATAAGTGTACACGGCTTTCGGGGACATAGTAATATGCGTCAGACGAGCCCAGGGGATCGTTATTTTGTAGATCAGCTTGTACAGGCAAACGCGCCGTTTATAATTTTTCCGACCGTGTTCCGGAAGGGGGCGACGCATTAAACATATATATACGAAAGCCAGAAAAATTCTCCATAAGTCGTCCATAGTTCAAAATAGTACACGGCTTTCGGGGACATATTAATATGCGTTAGACTCGGCCAGGGGACCGTATTTTTGTAGAGCCGCAGAACAGGCAAGCATATCGTCAATAATTTTGACCGATTGGAGCCGGAAGGTGGCGTCGCATTAAGCCTATATATTCGGAAAACCAGGCAAGTTCTCTATAAGTCGTCCATAGTTGTAATGAAACGCAATTGGTTGGTAATTATTTTTGTTTATTTATTTTGAACCAATATGCTCATCATCTTATTTTGATACAAAATATATGTTTTATAACATTTTTTCTTTCATATCAATCTCAATTATACTCCGGAGAGTTTACAATAAAAATAGTTTATTATGGCTTTACATATAAGGGGTGGGAAGATAACAATTAAACTCACGGTTTTGTTGAAGCAATGGTGTGTATATGCTCGGCTCTGACGGCGGCGTATAACACAAAGGTCTCAGGGTGCGAATAGAGGTCCAGTGGTTCCGTTCAGGTAACCTAATGACATACGCGACTTATTTCCGTTGGTGGAAGTTGACTGCAAGTGACTCGTCTCGAATGGCGGGCTTGGCGGAAAACAACAACTTCTATTGACGTTCGGCTTGTGATGCTGGTCTGGTTACGACGACTGGCTCTGCTCTGGTGGCGGCGGCGTGTAACGTGGCGACAGGTTGTCCGCGGTGTTGTGTTAATACACACACTCTGACGGCGCGATGGTAAAAGGGAGGTGCCGGGCAAGACTATATACACATCCGTGTATAACGAGTATAAAACTCGTCCGGCTTGCGCAGTCTGGGGGCAAAATGCTGTTGGGCGTACAGCAAACAGTGTCCGTGTATAACGAGTGGTATGCTCGTCCGGCTCACTGATGTACTGTACTCAGCGGGGAGTATGATACTCAGACAGCGTTTTCTAGGTAGTATATATGCTACTTGGGTCCTTTTCGTGGTGGGTAAAATAGGTAAAACACTTTCATTAACTTAGTGTCTTTCCGCGTAACTTAAAACCAATGTAAAATATGCATCGTATTCTTTACGTTCTGCTGATTTTTATGGTGCTTTTGAAAGGGTTCTACGTTACGGGGTTTTGTCTGACAATGAGCTTTCCTTTGCGGGCGGCGTACCGGTGATATCGGAGTTGCGGGATGCACGCGTTCTGACGGACGTCGGGAACGGCTGTTGTGGTGTTTCGCGCATAATTACTGCGCGAGAGCGCGTCACGGTAGTGAATATATACTTGATGATGGTTGGTAACGAGAGTATGCTACGGGCTTAGAGTGTTCGAGTTTGTCTCGTTACATAGTTCAAAAGTGTACAAGGCTTCGGGGACATAGTTATATGCGCCAGATCAGCCCAGGTGACCGTCTTTTTGTAGAGCTGCTTTTACAGGTAAACGTGCAGTTTATAATTTTCCGAACGTGTTCCGGAAGGTGGCGATGCATTAAACATATATATTTGAAAGCCAGAAAAATTCTACATAAGTCGTCCATAGTTCAAAATAGTACACGGCTTTCGGTGACATAGTAATAACGTCAGACCCGGCCAGGTGACCGTCTTTTTGTAGAGCTGCTTTTACAGGTAAACGTGCAGTTTATAATTTTTCCGAACGTGTTCCGGAAGGTGGCGATGCATTAAACATATATATTTGAAAGCCAGAAAAATTCTACATAAGTCGTCCATAGTTCAAAATAGTACACGGCTTTCGGTGACATAGTAATAACGTCAGACCCGGCCAGTGGACCGTATTTTTGTAGAACCGCAGTACAGGCAAACGTGCAGATTATAATTTTTCCGACCGTGTTCTGGAAGGTGGCGACGTATTAGGTCTATATATTCGGAAAGCCAGGAAAATGTTCTATAAGTCGTTTATAGTTCATAAGTGTACACGGCTTTCGGGGACATAGTAATATGCGTCAGACGAGCCCAGGGGATCGTTATTTTGTAGATCTGCTTGTACAGGCAAACGCGCCGTTTATAATTTTTCCGACCGTGTTCCGGAAGGGGGCGACGCATTAAGCATATATATTAGGAAAGCCAGGAAAATTCTCCATAAGCCGTCCATATTTCAAAATAGTACACGGCTTTCGGTGACATATTAATATGCGTCAGACCAGGCCAGGGGACCGTTTTTTTTGTAGAACCGCAGTACAGGCAAACGTGCAGCTTATAATTTTTCCGACCGTGTTCTGGAAGGTGGCGACGTATTAGGTCTACATATTCGGAAAGCCAGGAAAATGTTCTAAAAGTCGTCCATAGTTCAAAATAGTACACGGCTTTCGGTGACATAGTAATAACGTCGGACCAGGCCATGGGAACTTTTTTTTGTAGAACCGCAGTACAGGCAAACGTATCGTTAATAATTTTTTCGACCGTGTTATGGAAGCTGCTTGTACAGGCAAACGTGCAGTTTATAATTTTTCCGACCGTGTTCCGGAAGGAGGTGACGCATTAAACATATATATTCGTAAGCAAGAAAAATTGTCCATAAGTCGTCCATATTTCAAAATAGTACACGGCTTTCGGGGACATATTAATATGCGTAAGACCCAGCCAGGGGACCGTGTTTTTGTAGAACCGCAGTACAGGCAAACGTGCAGTTTATAATTTTTCCGACCGTGTTCTGGAAGGTGGCGACGTATTAGGTCTACATATTCGGAAAGCCAGGAAAGTTTGCTATAAGTCGTTTATAGTTCATAAGTGTACACGGCTTTCGGGGACATAGTAATATGCGTCAGACGAGTCCAGGGGACCTTTTTTTTGGTAGAACCGCAGTACAGGCAAACGTGCAGTTTATAATTTTTCCGACCGTGTTCTGGAAGGTGGCGACGTATTAGGTCTACATATTCAGAAAACCAGGCAAGTTCTCTATAAGTCGTCCATAGTTCAAAAGTGTACACGGCTTTCGGTGACATAGTAATAATATGCGTCAGACAAGGCCAGTGGACCGTTTTTTTGTAGGGCCCCTTGTACAGGCAAACGTGCATTTTATAATTTTTCCGAACGTGTTCCGGAAGGTGGCGACGAATTAAACATATATATACGAAAGCCAGGAAAATTCTCCATAAGTCGTCCATAGTTCAAATTAGTACACGTCTTTCGGTGACATAGTAATATGCGTCAGACCAGGCCAGGGGACCTTTTTTTTTGTAGAACTGCTTGTACAGGCATACGGGCCGTTTATAATTTTTCTGACCGTGTTCCGGAAGGTGGCGACGCATTAAGCCTATATATTCGGAAAACAAGGCAAGTTCTCTATAAGTCATCCACAGTACAAAAGTGTACAAGGCTTCGGGAATATAGTTATATCCGTCAGATCAGCCCAGTTGACCGTTTTTTTGTAGAGCTGCAGTACAGGCAAACGTATCGTTTATAATTTTTCCCAACGTGTTCTGGAAGGTGGCGACGTACTAGGTCTATATATTGGGAAAGCCAGAAAAATTCTCCATAAGTCGTCCATAGTTCAAAATAGTACAAGGCTTTCGGGGACATATTAATATGCGTTAGACCCGGCCAGGGGACCGTTTTTTTTGTAGAGCCGCGGAACAGGCAAACGTATCGTCCATAATTTAGAACGATTGGAACCGGAAGGTGGCGACGCATTAAACATATATATTCGAAAGCCAGGAAAATTCTCCATAAGTCGTCCATAGTTTAAAATAGTACACGGCTTTCGGTGACATAGTAATAACGTCAGACCAGGCCAGGTGACCGTTTTTTTCGTAGAGCTGCTTGTACAGGCAAACGTGCAGTTTATAATTTTTCCGAACGTGTTCCGGAAGGTGGCGACGCATTAGGTCTATATATTCGGAAAGCCAGGAAAATGTTCTATAAGTCGTTTATAGTTCATAAGTGTACACGGCTTTCGGTGACATAGTAATCTGCGTCAGACCAGGCCAGGGGACCTTTTTTTTTGTAGAACTGCAATACAGGAAACGTATCGTTTATAATTTTTCCGACCGTGTTCCGGAAGGTGGCGATGCATTAAGCCTATATATTTGGAAAGCCAGGAAAATTCTCCATAAGTCGACCATAGTTCAAAAGTGTACACGGCTTTCGGTGACATATTAATATGCGTCAGACCAGGCCAGGGGACCGTTTTTTTGTAGAGCTCCTTATACAGGCAAACGTATCGTCGATAATTTTTGCCGATTGGAACCGGAAGGAGTCGTCGCATTAAGCCTATACATTCCGACAACCAGGCAAGTTCTCTATATGTCGTCCATAGTTCAAAAGTGTTCAAGGCTTCGGGAACATAGTTATCTGCGTCAGATCAGCCCAGGTGACCGTTTTTTTGTAGAGCCGCTTATACAGGCAAAGGTGCTGTTTATAATTTTTCCGACCGTGTTCCGGAAGTAGGCGACGCATTAAGCCTATATATTCAGAAAACCAGGCAAGTTCTCTATAAGTCGTCCATAGTTCAAAAGTGTACACAACTTTCGGTGACATAGTAATAATATGCGTCAGACAAGGCCAGTGGACCGTTTTTTTGTAGGGCCCCTTGTACAGGCAAACGTGCATTTTATAATTTTTCCGAACGTGTTCCGGAAGGTGGCGACGAATTAAACATATATATACGAAAGCCAGGAAAATTCTCCATAAGTCGTCCATAGTTCAAATTAGTACACGTCTTTCGGTGACATAGTAATATGCGTCAGACCAGACCAGGGGACCTTTTTTTTTGTAGAACTGCTTGTACAGGCATACGTGCCGTTTATAATTTTTCCGACCGTGTTCTGGAAGGTCGCGACGCATTAAACATATATATTCGAAATCCAGAAAAATTCTATATAAGTCGTCCATAGTTCAAAATATTACAAGGCTTTCGGGGACATATTAATATGCGTTAGACCCGGCCAGGGAACCGTATTTTTGTAGAGCTGCGGTACAGGCAAACGTATCGTTTATAATTTTTCCCACCGTGTTCTGGAAGGTGGCGACGTACTAGGTCTATATATTCGGAAAGCCAGAAAAATTCTCCGTAAGTCGTCCATAGTTCAAAATAGTACAAGGCTTTCGGGGACATATTAATATGCGTTAGACCCGGCCAGGGGACCGTATTTTTGTAGAGCCGCGGAACAGGCAAACGTATCGTCCATAATTTAGACCGATTGAAGCCGGAAGGTGGCGATGCATTAAACTTATATATTCGAAAGCCAGGAAAATTCTCCATAAGTCGTCCATAGTTTAAAATAGTACACGGCTTTCGGTGACATAGTAATAACGTCAGACCAGGCCAGGTGACCGTTTTTTTGTAGAGCTGCTTGTATTATAATTTTTCCCGAACGTGTTTCCGGAAGGTGCGACGCATTAAGCCTTTATATTCGGAAAGCCATGAAAATTTGCTATAAGTCGTTTAAAGTTCATAATTGTACACGGCTTTCGGTGACATAGTAATATGCGTCAGACCAGGCCAGTGGACCGTTTTTTTGTAGAAGTGCAATACAGGCAAACGTATCGTTTATAATTTTTCCGACCTTGGTCCGGATAGTGGCGACGCATTAAGCCTATATATTCGGAAAACCAGGCAAGTTCTCTATAAGTCGTCCATAGTTCAAAAGTGTACACGGCTTTCGGGGGACATATTAATATGCGTTAGACCCGGCCAGGGGACCGTATTTTTGTAGAGCCGCGGAACAGTCAAACGTATCGTCCATAATTTAGGTCGATTGGAGCCGGAAGGTGGCGACGCATTAAACATATATATTCGAAAGCCAGAAAAATTCTCCATAAGTCGTCCATAGTTCAAAAGTGTACACGGCTTTCGGTGACATAGTAATATGCGTCAGACCAGGCCAGGGGATCGTTATTTTGTAGATCTGCTTGTACAGGCAAACGCGCCGTTCATAATTTTTCCGACCGTGTTCCGGAAGGTGGCGACGCATTAAGCCTATATATTCGGAAAAACAAGGCAAGTTCTCTATAAGTCATCCACAGTACAAAAGTGTACAAGGCTTCGGGAATATAGTTATATCCGTCAGATCAGCCCAGTTGACCGTTTTTTTTGTAGAGCTGCGAGTACAGGCAAACGTATCGTTTATAATTTTTCCCAACGTGTTCTGGAAGGGTGGCGACCGTACTAGGTCTATATATTGGGAAAGCCAGAAGAAATTCTCCATAAGTCGTCCATAGTTCAAAATAGTACAAGGCTTTCGGGGACATATTAATATGCGTTAGACCCGGCCAGGGGGACCGTTTTTTTGTAGAGCCGCGGAACAGGCAAACGTATCGTCCATAATTTAGGAACGATTTGGAACCGGAAGGTGGCGACGCATTAAACATATATATTCGAAAGCCAGGAAAATTCTCCATAAGTCGTCCATAGTTTTAAAATAGTACACGGCTTTCGGTGGACATAGTAATAACGTCAGACCAGGCCAGGTGACCGTTTTTTTTCGTTAGAGCTGCTTGTACAGGCAAACGTGCATGTTTATAATTTTTCCGAACGTGTTCCGGAAGGTGGCGACGCATTAGGTCTATATATATTCGGAAAGCCAGGAAAATGTTTCTATAAGTCGTTTATAGTTCATAAGTGTACACGGCTTTCGGGTGACATAGGTAATCTGCGTCAGACCAGGCCAGGGGACCTTTTTTTTTGTAGAACTGCAATACAGAAACGTATCGTTTTATAATTTTTCCGACCGTGTTCCGGAAGGTTGGCGATGCATTAAGCCTATATATTTGGAAAGCCAGGAAAATTTCTCCATAAGTCGACCATAGTTCAAAAGTGTACACGGCTTTCGGTGACATATTAATATGCGTCAGACCAGGCCAGGGGACCGTTTTTTTTGTAGGGCTCCTTATACAGGCAAACGTATCGTCGATAATTTTTGCCGATTGGAACCGGAAGGAGTCGTCGCATTAAGCCTATACATTCCGACAACCAGGCAAGTTCTCTATATGTCGTCCATAGTTAAAAGTGTTCAAGGCTTCGGGAACATAGTTATCTGCGTCAGATCAGCCCAGGTGACCGTTTTTTTTGTAGAGCCGCTTATACAGGCAAAGGTGCTGTTTATAATTTTTCCGACCGTGTTCCGGAAGTAGGCGACGCATTAAGCCTATATATTCAGAAAACCAGGCAAGTTCTCTATAAGTCGTCCATAGTTCAAAAGTGTACACGGCTTTCGGTGACATAGTAATAATATGCGTCAGACAAGGCCAGTGGACCGTTTTTTTTGTAGGGCCCCTTGTACAGGCAAACGTGCATTTTATAATTTTTCCGAACGTGTTCCGGAAGGTGGCGACGAATTAAACATATATATACGAAAGCCAGGAAAATTCTCCATAAGTCGTCCATAGTTCAAATTAGTGCACGTCTTTCGGTGACATAGTAATATGCGTCAGACCAGGCCAGGGGACCTTTTTTTTTTTGTAGAACTGCTTGTACAGGCATACGTGCCGTTTATAATTTTTCCGACCGTGTTCCGGAAGGTGGCGACGCATTAAGCCTATATATTCGGAAAACCAGGCAAGTTCTCTATAAGACGTCCATAGTTCAAAATAGTACATGGCTTTCGGGGACATATTAATATGCGTTAGACCCGGCCAGGGGACCGTATTTTTGTAGAGCTGTGGAACAGGCAAACGTATCGTCCATAATTTTGGCCGATTGGAGCCGGAAGGTGGCGACGCATTAAGCCTATACATTCTGAAAACCAGGCAAGTTCTCTATAAGTCGTCCATAGTTCAAAAGTGTACACGGCTTTCGGGGACATATTAATATGCGTTAGACCCGGCCAGGGGACCGTATTTTTGTAGAGCTGTGGAACAGGCAAACGTATCGTCCATAATTTTGGCCGATTGGAGCCGGAAGGTGGTGACGCATCAAACCTATATATTTGGAAAGTCAGGAAAGTTCTCTATAAGTCGTCCATAGTTCAAAAGTGTACACGGCTTTCGGTGACATAGTAATAATATGCGTCAGACCAGGCCAGTGGACCGTTTTTTTGTAGGGCCCTTTGTACAGGCAAACGTGCAATTTATAATTTTTCCGAACGTGTTCCAGAAGGTGGCGACACATTAAGCCTATACATTCGGAAAACCAGGCAAGTTCTCTATAAGTCGTCCATAGTTCAAAAGTTTACAAGGCTTCGGGGACATAGTTATATGCGTCAGATCAGCCCAGGTGACCGTTATTTTGAAGATCTGATTGTACAGGTATACGTGCAGTTTATAATTTTTCCGACCGTGTTCCGGAAGGTGGCGACGCATTAAACATATATATTCGAAAGCCAGAAAAATTCTCCATAAGTCGTCCATAGTTCAAAATTGTACAAGGCTTTCGGGGACATATTAATATGCGTTGGACCAGGCCAGAGGACCTTTTTTTTGTAGAACCGCAGTACAGGCAAACGTATCGTTTATAATTTTTCCGACCGTGCCCTGGAAGGTGGCAACGTATTAGGTCTATATATTCGGAAAGCCAGGAGAATGTTCAATAAGTCGTTTATAGTACAAAAGTGTACACGGCTTTCGGTGACATAGTAATATGCGTCAGACCAGGCCAGGGGACCTTTTTTTTTGTAGAACTGCAAAACAGGCAAACGTATCGTTTATAATTTTTCCGACCTTGGTCCGGAAGTTGGCGACGCATTAAGCCTATATATCCGGAAAACCAGGCAAGTTCTCTATAAGTCGTCCATAGTTCAAAAGTGTACGTGGCTTTCGGGGACATATTAATATGCGTTAGACCCGGCCAGGGGACCGTATTTTTGTAGAGCTGCGGAACAGGCAAACGTATCGTCCATAATTTTGGCCGATTGGAGCCGGAAGGTGGTGACGCATCAAACCTATATATTTGGAAATCAGGAAAGCTCTCTATAAGTCGTCCATAGTTCAAAAGTGTACAAGGCTTTCGGTGACATAGTTATATGCGTCAGACCAGGCCAGTGGACCGTTTTTTTGTGGGCGCTTGTTCAGGCAAACGTGCAATTTATAATTTTTCCGAACGTGTTCCGGAAGGAGGTGACGCATTAAACATATATATTCGTAAGCAAGAAAAATTGTCCATAAGTCGTCCATATTTCAAAATAGTACACGGCTTTCGGTGACATAGTAATAACGTCGGACCAGGCCATGGGAACTTTTTTTTGTAGAACCGCAGTACAGGCAAACGTATCGTTAATAATTTTTTCGACCGTGTTATGGAAGCTGCTTGTACAGGCAAACGTGCAGTTTATAATTTTTCCGACCGTGTTCCGGAAGGAGGTGACGCATTAAACATATATATTCGTAAGCAAGAAAAATTGTCCATAAGTCGTCCATATTTCAAAATAGTACACGGCTTTCGGGGACATATTAATATGCGTAAGACCCAGCCAGGGGACCGTGTTTTTGTAGAACCGCAGTACAGGCAAACGTGCAGTTTATAATTTTTCCGACCGTGTTCTGGAAGGTGGCGACGTATTAGGTCTACATATTCGGAAAGCCAGGAAAGTTTGCTATAAGTCGTTTATAGTTCATAAGTGTACACGGCTTTCGGGGACATAGTAATATGCGTCAGACGAGTCCAGGGGACCTTTTTTTTGGTAGAACCGCAGTACAGGCAAACGTGCAGTTTATAATTTTTCCGACCGTGTTCTGGAAGGTGGCGACGTATTAGGTCTACATATTCAGAAAACCAGGCAAGTTCTCTATAAGTCGTCCATAGTTCAAAAGTGTACACGGCTTTCGGTGACATAGTAATAATATGCGTCAGACAAGGCCAGTGGACCGTTTTTTTGTAGGGCCCCTTGTACAGGCAAACGTGCATTTTATAATTTTTCCGAACGTGTTCCGGAAGGTGGCGACGAATTAAACATATATATACGAAAGCCAGGAAAATTCTCCATAAGTCGTCCATAGTTCAAATTAGTACACGTCTTTCGGTGACATAGTAATATGCGTCAGACCAGGCCAGGGGACCTTTTTTTTTGTAGAACTGCTTGTACAGGCATACGGGCCGTTTATAATTTTTCTGACCGTGTTCCGGAAGGTGGCGACGCATTAAGCCTATATATTCGGAAAACAAGGCAAGTTCTCTATAAGTCATCCACAGTACAAAAGTGTACAAGGCTTCGGGAATATAGTTATATCCGTCAGATCAGCCCAGTTGACCGTTTTTTTGTAGAGCTGCAGTACAGGCAAACGTATCGTTTATAATTTTTCCCAACGTGTTCTGGAAGGTGGCGACGTACTAGGTCTATATATTGGGAAAGCCAGAAAAATTCTCCATAAGTCGTCCATAGTTCAAAATAGTACAAGGCTTTCGGGGACATATTAATATGCGTTAGACCCGGCCAGGGGACCGTTTTTTTGTAGAGCCGCGGAACAGGCAAACGTATCGTCCATAATTTAGAACGATTGGAACCGGAAGGTGGCGACGCATTAAACATATATATTCGAAAGCCAGGAAAATTCTCCATAAGTCGTCCATAGTTTAAAATAGTACACGGCTTTCGGTGACATAGTAATAACGTCAGACCAGGCCAGGTGACCGTTTTTTTCGTAGAGCTGCTTGTACAGGCAAACGTGCAGTTTATAATTTTTCCGAACGTGTTCCGGAAGGTGGCGACGCATTAGGTCTATATATTCGGAAAGCCAGGAAAATGTTCTATAAGTCGTTTATAGTTCATAAGTGTACACGGCTTTCGGTGACATAGTAATCTGCGTCAGACCAGGCCAGGGGACCTTTTTTTTTGTAGAACTGCAATACAGGAAACGTATCGTTTATAATTTTTCCGACCGTGTTCCGGAAGGTGGCGATGCATTAAGCCTATATATTTGGAAAGCCAGGAAAATTCTCCATAAGTCGACCATAGTTCAAAAGTGTACACGGCTTTCGGTGACATATTAATATGCGTCAGACCAGGCCAGGGGACCGTTTTTTTTGTAGAGCTCCTTATACAGGCAAACGTATCGTCGATAATTTTTGCCGATTGGAACCGGAAGGAGTCGTCGCATTAAGCCTATACATTCCGACAACCAGGCAAGTTCTCTATATGTCGTCCATAGTTCAAAAGTGTTCAAGGCTTCGGGAACATAGTTATCTGCGTCAGATCAGCCCAGGTGACCGTTTTTTTGTAGAGCCGCTTATACAGGCAAAGGTGCTGTTTATAATTTTTCCGACCGTGTTCCGGAAGTAGGCGACGCATTAAGCCTATATATTCAGAAAACCAGGCAAGTTCTCTATAAGTCGTCCATAGTTCAAAAGTGTACACAACTTTCGGTGACATAGTAATAATATGCGTCAGACAAGGCCAGTGGACCGTTTTTTTGTAGGGCCCCTTGTACAGGCAAACGTGCATTTTATAATTTTTCCGAACGTGTTCCGGAAGGTGGCGACGAATTAAACATATATATACGAAAGCCAGGAAAATTCTCCATAAGTCGTCCATAGTTCAAATTAGTACACGTCTTTCGGTGACATAGTAATATGCGTCAGACCAGACCAGGGGACCTTTTTTTTTGTAGAACTGCTTGTACAGGCATACGTGCCGTTTATAATTTTTCCGACCGTGTTCTGGAAGGTCGCGACGCATTAAACATATATATTCGAAATCCAGAAAAATTCTATATAAGTCGTCCATAGTTCAAAATATTACAAGGCTTTCGGGGACATATTAATATGCGTTAGACCCGGCCAGGGAACCGTATTTTTGTAGAGCTGCGGTACAGGCAAACGTATCGTTTATAATTTTTCCCACCGTGTTCTGGAAGGTGGCGACGTACTAGGTCTATATATTCGGAAAGCCAGAAAAATTCTCCGTAAGTCGTCCATAGTTCAAAATAGTACAAGGCTTTCGGGGACATATTAATATGCGTTAGACCCGGCCAGGGGACCGTATTTTTGTAGAGCCGCGGAACAGGCAAACGTATCGTCCATAATTTAGACCGATTGAAGCCGGAAGGTGGCGATGCATTAAACTTATATATTCGAAAGCCAGGAAAATTCTCCATAAGTCGTCCATAGTTTAAAATAGTACACGGCTTTCGGTGACATAGTAATAACGTCAGACCAGGCCAGGTGACCGTTTTTTTTGTAGAGCTGCTTGTACAGGCAAACGTGCAGTTTATAATTTTTCCGAACGTGTTCCGGAAGGTGGCGACGCATTAAGCCTTTATATTCGGAAAGCCATGAAAATTTGCTATAAGTCGTTTAAAGTTCATAATTGTACACGGCTTTCGGTGACATAGTAATATGCGTCAGACCAGGCCAGTGGACCGTTTTTTTGTAGAAGTGCAATACAGGCAAACGTATCGTTTATAATTTTTCCGACCTTGGTCCGGATAGTGGCGACGCATTAAGCCTATATATTCGGAAAACCAGGCAAGTTCTCTATAAGTCGTCCATAGTTCAAAAGTGTACACGGCTTTCGGGGACATATTAATATGCGTTAGACCCGGCCAGGGGACCGTATTTTTGTAGAGCCGCGGAACAGTCAAACGTATCGTCCATAATTTAGGTCGATTGGAGCCGGAAGGTGGCGACGCATTAAACATATATATTCGAAAGCCAGAAAAATTCTCCATAAGTCGTCCATAGTTCAAAAGTGTACACGGCTTTCGGTGACATAGTAATATGCGTCAGACCAGGCCAGGGGATCGTTATTTTGTAGATCTGCTTGTACAGGCAAACGCGCCGTTCATAATTTTTCCGACCGTGTTCCGGAAGGTGGCGACGCATTAAGCCTATATATTCGGAAAACAAGGCAAGTTCTCTATAAGTCATCCACAGTACAAAAGTGTACAAGGCTTCGGGAATATAGTTATATCCGTCAGATCAGCCCAGTTGACCGTTTTTTTTGTAGAGCTGCAGTACAGGCAAACGTATCGTTTATAATTTTTCCCAACGTGTTCTGGAAGGTGGCGACGTACTAGGTCTATATATTGGGAAAGCCAGAAAAATTCTCCATAAGTCGTCCATAGTTCAAAATAGTACAAGGCTTTCGGGGACATATTAATATGCGTTAGACCCGGCCAGGGGACCGTTTTTTTGTAGAGCCGCGGAACAGGCAAACGTATCGTCCATAATTTAGAACGATTGGAACCGGAAGGTGGCGACGCATTAAACATATATATTCGAAAGCCAGGAAAATTCTCCATAAGTCGTCCATAGTTTAAAATAGTACACGGCTTTCGGTGACATAGTAATAACGTCAGACCAGGCCAGGTGACCGATTTTTTCGTAGAGCTGCTTGTACAGGCAAACGTGCAGTTTATAATTTTTCCGAACGTGTTCCGGAAGGTGGCGACGCATTAGGTCTATATATTCGGAAAGCCAGGAAAATGTTCTATAAGTCGTTTATAGTTCATAAGTGTACACGGCTTTCGGTGACATAGTAATCTGCGTCAGACCAGGCCAGGGGACCTTTTTTTTTGTAGAACTGCAATACAGGAAACGTATCGTTTATAATTTTTCCGACCGTGTTCCGGAAGGTGGCGATGCATTAAGCCTATATATTTGGAAAGCCAGGAAAATTCTCCATAAGTCGACCATAGTTCAAAAGTGTACACGGCTTTCGGTGACATATTAATATGCGTCAGACCAGGCCAGGGGACCGTTTTTTTGTAGGGCTCCTTATACAGGCAAACGTATCGTCGATAATTTTTGCCGATTGGAACCGGAAGGAGTCGTCGCATTAAGCCTATACATTCCGACAACCAGGCAAGTTCTCTATATGTCGTCCATAGTTAAAAGTGTTCAAGGCTTCGGGAACATAGTTATCTGCGTCAGATCAGCCCAGGTGACCGTTTTTTTGTAGAGCCGCTTATACAGGCAAAGGTGCTGTTTATAATTTTTCCGACCGTGTTCCGGAAGTAGGCGACGCATTAAGCCTATATATTCAGAAAACCAGGCAAGTTCTCTATAAGTCGTCCATAGTTCAAAAGTGTACACGGCTTTCGGTGACATAGTAATAATATGCGTCAGACAAGGCCAGTGGACCGTTTTTTTGTAGGGCCCCTTGTACAGGCAAACGTGCATTTTATAATTTTTCCGAACGTGTTCCGGAAGGTGGCGACGAATTAAACATATATATACGAAAGCCAGGAAAATTCTCCATAAGTCGTCCATAGTTCAAATTAGTGCACGTCTTTCGGTGACATAGTAATATGCGTCAGACCAGGCCAGGGGACCTTTTTTTTTGTAGAACTGCTTGTACAGGCATACGTGCCGTTTATAATTTTTCCGACCGTGTTCCGGAAGGTGGCGACGCATTAAGCCTATATATTCGGAAAACCAGGCAAGTTCTCTATAAGACGTCCATAGTTCAAAATAGTACATGGCTTTCGGGGACATATTAATATGCGTTAGACCCGGCCAGGGGACCGTATTTTTGTAGAGCTGTGGAACAGGCAAACGTATCGTCCATAATTTTGGCCGATTGGAGCCGGAAGGTGGCGACGCATTAAGCCTATACATTCTGAAAACCAGGCAAGTTCTCTATAAGTCGTCCATAGTTCAAAAGTGTACACGGCTTTCGGGGACATATTAATATGCGTTAGACCCGGCCAGGGGACCGTATTTTTGTAGAGCTGTGGAACAGGCAAACGTATCGTCCATAATTTTGGCCGATTGGAGCCGGAAGGTGGTGACGCATCAAACCTATATATTTGGAAAGTCAGGAAAGTTCTCTATAAGTCGTCCATAGTTCAAAAGTGTACACGGCTTTCGGTGACATAGTAATAATATGCGTCAGACCAGGCCAGTGGACCGTTTTTTTGTAGGGCCCTTTGTACAGGCAAACGTGCAATTTATAATTTTTCCGAACGTGTTCCAGAAGGTGGCGACACATTAAGCCTATACATTCGGAAAACCAGGCAAGTTCTCTATAAGTCGTCCATAGTTCAAAAGTTTACAAGGCTTCGGGGACATAGTTATATGCGTCAGATCAGCCCAGGTGACCGTTATTTTGAAGATCTGATTGTACAGGTATACGTGCAGTTTATAATTTTTCCGACCGTGTTCCGGAAGGTGGCGACGCATTAAACATATATATTCGAAAGCCAGAAAAATTCTCCATAAGTCGTCCATAGTTCAAAATTGTACAAGGCTTTCGGGGACATATTAATATGCGTTGGACCAGGCCAGAGGACCTTTTTTTTGTAGAACCGCAGTACAGGCAAACGTATCGTTTATAATTTTTCCGACCGTGCCCTGGAAGGTGGCAACGTATTAGGTCTATATATTCGGAAAGCCAGGAGAATGTTCAATAAGTCGTTTATAGTACAAAAGTGTACACGGCTTTCGGTGACATAGTAATATGCGTCAGACCAGGCCAGGGGACCTTTTTTTTTGTAGAACTGCAAAACAGGCAAACGTATCGTTTATAATTTTTCCGACCTTGGTCCGGAAGTTGGCGACGCATTAAGCCTATATATCCGGAAAACCAGGCAAGTTCTCTATAAGTCGTCCATAGTTCAAAAGTGTACGTGGCTTTCGGGGACATATTAATATGCGTTAGACCCGGCCAGGGGACCGTATTTTTGTAGAGCTGCGGAACAGGCAAACGTATCGTCCATAATTTTGGCCGATTGGAGCCGGAAGGTGGTGACGCATCAAACCTATATATTTGGAAATCAGGAAAGCTCTCTATAAGTCGTCCATAGTTCAAAAGTGTACAAGGCTTTCGGTGACATAGTTATATGCGTCAGACCAGGCCAGTGGACCGTTTTTTTGTGGGCGCTTGTTCAGGCAAACGTGCAATTTATAATTTTTCCGAACGTGTTCCAGAAGGTGGCGACGAATTAAACATATATATACGAAAGCCAGAAAAATTCTCTATAAGTCTTCCATAGTTCAAAATAGTACACGGCTTTCGGTGACATAGTAATAACGTCATACCAGGCCATGGGAACTTTTTTTTGTAGAACCGCAGTACAGGCAAACGTATCGTTTATATTTTTTCCGACCGTGTTCCGGAAGGTAGCGACGTATTAGGTCTATATATTCGGGAAGCCAGGAAAGTTCTCTATAAGTCATCCACAGTACAAAAGTGTACAAGGCTTCGGGAATATAGTTATATCCGTCAGATCAGTCCAGTTGACCGTTTTTTTGTAGAGCTGCAGTACAGGCAAACGTATCGTTTATAATTTTTCCCAACGTGTTCTGGAAGGTGGCGACGTACTAGGTCTATATATTGGGAAATCCAGAAAAATTCTCCATAAGTCGTCCATAGTTCAAAATAGTACAAGGCTTTCGGGGACATATTAATATGCGTTAGACCCGGCCAGGGGACCGTTTTTTTGTAGAGCCGCGGAACAGGCAAACGTATCGTCCATAATTTAGAACGATTGGAACCGGAAGGTGGCGACGCATTAAACATATATATTCGAAAGCCAGGAAAATTCTCCATAAGTCGTCCATAGTTTAAAATAGTACACGGCTTTCGGTGACATAGTAATAACGTCAGACCAGGCCAGGTGACCGTTTTTTTCGTAGAGCTGCTTGTACAGGCAAACGTGCAGTTTATAATTTTTCCGAACGTGTTCCGGAAGGTGGCGACGCATTAAGCCTTTATATTCGGAAAGCCATGAAAATTTGCTATAAGTCGTTTATAGTTCATAAGTGTACACGGCTTTCGGGGACATATTAATATGCGTTAGACCCGGCCAGGGAACCGTATTTTTGTAGAACTGCAATATAGGCAAACGTATCATTTATAATTTTTCCGACCTTTGTCCGGAAGGTGGACACGCATTAAGCCTATATATTCGGAAAACCAGGCAAGTTCTCTATAAGTCGTCCATAGTTCAAAAGTGTACATGGCTTTCGGGGACATATTACTATGCGTTAAACCCGGCCAGGGGACCGTATTTTTGTAGAGCTGCGGAACAGGCAAACGTATCGTCCAAAATTTTGGCCGATTGGAGCCGGAAGGTGGGGACGCATCAAACTATATATATTTGGAAAGTCAGGAAAGTTCTCTATAAGTCGTCCATAGTTCAAAAGTGTACACGGCTTTCGGTGACATAGTAATATGCGTCAGACCAGGCCAGTGGACCGTTTTTTTGTAGGGCCGCTTGTACAGGCAAACGTGCAGTTTATAATTTTTCCGAACGTGTTCCGGAAGGTGGCGACGCCTTAAACACATATATTCGAAAGCCAGAAAAATTCTCCATAAGTCGTCCATAGTTCGAAATAGTACACGGCTTTCGGTGACATAGTTATAACGTCATACCAGGCCATGGGAACTTTTTTTTGTAGAACCGCAGTACAGGCAAACGTATCGTTTATAATTTTTCCGACCGTGTTCCGGAAGGTGGTGACGCCTTAAACACATATATTCGAAAGCCAGAAAAATTCTCCATAAGTCGTCCATAGTTCAAAATAGTACAAGGCTTTCGGGGACATATGAATATGCGTTAGACCCAGCCAGGGGACCGTATTTTTGTAGAGCCGCGGAACAGGAAAACGTATCGTCCATAATTTAGGCCGATTGGAGCCGGAAGTTGGCGACTCATTAAACATATATATTCTAAAGCCAGAAAAATTCTGCATAAGTCGTCCATAGTTCAAAATAGTACACGGCTTTCGGTGACATAGTAATAACGTCATACCAGGCCATGGGAACTTATTGTAGAACCGCAGTACAGGCAAACGTATCGTTTATAATTTTTCCGACCGTGTTCTGGAAGGTAGCGACGTATTAGGTCTATATATTCGGAAAGCCAGGAAAATGTTCTATAAGTCGTTTATAGTTCAAAAGTGTACACGGCTTTCGGTGACATAGTAATAATATGCGTCAGACAAGGCCAGTGGACCGTTTTTTTTGTAGGGCCCCTTGTACAGGCAAACGTGCATTTTATAATTTTTCCGAACGTGTTCCGGAAGGTGGCGACGAATTAAACATATATATACGAAAGCCAGGAAAATTCTCCATAAGTCGTCCATAGTTCAAATTAGTACACGTCTTTCGGTGACATAGTAATATGCGTCAGACCAGGCCAGGGGACCTTTTTTTTTGTAGAACTGCTTGTACAGGCATACGTGCCGTTTATAATTTTTCCGACCGTGTTCCGGAAGGTGGCGACGCATTAAGCCTATATATTCGGAAAACCAGGCAAGTTCTCTATAAGACGTCCATAGTTCAAAATAGTACATGGCTTTCGGGGACATATTAATATGCGTTAGACCCGGCCAGGGGACCGTATTTTTGTAGAGCTGTGGAACAGGCAAACGTATCGTCCATAATTTTGGCCGATTGGAGCCGGAAGGTGGCGACGCATTAAGCCTATACATTCTGAAAACCAGGCAAGTTCTCTATAAGTCGTCCATAGTTCAAAAGTGTACACGGCTTTCGGGGACATATTAATATGCGTTAGACCCGGCCAGGGGACCGTATTTTTGTAGAGCTGTGGAACAGGCAAACGTATCGTCCATAATTTTGGCCGATTGGAGCCGGAAGGTGGTGACGCATCAAACCTATATATTTGGAAAGTCAGGAAAGTTCTCTATAAGTCGTCCATAGTTCAAAAGTGTACACGGCTTTCGGTGACATAGTAATAATATGCGTCAGACCAGGCCAGTGGACCGTTTTTTTTGTAGGGCCCTTTGTACAGGCAAACGTGCAATTTATAATTTTTCCGAACGTGTTCCAGAAGGTGGCGACACATTAAGCCTATACATTCGGAAAACCAGGCAAGTTCTCTATAAGTCGTCCATAGTTCAAAAGTTTACAAGGCTTCGGGGACATAGTTATATGCGTCAGATCAGCCCAGGTGACCGTTATTTTGAAGATCTGATTGTACAGGTATACGTGCAGTTTATAATTTTTCCGACCGTGTTCCGGAAGGTGGCGACGCATTAAACATAGATATTCGAAAGCCAGAAAAATTCTCCATAAGTCGTCCATAGTTCAAAATTGTACAAGGCTTTCGGGGACATATTAATATGCGTTGGACCAGGCCAGAGGACCTTTTTTTTGTAGAACCGCAGTACAGGCAAACGTATCGTTTATAATTTTTCCGACCGTGCCCTGGAAGGTGGCAACGTATTAGGTCTATATATACGGAAAACCAGGCAAGTTTTCTATAAGTCGTCCATAGATCAAAAGTGTACGTGGCTTTCGGGGACATATTAATATGCGTTAGACCCGGCCAGGGGACCGTATTTTTGTAGAGCTGCGGAACAGGCAAACGTATCGTCCATAATTTTGGCCGATTGGAGCCGGAAGGTGGCGACGCATCAAACCTATATATTTGGAAAATCAGGAAAGCTCTCTATAAGTCGTCCATAGTTAAAAAGTGTACAAGGCTTTCGGTGACATAGTTATATGCGTCAGACCAGGCCAGTGGACCGTTTTTTTGTGGGCCGCTTGTTCAGGCAAACGTGCAATTTATAATTTTTCCGAACGTGTTCCAGAAGGTGGCGACGAATTAAACATATATATACGAAAGCCAGAAAAATTCTCTATAAGTCTTCCATAGTTCAAAATAGTACACGGCTTTCGGTGACATAGTAATAACGTCATACCAGGCCATGGGAACTTTTTTTTGTAGAACCGCAGTACAGGCAAACGTATCGTTTATATTTTTTCCGACCGTGTTCCGGAAGGTAGCGACGTATTAGGTCTATATATTCGGGAAGCCAGGAAAGTTCTCTATAAGTCGTTTATAGTTCAAAAGTTTACATGGCTTTCGGGGACATAGTAATATGCGTCAGACGAGCCGAAGGTATCGTTATTTTGTAGATCTGATTGTACAGGCATACGTGCAGTTTATAATTTTTCCGACCGTGTTCCGGAAAGTGGCGACGCATTAAGCCTTTATATTCGGAAAGCCATGAAAATTAGCTATAAGTCGTTTATAGTTCATAAGTGTACAAGGCTTTCGGGGACATATTAATATGCGTTAGACCCGGCCAGGGGACCGTTTTTTTGTAGAGCCGCGGAACAGGCAAACGTATCGTCCATAATTTAGAACGATTGGAACCGGAAGGTGGCGACGCATTAAACATATATATTCGAAAGCCAGGAAAATTCTCCATAAGTCGTCCATAGTTTAAAATAGTACACGGCTTTCGGTGACATCCCAGACAGCATTACAATATTTTACATATATGTTATCAATATTTTCTGTGAACACGAAAATATTTTAAATTTGTGTTTTAATTATGTGATTTAAGTGTTAACAATAATGAAGCAATATTGTGACAACGACTCGTGGCAGAAAATTCCATATTGTGGAATTATGTTTTTTAAGATATTTTAACAATATGTGGTACCACAGATTTCTAAGATATAGTTAAGTAATATATTTCAGAAACATGTAAATAAACATATTTTTACAATAATAATTGATTAGTGTTGTTAACATATTTTTTCTAAATGTACTCAAATATTTAATGAGACAATTCATTATTTGATGCTTGTAGCTATATAATTGAGTACCTATACTACAGTTACTACTATATATTAAACTATATTCCATTTTATGTATATGCCTTAATCTTACAAACCATGGTACACTAATTAATGTATTAATATTTCTGTTTATTCACCTCATAATGGAAACTCAGTTCACCTTAATTTAATTTTTAGTTTTGAAGTTATTAATAAAATCCAAATATTGTTCACATTATAATTAATTATTAAGTATTTGGATACAATCCAATTTAAGTTCAGGTTTTAAGATTATTTTTTTTTACTGATCAACAACCATTTAATTTCTATATCCACAATCAATTCGTATACAGTAAAACTATGGTAAGACAGAACTTCTGTAAGATTGGAACACGATAAAAAGAATAATTTCTATAGTCGCGATTCAGATAATTGTGAGCACTCTATCAAGTCAGAAACTCCGTTTAAGATGGAAAAATTGGACGGGCCTAAGCGATTCTGTCTTAGCGAGGTTTTACTGTACTACTAATTATTACTCAATAATTTAAAATCCAAATCAATCATATTTCAAAGTGTAACTATAAAATGCCATACAAATCTTCTTATTTATTTAAAAATTTTTATTTTAAAGTTTTTTTTTTTCATGTTAAAACATTACACTTTAATGTTTTTTACAATTTTTCTTTAGTTTTTTTAGTAATACGATTAGTGGCTTGAGCCATCCACTTGCTTATTGTAAGTGCTATTTCCATATCAGGAACTTTTTCAAACTTTGAACAGCTTCGAACAGCTTCTAATAACATAAATAGTTAAACATAGATATAAATAAATAGTACAATCAGAAAGTAAAAAATTATCAACTCTCACCAAATATTATTTTACACGAGTGCAAAGAAGAAAATTTGTTTTTGCCTTTAAATCCAATATAGGAGTAATTGCGTAACCAATCATCATCAAATAGTTTTTGCATCATGCGTCTTATGGTTTCAGGAATAGTTTTTCCGACTGAAAGTGATAATTCTGAAACCTAAAAGATAAGCAATAACATACAATTTTGAAATTAAGTAATAGGTTAAATTTATATCTAAATTTTGATACTTACAACTTTATCTCTATAAGCAGAAGATTCGAGTAACATTTCAAAATTGTTTATAGTTTCTTCGTTAGATATAGGAAGGTTTTCATTATTTAATACAGATACAGCAGTTATATTAGAGTTTTTTGTCACACCCAGTTCTGAGCAGATATTGTTAACATTTTCGAGCATTTTCTTAACTGATTCTGATACATATACCAAATGTTTAATATCATATTTTAAATTGGTAAATGATGTTCTAACATAATCATTGAGTCCTTGAAAAAATTAAAATTAAGTACATCAATAAATGCAGTCAACTATATAACACATTGAATTATAATTAAATCATTACAATATTAAAATTCAAGTTAATAACATTATTTATTAAAGTTGTAAAAAAAAAAATATGGTATTACAGCATTATAACATAATAGATAAATAACTCACTATTAAAATCATCCACCTTTACTACATCTGCAGGTTCAATAAGACTTTGCTTAAAACTTTCAGTATCCAATCGTACAATTTTACTGTTATTACCTTCAGAAAAATGAACTTAAAGTTAATGGCTAAGTTTTTAATTAACATTATAGAATATAATATAAATTCATACATTTTGTCTTACACAAGGGAATAGTAGTAATAGCAATAATATTATTATAAGCAATGTCGAATAATTCAATTTCAAAATCTATGTATAATTTTTTGTTTAAGAAGAGAACATAAAAAACTATAGTAGATAGTTTTAAAACAAATGTATGTATTATTAATATTATTAAGTTGTATTTTTTTAATTATTAAATATATTTAAATTTAAAAATCATAAAAATTCTACTTAAATAATAATTACAAGTATGGTAAATAGTATCATCATACCAGCATTTTTCTCCAGCACATCATCATCATCACTTTGAGCAAATAGTTTGCGTTTAACTTGAACTTTTGAATCTGGAGTATCTTTTTTTTTAATGGAATTTAATGAATCATCTGCAATAGTAACTGCTGCTCCATCTAGTACTTTCCACTTTCCAACAGGACTATTGATTACTTCTAAACAATCTAAAAAATAGATAAAAAAAATAACAATAGGAAAATATGATACAATAGTTTTATAAAATTTGGTGATTGATTTACACAACACCAACCTTATTTCTTAAATAAGGCTTAAATAATGATGTATTATGTATTATTATTCAACTTTATACTTGATAAATATCAAATACAGAGTCAAGGTTTGAATAACTCAAAATAATTTATTATTTTGTAATAATTAAGAACTGTATTAGTGAAAATATGAGAGTACAGGCATGTGAAGATCAAAATAATATATTATTAGATTATAACTTTAAACAGCAATTTAAATTTATTAATTTTTACTACCTAAGCCATATTTGTGGCATTATAATTATCTTTTTGAAAATGGTGCATTTAAGAAAATTAATATTATATAAAAAAGTAAATATCAGTCATAGGTAGTATTTACCAATATCGTCATTTTCCAAATGTTTGTAATTTAGTGGAGAGGCACATAATTGTTTTCCACACAGCAGTTCATTACAACTTACACGATCTATATAGTATAAATTCATTTTAATTTTAGGTAAATATATTACTTAAGTAAAATTAACACTTGTAAATATAACCTTTTTTTTTAAAATGATTGTCATTGGGATTTAACGGAGGCACGTACAACATATCTTGATCACTATCATAAATATCTGTATTTTCACTGGAATCTATATTATGAAACACAAAAATAAATTACAATATTATTCGATATTAGCATTGGGAAATGCATGTATTATACATTTATTCCATGATGTCTATACATATTTTTATCAACCATTTTATTTTTCATATTTTTTGATTTTATTATTAAATGTATTATTTTATTATTATACATATTATTAGGTTGGTTAATTTATTGGTTGTGGACCAGTTATTTTTTGCTGTTACTGTGGTTTAAATGCTAAATTATTATAAAATGGTCATACAACTTAACTTGCTGAACCTAAATCTGGTACAGAAACTAATATTTTTATATTTTATAATATTCTTAAAAAAGGTTTTTGGATTATAAAAGTATATTATTTATTGTTTTATTTTAATATGAAATTTGTTCCTATAAATATTTATTACATAGATTATGATAATTTATTTATCTTTTTTTTAGAATTATATCATCCAATCCTAGTTATTATGTTTTGTAAGACTATGTATCACTTAAACAAAACAAAAAAAATGTCACATTGAATATTTACCTGAAAATTCTGGTGGTGTTTCTTTAGGTACACTTTTTTTTGACACAATATTTTTTATTTTTTTGTTAGTTTTTGATTCAATGTCTTCAGCTGAAGAAAGATCTGAAGTGTTTTGGGCTTTTAAAGCTTTAAGCCTAGCTTCCGCGTAAGATGCTAAAAATATTTTAAAAATACAAATTAGTTAAAAAAATTTACATAGGTATTATAGATACATTTTTAAACAATTAATACATTACTCACCAATCGGTTTTTCAGATAGTAGTCTCACTTTATAAAAGTCAAATTGAGATTTTCCTGGTTTGATTTTTTTTTCTATAAATTTATTTTTGTTTTTTATGAATTGTTTTGGCCAGGCACAATATCCGTTTTTTAGCCAAATTGTAGGTACTGCTGAGACAGAGTTGTCGCTTAAAAAATTAACTATAAGCCACATTATTTCCTATAAATTTAAGTAAAAAGATATATTTATTTAAATCATTACAATTAGGTAATAAATTCTACAATATAATCAAATGTTCCAAGGTAAAGACAATGAAATGTATCTACATATTATTTTTAATTTGTCATACCTATAGCCTATATAAGTATATTTAAATTTGTCCAATTTTGTTATTCATAGGTTATCAATTTATCCAATACTAGGTATATATATAGACGTTCATCATTTTTACCTTCTAGTTAATTAGGTAAGTTAAAATTAAAATTAAAATTTACATTTTTATAAAACAATATTTACACTATAACACCAATAATATATGAAACTATAATACTTGAACTAAAGTGAATGTAAAATAGGGAAGGCAATATATCTTTCCTTAACAGAAAATAAAATGATTTTATTTTTAATTTCTGTAATTTTCCAATATTTTAAGTTTTTTGATAAATTTTGTACTATGAATATATTCAATTTGCTGGATCTAATTGGCTTATCATAAAATGGGCACTTATTTAAAAATTCAAATCCAATAATAAGAACTTCTAAGGTAGAATTATAATGTGCAATATTTTTAACTTGAACAACTTCTCCAGTATTAGTAAGAACATAAGAATCTGATGATGAACGTGTATTAATGGTTATTTTATTGTGAAGAATTAATTTCAAATATTGAGGCTCGCATGTATTTTGTATTAAAGGGCCATTACTATGTGCATAACTCAACTTTGTAGCAATAGGTTGGTTACTTATATGATTAACAATTTCATTTGTAGTTTTCTCTTGGTATCGTTTAATGACCTGTTCAAGTGGCTTTTCGTGTTTCCTTAACATTTGTTTAAGAGTTTTCATATAGTTTTCAAAAATAAAACAACTACATGAATCAAGTTGACCGTACCGTTGATAATCCAAGCCAATATGTGTAAGACCGTGAATATTATGGGAAACCATGTGCTTACCATAAATATTTTCAAAATCACTTACAAAAAAATTTAAAAGTGAATTTGCATAGTTTAAAAGATTATTCGAAATATTTGGACTGAGTAAAATGGTCATAGAAATATTTAAAAACATAAAGTTATCATACATTCTCTCAGTAAGAATGTTTTTTAAAGCAAGTGGTCCAGTATAAATCAAAAATTGTCGTAGCTCAGTAGCTTTCCATCTGCTAACCTCTTCGATTTTTCTTGGTTTTCTAACAAAATCGTTTGTTATTGATGATTTGAATGATAGCAAGTTATTTGAAATTTTTTTAATCTGCAAACTAGGTAAACGAACAGTTAGAGGTCCATGCATCCATAAATTAATTAGTTTTCTCATTGCTCCCAATGTTACTAGATGCATATAGTCTAATGGGAAAGAGTTGACCATATCAAAACCAGGGATTCGTATGAGGTCTGATAAAGAATTGCCAACATGATGCTCTTCTTGTACTTTAATAGTATATCCTTCATGACTTCTTTCTCTTGATTTAATTTTTTGGTATGGAAAGCACATACGACGGTTTAAATATTCACCTTCCACAAAACATCTAGTGCAAGAATGATATCCGCTGTGTCCTTTAACTTTCATTATGAAAGACTTCGCCGGTGCATCAGCACATATAGCAAAAATAGAGACTTTATGAATACTGTTATTAATATTAATGCCATTTTTCACTAAATGTTCAGCTTCATCGACAAACTCTTTTAAAAAATCATTACTTTCAACAGGCTTTTCAAATCCATGATAAAGGCCAATAAGAAAAACATATTCTTTGAATGGCTGTACATATGCTAAAATAGGCCAAAATTGGCTAGAGCTACTTTTTGCTAAAGGTAGTCCATCAATCCCAACAATTATTTTTATTTCATCATTAAGATTATAACGATCAGCACATTTTACTATTCCTTCCCTTAATCCAAAATGAAAATAGTAGCCAGGATTAACAAATCTTATATTTGTAATTTTAGTATTATTAGAGTGTAATAATGTTCTACAATCAAGTGGCAATGAATGAAGGCATTCATGTTGTTTTAAAATTGGTAAAAGTCTATTAACTGTGGTATTAGGGACATTACATTGAACCACCCAATTAGCTAATTGTGATTTTAAAGTTTCCGAGCTGTCTACAATTTTGTTCACATCTGTATAACCGTTGGTACAATTGGTATAATTACTATGGTGATCTGGAATTTCATAATCTTGTTCCAAGTTTTGTCTGAATGTTGATATTAAAACTTCATCATTGTTAGCAGCTTTAGGATTTTTTTGAATAATATTTGCTGAAATATTTAATTCCTCGGAAGTAGATATAGTATGTACATTAAAATTGTTTGAAGTTTCATTTAATTTTTTAGAAAAATGAAGAGTTTTGAGCTCTTCTTGAATTTTTCTTCTTTTAGTTCGGTAACTACGTATCATTTTAAAATCTATTTGAAATAAAAAAAAATTGAAAAATAAAATACCTACAAATATATACATATTTAAAAATGTATTACATTAATTAAGGTATCTAATTTTTAATAATTTACTGACAAAACTGAATTTAATTAGTAATAAAAAATTGAAATAAATGTCGGATACCTAGATACCCCCATACAGGATTGCATATTAATTATCTACCTACGATATTTACTCACATAATTCAAGTCAAAATACACAACTGCTATATTTTGTATGAAATGATTACCTATTTATTAATTATTGTTATGTATTTTAATGGTATTATGTAATTTCATATAATAATATTGTGATATTCATTTTTTCATATAATATGGTGTATGCATGATATTATTATCCTTATAACTGGATTTGTAGGATTATATAGCTTTAGGTACTTAGCATAAATCATAATTATAATATTTTTAGAAGAACTATAACTTTATTCAGTATAAATACTATATTTATTTAATGAATACTAAACTATCATAATTATTTTTGTACTTATTAGAAATAATTAAAAATTAAATTTATAACATTAATTAACAATGTTGACACCATAAGAAATTAATTTACTTAGAACCATAGGTAGGTACCTAAAGTTATTTGATTGATGAAATAAATGTACTGTTATTTAATTTATCATTGAAATATCATTTTTATTTACATACCTACCTATATCTAAATAGAAATTCATATTTTATTACTTACTTATACTTTAATAGAAAAATTATTATTTTTTTATGTATGTACTGAGGGTTCTGCAATATTTGTGCCATTTTAATAGGTATTGAATTTATAAATTAGGTGTACAAAGTATTAGGTTTATAATACATAGTAACATTTTAATAAACTAATAAAATATAATGATGTGGTATCTAATAAAATAGCAAAATAGGGTACTTACCGATGTGATGTATGTTGTGTACTATATTGAACTGTTATAGGTAAATACTTTTTACCGTCGCTGTAGTAAATAATAGGTATAACACTAAAATTGAAAACTAAGGGAAACTGCAAAATAGTAAGTATCAATAGTTGAACGCTGTATGAGAAAAATAATAAACATGACGTGTTCCCTGCTCACTGTTACTGTGTGTCTGTATAGTGGTGCAGGGATGGAGTGCAGGGATTCATTCGTTTTATGTTGCGGGCCGCGGGGTTGACGGTCGGCGATCGACGTCTACGACGGCGGTGCGTCGTCGGCTTATCTTGGGTAATTCCGAAATTCGAACATTTTTAGTGTAATAATAATAATTGAATGATATCGCGGCTGCGGCTGTGTACTGTGTAGTGTGTACTGTGTACTGTGTAAACCTACTTCGCTCTCTTGTCCGATATCCCATCAAGTAATCGCCACCGCCAGTCCGGTACTCGGCAGACGGCAGGCACAATATTATACGTTGTCAAATTACGTTTATTATAATAAATCATAATACCTAATAATAAATATTATATTGTATCAATAATATAGGTATCGGAGGTAGCGATAGCCGATGGGGAGTCTCCGTTAGTCCGTTTACAAATGTTAAATTCCAAATAATGGTTAAAATAATAATTATAATTATTACATACTATTAAATTATTGCCATGACGCCATCAATAAATAATTGATAGATTAAAATTACGTAGGTAGGTACATCAAAAATCGAAATGGGTACATATTCACATTAGTATACCTAACGACGTTTTTTTACTTTTGTTCATGTAAGAATATACCTAATTTATTGGTTCAAAATATATTAATATGATATTAATAATAACATTAACACGTTTTTACCAAGTCTGGTGAAGTTAATACCTATGCAACGTAATATAAAAATTATTAATATGTCTGTGGGGTCTATACCTATAGTATATTGTATATATATATCAATTAATTTCGACTCAAATACGTACGTCCCTATATAGTTAGGTAATTTACGAGTACCTATAGGTAAATATACAATTTTATACTATAAAATACTCTACTTTATAGGTATGTTTTATTATTTTGTTTTTATTATAAATGTATAATTTTATAATTATATGTTAGTTTTTACTTTTTTAAAGAAACTTAATTTTTAGTATCTGGGTTATAATTAAATAATTAGTTTTCTTATTTTATTACCTACTATTATAGGTTATTTTACGAAATCGGCACTACTATTAATTTATCGTATGTGCTTTCCACTCATAATAAAATAAAACACTGCAAAAACATATTAAATCTGTCTGTTTTTTAGTCAATCGAACATGACGAGAAACGATAATAAAAAACAATATTGTTTGGTAATTTACAAGTTTGAAACTATATTAATATCAATTTTAATAATCTAAAGGAATTATTATAATTACTATTAATACTTATTACCTACACATTTACACAGGGAATAAAACAAGTAAAACTATAATATTTTAATGTATCAGCATTCAGCATGTGTCAACATGTATACAATTAATTATTTTAGGCGTTGATAGGTATATCGTAGGTACCGACTAAAAAATAATACTAATTAAAATATAAATGCGTAGGTAGAAGCCGTCATAAATTAATATTATTGTCATGAGATCTACCAGAACATATTTTATCAACAATATACAGAAATACGTTGTATCAATATTTTTCCTTAATGTTTCTTAATATATGTTGATGTCAATTAAATAAACTCATTGTTACAATATCTACTAGAACATATGCTCTCAATCAATGAAAAAAAACATTGTTAACGTATATTTTAATTATGTTTCCTACAATATTTTGTTGTCCATTAAATAAAAACATTGTTACAATATCTACCAGAACATATGATCTCAATCAATGAAAAAAAATATTGTCAACGTATATTTTAATGGTGTTTTCTACAATATTTTCTTCAACACATAAAACACATACTGCTACAATATGTTTTAGATATTAATTTATATATATATTGTTGCTCATAATATAAACATATTGTCAAAATATTTTTAAACAAAATATTTTCAAGAAAACAAGGAAAACATATGTCTACAATATAAATATTTTCAAATTGCTGTGTGGGATAGTAATAATGTCAGACCAGGCCAGGTGACCGTTTTTTTCGTAGATCTGATTGTACAGGCATACGTGCAGTTTATAATTTTTCCGACCGTGTTCCGGAAAGTGGCGACGCATTAAGCCTTTATATTCGGAAAGCCATGAAAATTTGCTATAAGTCGTTTATAGTTCATAATTGTACACGGCTTTCGGTGACATAGTAATATGCGTCAGACCAGGCCAGTGGACCGTTTTTTTGTAGAGCTGCTTGTACAGGCAAACGTGCAGTTTATAATTTTTCCGAACGTGTTCCGGAAGGTGGCGACGCATTAAACACATATATTCGAAAGCCAGAAAAATTATCCATAAGTCATCCATATTTCAAAATAGTACACGGCTTTCGGTGACATAGTAATAACTTCATACCAGGCCATGGGAACTTTTTGTAGAACCGCAGTACAGGCAAACGTATCGTTTATAATTTTTCCGACCTGTTCTGGAAGGTGGCGACGTATTAGGTCTATATATTCGGAAAACCAGGCAAGTTCACTATAAGTCGTCCATAGTTCAAAAGTGTACACGGCTTTCGGGGACATATTAATATGCGTTAAACCCGGCCAGGGGACCGTATTTTTGTAGAGCTGCGGAACAGGCAAACGTATCGTCCAAAATTTTGGTCGATTGGAGCCGGAAGGTGGGGACCCATCAAACGATATATATTTGGAAAGTCAGGAAAGTTCTCTATAAGTCGTCCATAGTTCAAAATAGTACACGGCTTTCGGTGAAATAGTAATAACGTCATACCAGGCCTTGGGAACTTTTTTTTGTAGAACCGCAGTACAGGCAAACGTATCGTTTATAATTTTTCCGACCGTGTTCCGGAAGGTGGCGACGCATTAAACATATATATTCGAAAGCCAGGAAAATTCTCCATAAGTCGTCCATAATTCAAAATAGTACACGGCTTTCGGTGACATAGTAATAACGTCATACCAGGCCATGGGAACTTTTTGTAGAACCGCAGTACAGGCAAACGTATCGTTTATAATTTTTCCGACCGTGTTCTGGAAGGTGGCGACGTATTAGGTCTATATATTCGGAAAGCCAGGAAAATGCTCTATAAGTCGTTTATAGTTCAAAAGTGTACACGGCTTTCGGTGACATAGTAATATGTGTCAGACCAGGCCAGGGGACCTTTTTTTTTGTAGAACTGCAATATAGGCAAACGTATCGTTTATAATTTTTTCAACTTTGGTCCGGAAGGTGGCGTCGCATTAAGCCTATATATTCGGAAAACCAGGCAAGTTCTCTATAAGTCGTCCATAGTTCAAAAGTGTACACGGCTTTCGGGGACATATTAAAATGCGTTAAACCCGGCCAGGGGACCGTATTTTTGTAGAGCTGCGGAACAGGCTAACGTATCGTCCATAATTTTGGCCGATTGGAGCCGGAAGGTGGCGACGCATTAAGCCTATATATTCGGAAAACCATGCAAGTTCTCTATAAGTCGTCCATAGTTCAAAAGTGTACACGGCTTTCAAGGACATATTAATATGCGTTAGACCCGGCCAGGGGACCGTATTTTTGTAGAGCTGCTTGTACAGGCAAACGTATCGTTTATAATTTTTCCGACCGTGTTCAGGAAGGTGGCGACGTATTAGGTCTATATATTCGGAAAGTATGGAAAGTTCTCTATAAGTCGTTTATAGTTCTTAAGTGTACACGGCTCTCGGGGACATAGTAATATGCGTCATACGAGCCCAAGGGATCGTTATTTTGTAGATCTGATTGTACAGGCATACGTGCAGTTTATAATTTTTCCGACCGTGTTCCGGAAGGTGGCGACGCATTAAGCCTATATATTTGGAAAGCCAGGAAAATTCTCCATAAGTCGTCCATAGTTCAAAAGTGTACACGATTTTTGGTGACATAGTAATATGCGTCAGACCAGGCCAGGGGACCGTATTTTTTGTAGAGCTGCTTGTACAGGCAAACGTGCAATTTATAATTTTTCTGAACGTGTTCTGGAAAGTGGCGACGTATTAGGTCTATATATTCAGGAAGCGAGGAAAATGTTCTATAAGTCGTTTATAGTTCAAAATAGTACACGGCTTTTGGTGACATAGTAATAACGTTAGACCAGGCCATGGGAACTTTTTTTTGTAGAGCTGCGGTACAGGCAAACGTATCGTTTATAATTTTTCCCACCGTGTTCTGGAAGGTGGCGACGTACTAGGTCTATATATTCGGAAAGCCAGAAAAATTCTCCATAAGTCGTCCATAGTTCAAAATAGTACACGGCTTTCGGTGACATAGTAATAACGTTAGACCAGTCCAGGTGACCGTTTTTTTGTAGAGCTGCTTGTACAGGCAAACGTGCAGTTTATAATTTTTCCGAACGTGTTCCGGAAGGTGGCGACGCATTAAACACATATATTCGAAAGCCAGAAAAATTTTCCATAAATCGTCCATAGTTCAAAATAGTACACGGCTTTCGGTGACATAGTAATAACGTCATACAAGGCCATGGGAACTTTTTGTAGAACCGCAGTACAGGCAAACGTATCGTTTATAATTTTTCCCACCGTGTTCTGGAAGGTGGCGACGTACTAGGTCTATATATTCGGAAAGCCAGGAAAATGTTCTATAAGTCGTTTATAGTTCATAAGTGTACACGGCTTACGGTGACATAGTAATATGTGTCAGACCAGGCCAGGGGACCTTTTTTTTTGTAGAACTGCTATATAGGCAAACGTATCGTTTATAATTTTTTCAACCTTGGTCCGGAAGGTGGCGTCGCATTAAGCCTATATATTCGGAAAACCAGGCAAGTTCTCTATAAGTCGTCCATAGTTCAAAAGTGTACACGGCTGTCGGGGACATATTAAAATGCGTTAGACCCAGCCAGGGGACCGTATTTTTGTAGAGCTGCGGTACAGGCAAACGTATCGTCCATAATTTTGGCCGATTGGAGCCGGAAGGTGGCGACGCATTAAGCCTATATATTCGGAAAACCAGGCAAGTTCTCTATAAGTCGTCCATAGTTCAAAAGTGTACACGGCTTTCGAGGACATATTAATATAAGTTAGACCCGGCCAGGGGACCGTATTTTTGTAGAGCTGCTTGTACAGGCAAACGTATCGTTTATAATTTTTCCGACCGTGTTCAGGAAGGTGGCGACGTATTAGGTCTATATATTCGGAAAGTATGGAAAATTCTCTATAAGTCGTTTATAGTTCTTAAGTGTACACGGCTCTCGGGGACATAGTAATATGCGTCATACGAGCCCAGGGGATCGTTATTTTGTAGATCTGATTGTACAGGCATGCGTGCAGTTTATAATTTTTCCGACCGTGTTCCGGAAGGTGGCGACGCATTAAGCCTATATATTCGGAAAGCCAGGAAAATTCTCCATAAGTCGTCCATAGTTCAAAATAGTACAAGGCTTTCGGGGACATATTAATATGCGTTAGACCCGGCCAGGGGACCGTATTTTTGTAGAGCCGCGGAACAGGCAAACGTATCGTCCATAATTTAGGCCGATTGGAGCCGAAAGGTGGCGACGCATTAAACATATATATTCGAAAGCCAGAAAAATTCTCCATAAGTCGTTTATAGTTCAAAATAGTACACGGCTTTCGGTGACATAGTAATAACGTTAGACCAGTCCAGGTGACCGTTTTTTTGTAGAGCTGCTTGTACAGGCAAACGTTTAGTTTATAATTTTTCCGAACGTGTTCCGGAAGGTGGCGACGCATTAAGCCTTTATATTCGGAAAGCCATGAAAATTTGCTATAAGTCGTTTATAGTTCATAATTGTACACGGCTTTCGGTGACATAGTAATATGCGTCAGACCAGGTCAGTGGACCGTTTTTTTGTAGAGCTGCTTGTACAGGCAAACATATCGTTTATAATTTTTCCGACCGTGTTCAGGAAGGTGGCGACGTATTAGGTCTATATATTCGGAAAGTATGGAAAGTTCTCTATAAGTCGTTTATAGTTCTTAAGTGTACACGGCTCTCGGGGACATAGTAATATGCGTCATACGAGCCCAAGGGATCGTTATTTTGTAGATCTGATTGTACAGGCATACGTGCAGTTTATAATTTTTCCGACCGTGTTCCGGAAGGTGGCGACGCATTAAGCCTATATATTTGGAAAGCCAGGAAAATTCTCCATAAGTCGTCCATAGTTCAAAAGTGTACACGATTTTTGGTGACATAGTAATATGCGTCAGACCAGGCCAGGGGACCGTATTTTTTGTAGAGCTGCTTGTACAGGCAAACGTGCAATTTATAATTTTTCTGAACGTGTTCTGGAAAGTGGCGACGTATTAGGTCTATATATTCAGGAAGCGAGGAAAATGTTCTATAAGTCGTTTATAGTTCAAAATAGTACACGGCTTTCGGTGACATAGTAATAACGTTAGACCAGGCCATGGGAACTTTTTTTTGTAGAGCTGCGGTACAGGCAAACGTATCGTTTATAATTTTTCCCACCGTGTTCTGGAAGGTGGCGACGTACTAGGTCTATATATTCGGAAAGCCAGAAAAATTCTCCATAAGTCGTCCATAGTTCAAAATAGTACACGGCTTTCGGTGACATAGTAATAACGTTAGACCAGTCCAGGTGACCGTTTTTTTGTAGAGCTGCTTGTACAGGCAAACGTGCAGTTTATAATTTTTCCGAACGTGTTCCGGAAGGTGGCGACGCATTAAACACATATATTCGAAAGCCAGAAAAATTTTCCATAAATCGTCCATAGTTCAAAATAGTACACGGCTTTCGGTGACATAGTAATAACGTCATACAAGGCCATGGGAACTTTTTGTAGAACCGCAGTACAGGCAAACGTATCGTTTATAATTTTTCCCACCGTGTTCTGGAAGGTGGCGACGTACTAGGTCTATATATTCGGAAAGCCAGGAAAATGTTCTATAAGTCGTTTATAGTTCATAAGTGTACACGGCTTACGGTGACATAGTAATATGTGTCAGACCAGGCCAGGGGACCTTTTTTTTTGTAGAACTGCTATATAGGCAAACGTATCGTTTATAATTTTTTCAACCTTGGTCCGGAAGGTGGCGTCGCATTAAGCCTATATATTCGGAAAACCAGGCAAGTTCTCTATAAGTCGTCCATAGTTCAAAAGTGTACACGGCTGTCGGGGACATATTAAAATGCGTTAGACCCAGCCAGGGGACCGTATTTTTGTAGAGCTGCGGTACAGGCAAACGTATCGTCCATAATTTTGGCCGATTGGAGCCGGAAGGTGGCGACGCATTAAGCCTATATATTCGGAAAACCAGGCAAGTTCTCTATAAGTCGTCCATAGTTCAAAAGTGTACACGGCTTTCGAGGACATATTAATATAAGTTAGACCCGGCCAGGGGACCGTATTTTTGTAGAGCTGCTTGTACAGGCAAACGTATCGTTTATAATTTTTCCGACCGTGTTCAGGAAGGTGGCGACGTATTAGGTCTATATATTCGGAAAGTATGGAAAGTTCTCTATAAGTCGTTTATAGTTCTTAAGTGTACACGGCTCTCGGGGACATAGTAATATGCGTCATACGAGCCCAGGGGATCGTTATTTTGTAGATCTGATTGTACAGGCATGCGTGCAGTTTATAATTTTTCCGACCGTGTTCCGGAAGGTGGCGACGCATTAAGCCTATATATTCGGAAAGCCAGGAAAATTCTCCATAAGTCGTCCATAGTTCAAAATAGTACAAGGCTTTCGGGGACATATTAATATGCGTTAGACCCGGCCAGGGGACCGTATTTTTGTAGAGCCGCGGAACAGGCAAACGTATCGTCCATAATTTAGGCCGATTGGAGCCGAAAGGTGGCGACGCATTAAACATATATATTCGAAAGCCAGAAAAATTCTCCATAAGTCGTTTATAGTTCAAAATAGTACACGGCTTTCGGTGACATAGTAATAACGTTAGACCAGTCCAGGTGACCGTTTTTTTGTAGAGCTGCTTGTACAGGCAAACGTTTAGTTTATAATTTTTCCGAACGTGTTCCGGAAGGTGGCGACGCATTAAGCCTTTATATTCGGAAAGCCATGAAAATTTGCTATAAGTCGTTTATAGTTCATAATTGTACACGGCTTTCGGTGACATAGTAATATGCGTCAGACCAGGTCAGTGGACCGTTTTTTTGTAGAGCTGCTTGTACAGGCAAACGTGCAGTTTATAATTTTTCCGAACGTGTTCCGGAAGGTGGCGACGCATTAAACACATATATTCGAAAGCCAGAAAAATTATCCATAAGTCGTCCATATTTCAAAATAGTACACGGCTTTCGGTGACATAGTAATAACTTCATACCAGGCCATGGGAACTTTTTGTAGAACCGCAGTACAGGCAAACGTATCGTTTATAATTTTTCCGACCTGTTCTGGAAGGTGGCGACGTATTAGGTCTATATATTCGGAAAACACGCAAGTCCTCTATAAGTCGTCCATAGTTCAAAAGTGTACACGGCTTTCGGGGACATATTAATATGCGTTAAACCCGGCCAGGGGACCGTATTTGTGTAGAGCTGCGGAAGAGGCAAACGTATCGTCCAAAATTTTGGCCGATTGGAGCCGGAAGGTGGGGACCCATCAAACTATATATATTTGGAAAGTCAGGAAAGTTCTCTATAAGTCGTCCATAGTTCAAAATAGTACACGGCTTTCGGTGACATAGTAATAACGTCATACCAGGCCTTGGGAACTTTTTTTTGTAGAACCGCAGTACAGGCAAACGTATCGTTTATAATTTTTCCGACCGTGTTCCGGAAGGTGGCGACGCATTAAACATATATATTCGAAAGCCAGGAAAATTCTCCATAAGTCGTCCATAGTTCAAAATAGTACACGGCTTTCGGTGACATAGTAATATGTGTCAGACCAGGCCAGGGGACCTTTTTTTTTGTAGAACTGCAATATAGTCAAACGTATCGTTTATAATTTTTTCAACCTTGGTCCGGAAGGTGGCGTCGCATTAAGCCTATATATTCGGAAAACCAGGCAAGTTCTCTATAAGTCGTCCATAGTTCAAAAGTGTACACGGCTTTCGGGGACATATTAAAATGCGTTAGACGCGGCCAGGGGACCGTATTTTTGTAGAGCTGCGGAACAGGCAAACGTATCGTCCATAATTTTGGCCGATTGGAGCCGGAAGGTGGCGACCCATTAAGCCTATATATTCGGAAAACCAGGCAAGTTCTCTATAAGTCGTCCATAGTTCAAAAGTGTACACGGCTTTCGAGGACATATTAATATGCGTTAGACCCGGCCAGGGGACCGTATTTTTGTAGAGCTGCTTGTACAGGCAAACGTATCGTTTATAATTTTTCCGACCGTGTTCAGGAAGGTGGCGACGTATTAGGTCTATATATTCGGAAAGTATGGAAAGTTCTCTATAAGTCGTTTATAGTTCTTAAGTGTACACGGCTCTCGGGGACATAGTAATATGCGTCATACGAGCCCAGGGGATCGTTATTTTGTAGATCTGATTGTACAGGCATACGTGCAGTTTATAATTTTTCCGACCGTGTTCCGGAAGGTGGCGACGCATTAAGCCTATATATTCGGAAAGCCAGGAAAATTCTCCATAAGTCGTCCATAGTTCAAAAGTGTACACGGCTTTTGGTGACATAGTAATATGCGTCAGACCAGGCCAGGGGACCGTATTTTTGTAGAGCTGCTTGTACAGGCAAACGTGCAGTTTATAATTTTTCTGAACGTGTTCAGGAAGGTGGCGACGCATTAAGCCTATATATTCGAAAAACAAGGCAAGTTCTCTATAAGTCATCCATAGTACAAAAGTGTACAAGGCTTCGGGAATATAGTTATATGCGTCAGATCAGCCCAGTTGACCGTTTTTTTGTAGAGCTGCAGTACAGGCAAACGTATCGTTTATAATTTTTCCCACCGTGTTCTGGAAGGTGGCGACATATTAGGTCTATATATTCGGAAAGCCAGAAAAATTCTCCATAAGTCGTCCATAGTTCAAAATAGTACAAGGCTTTTGGGGACATATTAATATGCGTTAGACCCGGCCAGGGGACCGTATTTTTGTAGAGCCGCGGAACAGGCAAACGTATCGTCCATAATTTAGGCCGATTGGAGCCGGAAGGTGGCGACGCATTAAACATATATATTCGAAAGCCAGAAAAATTCTCCATAAGTCGTCCATAGTTCAAAATAGTACACGGCTTTCGGTGACATAGTAATAACGTTAGACCAGTCCAGGTGACCGTTTTTTTGTAGAGCTGCTTGTACAGGCAAACGTGCAGTTTATAATTTTTCCGAACGTGTTCCGGAAGGTGGCGATGCATTAAACACATATATTCGAAAGCCAGAAAAATTCTCCATAAATCGTCCATAATTCAAAATAGTACACGGCTTTCGGTGACATAGTAATAACGTCATACCAGGCCATGGGAACTTTTTGTAGAACCGCAGTACAGGCAAACGTATCGTTTATAATTTTTCCCACCGTGTTCTGGAAGGTGGCGACGTACTAAGTCTATATATTCGGAAAGCCAGGAAAATGTTCTATAAGTCGTTTATAGTTCAAAAGTGTACACGGCTTTCGGTGACATAGTAATATGTGTCAGACCAGGCCAGGGGATCGTTATTTTGTAGATCTGCTTGTACAGGCAAACGCGCCGTTTATAATTTTTCCGACCGTGTTCCGGAAGGTGGCGACGCATTAAGCCTATATATTCGGAAAACAAGGCAAGTTCTCTATAAGTCATCCATAGTACAAAAGTGTACAAGGCTTCGGGAATATAGTTATATGCGTCAGATCAGCCCAGTTGACCGTTTTTTTGTAGAGCTGCAGTACAGGCAAACGTATCGTTTATAATTTTTCCCACCGTGTTCTGGAAGGTGGCGACGTATTAGGTCTATATATTCGGAAAGCCAGAAAAATTCTCCATAAGTCGTCCATAGTTCAAAATAGTTCAAGGCTTTCACGGACATATTAATATGCGTTAGACCCGGCCAGGGGACCGTATTTTTGTAGAGCCGCGGAACAGGCAAACGTATCGTCCATAATTTAGGCCGATTGGAGCCGGAAGGTGGCGACGCATTAAACATATATATTCGAAAGCCAGAAAAATTCTCCATAAGTCGTCCATAGTTCAAAATAGTACACGGCTTTCGGTGACATAGTAATAACGTTAGACCAGTCCAGGTGACCGTTTTTTTGTAGAGCTGCTTGTACAGGCAAACGTGCAGTTTATAATTTTTCCGAACGTGTTCCGGAAGGTGGCGACGCATTAAACACATATATTCGAAAGCCAGAAAAATTCTCCATAAATCGTCCATAGTTCAAAATAGTACACGGCTTTCGGTGACATAGTAATAACGTCATACCAGGCCATGGGAACTTTTTGTAGAACCGCAGTACAGGCAAACGTATCGTTTATAATTTTTCCCACCGTGTTCTGGAAGGTGGCGACGTACTAAGTCTATATATTCGGAAAGCCAGGAAAATGTTCTATAAGTCGTTTATAGTTCAAAAGTGTACACGGCTTTCGGTGACATAGTAATATGCGTCAGACCAGGCCAGGGGATCGTTATTTTGTAGATCTGCTTGTACAGGCAAACGCGCCGTTTATAATTTTTCCGACCGTGTTCCGGAAGGTGGCGACGCATTCAGCCTATATATTCGGAAAGCCAGGAAAATTCTCCATAAGTCGTCCATAGTTCAAAATAGTACAAGGCTTTCGGGGACATATTAATATGCGTTAGACCCGGCCAGGGGACCGTATTTTTGTAGAGCCGCGGAACAGGCAAACGTATCGTCCATAATTTAGGCCGATTGGAGCCGGAAGGTTGCGACGCATTAAACATATATATTCGAAAGCCAGAAAAATTCTCCATAAGTCGTTTATAGTTCAAAATAGTACACGGCTTTCGGTGACATAGTAATAACGTTAGACCAGTCCAGGTGACCGTTTTTTTGTAGAGCTGCTTGTACAGGCAAACGTGCAGTTTATAATTTTTCCGAACGTGTTCCGGAAGGTGGCGACGCATTAAGCCTTTATATTCGGAAAGCCATGAAAATTTGCTATAAGTCGTTTATAGTTCATAATTGTACACGGCTTTCGGTGACATAGTAATATGCGTCAGACCAGGCCAGTGGACCGTTTTTTTGTAGAGCTGCTTGTACAGGCAAACGTGCAGTTTATAATTTTTCCGAACGTGTTCCGGAAGGTGGCGACGCATTAAAGACATATATTTGAAAGCCAGAAAAATTATCCATAAGTCGTCCATATTTCAAAATAGTACACGGCTTTCGGTGACATAGTAATAACTTCATACCAGGCCATGGGAACTTTTTGTAGAACCGCAGTACAGGCAAACGTATCGTTTATAATTTTTCCGACCTGTTCTGGAAGGTGGCGACGTATTAGGTCTATATATTCGGAAAACCAGGCAAGTTCTCTATAAGTCGTCCATAGTTCAAAAGTGTACACGGCTTTCGGGGACATATTAATATGCGTTAAACCCGGCCAGGGGACCGTCTTTTTGTAGAGCTGCGGAACAGGCAAACGTATCGTCCAAAATTTTGGTCGATTGGAGCCGGAAGGTGGGAACCCATCAAACTATATATATTTGGAAAGTCAGGAAAGTTCTCTATAAGTCGTCCATAGTTCAAAATAGTACACGGCTTTCGGTGACATAGTAATAACGTCATACCAGGCCTTGGGAACTTTTTTTTGTAGAACCGCAGTACAGGCAAACGTATCGTTTATAATTTTTCCGACCGTGTTCCGGAAGGTGGCGACGCATTAAACACATATATTCGAAAGCCAGGAAAATTCTCCATAAGTCGTCCATAATTCAAAATAGTACACGGCTTTCGGTGACATAGTAATAACGTCATACCAGGCCATGGGAACTTTTTGTAGAACCGCAGTACAGGCAAACGTATCGTTTATAATTTTTCCGACCGTGTTCTGGAAGGTGGCGACGTATTAGGTCTATATATTCGGAAAGCCAGGAAAATGCTCTATAAGTCGTTTATAGTTCAAAAGTGTACACGGCTTTCGGTGACATAGTAATATGTGTCAGACCAGGCCAGGGGATCGTTATTTTGTAGATCTGCTTGTACAGGCAAACGCGCCGTTTATAATTTTTCCGACCGTGTTCCGGAAGGTGGCGACGCATTCAGCCTATATATTCGGAAAGCCAGGAAAATTCTCCATAAGTCGTCCATAGTTCAAAATAGTACAAGGCTTTCGGGGACATATTAATATGCGTTAGACCCGGCCAGGGGACCGTATTTTTGTAGAGCCGCGGAACAGGCAAACGTATCGTCCATAATTTAGGCCGATTGGAGCCGGAAGGTTGCGACGCATTAAACATATATATTCGAAAGCCAGAAAAATTCTCCATAAGTCGTTTATAGTTCAAAATAGTACACGGCTTTCGGTGACATAGTAATAACGTTAGACCAGTCCAGGTGACCGTTTTTTTGTAGAGCTGCTTGTACAGGCAAACGTGCAGTTTATAATTTTTCCGAACGTGTTCCGGAAGGTGGCGACGCATTAAGCCTTTATATTCGGAAAGCCATGAAAATTTGCTATAAGTCGTTTATAGTTCATAATTGTACACGGCTTTCGGTGACATAGTAATATGCGTCAGACCAGGCCAGTGGACCGTTTTTTTGTAGAGCTGCTTGTACAGGCAAACGTGCAGTTTATAATTTTTCCGAACGTGTTCCGGAAGGTGGCGACGCATTAAAGACATATATTTGAAAGCCAGAAAAATTATCCATAAGTCGTCCATATTTCAAAATAGTACACGGCTTTCGGTGACATAGTAATAACTTCATACCAGGCCATGGGAACTTTTTGTAGAACCGCAGTACAGGCAAACGTATCGTTTATAATTTTTCCGACCTGTTCTGGAAGGTGGCGACGTATTAGGTCTATATATTCGGAAAACCAGGCAAGTTCTCTATAAGTCGTCCATAGTTCAAAAGTGTACACGGCTTTCGGGGACATATTAATATGCGTTAAACCCGGCCAGGGGACCGTCTTTTTGTAGAGCTGCGGAACAGGCAAACGTATCGTCCAAAATTTTGGTCGATTGGAGCCGGAAGGTGGGAACCCATCAAACTATATATATTTGGAAAGTCAGGAAAGTTCTCTATAAGTCGTCCATAGTTCAAAATAGTACACGGCTTTCGGTGACATAGTAATAACGTCATACCAGGCCTTGGGAACTTTTTTTTGTAGAACCGCAGTACAGGCAAACGTATCGTTTATAATTTTTCCGACCGTGTTCCGGAAGGTGGCGACGCATTAAACACATATATTCGAAAGCCAGGAAAATTCTCCATAAGTCGTCCATAATTCAAAATAGTACACGGCTTTCGGTGACATAGTAATAACGTCATACCAGGCCATGGGAACTTTTTGTAGAACCGCAGTACAGGCAAACGTATCGTTTATAATTTTTCCGACCGTGTTCTGGAAGGTGGCGACGTATTAGGTCTATATATTCGGAAAGCCAGGAAAATGCTCTATAAGTCGTTTATAGTTCAAAAGTGTACACGGCTTTCGGTGACATAGTAATATGTGTCAGACCAGGCCAGGGGACCTTTTTTTTTGTAGAACTGCAATATAGGCAAACGTATCGTTTATAATTTTTTCAACCTTGGTCCGGAAGGTGGCGTCGCATTAAGCCTATATATTCGGAAAACCAGGCAAGTTCTCTATAAGTCGTCCATAGTTCAAAAGTGTACACGGCATTCGGGGACATATTAAAATGCGTTAGACCCGGCCAGGGGACCGTATTTTTGTAGAGCTGCTTGTACAGGCAAACGTATCGTTTATAATTTTTCCGACCGTGTTCAGGAAGGTGGCGACGTATTAGGTCTATATATTCGGAAAGCGAGGAAAATGTTCTATAAGTCGTTTATAGTTCAAAATAGTACACGGCTTTCGGTGACATAGTAATAACGTTAGACCAGGCCATGGGAACTTTTTTTTGTAGAGCTGCGGTACAGGCAAACGTATCGTTTATAATTTTTCCCACCGTGTTCTGGAAGGTGGCGACGTACTAGGTCTATATATTCGGAAAGCCAGAAAAATTCTCCATAAGTCGTCCATAGTTCAAAATAGTACAAGGCTTTCGGGGACATATTAATATGCGTTAGACCCGGCCAGGGGACCGTATTTTTGTAGAGCCGCGGAACAGGCAAACGTATCGTCCATAATTTAGGCCGATTGGAGCCGGAAGGTGGCGACGCATTAAACATATATATTCGAAAGACAGAAAAATTCTCCATAAGTCGTCCATAGTTCAAAATAGTACACGGCTTTCGGTGACATAGTAATAACGTTAGACCAGTCCAGGTGACCGTTTTTTTGTAGAGCTGCTTGTACAGGCAAACGTGCAGTTTATAATTTTTCCCACCGTGTTCTGGAAGGTGGCGACGTACTAAGTCTATATATTCGGAAAGCCAGGAAAATGTTCTATAAGTCGTTTATAGTTCAAAAGTGTACACGGCTTTCGGTGACATAGTAATATGCGTCAGACCAGGCCAGGGGATCGTTATTTTGTAGATCTGCTTGTACAGGCAAACGCGCAGTTTATAATTTTTCCGAACGTGTTCCGGAAAGTGGCGACGCATTAAGCCTTTATATTCGGAAAGCCATGAAAATTTGCTATAAGTCGTTTATAGTTCATAAGTGTACACGGCTTTCGAGGACATATTAATATGCGTTAGACCCGGCTAGGGGACCGTATTTTTGTAGAGCCGCGGAACAGGCAAACGTATCGTCCATATTTTAGACCGATTGGAGCCGGAAGGTGGCGACGCATTAAACATATATCTTTGAAAGCCAGAAAAATTCTCCATAAGTCGTCCATAGTTCAAAATAGTACACGGCTTTCGGTGACATAGTAATAACGTTAGACCAGTCCAGGTCACCGTTTTTTTGTAGAGCTGCTTGTACAGGCAAACGTGCAGTTTATAATTTTTCCGAACGTGTTCCGGAAGGTGGCGACGCATTAAACACATATATTCGAAAGCCAGAAAAATTCTCCATAAATCGTCCATAGTTCAAAATAGTACACGGCTTTCGGTGACATAGTAATAACGTCATACCAGTCCATGGGAACTTTTTGTAGAACCGCAGTACAGGCAAACGTATCGTTTATAATTTTTCCCACCGTGTTCTGGAAGTTGGCGACGTACTAAGTCTATATATTCGGAAAGCCAGGAAAATGTTCTATATGTCGTTTATAGTTCAAAAGTGTACACGGCTTTCGGTGACATAGTAATATGCGTCAGACCCGGCCAGGGGACCGTATTTTTGTAGAGCCGCGGAACAGGCAAACGTATCGTCCATAATTTAGGCCGATTGGAGCCGGAAGGTGGCGACGCATTAAACATATATATTCGAAAGACAGAAAAATTCTCCATAAGTCGTCCATAGTTCAAAATAGTACACGGCTTTCGGTGACATAGTAATAACGTTAGACCAGTCCAGGTGACCGTTTTTTTGTAGAGCTGCTTGTACAGGCAAACGTGCAGTTTATAATTTTTCCCACCGTGTTCTGGAAGGTGGCGACGTACTAAGTCTATATATTCGGAAAGCCAGGAAAATGTTCTATAAGTCGTTTATAGTTCAAAAGTGTACACGGCTTTCGGTGACATAGTAATATGCGTCAGACCAGGCCAGGGGATCGTTATTTTGTAGATCTGCTTGTACAGGCAAACGCGCAGTTTATAATTTTTCCGAACGTGTTCCGGAAAGTGGCGACGCATTAAGCCTTTATATTCGGAAAGCCATGAAAATTTGCTATAAGTCGTTTATAGTTCATAAGTGTACACGGCTTTCGAGGACATATTAATATGCGTTAGACCCGGCTAGGGGACCGTATTTTTGTAGAGCCGCGGAACAGGCAAACGTATCGTCCATATTTTAGACCGATTGGAGCCGGAAGGTGGCGACGCATTAAACATATATCTTTGAAAGCCAGAAAAATTCTCCATAAGTCGTCCATAGTTCAAAATAGTACACGGCTTTCGGTGACATAGTAATAACGTTAGACCAGTCCAGGTCACCGTTTTTTTGTAGAGCTGCTTGTACAGGCAAACGTGCAGTTTATAATTTTTCCGAACGTGTTCCGGAAGGTGGCGACGCATTAAACACATATATTCGAAAGCCAGAAAAATTCTCCATAAATCGTCCATAGTTCAAAATAGTACACGGCTTTCGGTGACATAGTAATAACGTCATACCAGTCCATGGGAACTTTTTGTAGAACCGCAGTACAGGCAAACGTATCGTTTATAATTTTTCCCACCGTGTTCTGGAAGTTGGCGACGTACTAAGTCTATATATTCGGAAAGCCAGGAAAATGTTCTATATGTCGTTTATAGTTCAAAAGTGTACACGGCTTTCGGTGACATAGTAATATGCGTCAGACCAGGCCAGGGGATCGTTATTTTGTAGATCTGCTTGTACAGGCAAACGCGCCGTTTATAATTTTTCCGACCGTGTTCCGGAAGGTGGCGACGCATTAAGCCTATATATTCGGAAAACAAGGCAAGTTCTCTATAAGTCATCCATAGTACAAAAGTGTACAAGGCTTCGAGAATATAGTTATATGCGTCAGATCAGCCCAGTTGACCGTTTTTTTGTAGAGCTGCAGTACAGGCAAACGTATCGTTTATAATTTTTCCCACCGTGTTCTGGAAGGTGGCGACGTACTAGGCCTAGATATTCGGAAAGCCAGAAAAATTCTCCATAAGTCGTCCATAGTTCAAAATAGTACAAGGCTTTCGGGGACATATTAATATGCGTTAGACCAGGCCAGGTGACCGTTTTTTTGTAGAGCTGCTTGTACAGGCAAACGTGCAGTTTATAATTTTTCCGAACGTGTTCCGGAAAGTGGCGACGCATTAAGCCTTTATATTCGGAAAGCCATGAAAATTTGCTATAAGTCGTTTATAGTTCATAAGTGTACACGGCTTTCGAGGACATATTAATATGCGTTAGACCCGGCTAGGGGACCATATTTTTGTAGAGCCACGGAACAGGCAAACGTATCGTCCATAATTTAGGTCGATTGGAGCCGGAAGGTGGCGACGCATTAAACATATATATTCGAAAGCCAGAAAAATTCTCCATAAGTCTTCCATAGTTCAAAATAGTACACGGCTTTCGGTGACATAGTAATAACGTTAGACCAGTCCAGGTGACCGTTTTTTTGTAGAGCTGCTTGTACAGGCAAACGTGCAGTTTATAATTTTTCCGAACGTGTTCCGGAAGGTGGCGACGCATTAAACACATATATTCGAAAGCCAGAAAAATTATCTATAAGTCGTCCATAGTTCAAAATAGTACACGGCTTTCGGTGACATAGTAATAACTTCATACCAGGCCATGGGAACTTTTTGTAGAACCGCAGTACAGGCAAACGTATCGTTTATAATTTTTCCGACCTGTTCTGGAAGGTGGCGACGTATTAGGTCTATATATTCGGAAAACCAGGCAAGTGCTCTATAAGTCGTCCATAGTTCAAAATGGTACACGGCTTTCGGGGACATATTAATATGCGTTAGACCCGGCCAGGGGACCGTATTTTTGTAGAACTGCAATATAGGCAAACGTATCATTTATAATTTTTCCGACCTTGGTCCGGAAGGTGGCGACGCATTAAGCCTATATATTCGGAAAACCAAGCAAGTTATCTAAAATTCGTCCATAGTTCAAAAGTGTACACGGCTTTCGGGGACATATTAATATGCGTTAAACCCGGCCAGGGGACCGTATTTTTGTAGAGCTGCGGAACAGGCAAACGTATCGTCCAATATTTTGGCCGATTGGAGCCGGAAGGTGGGGACGCATCAAACTATATATATTTGGAAAGTCAGGAAAGTTCTCTATAAGTCGTCCATAGTTCAAAAGTGTACACGGCTTTCGGTGACATAGTAATATGCGTCAGACCAGGCCAGTGGACCGTTTTTTTGTAGGGCCGCTTGTACAGGCAAACGTGCAGTTTATAATTTTTCCGAACGTGTTCCGGAAGGTGGCGACGCCTTAAACACATATATTCGAAAGCCAGAAAAATTCTCCATAAGTCGTCCATAGTTCAAAATAGTACACGGCTTTCGGTAACATAGTAATAACGTCATACCAGGCCATGGGAACTTTTTTTTGTAGAGCCGCAGTACAGGCAAACGTATCGTTTATAATTTTTCCGACCGTGTTCCGGAAGGTAGCGACGTATTAGGTCTATATATTCGGGAAGCCAGGAAAGTTCTCTATAAGTCGTTTATAGTTCAAAAGTTTACATGGCTTTCGGGGACACAGTAATATGCATCAGACGCACCCAAGGTATCGTTATTTTGTAGATCTGATTGTACAGGCATACGTGCAGTTTATAATTTTTCCGACCGTGTTCCGGAAGGTGGCGACGCATTAAACATATATATTCGAAAGCCAGGAAAATTCTCCATAAGTCGTCCATAGTTCAAAATAGTACAAGGCTTTCGGGGACATATTAATATGCGTTAGACCCGGCCAGGGGACCGTGTTTTTGTAGAGCCGTGGAACAGGAAAACGTATCGTCCATAATTTAGGCCGATTGGAGCCGGAAGTTGGCAACGCATTAAACATATATATTCTAAAGCCAGAAAAATTCTCCATAAGTCGTCCATAGTTCAAAATAGTACACAGCTTTCGGTGACATAGTAATAACGTCATACCAGGCCATGGGAACTTTATGTAGAACCGCAGTACAGGCAAACGTATCGTTTATAATTTTTCCGACCGTGTTCTGGAAGGTGGCGACGTATTAGGTGTATATATTCGGAAAGCCAGGAAAATGTTCTATAAGTCGTTTATAGTTCAAAAGTGTACACGGCTTTCGGTGACATAGTAATATGTGTCAGACCAGGCCAGGGGACCTTTTTTTTTGTAGAACTGCAATATAGGCAAACGTATCGTTTATAATTTTTTCGACCTTGGTCCGGAAGGTGGCGTCGCATTAAGCCTATATATTCGGAAAACCAGGCAAGTTCTCTATAAGTCGTCCATAGTTCAAAAGTGTACACGGCTTTCGGGGACATATTAAAATGCGTTAGACCCGGCCAGGGGACCGTATTTTTGTAGAACTGCAATATAGGCAAACGTATCATTTATAATTTTTCCGACCTTGGTCCGGAATGTGGCGACGCATTAAGCCTATATATTCGGAAAACCAGGAAAGTTCTCTATAAGTCGTCCATAGTTCAAAAGTGTACACGGCTTTCGGTGACATAGTAATATGCGTCAGACCAGGCCAGTGGACAGTTTTTTTGTAGGGCCGCTTGTACAGGCAAACGTGCAGTTTATAATTTTTCCGAACGTTTTCCGGAAGGTGGCGACGCATTAAACACATATATTCGAAAGCCAGAAAATTCCCCATAAGTCGTCCATAGTTCAAAATAGTACACGGCTTTCGGTGACATAGTAATAACGTCATACCAGGCCATGGGAACTTTTTGTAGAACCGCAGTACAGGCAAACGTATCGTTTATAATTTTTCCGACCGTGTTCTGGAAGGTGGCGACGTATTAGGTCTATATATTCGGAAAGCCAGGAAAATGTTCTATAAGTCGTCTATAGTTCAAAATAGTATACGGCTTTCGGTGACATAGTAATAACGTCATACCAGGCCATGGGAACTTTTTTTTGTAGAACCACAGTACAGGCAAACGTATCGTTTATAATTTTTCCGACCGTGTTCTGGAAGGTGGCGACGTATTAGGTCTATATATTCGGAAAGCCAGGAAAATGTTCTATAAGTCGTTTATAGTTCAAAAGTGTACACGGCTTTCGGTGACATAGTAATATGTGTCAGACCAGGCCAGGGGACCTTTTTTTTTGTAGAACTGCAATATAGGCAAACGTATCGTTTATAATTTTTCCGACCGTGTTCCGGAAGGTGGCGACGTATTAGGTCTATATATTCGGAAAGTATGGAAAGTTCTCTATAAGTCGTTTATAGTTCAAAAGTTTACATGGCTTTCGGGGACATAGTAATATGCATCAGACGCACCCAAGGTATCGTTATTTTGTAGATCTGATTGTACAGGCATACGTGCAGTTTATAATTTTTCCGACCGTGTTCTGGAAGGTGGCGACGTATTAGGTCTATGTATTCGGAAAGCCAGGAAAATGTTCTAAAAGTCGTCCATAGTTCAAAATAGTACACGGCTTTCGGTGACATAGTAATAACGTCAGACCAGGCCATGGGAACTTTTTTTTGTAGAACCGCAGTACAGGCAAACGTATCGTTTATAATTTTTCCGACCGTTTTCTGGAAGGGAGCGACGTATTAGGTCTACAAATTCGGAAAGCCAGGAAAATGTTCTATAAGTCGTTTATAGTTCATAAGTGTACACGGCTTTCGGTGACATAGTAATCTGCGTCAAACCAGGCCAGGGGACCTTTTTTTTTGTAGAACTGCAATGCAGGAAACGTATCGTTTATAATTTTCCCGACCGTGTTCCGGAAGGTGGCGATGCATTAAGCCTATATATTCGGAAAGCCAGGAAAATTCTCCATAAGTCGACCATAGTTCAAAAGTGTACACGGCTTTCAGTGACATAGTAATATGCGTCAGATCAGCCCAGGTGACCGTTTTTTTGTAGAGCTGCTTGCACAGGCAAACGCGCAGTTTATAATTTTTCCGACCGTGTTCCGGAAGGTGGTGACGCATTAAACATATAAATTCGTAAGCCAGAAAAATTCTCCATAAGTCGTCCATAGTTCAAAATAGTACACGGCTTTCGGGGACATATTAATATGCGTAAGACCCGGCCAGGGGACCGTATTTTTGTAGAACCGCAGTACAGGCAAACATGCAGTTTATAATTTTTCCGACCGTGTTCTGGAAGGTGGCGACGTATTAGGTCTACATATTCGGAAAGCCAGGAAAGTTTGCTATAAGTCGTTTATAGTTCATAAGTGTACACAGCTTTCGGTGACATAGTAATATTCGTCAGAGCAGGCCAGGGGACCTTTTTTTTTGTAGAGCTGCTTGTACAGGCAAACGTGCAGTTTATAATTTTTCCGACCGTGTTCCGGAAGGTGGCGACGCGATAAGCATATATATTAGGAAAGCCAGAAAAATTCTATAGAAGTCGTCCATAGTTCAAAATAGTACAAGGCTTTCGGGGACATATTAATATGCGTTAGATCCGGCCAGGGGACCGTATTTTTGTAGAACCGCGGTACAGGCAAACGAATCTTTTATAATTTTTCCGACCGTGTTCTGGAAAGTGGCGACGTATTAGGTCTATATATTCGGAAAGCCAGGAAAATGTTCTATAAGTCGTTTATAGTTCAAAATAGTACATGGCTTTCGGTGACATAGTAATAACGTCAGACCAGCCCATGGAAACTTTTTTTTGTAGAGCCGCTTGTACAGGCAAACGCGCTGTTTATAATTTTTCCGACCGTGTTCCGGAAGGTGGTGACGCTTTAAGCCTACATATTCGGAAAACCAGGCAAGTTCTCTATAAGTCGTCCATAGTTCAAAAGTGTACACGGCTTTCGGGGACATATTAATATGCGTTAATCGCGGCCAGAAGACCGTATTTTTGTAGAGCTGCGGAACAGGCAAACGTATCGTCCATAGTTTTGGCCGAGTGGAGCCGGAAGGTGGCGATACATCAAACCTATATATTTGGAAGGTCAGGAAAGTTCTCTAGAAGTCGATTATAGTTCAAAATAGTACACGGCTTCCGTTGACATAGTTATAACGTCAGACCAGGCCAGGGGACCTTTTTTTTGTAGAACAGCAATATAGGCAAACGTATCGTTTATAATTTTTCCGACCGTGTTCCGGAAGGTGGCGACGTATTAGGTCTATATATTCGGAAAGTATGGAAAGTTCTCTATAAGTCGTTTATAGTTCTTAAGTGTACACGGCTTTCGGGGACATAGTAATATGCGTCATACGAGCCCAGGGGATCGTTATTTTGTAGATCTGCTTGTACAGGCAAACGCGCTGTTTTTAATTTTTCCGACCGTGTTCCGGAAGGTGGCGACGCATTAAGTCTATATATTCAGAAAGCCAGGAGAATTCTCCATAAGTCGTCCATAGTTCAAAAGTGTACAAGGCTTCGAGGACATAGTTTTATGCGTCAGATCAGCCCAGGTGACCGTTTTTTTGTAGAGCTGCTTGTACAGGCAAACGTGCAGTTCATAATTTTTCTGAACGTGTTCTGGAAGGTGGCGATGCATTAAGCCTATACATTCGGAAACCCCAGGCAAGTTCTCTATAAGTCGTCCATAGTTCAAAAGTGTACACGGCTTTCGGGGACATATTAATATGCGTTAGACCCGGCCAGGGGACCGTATTTTTGTAGAGCCGCGGAACAGGCAAACGTATCGTCCATAATTTTGGCCGATTGGAGCCGGAAGGTGGCGACGCATTAAACATATATATTCGAAAGCCAGAAAAATTCTCCATAAGTCGTCCATAGTTCAAAATAGTACACGGCTTTCGGGGACATATTAATATGCGTCAGACCAGGCCAAGAGAACTTTTTTTTGTAGAACCGCAGTACAGGCAAACGTATCGTTTATACTTTTTCCGACCGTGTTCTGGAAGGTGGCGACGTAATAGGTCTATATATTCGGAAAGCCAGGAAAGTTTTCTATTAGTCGTTTATAGTTCATAAGTGTACACGGCTTTCGGGGACATAGTAATATGCGTCAGACGAGCCCAGGAGATCGTTATTTTGTAGATCTGCTTGTACAGACAAACGCGCCGTTTTTAATTTTCCCGACCGTGTTCCGTAAGGTGGCGACGCATTAAGCCTATATATTCAGAAAGCCAGGAGAATTCTCCATAAGTCGTCCATAGTTCAAAAGTGTACACGGCTGTCGGTGACATAGTAATATAAGTCAGACGAGGCCAGGGGACCGTATTTTTGTAGAGCCGCGGAACAGGCAAACGTATCGTCCATAATTTTTGCCGATTTGAGCCGGAAGGAGGCAACGCATTAAGCCTATACATTCGGAAAACCAGGAAAAATCTCTATATGTCGTTCATAGTTCAAAAGTGTACACGGTTTTCAGTGACATAGTAATATGCGTCAGACCAGGCCAGGGGACCTTTTTTTGTAGAACCGCAGTACTGGCAAACCTATCGTTTATAATTTTTCCGACCTTCTTCAGGAAGGCTGCGACGTATTAGGTCTATATATTCAGAAAGCCAGGAAAGTTCTCTATAATTCCATTATAGTTCAAAAGAGTGCACGGCTTTCGGAAACATAGGAATATGCGTCAGACCAGCCCAGAGGACCGTTTTTTTGTAGAACCGCGGTACAGGCAAACGTATCGTTTATAATTTTTCCGACCGTGTTCCGGTAGGTGGCGACGCATGGAACCTATATATTCGAAAACCAGGAAATTTCTCTATAATCCCATCATAGTTCAAAAGTGTACACGGCTTTCAGGGACATAGTCATATACGTCAGACCAGCCCAGGGGACCGTTTTTTTGTAGAACTGCTTGTACAGGCAAACGTGCAGTTTATATTTTTTCTGACCAAGTTCTGGAAAGTGGCGACGCATTAAGCATATATATCCGGAAAGTCAGGAAAATTCTCTATAAGTTGTTCATAGTTCAGAAGTGTACACGGCTTTCGGGGACATAGTAATATGCGTTAGACCCGGCCAGGGGACCGTTTTTTTGTATAGCCACGGTACAGGCAAACGTATCGTCCATAATTTTTGCCGATCGTGAGTCGGGAGATGGCGACGCATTAAACCTATATACTTGGAAAGCCAGGAAAGTTCTCTATAAGTCGATCATAGTTCAAAAGAGTACACGGCTTTCGGGAACATAGTTATTTTGCGTCAGACCAGCCCAGGGGACCGTTTTTTTGTAGAGCTGCTTGTACAGGCAAACGTGCAGTTTATAATTTTTCCGACCGTGTTCCGGAAGGTGGCGACGCATTAAACATATATTAATTTGTCGGTAAGATAAACCGAACGCGTATTTGTTATGTCGTATATTGCAGACAGTCGTAAAAATAATATTATTTTATATATATGTAATATAGGTGGGAATATTTCAAATTGTAAATTATTGACATAGGTCAGGCCAGCGAAGCAATAATGTGCTGAGGCGACAATAATATTTTCTATATAACACCGCCGTACGCGCAGGCACGGCCCCCGTTGTCGCTGAGTGATTCGGCGAGGACGTAGCTACGACGTGCGTGTGAAACGCCGATCGTAGTACGGGCTAGGCGATCTGAATTTGCTAAGTGTTTTATTTATGTTTGTTTTAATACAATAAAAGTGTTTCCGACCTGAAAACCCGAGTTAAACATTATTTTAGTCATTCTTACGTTCTTACCTTTTATAAGAACAGCGCCGGGATATACGTACTATGTGTCAATGAAGTTTTATTAAACTGAATAGTGCCAAGGTATATGTAATCTTTGAGTCATTTCAACTAGATAGGAACGAACTAAGAATTGACAAGCGCCTACCATCGTACCTCAACGAGTTAACAGTGCCATTCTAATTAACTTAGGCGATAGTTGGTTTACCGCGTATTGTCTAATACGGGTGATACCACAGTTAATTAATCGGTATACACGCACACAATTCCGTTCTGGGCTTTTACTGCATCTTAAACACGCAAAAAGTATATTTTACTTTAACAGGTAAATACACTAAACTTGCTCCGGACTTCACTAACCTGAATTTTGCTCAATCATAAAGTGTTGGCCGGCGTATTAAATAGGCAAAATATGTATATTATATATAGTGTTCAACCAAATTTAATTGTGTAGAAAATAATGCATGCACTATAAGTTATATTATTATACAATGTTCTTTTAATAAAATATATAATTGTAATTAATTTAGACTACAGCCTTTTACCCTATTAGGTGCGCACTTTTACGCCATGATTGGGGTAAAAGGGTGCATTTTTTATTAACTTCTAATTATTTCTAATTTTGGATATTTACTTTGGTAAAATTTCCAGAACTATAGTTTGATAATGGTTTTCTAATCAACAGTGTTGTGACCGCGATAACGCGTATAGCACCAGATACTGAATCTGCTTCAGTTTCAATAATATCTGTCTTGCCATAGCTATTTATTGACACATTTTCGTTCGGCAAGCGATGTCTAGATATGATATACAGACCGCCAATACAGTAACTACGAAGTGAAAGATGAGACGTTTCGATTTCAGTTGAATTAACAAAATGTACATACCAAAATGTACGGACAACAAGAAATACAATGTTATAAATTGAATCAATAACAAAAAATGTACTTAATAGTTACTAGGTTACAATAATTTAGTTCTTTATATTGTATAGATATGTATATATATTTGCCGCTTAGAATGTAACATCATATTATATTAATCATGTCAACAAATAAAAAAAATCCTTTTATGTATTTATTTTGTTAAAATAATAAAACAAACTCATGGGGCCTGGAGCTGATGAAAAAAAAGTGACTTTTAGACCAATAAGCTAGTCAAAACTGGAAGAATTTGGTTTGACAGATTTTAATTTTGAAATCGCATTATGATTTATCAACAAGTTCACTAGGGTAATGATCGAGGCGATTTTGAATATTTTTTTTCAGCTGTGATATCCAAGAATAAAAATATCATAAAAATATGATATTTTTGTATTTATATTATTCATTATGACACTAACAATAATTGGAATATCCAAAATCGCCTCGATCATTCCCTAGTTGTTGATCAATCATAATCCGTTTTCAAAATTCCGTTCCAAAATTTATATTTATAATCAATTAAGGATTAAAAATTGAAAACAAAGGTCCACGTAAATTGTTAATACTGTAACCAACAAATTAAAATATATAGACATACTTTTTTTATTGTTATTGTTGCCGCCGAATAGGCAATGATGATATGGCACGGCCGACCGACCGCCTGACCGACACTCACACACAACACATCTTTATGTTTATAGTTGTATTATTTTATTTCTGTTTAATTGTGTCAGCTGTGTATTGTGAGTTGTAACATTATATAGATTAGGCGCGACTCGATACCAGCCGCCGCCGTCTAGCTGGAACGAGGGTAATTATCACGGCCGTCGATACAACTAGTTTCGTTACACACAGTCAACGCGATACACCTATAGTACAGTAAAACTATTTTACAGGCAAGGGTAGCAGCTGGCCAGCCGTGCACCGGCAAATTGTAAGTTTTTTTAACAATTTATTTATTATATTATATTGCATTGTCGAGCCAGTAGGCCAAATTTATACTTTTACGAGTAACAGCTCAAATAGCGGCTTATATTATTTTATCTGTTACGCCAAAAGGGCCATATATTTACACTGTGTATTATTTAAACAATTATTATATCATCGCAATTTACTACCGTTATAATTTAGGTTTTCATTTATTTGAGTTAGGTACCTAATATTATTCTTATTATTTATTTAACAATACACATATTATACTTATACATATTATACACACTCACACACCCGCACACCCTAGCACTCTCTGGTCTTGCTCGGCGATCCCATCCACTTCCTATGAGTCGCTATACATGCATCACACACACAAACACAGGTCAGTTGGTGAGTAGCCGTGTATCGTGCATAAGCCATAACGCGCGAAGTATTTTGGTGACCGGGCGTCGCGGACTATTATTGTTCGTTCCCGGCCCGTACAGTTATTTTATGTTTAAGTTTGGACGAAATTAAATATTTAAACGAAGAAGAACGATTTTACTTTTGTGTTATAATTTAAAAATATTTTTTGTAAGTACTTGAAACTTATAAAGTATATATTATTCTATAATATAAAAATGAATCGCTGAATATGTTGCTAAGAGCAAATCTCGAGAGCAGCTGATCCGATTTCGCTTATTCATTTTTTATAATATTCCTTGAAGTACGAGGATGGTTCGATGGTTACGGAGAGAAAAATTTAAAAAATTCTTTTAAAAAAAAAGTCTAAAAAACTAAATACAAAAACGATAATATATAAGTAATTAACCCATAACCATATTATCATGGAAAAAAACATCTATGTCATAACAAATAACTATACTAACTATAGCAATAATAATAATAATCACTTATTTAACATTACTCAAAAACAATGGTATGTTGTATAATATAGTCTATGGTCTCAGGTAAAATGTAAACGTCTCATTGCTGTGCATCTATAATATTATTAAATCTAAAAGCCACAAATTTCTATTAAATTAAAAAAATGTTGTGTTTTTGTGACTTACTAAATATGCCTCATATAAGGTGCCGGACAAATTTAGGCAGATGAACCCGAAATGTAACGAACCAAATTAATTATCAATCTAATCGTACTGCCCTACGTGTGTTATGATTGAACTCTCCTAAACGGATTTAAATGAATTTTTTTGTATGCGTTTGGGTGACGCCCCTGATTTGACAAGGGATGTGCTCAAACGGGGATTTAGAGATTTCTTTCGTTTATAAATGGTTGCCATGGGTTTTAAAACTATAATAATAATAATTATTGGTTGCCGTGAAATCAGTGTGTTCGTTCAATGCATTTAATTTTTTTGTACGCTGTGTTTTGATATTATAAGTATCGCAATTACGTAAATTTTGAGCGTATTATTCTTACATATAATTTACGTACATACAAAATGCCACGTTTTCGTGGACGATGAGGAAATATTGGTCGACAGACTCGGCATTCACAATTAGTCCAGCCGTTTAGGAGGAGTTCAGTGACAAACTTGGTATAACTTTGATACTTTAGAGTTAAATCATAAAGTTACGTACATACGGCACGGGGTTCACGATTTACTGCAGGTAGATTGCCTACCTGATAATATACTGCTGTGAAACAGAATTTTTATACCAGGCAACAGAAAAGTTATGATAATATTTGAACACCATACACCTAATATTAAATAACGAATTGAACAAAATTTGAGTCATATAGAGTTGATACATTTAACGGGAAACAAAGTGCACAGTATCAGCTAGTTATTTTTACAAATATGATAAAAAAAACAAATAATAATGATTTAACTTAACCAGTTACCGTATTAATAATAACAATATAAATATAATATCAAATATCCTTCAAATCGTCTGTGCTAAGACAAAAAGTATTTACTATGATCGTAAAAAACCACTTCCTTATAATGTCCTATGCTATTAGTTATTACATAACTATAGTCTATAATACAGGTGATATATACGAGATATCAACTCAGCGACCGTCGAGACTTAAATATATTATATTTACCTAATATTACGATGGATATAATAACATATTTCATTTTTTTTCAAAAATGAATAAAAGTCATACTGTGTGAATGTCATACGTGAATACGACGGTAAGGACGTCAAACTTTCTAATAATTACCATACACCAGTTAATACTTCGCGCTCCTAGGACTATACTGCTACAACACAAAATTCATCAATTTTGAGTTATGACAATTGCCGAGTAGAGAAAAATAAGCCCTATAAAATGCAAGAACGCCACATTCAATATCATTTTTTCATTTAGCCACTATAAATATGTGTCTTTACTCAGTATTGAATTATTACATTTTTAGCTAATTTTCAAAGCAAAAGAGCCATATTTACTTTATGGCAGTATACTCATTTCATTTTAATTTATCCAAATAATCACTTTCAAGACTGCTGCCTTATTTTGATTTGTGGCATTCATGCACTAAGTAAAAACTAACTATTGTTTGATAATATGTTAAGAGCAAAACAGAAATATTTAGAGTTGTGGTGGTATTGCATTTTATAACTTGTTAGTCAGAATATTGACTTTAAAGCAACCTAATAACAATAATTATATTTTAATATATATTATGAAAAACATACATAATTATATTATATTTACCTAATATTACGGTGGATATAATAACATATTTCATTTCTTTCAAAAATTAATGAAATTCGGTGACCGAGTATAAATCAGAGAACGACAATGTTATAATAATAATAATAAGGTGTGTAATGCAACACTCAAAGACAATATATAGATATATATAACGGCCGGTGAAGACGTCTCTTCACGAGAGCAAACCAATACAATATAATTTAGCTGATAATAATACTACCTGTCGGCGGTCACCTTATCCACCCAAACTCGTGAACACCATTTTTCATTCAAGTAGCTGCCCGGCCAAATGCTAGTGAATATCCGGCAGCCCAAACATTTGGCAGCAGAGCGTTGGTTTTTTATTATTTATTAATAGATGTTTACGTTTGTTGTGGATTTGATAACGTGTGTTTGAGACGTTAGTGGTGTTTTCCCTGGGTCTAGTGTACAGTGCTTATCATAGGTGATTATTGGTGGTTGACACTGGGGTGGGTGTATTCGTTGACCCGTCAACTCCGGTGCGTTGATATTCGTAGCACTAGCGAAATCTAACTTTAGTTCATGCGAACCGTGCGCTAGTCATTGAGATATCTCCGATATATTTACAATACAATTATTATTATTATTCGTAAGCCGCGTCGGTTGCATTTTTGATATATCAATTATATTATAAATTGTTATTATTCACGGTCATTACCTGAATATCGTCCATATATCTGTAAGGCAGGTATTATTATTATTGCGTATACGCGCCGATCACTAGTCTGCCGCGATATCTATTTCAGAGCTCATTACACTAAGTGCAATGGGGTGGCTTGGATGAGCTGAGAATCAAGTACCTTTAAACTTTTCTTTATATAAGTTATTAAGTTAAAATATTATTAAAGATGATCGCCAATAAACTCTCATTATGATTAAGTTGACCACCAAAGGAGTCAATTATGTTATTATTGATGATTATATACATTTATCAGTCAATTACAAAATCCTACTACTTCCCAAAAAGTATATTAATTTGTTCAATATTAACAGTATCATCAATAATACTTTAATTCTTAATAACTTGATTCATCTTTACATTTTTGATAACTTGGGCCTGTTAAGTATGACCCTAAATTAAATGCTTATTTTTAAATTAATACTTTATTATTAATTTCAATTCTATCATTTTTTTTATTCAACTATTATATTATAAGTTTCTAATAAGTATAATGTATATATTTTTTTTCACAGTTTTTATTTATAAGCATTTAAAGTTTAAATCTAGACAAAATACGAAAAAATCACGAAAATTAGCAAATTATTTTGATTGTTTCGATTTCTCATGTAACGATTTTCTTATTTTGTTGTAATTAAACAACGTATGACTGTAGATACTTGAAAATTTTACTAAATGTTGATGTTCACATTTTCTATACACGTTTTGTGTATATACACGTATTGTATTAATTTTGAAAATAATTTTACTCTTTTTGAGCTGTTTACGGATATTGTCAGTTTTCAATTTTTTTCTATAAATATCAATAAAATTTTATTTATTGGGTAAAAAAGCGTGAAAATGTAATGCAAGGCTCTTGATAGTTACAATTTATTGTTACAATAGCTGATGAAAAATATTCAAAATACATAGCATTATATTTTTTTTTATAAGCATTTAAAGTTCAAATTTTGACAAAATTTATCAAGTTTAAAATTTAATAATTATTTTGTAGTTAAAAATTTATAAAATGTTCAATTTTTATAGCTAAGGATTGGAAATTTAAAACAAAGCACCACGTAAATAGGTTATATATAAATTGCTTTATTCACAATAATATCATCAAATATACTTGGTTATAGGCTGATTGTTTTCGCTCAGAATCGTTTTTCTTATACAATAATATTATATCATTTAATTCAAATTTTACACCACATCCATTAAAGTTACCCACTTGTAACCTATTGTACAGCAGAGCAATATTCTTTTACCCACCTTTTTATACTTAGGATTACGATTACCCACCAATTAAAGGGGGTACACCCACCCCATAAAATAGGTGTGGCGGCTGCCACACCTAATACTCGAGTTCGGTACCACTGCTTCCATACTACTGAATACTTAGGTACATCTTATAGGCAACTTCTTATACATTTGGCAATCACCTTTGTTGTTGTATTAGTCGTAAATTATCGTTAGTAGTAGTAATCCGCATAGAACAATGCCTAATCACCACCCAGCCAATAGATACTAGTCAGACGTTGGTCGGCCGGTTCACGCGATGTCTTCTTGAAATAAGTCCCGTTCATTGTTTCCGCGCGTAATGATAACAATAATAGTCACTCGGCTTTTTTTGATATTCAGTATTGACCAATAACCATCGAAAACTCTTAGCTTCGACCGTTCCGTCTGACTATTTAAAAAAACCGTGCGCAACTAGGACTTTTTCAAGGGGGTGTCTGCCAGTAGCGTATAAGGTTGTTCCCCAAATTTCAGATGACATATATATTATATTTAGATAAAAATCACATATAATGTTGGTAGTTATAAAATATGTAACTTATTAGGTATACGGGAAGTCCCCACCCCTGTGCCGCGGGCAACCCCAGCGCCGCGTGCAACCACTCTGCTGGGAACTCCGACACAGCAGAGCATACACTGTTTGCGTGTGAATATTGGACTGGGCATCGCGCGGAACTAGAATCTCGGCTCGGCCACCAGCCAACCGCCGCCGATCTCCCCGAAATTCTGTGCGGACCGGACTTCGACGTCCTCTCCACGGACCCCGAGGAGAGAGCCATCCTCCTGGCCGAGGCTGACGAAAGGCTCCGCCTTTTCTACAAGATGGTCGAGTCAATAATGAGCCTCAAGGAAGAAGAAGAAAGAGCTCGACAGGCGTTGGAACGAGGACAACCAAGTAGGCGTTGACCGGAACGAGACGCCAGGCTGACGGACCTCAGCGCCGGGCCGCGAAGCACCAGAGTGAAACACGAGACACGAGACAGGTGGGTTTCCAGCCGGGAAGACGGGCCAGTACGAGACTTCAAGGCCTGCGGGCTGAGCGCCGGGCCATGAAGACAGCCAACACCAGCTCAAGACAACGCCTTAAGCAACCATCATTGAAATGTTAGCTCCCCGAGTAACACTCCCTGGCAGCCGCATACTACACTAGCAATCGCTAAGGAAGGGCTGCCAGGTCGTGGAGCGCGTCCAAGGGCGCAGCTATTGTACTATAAATTGTTTGTTTGATGTGCAATAAACGACGGGGGCCGGAGAAGAAGCAATGTGAGCAACAGTTCCTTCTCCGGCTCTCGATTAAACCGGAAAAAAATAAAAAAGGTATACGGGAAAGTATTATTCTAAGTTTATAATGGTATATTGATGATATAATATAAGTAGGTACCACAAAATATACAACTTTATAATAATTACACGAGAATAAAATATTCATTATATTTTAATGACATTATAATAATATTTATGTTATAGGCCTATGTTGACAATTCTACGTTCGAATAAACTTTGTATTTTAGGATCATTGTTTTTAATGGGTAAAGTATTCAATTTTGTATTTTTTACTTCAGCAAATAATTGAGTTGGGGGATTTATTATGCTTTAAAATCCGTGCCCTAGACTAATAAGTTACAATAGTTCGCGAGCCGCCGTGTGCGCTTGCCGATGCGTGTCACTCAAATCGTTTGTCCGGACGAAGCGTTGTTTATTTAGTCGTCGTGCCGTTTCATCTCGTACCCGCGCACTTTTAAATCGTTTGTTCTGCAGAGGTCAGGCAACACGTCGCGCTTATTGGCATTTGTATTTGTCATTTTCAGCGCGATAGAACCAAGCACGGATTAAGAAGGGGGGCAAGGTGGCACAGTCCCGGGGCCCATTGATTTTGGGGGCCCATATTTATCCCTAAAATATATTTATTTATTGTGTCAAATACAGTTAAAAAAAAAAAAATTATGTAAGTAGGTAGGTATATAGGTAAATAGTTATTAATAATTATAAAATAAAATTGTTCTTAATTTTACGTCACGAAAACTTACTATAAATAATGAACTATGTTTGCCAACAATTGTATTTGTTTGATTTTTTTTTTTAAGCATTTCAGATTACCTATTTAATTATTAGGTAGTTATAAGAAAAAATATTTAGCTCTTGTAAATTAGGTATTTCAGTTAAAAGTATTGACGCATATTATACTAAAATTTAGAGGAACATAGTTAATAACCTAGTGAACCAAAACTGATCATTTCACTGTCAAAATGTTCAGAAAAAAAGTTTTGCCAGAATCCATCAAAATATATAGTAGTTACCATTTGAAAAAATAAAGTCGATAAAGTTAATATGTAATGATGTTCTCTCCCCACCATCACCAAAAAAAATTAAAAATCGGACGACGTGGTGACACTCGGGAAAGTATTTGAAACAACTCTGTGAAAAAAAATTGGTAAAATATTAAATAGTGTCGTCACAAAATTGAAACATAAAAAAAAAAGGACTATCTATGTACATTATACTACATATCTACATTACAACGTCGTAGCAGTGAGTTACCAGTTTCCACCAGTCCAGTATTCGCCAGCGCAGCAGTCACGCCGCCGCCTTCGTTATCGTCGATACAGACGACCATATACCTATAAATGGGCAGCGCTTAGAGAGAGAGGTCAGAGGGGTACGATATAGAGTAAAAGAGAAAAGAGAACGTGGGGAAAATATAGTATTAGTTTCATTCGTCAATGTTATCCCCTTTATGTTCTTTCTCTCTAATCTCTCTTCGTTCTTTCTTCTTTCTTTCTCTTATATGATTCCCGTGCATTGATGGCAGGGCTGAGTGGAATGCGCTGTCCATTATTTTATAGGTCTATGCAGACGACGTCGTCGATAATAATATATCCGTTCAATTATTGTAGGCAACTTACTGTGGTCCTGTGTGCCGTCATACGGTATCTATTATCATGTATTGTATATTGTATAACACTGTTGTATTTGTTTATATTATTTATTACTACATAATAAACTATTGATGTATTACTTTGCCACCATTTACGTTCAATACCATTTTGTACCAGTCATTTTTATATAAAAATACATATAACCTTGGGTATAACTTTTTCTCGTCCACAACACATCGCAAGTTGTAGATATTTTATATTATATTTATATTGTTATTACTTATTATTAATAGTTAATACGGTAGCCGGTAAGTTAAATTAATATTATAAAATTACAACAAAACAACTAAAATTGTTATTTTTGTTTATTTAATTTGTAATTTCCTCCAAATTTTATGTTAAAAAATAACTATAAAAAAACTGAGTTTTTATATTTTTGAGATTTTTTGGTTACAGAATAACCTACTTACCTACGTGGAACCTTGTCGTAAGTTTTTAATCATTAGGTACAAAAGTTGGACATTTTATACATTTTTAAGTACAAAATCATTTTTTAGTTTTAAATTATTGAATAATTGATATTTATATCTGCCTAGCTAATAGCTTCCATCTTATGACACGTGTAAAACGTCTTTGAATGTGCTCATGGTTTTCAACAACTGATATGGGTTCCACATCGCGAATCCAATTTATATTATAAGATGTTTTTATTGTTATACTTTCAATGCTCTATTGTCAAATTTGTTCGTATCTATATACATTATACAAACTACAAAATAAATATAATTACTATAATATACTGCATATACCTACACCATTCTATGGGCTGTAGCCCATAAGCGCAAAATATGACCCAAACGCAACCCAAAAGCGCAAAAACAAATAACCCAAAAGCGCAAAAAAAATTACCTTTTTAATAACCCATAAACGCAAATCAAATTTATAAAAAAAAGCGTATTTAATTAAAATTTTAGTTATTATTAATATTAAATTAATATTAATATTAAATTTGAAACTTGAAACCTACTGTTTTCAAGTATTCCAATCTAGAAATTTTTTTTTCTTTATACAAGGTCCAAGTTTTTGTATTGGAGACGACTTTAGATTTTCGATTCGTAGATTTTTGACCATTTGATTGTAATTTTAAATAAACTTCTGCTTGATGTTCTTTAATCACTTCAATAAAATTATAAATAGATGGGTGTGGGTTATAAAATTGATCTTTCAAATGACGGTGATATGATTCTGGACCATTGGTAGTCCGTGGCTCGTTCGAAGGTGGCTCAGTCCAGAGATGTGGCGGATATCTGCTGTCATTATCAATAAAATTCGCTAAAATATAATCTGAGAATGCTGATATCTTCTGATTGTCCGGAGCAATAGAAAATAGTTCATAAAATGCTTCAGAAATTTCAGTACACGGTAAAAAAGCCAATCCAAAGAAATACTTTAACCAATGTGAAATTTCTGATTCATTTTGGTCGTATTCAATTTTAAGTCCCAATTTTGTAATTTGTCTATATTTGTCTATATTTTCATTTTCCGTCAAAATATTAGATATTTTAGAATTAGTTTGAATAGTAGAAGTACATTGTCTTACCGTACATCGCCAAGATATATCTCCGCTTGCCATTACTCGCTGATGTCTGTACTTAAAATTATAGTACACAATACACAATACACCTTTATTTGTGTTAGTTAATGTAAATGACATTTTAATAATTAATTTTTGAAAACTTATAATTTTAATTTTAGTCGAAATCAGACACATAGACACACGTGACACAGTGGTAGCACTGACACCAACTGATATAGGTGAATATCTGGTATATCGAATTTCAATTAAAAATAAAACGGCTCAATAAGTTATATAAGTCATATCTATATAGTTATCAAAAATCCTATTTAATGTAAGTTCATACTGTATACACTATTATATATTATATTGTGTATTATAGACTATAGTTATCTTAAATGATTATCAACTGCCATCGTAATGTGTAACGATAAGATACAGACAAATGCAATAACCGTCGCGATGCGTTGCTGCAGAACGGATAAGGCCGCGTACCGGCGTACCTATACATGGAAAGCGTAGAGCATCACGCTTTAGGTCAGTAAAATATTGTATCAAACAATTCAATTTTCTTTTGCGCTTTTATCCCACTACCAAAGCCCAAAAGCGCAAATTCATTTTGCGCTTTTGAGCTATCGAAAAAAAAGGTCGATTTGCGCTTTCGGGCTTCACCGCATTCTATGTAATAGCTAATATAAAAATCATTTTTTACACAAAAAAAGTAAGTATATTTAATTTTCATTAAAATATGATAAATTGTCTCAAATATATAATATCGGTTTTTGTATGCGTTTCACTTATATTATTCCTCTACAGTGGGTAATTTGCCTTGAAATTATCAAATAGGAATTTTTTCGAAATTTTAATAAACTTTTATAATTAAACTGCATAATCAAGTACAGTATCTAAAATGTATGTTATAGTTTAAATCACGGTCATCTTTATCTATGTTTAGGTATTATAGTGATTATACTATTCTTCCTTTCAAAAATATCGTTATGGCATTAAAAATTTAGCATCGTTTAAGAATTATAAATTTAACTTTTTTTTAAGTTATGTACCAACTAAATTCACTTTCCCATCAGAAAATATGCTGGAATTGAAAATTGAAGTATTATTTCTACAAGAAAAAATGTTTACAGACAAAAAAACACACATTAGGTGAAATCAATAAATTAATTGCTCCTATTAGAATCTAAAATTACAATCTTAAAGCGTTTCATATGTAATAAGCATTGTTCACGCCGCTACACTCACACATCGATCGATGCACACACCCCACCATCACTAATTTTAAGCTTAAACATCCACACATATACACACCTATACACCCACTGCATACTTGCACTCGGAGTTTTGATCGGCGAACCCGTCCAATTCTCCTGAGTCGCTATACCTAATAACACACAGATACACAGTTCGGTCGATGTGTGATTATCACTGACAAATATGAGCTGCCGGGCGCACGGTCTAATATTGTACCGTACCCGGCGCGAACAAGCATACTGTAACTTGTAAGAATTGTTGCGTGCACCCAACTTACAGGAGAAGGGGACAGGATAGATTGATGGTGGAAGCGTACTAACCTAACCTAACTGTGGTATCATCCGTATTGGATAATACTCAGTAAACCAACTATACGCCTTACCATTGTGTACTCTAGTTAATGAAACTCTCTAAAGTTAATTAGAATGGCGTTGAGGTACGATGGCATGCGTTTGTCAATTCTTAGTTCATTCCTATCTAGTTGCAATGACTCAAAGATTACATTTAGCTTGGCACTATTCAGTTTAATAAAACTTCATTGACACATAATACGTATATCCCGGCACTGCTCCTATAAAATGTGAGAACGTAAGAACCACTAAAATAATGTTTTAACTAAACACTTTTATTGTATTAAAACAAACATAAATAAAACACTTAACAAATTCAGATCGCATTTGACCGTACTACGATCGTCGTTTCACACGCACAACGTACGTACGTCCTCGCCGAATCAATCAGCGACAACAGGGGCCCCCGTGCCTGCGAGTACGGCGGAGTTATATAGAAAATATTATTGTCACCTCAGCACATATTGTTTCGCTGGCCTGACCTATGTCAATAATTTACAATTTCAAATATTCCCACCTATATTACATATATATTAAATAATATTATTTTGACGACTGTCTGAAATATACGACAAAACATATTATATTTGCTCAATTAAAAAGTGTTGGCCGGCGTATTAAATAGGCAAAATAGGTACATTATATAGTGTTCAACCAAATTTAATTGCGTCGAAAATAATGCATGCACTTTAAGTTATATTATTATACAATGTTCTTTTAATAAAATAAATCATTTTAATTAATGTAGACTGCAGCCTTTTACCCTGTTAGTTGCGCACTTTTACGCCATGATTAGGATAAAAGGGTGCATTTTTTATAATTTCTATTTTTCGATATTTACTTTGGTAAAATTTCCAGAACTATGGTTTGATATTGGTTTTCTAATCAACAGTGTTGTGATATCTGAACCGTGATGAAGCGTATAGCACCAGATACTGAATCAGCTTCAGTTTGAATAATATCTGTCTTTTCATAATTATTTGGCACATTTTCGTTCGACAAGCAATATATAAATATGATATACAGACTGTCAATACAGTAACTACGGAGTGAACGATACTAGGTTACAACAATTTAGTTGTTTATATTGTATAGATACATATATTTGCCACTTAGAACGTAAAATTATATTCTATTAATCATGTCAACAAATAAAAAAATTCTTTTTACATATTTTTTTTGTTAAAATAATAAAACAAACTTAAGGGAGCTACAGCTGATGAAAAAATGTGACTTTTAGACCAATAAGCCAAACAAAACTGGAAGAATTTGGTTTGACAGATTTTAATTTTGAAAATTATGATTGATCAACAAGTTCACTAGGGAATGATCGAGGCGATTTTGAATATTTTTTTTTCAGCTGTGATATCCAAGAATAAAAATATCGAAAAAATATGATATTTTTGTATTCATATTATTCATTATGACACTAACAATATTATATCGCCTCGATCATTCCCTAGTAAACTTGTTGATCAATCATAATCCGTTTTCAAAATTCCGTTCCAAAATTTATATTTAAAATCAAATAAGGATTAAACAACTTGCTTCAAACTTATTTAAAAATTAATTTAATGCATTCGTCTTAAACATTTTGTCCATTATTTAAAACGAACAAAACATATGTTTAAAACAGCATAAAGTCCAAGTGAATATTGTGTTTTTTTGTTGGTTTATTACTTATAATAAATAATAATAGATGTTCTTCAAAGAAAAAAGTTAAGTATTAAATAATTATATTTATTACCATCCTTCATTATAATTTTTTTATTAAATTTCATTGAATAAATTACTAAATTTAAAGTGTTTTTACTTAACAGTTAATATACATATAAATAATATAATGTCCACAAAAAATATCCATTCAAATATTTAAAATAATTGATAAATAAACAGTGAAAAATATGCTAGTAGACAACTACATATTAGCATATAATTAAATTTCTTATTAAATTAAAATTTAGTTATTTTAATTATATTGTTTAAAATATTATTTTTAACTGTTTAGACTAAGACAATTTATTTTCAAAAAAACAGTTAAAAACAAAATACTTATACAGTTTTTTTTTGTTTTTCGAAAAAAATGTAAATAATACACAAACAATGGTAATAACTGATTTTTTTTAGAAACAATTTTTAATATAAATACTCATTAATGCAACCAATATTTGTTGTCTATAGGTTTATATTATGTGAATAATATTTATTTAATTTATCTTTACTAGTACCTAATTTTTATTTGTTTATTTATTTATTAAGATAAGTAGATAACCTTTATATTTAAGATATTGACTGATAATTTATTTTTGTTTTTTTACAGTAAAGTGATCATTAAAAAATATATATATATACTAGCTGATCCCGCTGGCACTTCGTTGCCCGTTAAATGTACCAATTCTATAAGACTCAAACTTTGTTCAATTCGTTATTTAATATTCGGTGTATGGTGTATGGTATTCACAATTTATCCTAACTTTTCTGTTGCCCGGAATAAAAATTCTGATTCGCAGCAGCATTTTAACAGGTAGGCAATCTACCTGCGGTAGATCGCGGACCCCGTGCTGTTTGTACGTAAGTGTATGATTTAACTCTAAAGTATAAAAATTGTACCAAGTTTGTCATTTTTACTTAATTCCACCCACGGAGGATTAATATAATCAATTAATACAAAAGCCTAACGCGAAATAAATCCGACGAATAAAAAAAAAACAAATTTAACACTTTTTAAATTAGCCTATCTTCTTTCCAGAGGTCTAATCTACACACAACCATTCATTTTTATCTATACCAACAACTCTCAGCATGCCTACCCCCCACTACTACTCCTGCTGGAAAAGCCTGAGTGCGTCGTCGATTATAGCAAGCGTTATAATAGAATCATAAATGATTCATGCATCATGCCACCGTGTTATTTTAAAATCGAAATTAATAATATAATGTGTTATCGATAAAGTGTTGAGTATCCGACATCCCAGACATATCTATATATCTAGCTGATCCCGTGCACTTCGTTGCTCGTTAAATGTACCAACTCTATATGACTCAAACTTTGTTCAATTCGTTATTTAATATTCGGTGTATGGTGTTCGAAATGTATCTTAACTTTTCTGTTTCCTGGAATAAAAATTCTGATTCGCAGCAGTATAGGCAATAGGGTAAGCAATATCAGGTAGGCAATTTATCTGTGGTAGGTCGCGGACCCAGTGCTGTTTGTACGTAAGTGTAGGATTTAACTCTAAATTATTGAAGTTATACCAAGTTAATTTTGATATTATAATATAATTCGAATTGATGCCAGCTATTGTACCTGATCCGCCCGAATAACCAATGGCAACCAATAATAAATAATTACTAATTTCTACTGTAGAGTGTAACCAATGGCAACTATTAATAAATAAAAATAAAATTTCCAATTTCCATCTTGAACCTCAATGTCCCTGTTTGAGCAGCTATTTAAAATGCGAATTTCGAAAAATCCTTTCTTAGTGCGCCTATACATAGTAATAAATACATTTACTGAAAATTTCATATCCATAGCTTCAGCAGTTCCGGCTAGGCGATGATGAATCACCCAGGACAAGTCTTTTTATATATATAGATTATCATATCTGAGCTTACATTAAATGAAATATATTTTAAATCAATAATTAAAACTTAAATTAAAAATGTCAGTAACATTTCTTGATCTAATATTTTGAAGAAGGTACTAATTAAATTTAATCTAAAAATGTATATAATGTATAAATATGCAATAAAAATTAACCAAATGGTCAAAATTATAAAACATTTTAACTTAATGGATTATTTTTAAATCTATTGAGACAGTACATCGCTGCATTAAGCATGATCTCAAAAGCAACTTTTTCAGATAGTGACAACTATAACAAATCTATTTAACTGTCTGTATATAACGGTCGAAAACATAGCTCACGACTTCAATCAGTACGCACAATATGAGATTCCAATATTAATTTTGAAAGCAGATTTGAATTCGTCACAAAAATATTGACAGTTTAATTTTTCTGATTTTTATTTTTTTTACTTAAAAAATTTACAAACAAATAGAGTAAAAATAGATCATATTCATAATTCAAATTTAAATATATTGATATAGAATATGAAAAAAAAACGACAGTCAAATCATAGTAAATTTAGTAGAGATTTCAAATCTGCTTTCAAAATTTAAATTGGAACATCCTACTGAGCGTAGTGATTGAAGTCACGGGCAGTATTTTTTGAAAAAAAATGTTTGTAGTTTTATCAAGTAATATATTGTGACATGTGCATGCGCGTATATAAATGCAGACGTACATGTCCGGTCACTATGATGTTTCTATACAACGTGATCGGTACTACGAACTACACACACACTAATGTTTCAGTCCCATTTACACCTAAAACCCTTTATTATTAACTGTCTCTAAACTTGAGCTGCATTGATGGTACGTATTATATATTTGATAAGAATATAAAATATTATACAGACGCATAATTTTTTAATTCTCTTTACGAGTTATGCGTTACGTTCACAGAATCATTCATATGTAGTTGTTGTGTCGTTTGATTTAATGTCGGAGCGAATATTATGAAACTAATGTCGAAAATACATTCTCCGCGTTGGTTTTTTTATTCTGCTTTTATATTTAATACACGAAGTAGTTTTTATCAACTCTTATAGTATATTGTTTGTACCTAACTCTTATCTTTAATATATACCCAGAATTTTGACCCTAGTTGCGCCTATGTGTACAATAGTGTTACGAGGCGTAATATAAATTAACGACTAAGTATGTATACCCGGCTACACTACACAAGACATATATGCTGTAGTATTATAAAAATGTATAGTCAGCGTCTGCTGAACTACAGTGTGAATATCGTACACTACTTACTTATACACTACATTATATACAGTGTTTTGTTTATAATTCCAACACTTTCCCTTAAACAATATACACGTATACATCAATATTTATAACCTCTAACATCTCCCTTAGCTCATTGAACCGCGTTCGTGGAGTTGGTTTTGTCATAATGTCCGCAATCTGCTCCTTGCTGGATATGTACTCCAATGAAAACAATCCCTCATTGAACTTTTCTCTTATATAGTGGTAGCGAACATCTATGTGCTTCGTTCTTCTAACTCTTCGAGTTTAATCGCACTTTGATTGTCTCCATACATTGTTGGCACCATTTTTGGCTAGTCCAGCAATTCACCTAAAAACAATTATAACCAAGTTAATTCTGCTTGACTTAAAGCTATGTACTCTGATTCAGTTGTGCTAAGGCTAACACACTGTTGACGACGTGAACTCTATGCTATACTTCCAGATCCTAATGAAATACTGACCCTGATGTTGATCTTCTTGTATCCAAGTCACCTGCATAGTCAGCATCACTGTATCCCTTTAACATGAGTTTTTAAATATATCAATCCAAAATTAATAGTTCCCTTTAACTATTTTAAAATTTGTTTCACTGCTGTCCAGTGTTGTTCCTTTGGATCCTCGATGTATCTACTAACTAGATTTACTGAAAAAGTTATGTCCGGTCTTGTAATCTGACTGAGATATAATAAGCTTCCGACTGCTTCACGATATGGGACTTTACTAGTTAGATTAGTATTTTGTTGCTTGTGATCTAATGAATATTGAGGGTCTGCTGATAATTGAACTGGATTTGCTTCAGTCATATTGAACTTCTCCAATATTCTTTTACAATACAACCCTTTGTGCATTACAATTGATCCATCAGATTTTTGCTCAATTTCTGTACCTAAAAATTGATTCAATTCTCTTTCGATAATATTGAAATGTTGTCTCAAATTTTCAATTAATGCATTTAAATCCTGACTCGATGTAGCTGCAACTAGACCATCATCAACAAATATAGCGACAATTTATACTTTGTTATTTTCTCTAATAACAAAAATACACGGATCTGCTTTTGTTTCTAATAGATTAAAGTTAAGAAGAAATGTTTTGAACTTTATGTTCCAACATCGTGGTGACTGCTTTAGGCCATATAAACTGCGTTGAAGTCTGCACACCATTTCGGTACCATCGTTGAACGCTTCTGATTGTCTCATGTAAATTTCTTCGTCCAAATCTCCATATAGAAAAGCTGTTTGAACGTCAAATTGTCGAAGTTGTAATTGTTCTGCTGCTGATATAGCTAATATAAACCGAATTTAATCGAACTTTACTACAGGACTAAAGGTTTCATTAAAATCAATACCGAACATTTGACTATACCCTTTTGCTACTAGCCTAGTTTTGTATCCATCAACATGTCCATGAACATTGTATTTTGTTTTATACACCCAACCACAATTTACAATAGTTCTGTTCTTAGGTAAATTTACGAGAGACCATGTTCCGTTTTGTTCAAGAGATTCCATTTAATTGTTCATGGCTTCTATCCATTTTTCTGAATTTAGTGACTCCACAACTTCCTTGAAATTCACTGGATAGGATTCGACTACGAAAATGGCTGAATTATCATAACGTAATGGTTTCTTAATATTACTTCTGTCTCGCAAGTTGTACACGTTGACATTTAACTCATTTCCTTGTTCATGTCCTTGTTTTTAATTGTCATTTACACTTATTGATCCAAATTCATATTCTATGACTTCATCTCCTTCTGATTTATTGCTGTGTTCTAATAAGCCGTCCTTGTGTAAGCTAAGAACATCAATGTTATAACTATCATTTAAATTATTAGAACATTCTACAAGTTGGTCATTTATAACACTTTCATCCTTGAAAATGACGTCTCTACTAAGTGACACTTCGTTATTTTCTTTATACCAAATACGATACCCTTTTGAAGTTTCTGAATATCCAACAAAGTATCCTTTTTGGCTTTTTGCATCCCACTTCTTTCGTCGTTGTTTTAACTAAACTATATGCATTTATTCCAAATTCTACGAACTTTTCTATTTTAGGAAGTTTATCAAAGCATAACTCGTATGGAGTTTTACATACTTTCCCTAAATTGCCAGTATAATTTAATGAGAACACTACTGTATTGACTGCTTCTGCCCACAGTGATTTTGGAAAATTGTTGGCATATATCATTTTTCTGGCTGCCTCACAAATAGTACTCATTGGACGTTCAGCTCTTCCATTTTGTTCAGGAGTATAAGGTTTCATGCTTCATACCAAGATGGTTTAAAATTGATTGAACTTGGGAATTCTTATACTCTAATCCACAGTCACTTCTAATAGTTTTGATAACGTTTTTTGTTTGAATTTTAACCATACTCAGAAAACAATTAAGTTTTTCTTTAACCTCAGATTTATGTTTCATAAAATAGACATAAGTATATTTAGAATAATCTTTAAAGATAATGAAATATCTTTTACCTCCTAATGAATTCTCTTCCATGGGTCCACATACGTCACTGTGTATTATTTCCCCTGGTTCAGTAGTTATTGTTTTGCTCTGAGTGAACGTCTCCTTATGCTGTTTGCCATAGATCCATGGTTCACAGAATAACTGTACTTGTATATCTGTAAATTGTATTTAATTGTGTTTTAAATACTCACGAACATGTTTGACATTCTGATGACATAGTATTTTGTGCCAGTGTTCTAATGTTAATTTCTTAACTGCAACGTTAGCACAGTGTACCATTTCCTGTGAAATATCTGTTTTGATTAGCATTGTAAACAATTTATTCTCACGAACACCGACTGCAATTACACGATTATTAATTTTAAATGTAAATCCTTTACTATCTGTCACCATTGTAATTCTTTTATCAAGGCATGCCCCACAAGAAAATACATTTACCTTTAGATCAGGTACATATAAAACATTTTCTAAGTTGCCTTTTATCCACTTATTCTCAACATAAGTATAAATATTTATGTTACCATTCCCAACTGCAATAATGTGCTTAACATCTCCAATACGTACAGGCGAATGCACATAAAAATGTTTATAATCGACGAACCACTCTTTTCGATTAGTCATGTGGTCGCTCACACCTGAGTCCACATACCATTGGTCTGAGTCGTCGATTCCTTCAATTTTTCTTTGTACACCAATAAGCGCCAAACCGGAAGTTGATTTCTTTTCTTCTTGTTCCTTTTTGAATATCCTGCGGTCCCTTTTCCAGTGTCCTGGTTTTTTACATTGATTGCATTTTCTTGGTTTGGAATTACCATTTTTGCTCACATATATTTGACTTTTATTATACTTGCCTTTGTTTGCAGTCAAATCACTACTTTGAGCACCATCGTCATTGACCTCCTGTCCTTGCACTTGTCGTGTTTCTTCTACTATCAATCGAGTAGTTAACTGTTCTAGCGTTCTATTTTCACTATTCATTGAGTCCCATGCACTGTAGAAGTGCCTATACCTATCAGGTAATGCCATCAAAATGTATGTAATTAACATTGATTCTTAGATAGGTTCTCCCAATTGTTTAAGATGTCTACTTAGATTTTCTAATTTTGAAATATGACCTGCTATATTTTCTTTTGGATCCATTGTATAACGATAGAACTTTTGTTGTACTATTGTTAAGCTTGTGTCCGACATCTGTTCGTACACACTAAGTAGTTTGTTCCACATACCATTTGCTGTGTCACAGCAAAGAGGGGGCCCCTCGATGTTTAGAGATTAACCTCGAGCCCTCACACGCCGATCGTGACGGACACTGTTCGTGGTAGATGGCGGTTTGGTTTCGGAGTGGTGGTTTGCAGGCGTATATTATGAGGTAAAAAGGTCATATGCTTGGGCAGAAGAAAGCTGCCAAGTGACAACCGTCCGAGGAACCGTGGCCCCTCCTTAGCGCCCACCCAGCCTATCGCTGGAGCTATATGCAGCGAAGGTTGTCCGTGACCAAAAACGGAAAGCAAAGTGGATGGTTGCGGTCTCACCAAGGTGGCGAAAGGTACCTGTATGCCCTAACCAAATAGTACGGGTGCGCCGGAGAACTCCTCTGAGCGTGTCCGGTGCTCGTGGTCCTTCGCCTACCCTGTCGACCACGAACACGTCAGTCATGATTGTCGTGCAGTGGGACGGGCGGCTCTTGACTAGCACTCAGTGCTAACATATGGTTTGTGGTTGTAGCCAAAAGGCAACAAAATCCGGGAGCTACTTTTCTATATCGCGGTTTGCGGCAACGACTCGCGTTGTGTTGAGAACTTAAAGGTGATCCAGTGATTTTATATCAGTACAGAACGCGATACCAATATTATATGCACAATAAGCAATACATAATACGTAGGTTTCGCTTAATAATGTGATCACTGGTTTATAGAATCAACTGTTTATTAGAATCAAAAATGAAAATACCAAACCAAATTGTATGTTATTAATGTTAAATTTACCTTTTATTAGAATCACTAGGTACCGGATATGTAATCACTTTTATGAACAATCCTGTCGTTTTTATGGTATTTCAAAGTGATTAATTTATAAAACCCATTTTATTTTTAAACTTATCAGTATGGTATTATATCGTTGTACGTTGAATTATGTCATTCAATTTGTGCGTCGTGTAATTGTGTAAAATCGTAAGGAAATTGTTGTACACGAAGAACAAAATTCACCCCTTTCTCAAAAATGAAAAGGACAAAATTCCGATGTAGAAGAATCTTTGTTACGATGGTTTTCAACAAGCTAGACATTTAAATGAACCGGTCAGTAATTCTATTTTATTTGAAAAATCTATAAATTTAGCTTTACAATTAGGTGTAAAAAAAATTTAGTCCAACGATCGGGTGGCTGACTCGTTGGAAAAACAGAAACAATATTGTTTTCAAAAAAACATGTGAAAAAAGATGCAGATTTTCAAGCTGCAGAAGATTACGTAAAGAGTTTTATTGCATCGTCTAATTATGATGACGCATATAATGTAGAAAAAACTGGTCTGTATTATCGAGCTCTACCAAATTATACTTTTGATTTTAAAGGAAATACGGTCAATGGATGTAAAAAACAAACACAAAGACTTACAATAAAATTATGCTGGCGTGCAACATGAAAGGTACGGATAAACGATGTCCTTTCATTATTGGTAAAAGTAAAAATCCACGCTGTTTTCGGGGCGTTAAGACATTGTCCATCGATTATTACGCTAATTTAAATGCTTGGATGACTAGTCTAATTTTTACAAAACATCGATTTGACATTTTTACCACCAAACACTACGTCACTCATTCAGCCTCTTTACCAGGAAATTATAAAAACAATGAAAACTTACTATCGAAAAGCAATGAGAAATTTTATTGTTGAAACTATAGATGTATGTGAAATTCCTGCGTCACAAATAGCTCGTAAAATAACTGTGCTAGAATTTATACATATGGTGGTTAATGCTTGGGATAAGGGCACTTCCAAATGCATTTTAAATTGTTTTCGAAAAGCTGGGTTTTCACAAATTGAATCAGACGAAGAAGAATTACAGGAGGTTGAATTCATAGATACAAACTTTGAAAATTTGATTTCAATTGATCGAGATTTACCTACTTTTGGAGCATTATCTGATAAAAAATTAACTGATTTGCAAAAAAAAATCAAGAAGAAATTAATATTGATGATGATGATGAAGAGACCAATGAGGAAATCACTCAAAAAGATACGAGAATTATTTTGGGAAAGTTAAAATGAGCTGTTCAAAAATACGGCGATAACGATACTTTTCAGTTGTTTCAAAAGTTACAGGTATGTATAATGTATATATTGTAAACAAATGAACAAAAAAAGATGAATATTAATTTTAATTTGATTTTATGTAATTTCAGGCTAATATGGAAATAAAATTGGTAGACTGTCAAGTACAATCAAAAATAGATAGCTTTTTTAATTTGTTTTAAATGTATTTATTTAATTTTAATTTTAATTTAAGCATAAATGTATACCTAAATATAGAACCATTAAATAAAAAAAATGTAACAATAAATAATTGTATGTGTTATAAATTATTAAATATGTATGTAAATAATAAAAATGTAATTGTATTAAAAGATGGGATTATGAAAAATATGTTCTAAATGTTTTATAGAATCAACCAGTTAATAGAATCAAAATGACCTGCACCAAAGTGATCACATTAAGCGGAACCCACTGTATATATTAAAATAACACACTATATATATATATATATATATACAAATAATAATAGTATTACCAAAAGCGGGCGCCCTTAATAGATTTAAAGAATTAATAATAATAAATAACGTTATACAAGACGATATATAATAATATAATATAATAGGTATATAAACTAAAAACCTGACGACTACAATGCCGTAACGATGCAGGGCACGTCAGCGACGGCAACTCTTCGGTCCGATGCTGGAACGGCAACAGCTTTTTAACCGCATCAACAGCCACAACAATAAGGGTAGCGATACTACGGCCAAATGATCTTTCTCGACCATCTTGGGTGCATGTATCTCGGCGTTTTTAATAAACGTAACGTCTCGTCCGACCCGCGGAACGACGACTAAGCAACAAACGCTTCGGCCGTACACGCGGTCCACAGCGGCACGGCTGTCAGCGAGCAGCCACCGCATGCAAGCTCGCGCTGGACACCGCGGAGGGGGGTAGGCCACCTCGAGAACATTCTATACTATTAAAGGCTCGACTCGGGGTGCCCATGACAGTCAGCAGGAAGATTGAAAATGCGTCCGAGCTCGAACAAACTGTGCGTCTATGAACCGGTCGTGCCGACGTGCCGTCCCCTACACTCGTCTAGTATGCTGTCGCCAGTAACGCCCGTCCGCCGTAGGCCCCGTAAACACCTAACCTATTAGTTATCCAACGACTTTGGCCGACTTACGGCCCGTCGTTGTGTCGTGGTTCTGGCCGATCTACCGCTCCTCGTTGCCTTGCGCTTGTATTCGCGACTGTGTTTTCTTTTACGCGACGTGCGTCGTTATGCCGCCATAATAATATTATTAATATCATAATACTATTAGTCCGTCGTTGTGCCTCCATAGGCTGTGTTACGCCGCTTCGTCGTTTATATTATTGTTCGACACAGTGCCCGGTTGCCCGACCTATATACACTTGTTGTTCGTGCTTGCTCAATAATATTATCATTGAATGGCCGTTGTTTATTGTTTTACGAGAAGTTACGAGTCGACTATAATACGAATTATACGGTTCGGCTCTAATCAAGCCCGACACCTGTATTCAAGCAGAGACATTTTTCTTGGGGGGGAGGGGGGTGCCGGGTGTACATTTGCACCAAATTTTTTTTAAAAGCCCTTCTTTGACTTGTCAACAATATAATCGCCGATATACCTATAAAGAGTTATACATTATATATATTTTATAATTTTTCAGTATTAAAAAAATAAAATGTATTGTACTAATGCTTAACTTCCAAGTTTGATGTGGTTTTGTGGTCCCACAATAGTATAATTGATAAAATTATAACACAAAACGTTGTGAAGAAGGGTACCCATAAAATACATTTCTGGTTTTATTAAGCTACCTAGTACCTAGGTATATTATATATTTTGAGTATATAGGGATAAAAAATGTGTAGGTTAGGTTCGGTTAGGTATTTTATTGTCAAGGTGATTTATACCCGTACATTTATTTACCAAGTACACTGCTATCCACTGCAATATAAAATAAAGTAACCTTAAAAGTACCTACACATAGTTCGTCAAAAATAGTAACAATGTTGTGATATTTTCATACTAATATAAGTTACATATTAAATAAATTATACGAATATTCTTCAGTTTTTTTGTAAACTCATACTGGCGCCAATCCCGTGTTAAATACGATAAACAAAAAAAAATAGTTTTAATAAAAACCCAGTTTTCTAATTGTTTGTATGCTCAGTTCATCGATAATCTCATCTGGCATTATTATTGTATTGACCGGTGACATGCCAATAAAGCCAATACATTAAGGAATAAGGGCCCGTATTACAATAGGTTAAACCGCGGAATTCAGCCGGTAAAATCAGTGCGTTAAATGTAACCGAGGTTTAAACTATGATTGTAAAACGGGCCCTAAACAAAGTATATAATAATTACTACTTAATTTATAGTTATTACTCAAATAATAGATAGGAAAATTGATAAAATATTTACTTCTATCATATTTGGTTATTATAGATACAGGAAAAGTACAAAATATTTTTAAGAGTTTATGAATAATAGACTTTATGAATAATTGGATAATACTCTTTATCACAAATATCTAAAACATGTAACCCAGAGGTGAAAACAATTTCTTCAGTCACTAACTACACTACTAAAAATAAACCTACGCCCTATGGTAAATCTACGGTCTTCATGGTAATTTTGTTTTATTTACTGACTGTTTATGGGGTTTATTATAAACACTCATGCATGAAAAATAATTTGAAGAAAAGTAAAAAATACAGTACATCGTACTACCATAGAGGTATATGTTTTTGTTATCCGATATATTATGCCACATATATGCCGCGTGGTATATAGTATATCAAAGCGGTAAAATTACTACGGGTACCTAGGTTAAAATCTAAAAAATACATAAACATAGTTTTTTTTTATAGTTTTTTTAAGTTCAAATTTGGATGAAATTATATATTGAAAAACCAAGAATAACTTTTTTAATTATTTTGTTGTAATTTTATAATATTCATTCAACCGGCTACCGCATTAATAATAATTAATAACATTTAACAATATACATGTAATTTAAGATATCCACACTGACAAACCGTCACCGCTCAGAATCGTATTTCGTATACAATAATATTATATCATTTAATTCAAATTTAATACCATCCATTATACATTGACCCACTTTTAGCTTACTGTACAGCAGAGTGACATCCACTTACCCACCTTTTTCGTTATAAATCTGTTCATAACTTCACAAGTTGATTGTTAATGTATGTGATATGGCGGGGTGGGTTGGATGAGCTATAGCTGCTAAGAATCAAGTACCTTTAAACTTTTCTTTATATAAGTTATTATGTTAAAATATTATTAAAGATGATCGCCGATAAACTCTCATTATGATTAAGTTGACCGCCAAAGTTAGTACCTAACTAATGTTATTATTGAATGATCATACATTTATCAGTCAATTACAAAATCCTACTACTTCCCAGAAAGTATGTTAATTTGTTCAATATTAACAGTATCATTAATGATACATTAATTCTTAATAAATTGATTTATCTTTACTTTTTTGATAATTTTGGCCTGTTAAGTATGACCCTATATTAAATGCTTATTTTTAAATTAGTACTTTATTATTAAATTAAATTCTATCAATTTTGTATTTAACTATTATATTATAAGCTTCTAAGTATAATGTATATATTTTTTTTTCTCTACTATTTTTATTAATTTTTATGTAGCTACTGTTGTTATTAAATTATTGTTACCTGATTGGAGTATTATTCCGTATCTGTAAATAAACAAATATGATTAATATTATTAAAATGTAACTTTTATGTGGTTTGTCGAAATAATTTTGATTTGTTCTCAGTATTTTTGTTTTATGTTTTGCCTTTTTTGAGCAGCATAATATATTTTTACTATCATGTAAATATGTTCAATTTTTATTACTATTTAATTATCATGTGTTTACAATTGCTAAGAAAATGCATAGATCAACCAGTTAATACCGACGGAATACCTTGGTTCCTTCTATTTCTATAAGTTGATGGTTTATGGTTATACTATTTAAGTATTTTATTTAACCGATATGTGAGTTAGTTATTTATTAAATATTTACATAACGCCTGCAAGACATTGACTAAAATGGAATCGACATCCAGTAAGTTGTACATTCGGAAAAACTTCCCTCACAGCTTCGTGTGCTCCTATATTTCGAAGTTGATATGTAATTTGCATAGATTAAGTGTTGAGATGTGTGTTGTAAGTATAATTATTTTATAAATGTCCACATTTCGATATAATATATATTATATAACATATTACATTATTACCTATTTATTTGCATAAAAAAATTAGGGACCAGCTCTCTAGAGGGTCTTAAGGGGGAAAGCGTCTTATGCGGGAATGAAAAAACAATGAAAAAAAAATAGTATAAATGATAAATTTTTTTCGGGAAAATTTGTCATCATATATAATTTAATAATTCTATATATAATATAATTTAAGTTGTTGAGACATGATTTGAAATGTGTATCATATTGTTAAAATGACCAGAAAAACAACAAAACAATTATTATTGTAAATGTAGCGAGCTGTGACTTAATATCATATTACCCAATATATAACACTTATTTAGGCAGTGTAAAAGTGTATATATAATCATATATTATAATAGTACGCACCGCGTAACATTAATAGTAATAGTAATAGCGTCCGCGCTGCGTGTGTAGTAGTACAGCGAATATCGAGCGCGTGACCCTGGACGGCGTGCGTCAATATATATATGCTTACGTATATAAATAACTCGTGTAAAATGACCGTATAGATCTGTGTGGTTTTGTGGAATAAAACAAACACCACAAATGCACAACAACACATATATGTTCATCCAGCCGTGTGCAAGCGTGTGACAATCCCACGGTAGGCCTAACCGCAAGATGACTATGTATGGTCATCCAGAATAAGTAGGGACAGGGACAGACCCATCGAGGAGAGCTGATGGACAAGCGTTCATCAGACGAACAACCAACGAGCTTAGGAGCAGTCATCAGAACTATTGTCACATCTCGCTATCTTCATTCATATTTTGGACTTAGAGTAATTTTTACATATTCTATCACAGTTGAAAAAGTTAAATAAAATCAACATATTATACTAAACACTCGAGATTTACATTTATTCCATCATCCTTCAAATCCTATTGACTGGGGCACGTTACAAATTGGCGCTGTGGACAGGGTATCTCAATAGATACTTAGAGAACAGGAAAAATAATTTTGAAAATTTTTTTCGAATTTTCGAAATTTTTTTGAAATTTTTTCTGCAATCTAAGTCCATTCAAGGAGGCAAATTCTTCATTGAATCACCGTTGGGAGACTGTACACCTGCCAACAACTCCGAGAAAGGGCCCTGTACAAGTAACAACTACCAGTCAATACATCGAAGAAATGGAATTGCCAGCGAGACAGTCAACAATCATACCAGCTGCGTTGTTGTAAGTATCTAGTTAAGTTCCGTTATTGTTCGTCTCCTATGGTATAGCGTATGACCATAGTATATTATAAAAAAAAAAAATAGTTGTGTTAATTAAGATTGTGGAACTTGAATTTTCGATTTTATAAAAAAAAAACATATTATAAATTGTTCAACCTTGTAACTAAAATTAAATAATAATTTAGAATCAAACTGAATTAAATTAAATAGTAGTTCGAATATTTTAAAACAAATAATAGTTAATAATTTAATAATTCGATGAATAATTAAATAAAATAAAATTTACAAACATTTGAATAAATTTAATAAATTTAATATTAGAATAAAACTTAGAGCGATTTAATAAAATTAAAATAATACTTTAAATTTTTAATTTTTACTTTTAATTAAAAACATTTTACAGTCATTTAAATTAATAAAATAATATTATAATATAATTAATATAGTTAAATAAATTTAAATATATCATTTAAATAAGATAATACTTTTATTTTTATTTTAATAAATTTCACAGTCATTTAAATTAAATTAAATATTATTATAATTAATATAATTAAATAATTTTAAAATAAACTGAAATAATTATTATTTAAATAAAATAATACTTTTATTTTTATTCTTATTTTTAATAAATTTGCAAGCCTTTAAATAAAATAAGTATTATTATTATATTATTATTAATATAATTAAATAATTTTGAATTAAACTAAATTAAACCATTTAAATAAAATGAAATATTATTATTGAAACATTTACTATAATTAAATAAATTTTAAAATAAACTAAAATACATTTTCAGTCATTTAACTAAAATAAAATAATAAATTATTTTAAATTCAATCATTTTAAATAAATAAATTAATAATTGTTTTAATAAAATAAATAAATAATTATGCAGAATTTAACTAATAATACGTAAATAAATAATAATCTTCTTTAATAAAAAAAAATACATCGCGTAAATAAATAAATTAATAATTATTTTTAAATAAAAAAATAAGTTATTGAAATAATTATTTTAGAAATTTAAATAAAACTTTTACGATTGATTAACAAATAAATTAAATTATTTAGGTTGAACAAAAATCCAGATTTTACGTAACAATTAATTGAATTAAACCGTGCTTATTATTTATAATAATTTTGAGAATTATTATTTGATATTTTAATTATTGAAAGGCAGTTAAGTCCTTATTGTTGAATATAGCCAGGCTTAGCTAGAGCTTAGGAGCAGTCATCAGAACTATTGTCACATCTCGCTATCTTCATTCATATTTTGGACTTAGAGTAATTTTTACATATTCTATCACAGTTGAAAAAGTTAAATAAAATCAACATATTATACTAAACACTCGAGATTTACATTTATTCCATCATCCTTCAAATCCTATTGACTGGGGCACGTTACATAAATAATTAGTATTTTTTATATACAAATAAAATACTTTTAAAAAATATTCTAAATAGTTATTCAGAATACTGTTGGAAAAAGTATCTTAAAAGTATTCTAAATACTTAAAAAGTATATATAACTTCCGAATATAACTTTATTCAGAATACTGCCCAAGACTGGTTATATTTTTATTTAATTTTATTACTGAAAAGTACCTGTGGCTATTGAGTTAATAAGATAAACAATAAACAATATATTATAACGGTCGTCGTTCATACAATACTATAGTCAGTGTTGTAGTGGAGGTTAACGAAAATCGTGGTATACAGGTTAGGCGTAGCCCCCACGCAGTCTTGTAAAAATACTTTTGAAAAAGTATTAAGATACTAATACTAGTTTTCGAATAAAAAAGTATTAAAAAAAAATTTTGAAATACTATTATAAAAATGTATTTTGCGAATACTCACAAAGTATTTGTATACAAAAACAAGTATTTTTTTTTAAATTGTATGCTATATAATATAATATGTACCTATATGTATATTATACATCAATATAGGTACCTATTATGTTACTACTTTATACTTACCATAGATTTTAACAATTACTATCACATGTCTGACTATTTAGAGATAAATACATGTTCACATATTTCATTCTACATTCAGATATATTTCAACTAATATTGATTAAATTTTAATGAAAAAAATAAAATAAAAATTGGTATTAACATTAATATGGAACTACCTATTTTAAAATTATTAGATTTTCAGTTTTTTAAAAAATTCCAATACAGAAACCATGTAAAATTAATACTACTGACGTTATGGTATTTTAATACAAGTATTTAAATTTTGTTAAAAATAATTTTAAAAAGTATTCAAAATATTAAAAAAAAAATACATTAAAAAAATTTTATTTAGAATACCATATAAATACTTCAAAAAGTATTTAAATACTTGTATCCGAATACTTTACAAGACCATGTTATTTTTTACAATGATTAAGGCGTGCACCCATAAACTTTTTTAGGAATACATCACTGACTATAATAGCTAAACATTATCAATTATACTGGTAACTGTCTGGTAAATTACTGAATAATATCCACCAAGCCCCATAATAACACACTTTTAGATATTAAATAATTATATTAGTTTGTATTTTGTCCTTCCACCTCGTCGTATTAAGCAACAGATATGTTAGGCCACCAACCAATAAAGAGAATGGTGGCGGTAAATTATTTAAACACAACAAGACAATACTAATTGTCAATATACCTATTTGAAGTTTTCTGGGATAACGTAAACACGGCATAACAATATATAAGGTATAACATATTAAAATACTTAACAATGATTATCATCAATATTTAAAAAATTAAAATAAATGATAGAACAATAAATACCTGTGATAATACATTTTGTATCAAATACATTCAACGATTTTTTTACTAATTTAGGCAAAAATCTATCCAGTAATATTAAAACACTGACTCTGACGTATAATGAATATGTTTTTTCAGTTTCGTTCAAACAATTTTTCAATGACATTATTTGTGAATCTGAAGTTCTAAAGGTCATCACTAACTTAAAATATGAAACACCCGCATGTTATTATGGAATCTCGGTTAATTAAACATGTAGCCATTAAAATAATAAGTCCTTTAACATATATTTATAATTTAAGTATTAAAAACAGTATATTTTCGGAGAAATTTAAAGTGGCAGATATTAAACCATTTACAGCGTCTAAGACAGTTATCGAAGTAGCAAGCTGGTGAACCTAAGTAGAACTATCAATTTTGCACACAAGCGACTGTAGCATAAATTTATGATAGTACGACTTAAAGGTGTAAATAACTCCTTGGTCCATCGGTTGAGAAACCGAAGTGGTGTTTGGGGGTAGCATATGAATTTTCACGTAAGACAGTTCAATGTAAGGATGTCATGTCGCATTGTCCAAAAATAATAAAATATTTCTGTTCTGTAATCGCATATCTGCATTGAAATATTGCAGCCACTGTTCAATTATTTCGGCCGTCATCCAAGCCTTCTTGTTAGATTTCCAAGTCACAGGTAATGAAGCAATATTCATATTCTTAAAACAACGAGGTTTAATTGATTTGCCTATAACAAGAGGCTTCCTGATTTCACCTGCCATGCTCCCACACATCAATACAGTTAACTTATCCTTAGATTTTTTACCACCAACACACGCATCGGCCTTTATTACTAAAGACTTGGTAGGGATGTTGTAAGCCCAGTTGAATCCGTGCTTACAGAGTTCGCGGTTTGCCGTTTGTCTGGGTTTAGCCAACTAGTACTTTCGAACTGAGACGTTTATTACAACGTTGGTTAGGTTTCCCTTAAATAAATTTACACTCGACTGTTGGTTCTAACTACTGGTTTTTATTGTACACGTTATAATAATCAAAATAAAGACAATCTCGTAGCTCTACGTAATACAGACTGACGATCGTGTGAACCCACACGGCCGCTCATACCCGATATGCGGAGTGTGCATAACCGTTTGGCGCGTGCATGGGTTCACAACACCCCCGGGGCTAAACGAAAGCCCTGTTGTCCTATGGGCTTCTTATTTTTAAATTATTTCGGGCAATAGGCTTTTCGCTCTTGCGCCTGTTGTTGTGCAAGCTATAGGCTCTGCCTCTGTATTGGTGCTTGCTGTTGAAGATAGGACGTTAGGACTTCTGGTGCCCCCGGGTTTCCATTTATTTTTTAATGTACTTAATTTTCTATACAATAAATATAATATAACTAATATAACTAGAATTATTATTATTACAATTATAGTCACCGTTGTCGTGGTGTAAGTGTGCCTTTGTTGATTATTATTACTATTTAGCTCGGCGTTAATCTGTTCCTGTAAGGATTTTAAATCTCCCGCGTCCCTAGCTAAATTCTTGAAGTTATACTGAATGCCCTTATTAGTTGAAATATGTCGTCTATCGACGCCTCCGGTATTTTTAAAATTAATTGGAATTACATTTAGAGGAATATTAGGGAAAAAGTCAATGAAGACTTTTGATTTAAATTTTCGCGTGGGAATCAGTATGGTATTTTTTGTGTATATTTTACATTTGGGGTTGATACTTATTTTCCCTATGTTGTTTAATGTTACTCTTATAGGTTGTATTTCGTTTTCGCATGGTATTGTAATGGCTTCGTTTTGAACTACGAACAGCCATGTATTTTTGCCTGCTAGTCTGTGCCAGACTGTGGGTTTTGAAAGGAGAATTTTTTGGTTAGGTCGTCTTGTATAGTGAGGATGTAGGAGTTGTTTTTATAGGATGTGGTGATTGGTCCGACTATGTCCATGAATATTTTCTCAAATGGAGCTCTGGCTGTAGTCGTGATGACCATAGGTTGTTTCACGGTGTGATTACTGGCTTTGTTGACCTGGCAAGATTGGCATTTCTTGATAAAGTCTATTACGTCTGCCTTGAGTCCCTTCCAGGAATGTTGCATCCTGATCCTCCTTATTGTTCTGGAGATCCCTTTGTGGCCTCCTAGCACTCCATTATGGAATTCTTCGAGGATTTTAAGTTTCTCTTCAGGGCTATAACTCTGGTGACTGTAAATCACAATTTTTATTCGTGATCCTTTAAATACATATTTCATCATGGCCTTATACGTGGCATAGCGATGTGTGAGATCAGTTCTTGTTCTGCCTTGCATCTCAGGTTTTGGAGAGTTTTGTACATATTTTCGTACGTTGGCTTTTGGAAACTTTTCTCCTTTGTTATTAGATATAACAGTTTTTGGCCTTCGTGTTCCAATTGTGCTATTTCTGTTACTCCCTTTTGTTGTCCCTTGAGTACGTCGGTATGTCCAAAACGTCGATTGAACTCCAGGGCTATTCCGCGGGACTGGTCTAAATCTTCGGATACACAATGTGCTAGTGCATAGTCTTGACTCAAGACTCTTGAGTCGCTTCAAATAGATCCCCTTCTACCTCGATAACTCGGTGGTTAATTACCGGAGAGTCGTTGCGTTCAAAGTTATCGTAAGCACTTTCCAGGTAATTAAAATATTTTATGTGTGGTATCCTACTCAAGGCATCCGCGTTGGTATTGAGACCTCCCGGTTTATAAATTATTTCGTAGTCATGTTCCTCTAGCTTGAGCCTCCAGCGTATGAGTTTCGCGCCTGGATCGGCCACTGAAAATAACCAGGTTAACGGTCGGTGGTCAGTGATGATGTATAACTTGTGCCCGAATACGTAATGTCTGAATTGTTTTACGGCCCACACAATGGCCAGCAATTCCTTTTCTGTAGTGTTATAGTTTACCTCCGCTTTGTTAAGTGTTCTTGATATATATGATATTGGCAAGTCCGATCCCACTCGTCCTTGAGACAAAACGGCCCCGATAGCCGAATTTGACGCATCTGTGGTAATCAGAAATAGCTGAGAGAAATCCGGGTGTTGTAGTATTGGTTCCGTGGTAAGAGCTCCCTTAAGCGTCTCGAAAGAGTGTTGGCATAAGTCCGTCCACTCGAACCTCGCTTCTTTCTTAAGAAGCGTGGTGAGTGGTTTAGATATTTGACTGAAATCTTTGACAAACTTTCGATAATAACCCGCGAGTCCCAGGAAGGATTTAACCTCCTTCGGGTTGCGTGGCACTGGAAAGTTAGTCAGACACGATGTCTTTTTAGGGTCTGGTTTTATGCCCTCTTCAGATATAATGTGCCCTAGGTAATTTACTTCCCGTCGCATAAATTCGCACTTGCTCGGCTGCAACTTGAGATTATATTGCCTTAGACGGTCGAATACCTCCCTGAGTCGCTCTTCGTGTTCTTGGATCGATGATGCTATCACTATCACGTCATCCAGGTATACGAAGGCCCGGAAACCATTTATACCTATTAGTACTCTGTTGACCAGACGTTGGAACGTCGAAGGAGCCCCTTTTAGTCCAAAAGACATTCTTTGGAACTGAAAATGTCCTTGGTTGGTACTAAAAGCAGTCTTCTCTTGGTCCTTAGGGTGTAGCGGTACCTGGTGGTAGCCGCTAGCCATGTCTAGGCAGCTGAAATATTTTGCTCTACCTAGTTGATCTAATATTTCGTTGATGTTGGGCATTGGGAACGCGTCGCCGATAGTGAGGCTGTTGAGCTTTCTATAGTCCACGACCACACGGTTTTTTTGTTCTCCCGAAGCGTTGACCTTTTTTGGCACGATCAAGAGAGGTGCGCTCCAAGGACTGTCACTTGTGGTGATTACTCCGTCGTGTAAGAGCTCGTTTACTTGTTTATTTATTTCTGACTGCTGCGAGTAGGGAAGACGGTAAGGTCTTTGGTGAATCGGTTGTGCACCCTGTGGTATTTTAATCTCATGTTGCACGGCATCCGTGCACGAGATGGTGTCACATTCGAGATGAAAAATGTCCGCGTACTCGTTACAGATGTTTTCTACAGACTTCCTTTCTTCCTTGTTGGCGTGGTCTAATCGTAGTGTTTTTTGTAACAAATTGATTCTGTTCTGTCGGTTATCGGCCCTCTGTATGCTAAATATAGTCTTAGCTTGTGCTTCGTCGAGCAGCTGGTACGATAGCTTGTCCAAGTGAGGTGGTTCCATTTGTATCGGCACCTCCCTCGAGTTAGCTATGCATATCAGTACCTGTCCGTTTTGTGCCGTATTCAACACATTTCCGCAAAATAGGTCCTCTGCGAGCTGTTGTGAATGAATTAGAACGTCTCGGTTGTCTCCGACGACGTTCGTGGTACAGACTGGTATCACTACCTGGCTGCGCGGTGGTACAGTTATCTCGTTGGTGGCAATGTCCCACGTCAATGTTCCCTGATTGCAGTCGATTACAGCCTTTAGTTGTTCCAGAAGTGGTCGTCCCATGATCCCGTCCTGCGGTATCGGGAAAGCCATTGGTATTACCTGGAATTCGGTAGGCTGTGTAGAATTTCCGATGTGGATGTCCAGCAGGACGGATCCCATCGTGGTGACCGGTGTTTTATGAATACCTTGGAGGCTATAGGTCCGGTCAGTATTCACCTTTACATTATCAGACAAAGTGTCCAGTTTTATTAGGTTTAGGTCAGCCCCCGTGTCTAATAGTAAGTTTGCTGACCCTTGGTGGCATTGGGGAATGTCCATTTTGGCGTGGTTGTCTACGAGTCCGATTGAAATGACGTAGACTCCTTTGCCACTGCCGTGAGCTTGAGGTTGCGCACCGTCTGTTCGCCCTTCACAGACGAGCGCCCGTCGTTTCCCGACGTGCCCGTTGATGTACTTTGCCCCTCTTGCATTTTCTTTTTGCGACATTCTATTATGTCATGACCCAGAATCTTGCAGAAGTTGCAATAGGGTTTTTTTTTCTTTCTCCCCCTGCCGTGGGGGATACCGTTTCGGACTTCGCTTGAGTATGAGTCGAATAGTTGGTTTTTCCCGTCTGTGTGCCTTTAATAAAACGACAATTTTCTGTCTGGTGCGTATTGGTTTTACATCGGCTACAGTATCGGGTCTTTCCTCCTGGTTTAGAGTTGTTGAAGAAACGTTGTGACTCCTTATCGGATTTATACACTCGTTCTTCTTCCAAACTTTCTTTTATTGCCAATTCCAATGATGCTGGTTTACCCGCTTTGATTATTGTTATCATGGGTTGCCTTAGTCCTTCGATGAATATGGCTAACGTTTGTCCCTTAATGTGTTCTCGGATAATTATGGCTTCGGCAGCCGTTTTTCCTACGACACTTGCGTTGCAGAGTTCGTGGAACAATGTTTGTATACGGGTTGAGTAACTGCTGACCGTATCTCCCTCTCGCTGTCGCGTCGCATTTAATTCAAGTTGAACATGAGTGGCGGTCCGTTGAACGCAAAATTCTTCCTCTAGTAAGGTTTTAAGTGATTCCCATTGCTCAACGTCCCGGTACTGCGTGATCGCATAAGCGTTCCCGCGTAGATTGGTTTTTATGGCTTTTAACAGGATCGGTCTGCATCCGTCGGAGATACTTGTCATGGCGATTTCGCAAGCGCTAATAAACGGGAAAATATCCGATGGTACTGTGCCATCGAAGCACGGGATTAAACGAAGAGCTTCCCCCAGTGCTAAAGCCATATTAGACGTATTTTCCGTATTTATTGTGTTAGTATTATTATCGGTCGTCTGGGCGTCGTTGCGCGCGTGTGTGTGTGTTACTGTAAACTCGTCGGCGTGTGTGTTGGTATGTAGGTCAGTAGTGTTATCGCGCGTGTTATTTTTTACCGTAGTAGTGCCGGAAACCGCGGCGGCGGCCGCTGCTACGACGTCGTCGAATGTGTCGCTAGTGGCATCTGATGGGGGGGGGGCGTGGTGTTGGTTCCTACGCTTTGCGCCGCTGATGGTATGTCGGGATTATTGCTGACGAATGCTCTAGTGCGAGGATGGTTCGTAACGAAAGGCCTAGGTCTAGAATCTGCCCCTACTCTACTGTCGTCGCTATCATAAGCAGCGCCCGGGAGGTATTCGTCGTTGGAGTCCTCCGTCGACATTCACCCCTCCGTATTATTTAAGCCGTTAGGTATTATTGCTGTATGGAACGACCAGCCCGCTATTCTCTACACGGCGTGCATATATATTTTATAATGTATATGTCTAAATTCGCACGCTCCCACGTATGAATATATATATATATATATTTTTACACTTATATCACGACACCGGTTATAATGCTTACATCCACAATTATATAATATATATATATATATATATATCTAATACAAAGAACAAATGTTAAGAATATCTATGTATATGCCCTGTGTTATACCACGAATTAATTTACTCGTGAATAGAACAGACGTATATATATAACTTTTTTTTTTTTTAGAAATAAAGAACGTATGGTGTTGTATAAATTAAAATTGATATTAATATTAACATTAATAATATAATATTTAAATTATTAAAAAATTTTGTTCTTTAAGTTATTACCACCACGTTTGCGTGTTATTTTAGTTACAACGACTCACAGTAACGTTGTCTTCATCTTGGGCGATGGGCACCGAGTCTGCATACTGACGTCTCCCTTGTTGAGTAGACCAAATCACGTGACTGCTTGGCTGCTTGGTCAATCGACTGCTTCGCTGCTTAGTCGCTTGAATTGATAGGTCGCTCGGAAGAGTTGACGGCTTGTCTAACGTGTAGTCCGGAGTTGTTCTAGTTAATTGGCTCCTTGACGAGTGACAAACCCCACACCTGACACCAATTTTGTTGTAAGCCCAGTTGAATCCGTGCTTACAGAGTTCGCGGTTTGCCGTTTGTCTGGGTTTAGCCGACTAGTACTTTCGAACTGAGACGTTTATTACAACGTTAGTTAGGTTTCCCTTAAATAAATTTACACTCGACTGTTGGTTCTAACTACTGGTTTTTATTGTACACGTTATAATAATCAAAATAAAGACAATCTCGTAGCTCTACGTAATACAGACTGACGATCGTGTGAACCCACACGGCTGCTCATACCCGATATGCGGAGTGTGCATAACCGTTTGGCACGTGCAGGGGTTCACAACAGGGATCCCTCTGAAAAAAAGACCCGTTTCGTCAGCATTATAAATGTCTATAGCTTCATACCCTTTAATGAGAACTAAGAGTTTGCGTTTCCAATTTTAAACTGTATTTTGATTTACATCATTTACTTCCCCATTGATTTGCTTGCAGACGATATTGTGCCGTCGTTTGAACCGGTCAAGCCAACCGTTTGAAGCTTTAAAATCACTGATTCCGAGTTTTCCTGCCAATTTAGTGGCCTCTGTTTGTATAATAGGTCCGGAGATTGCAAACTTTTCGACCGACAATTGACGAACCACCTGTATAAATCTCGTTCAACTTGTTCATATCCCACCGACACCACTCTTTTACTTTTACCAGAATTTTTACAACTCACCCACTGCTCCATTAGTTTGTCTTTATTTTTTATTGCCTCATAAACTTGCGTTTTTCCACACTTAAATTTCACCATAAGTTCCTTCACTGAAAGATTCTCATGTTGCTTTAACTCGATTAAGTTTATTTTATCCGATAGCGTAAGAGTTGTTTTTTCGACATTTTAAACGATAGACGGAAAACGCAACGACGCAAACGACACGAACGTAACGATATAAGATTTGATACTGAACCAAGCAACTCAGATAATAATATTGTATGCGTATACGTATCAATTTTATTAGTTTTTAATGTCATCGTACGCGCTCGTATATCGATTATCTATGAGTATCGACAGTACAAAAATAAATTTATTACACGAAAATCGTGTTATATTTCCGTCTTAGCGAGGGTTTTCATCAACTTTCATTACAAAAACGTGTCCGTTTCCGGCTTGGCGAGGTTTCCGTCTTAGCGGGATAAAATTATATGTAATTTGAAACGGGACCAAACAAATATTCCGTAATACCGGGGTTTCCGTCTTACCGAAGTTCCATTTTAGCGAGGTTTTACTGTATCAATGATGTAATTTAAATAATATCACTGATTAAATACATTTAAATCTTTTAATTCTACCTAACTAAGTAGGTATGGCTTATGCCCGTGTTTGCTGTAATAATGATAATATAAAATCAATCAATATACTAATATAAACATAATATTGACTATTGGCTATTACGATAATACAGTGAAGGTTTTAAATAAAGTAGAAACTCATTATAAATTACGTACACCCTAATACTAGCCTTTAATATGATTTAATAAATGATAAACATAAACATAATATTTTACAGTTTTTGGAACTTATTTAAATATACATTTTTTGAAAGCCAAGAATCGACTTCATATTTATCCAAAATTGATCCAATTCAATGGTCTCCATTAAGTGCGCGTGTCATGTTTTTCCAAGGGCAGACGGCGTCCCACCTACAGCGCGCCAAATGATTTTTCGACGGTCGTTAAATATATGCTTAGTGTTTATTGTTTATCACAAACTCACTTTTAGGCAAACATTATCAACTATCGTCGTGTCCAATCTTCCATATCATAGTTCGTGCTGTCTACCAAAAACCGAGTGAGACGATTGAAATGTTACGATATTAACGGCTAGTTTTTATTTCATCACAAACGAGACGTAAATTAGGCAGTGGTTTGTCGGAACAGGTGGTTAAGTAGTTAAAGCAAACACTCCCGCACACACGCGGCAAACACAGGTGAAACCCAATCAAAAGCCGAATTGTGTAAAAATGTATTATGATATGTATATTTGTGACAAATCCAGATCGTACGTTTAAGAAATACAAAAAAATAAATTTTAAAAAATCAGTAAAATTAAGTAAATCATATGTACCCTTGGTACGACGAGTATGAATATTATAATCTTGAAATATACAAATTAGTAACAAAGGAAAGCTTACAATTAAAAAAATTACATTGTCAATTTCGCAAAAAAATCACTACTTTTAGGTAATGGGGCCTAACACGTTTTAAGGAGTAATATTTAGGCAACTCATATGACATGTACATTTGGGCTATGTCAATATGTGAGCAGTAAATTAACATTATTGTGTGTCACAGAGAATCACTGTAACACCGCATCTCACTCATGCACGCACGAGCCAATACATTGAGAAAAATGAAATATTATATTTTTGTTTGCACAACTATATAAAAACTACTAATCGGGGTAGTAATTAAATCACCCATCCTGAAGTTTGATTGTAATTTCGAAAAAAAATGGTTGATGTAATAAATTATAAGCTTCTAGACTATGCTCTTTAGGAATCGCTTTATTTATTTAAAATCAGATGTGCTCAAAATAAATACAAATGTAACCCAATTGTTTCATGGAATTTTTGAAAAAATTATCTTAATTTTAAGGTGCTTTGAAATTTAAAATTTAAAATCGACTTGAAACTTTTGTTTCAATAACACGTTATTGGTAGAGTGATCTAGGATATATGTAAATATATCACTGAAAGCAGATAAATGTGTAGAAAAAAATTATTTCTCTATTTAGACATTTACTACACAATTTTTAATTTTATTTTTTTTCCTTTGCCTTATAAAGGACATACTTAACAAATTAGTATAAAAATACTTACGACCAGTGACGTGGCGAGCTATATTCAAACAAGGAGCAAAGATTTTATTCTACCCACCTACCCAGTTAATATTTTATGGGACATATAAAAAAATTACGTTAAATTAAATTAAGTTTATTATTTACTTAACATTTATATATGGGTACAATAACAGTACATTCTTAAAACGATTGAAGTTAATAACATATAGGTAGCTTCTAGTTTATTATTTTATTATTTATGTTTTTTTTAAGATTCTGAGCGTAGCAAAACAATGTTGGTGTCCGATTTTCTACTTCAGCATCTTTTTGCTGATAGGAAAGTGAATCTAGTTGGTGTGTTTTCTTTTAGGTGAGGGGTGTAGAAATAAAAAAATTGAATAATTTTCAAAAACGTGGTAAAAACTAATATCATTGTATAAGAAAAACGATATTACTAAGTATATTTGATGATATTATTGTGAAAAAAGTAATTTATATTATAACCTACCTCGCCACCTCGGTATATTTACGTGGAACTTATGTTTTAAATTTTCAATCCTTATTGAATGTGGTATTCTTGCATTTTATAAAGCTAAATAAAAATAAATCTAAAATTATATCACAAAACAAAAGAGAACACTGCAGGTTTTTATAGCATTTCGTATACAAAAATACGGCTAAGTTAGAACACACTATTACATACCTACTATGTATACAGAGCAAAATTAGTAAAAGAAAAAGCATTTATGTTATATTTACGTAATAATAGTATACATTATAATTATAACTATAGGGCTTTGATTACAAAATTGGTGTAATTAAAAGGAATATTATGGTTGTTATTATTTTTTAATCTTGTGTTATAAGTGTGTGATGGTTGATAATCATTAATAATAGATTTAATTTTATACAATATATATAATAAAGTTTGTCGTTCATAAAGTAAATTAAAAGTTTGGATGCTAAAATATATGTATAATAAATTTGTTGAATATAATCTTGGCTTATTTAGAATAATTTTAAGTAAAGAATTTATAGTAATATTCAATTAGAACATTAATGTGGCTAGAGTATGTACTATTGTGCTAGAGCTAAAAAAAACTACCCTTAAAGTTTTTAAGTCTAAGATATTGCAAAGTAGGTATTTTAAATTTATAAAATAATTTTTTTATTACATTATTAACTAAATAGATATGTTCCAAAAATTTTGCATTATAAACTCTTGTAAAGGAATACATTTACATCAATTTACATGATACCTATTTTTAAATATTTACATTTATAAGAATGTGTACATAAAGATAAGTCAGTACTATAAAAAACTATAATAGTTAGTGATATTAAAAATTACATATTTAGATTTACTTAAATTTAAATTAAGGTTATTATCTTCACACCACTCCTTAATTAAATCAATTTAATTTGTAATCGCAAGTAGTAACTTCACCTTGCCATCTACCGGGAGTGAATATTTTGTGCTATCTAAAAACTGGCCAGTGAGCAATCTGTAATAATTATAACCAATGATATTACTTTTGTTAAATTTGAGTAATTAGGGTAGTGATTTACAGTTTTTACTTAACTTAATAAGTAATTAACTACAATATTTGAAATGGGGAATTTTGTAATATACTCAATTCTTTAAGAGGATGTCAGCGCACTATTTGTTTTCTCTCTCTAGCCCAAGCGCAGCATAGACAAAATGCATTAACACAGAATAATTTATTTTTTATTTTTTTAAGTAATCTAAGAGTAAAATCACTCATTACAAAAACGATGGAGAAAACATTTTTTGAGGGTATGACATTGTCTCAAAACAATTTAAACATAATTTAAATATACAACATTTTTTTGTTTATTTTGAAAGTTGAATACAAAGTCAATTAACAATAAAATATAAATTCGATAAGTCATACCCTCAAAATATTATGCTCTATAATTTATGCAATAGTTGATTTTACACAGTTTACTCAAAAATCATAAAAAAAATATTTTTGGTCAAAGTGTTTTATCTATGTTGCGCGTGGGTCTGAGAGAGAAAACCAATATTGTGCTGACAGCCTCTTAATGTTTTGCTATTAACAAAATATTAAAATATTAAATGAATAAAACCAATAGGTGAAATCTCAACATAATTATGTGAATGTATTTTTATAGATACTAACCATTTGTTCAATGTTTATGAGCACTATAATTTTTGTATATTAAGTACATGACCATCTAATATGGGAAAAAAACAAGTTTTGGATGACAAACTAGTAATTTTCTGGACATGTGCGGTGTTAGTACTTAACAAAGTTTACTTCTTGACTAAAGTTAATTCAAAATCTAGTAAAATTTGTTATAAAATTAATCAATAAAAACATTGTTCGAAATTGCCGCCGTTTATTGAGCAGCAGTTGGCAACCGGTCCGCGAGACGGACGGCGCATCGCGCGGACCGCGGACACCGGGCTCCGGACGAATCGCTGCCGGCAACTTTACACTATAATTTTTTTTATAGTCCTCTCCGTACGCTCTAGGCGAGCCCACTGTACGTGTGTCGCGACCGTCTGCCGTTCGGCCACCGCGTGTGGTGCGATTTATGTTGTGTTATTATATTCTTCGCTGTGTGTCGATTATTATTTTGCGTTAGTGCAGTGATTCGTGATCGCGCCGTCCGGCGTGCTATTATTACTGTTTATACGTATGGTACTGTGGTGCTATCCCTCGTGTGACGCCAAGCTCGGTGCCGTGAACACGTAACGTGCGTATTACGCAATCCGGTCACTCGCCGTCGTCCGGTGCCGTCGCCAACAGCCGCCGCGCCCCGTTCACCTGCTTGGCATCGCCATCGTCGCCGCAGCTGGCTCAGCCGTCGCCGCCGACGATACACCGCCCCACCGTGGCGCTTGTGCCGACCGGTAATATTTTATCTATGGTCATTATTGTTATCTACGCCTATCAATATTATTATTTGTTCCTTATTATTGTTTTCGAGTATTGCAATACACACCTTATTATTATTATTATTACAACGATAGTGTTTTTATTATATAATATATCGGTCACCTATCCCGTCCAAATTTGAACACCATTTTTTCGTCACTTAGTAAAGTAGCTGCTCGGCCAAATGCTAGTGAATAGCCGGCAGCCCAAACAAACATAATTACTTAGAACTATTGATTTAAATACTTACCAGATTTAAAAGACCTTTGTTGTATAGCAACAAACTCTTCCCTTCTAAAAAAATGTATTTCAAATTAAATTTGAATATAAATATTGTATAACTTGGTTACATTATCTCTTCAAACAGACATCACTACATATGATATCTTCACAACATAAGATGGTTGATGTTTAGAAAATATTATTAACAACATATCATATAATATGGTAATAATAAAGTAATAATAGAAGCCCAGACAAATGCCAAAATGTATTAAGGGTGCCAGTTTTTTAAATTTTCCACAATTCTATGCAATTTGCAAACTAAATTTTATATTTTAGTTGCTACCTCAATTATAAGACATTTCCACAAATCTACTACACGATACCTATAAAGGGGGGGGGGGGGGGTGTGGATAAAGTATATTATATTGAAAAAAAATGACTTTACGGGAATAACTCACAAGCGTTGTAGAATTGTCGGATTTTGATGACTAATTTTTTATATGGAAGAAGAAGACTTCCTACAGTCCGCATCAATTTCTGATTTTGTATTTTATTTCAAATAATTGTATTAAAAAATTTGTGAAAAAATGCTTTTCATCTTGTATTTTTTTAGACATATTTTAAAGTTTGAGAGTAAAATATTGAAAAACAGAGTTCGATGCGGGCTGTAGAATATTTTTGTGTAGCAATTAAAAAAAAAATTATGAAATTTGGTAGATTCTACAAGGCGGTATCATTATTTTCGCAGTGTATTTTTGAAGACAAAATGGCATTGGCACTGGGCGCCTTAAGTATAATCGGTTTCCCTAAATTGATAAAAATAAAAAATGAATTTAATATTTACCAGAATCTAAACTAGAATATGACATTTTTCATTGTTTTTTAGATTTTATTTCTTCAGCTGATAATGAAAGATCAGCTCTGTACTTTGAAAATTGTTTCATATTTTCTTCACAACTGTCAGAATTGCCTAAGATAAAAAAAACATTTTATTTTTAAATAAAGAGAATTTTAACTTGATACTAATTCATAGTAGGTAAAATGAATAGTATTCATAGCCCAAGCGCTTGCTATCATATTTTGAATGCTTGGTTGTAGCTCAAGTGCTACTTTTATAGAGAGTTTATAAAGTTCAGCTTCATCAGGTTGGCCAAATATTTTATTAACAGCGGATTTCTGAGAACATACAAATTGTATTACTTTAAAAGCATTATCAATCAAGAGGGAACTATGTTTTTTTGCTATTTATTACTTTTACCTGATATATTAAATGAAGTGCTTTGAGAAAGGTTTCATTTATTTATTGTGTAGGGTGAATATCTTTAATATGTATTTTAGACTGTATTGAACTTGGTTAGGTTTGTATTGAAGAAGGTCTTCCTGTGATATTGTAATATTGTTCTTACAGTTGAATTTATTACCTAAAATATAATATTAAATAATATATTAACAAAAATACTATCTTTAATTATCAAACATTAATTCCTATTTAGGTAGTATATTCAAATTTGTACATTTTTAAATTTCAATTCAACAAATAATTTATAAAAATTGTAAAACAAATAAGGCTTAATTTAACTCACTTTAAACTATTTTTAAGAGCAATGATATCATGTTACATTCAGTATAAAATGAGGTATAAAATAAATCTAGAATACCAAGAACGGAAAAACTACCAGTTAAATCAATTTAACCAGTTACGGAAACTATAAAACTAAGCCTTAAAATATTTTCAAATAAAAAACTAAATAATCCACCTAAATCTGTTCTGATAGGTGATGAAGCGTTTCCACTGAACACTTATTAGATGAAACCATTTCTCAGACAAAAAATATACAATTATTGATATTGCCAAGCTGGACGAATAGTCAAGAATGCATAATATGGCATAATGATAAGTCGTTTTTAAGTGCTTAGAAAAGCAATACAATTTACTAGATACTGTTAAACAATTAGTAAAGGTATCATGTGCCCTCTACAACTGTATAAGAAAGAGTCGATATAGAAAACCTAGAACCAGTTGATATTAAAGATTATAAAAGAGGCATGTTAGACCATGGTCGCGGAGACATGGATATGAAAATAATAGATTGATAAGCTTAGCATCATCACAAAAAAATTACTGCATTAAAGCAAGAAAAAAAAAGCGGCATTTGCTGACTACTTTATGGCAGAAGGAGCAGTACATTGGCAACGGATAACCCCTATACGGATTTAAATAGTTAAATATATTATATTTAAGAGGACGTAACACTGATATTTGTTGTCTCCGTCTTACAAGTGTGTAAAAATATGCGCACAAATTTACAATCAGCAGAACACGTGTAGCTTTGTTGGTTTAAAAATTAGAGTGAATTGACCTATTATGAAACTTGATGGCAAGAATATTATCAGTGTTTGGATGTTGGTTTTTTGAGTTAGTTTAATTTTTCTGCAAATTATACGTATATAATATACCGTAAATTAAAAACGCTCATAACTCACTTAAAAACTGAATTATCGTAGGTAATAACCAACGTACAAACCCAGATAATGTTCTTACCATCAAGTTTCAATTCACTCTAACGTTTAAACTAATGAAGCTACGAGTGTTCAGCTGAGCGTACAATTGTTATGTTATGTACTGGTAAGACGGAGACAACAAATACCAGTGTTACATCCTCTTAATATACAACAAAAGTAAAAATAATAATGAATTATATACCAAAATTTAATATTTTTCGTTAAATTTTTGTCTTTGGTAAATTATATAAGATAAAATCTGTACCTTCATATGTTGTGTTTCCTAACAGCTCTGTCAAAATTGCCTGAATCAATAAATCATTTTATATCGAAAATATAATTATGTTACAGTCGTTGCCAGATAAATTGAGACGGCAGTGATGATATTTGACAAAAGTAATAGGAACGAAAATTCACACATCTGCAACTGAAACTGAGAACTCGAAAAGACGCAATACGGATATTGATAATACTATCGTACTATAGCCCAATGAACCAAGATTATGGTATAATCACGGATGTGATATTTTCCTAGCTCTGTGCTCAGCAGCAACAGGCTGTCTCTCTTGTTTTTCTTCGTTGAAATTTAGGCTCACATAAGAAGCGTAGCTTCAATAATATATTCATATATTTATAATACCTGTATGGCTATATTTTATATTTTATGTTTACCTACGTAATTAATATGCCACGTAATAAATGTTTTTATGTTGTATTGAAATATCTAATACTATAAAATAATATTATAATACTGTATGTGGCGACTGTAGGCTGCACTGCGGGGTAGTGCTATTTTGCGGTAGCCGTCAGCCGGTAATGATATTTGATAAGGTCAATGATTATTGAGAATTGTCGTGCCCTACGTGAATCCGACAAATACGACAAAAAACAAAACAGTTTGTATTTCGTCGCATCGGCGTGATCAGAATAGAAATCGTCGGATCTACGTAAGGACTATGTTCTGTTCTAAGTATAACAATATCCTAGGACCTAGGAAGTAAAGTTATAACGTTGTAATGTGTGGCGTGTGAAATGGATTTTGATTTGATAACATATTTTTTTCGTTAATATAAATGACATCGAATTAAGAAACAATTTTCAAAGGCCAACACATGATGCTTTCGCGTTGACCGATTAACTGTTTGTGAAGAATTTTCGGCTATCAAAAGAAATTGCGCGGTATTTGATTAATATATTAAAGTCATACATTGTAGTTGATACTCAAATGTCTTCTATTGTTATCCAAACAAAAGTAAAGTAAAAATGTATAATTATTAATCTAGTTTAAGTAGTGTACATTCAAATTTTTTAATTTAAGTTTACGATAACCATGTTGAATAACATGGGATTCGGAAAAAATAATTGATAAATTTGTGTGAGCGCTAAACTGGATTTGATCTGTATTATCATTTGAACTTTAATTAAAAACTGATGTTAATAATAATTTTTCTTTTTAGGTTTTAGTAGCTTTACATTTTTTTGTTACTGGGTCGTATCAAACGTCAATTGACAATAGTAATGAATTTGTCAGTCATCTGTATCTAGATGTGTAAAAAAATAGTTGCTGCTTTGAACCAACTCAAAATTTTTAACACTTGGGTAAAATTTCCTAGCAATATTCAAAAGCTTGATGGTCTCCGTAACATACAGTATGTTAAATTATTTATTTATTTAATATTAATTAACGCCTGTTAGGGCAATTTTACAAAGGTAAAAGTAATTTTTGAAACACTTATTTTTACAATAGTTTTTACTTAGTAGTATACTTACATATTATAAATTATTATAAATTAAAAATGTACATTATACAATTTTATGTGCTGTTTGAAACTAATTTTGTTAAAACTGTGAAGGTTTTATAGAAAAACTGTATTTGGTGGAGTTATGGGATGCTTAGATTTTACCCACATTGTACCTCATTGTATCTCCTTCAAAAAATTTGAATCTTGTGGAAATGTAATATCCGGAATATGTATATGTCAACCGCAAGAATTACCATTCAATTAATTTCAGCTAGTAGTAGCTAGTACCAAAGTAACTACACAATGCTCCACGTTTTAAATATAGGTATGTGATTCAAATCTAAAACTACTGAACGTAATAGCACTGTTTCCCCGGAAGTACTCACAATGTTCATATATAGAACAACAGCAATGTTTCAATCGTACTCGAAGAACTACATGCACATAATTATAGTGACTACTTTTTATTAGGCAAGTTGTATTTAATAATACTAGCTATCCATAATAATTTGTGTACCTACTAGGAAGATACATATTATCAACTTTTTCACGACTTAAAGTGGTTATTTGATACAACCAGTTGATAAAAAACTAATTAGAACAATATGTATGTTTCGAGTATAATTATTAAAAACTTTTTTATATATTTTGATAGGCGATTCTGGTTATGCTTTACGTCCATGGCTCCTAATGCCCATTGCTCAACCAACGATAGCAGCCGAAGAAGATTACAACAAAAACCAAATGTATATAAAAAGTGTAATAGAAAGATGCAACGGTGTCCTAAAAATGCGGTTTTCGTAGCAAATCAATATTTTCTCAAGTTTTATTTATTGTGTAGGTAATACCATCGGTACTGTTAAATCATGTGTAGGAGTCTTTTGAAGAACAGAGTACTCCATTATAAGTCAGAAAAAGTCACTGTTATAATTAATGCATGCATTGTTCTACACAACATGTGCATCGAGCACAATATTGCTAAAGTGATGAATGTAACTGTAGAAGATTTTGATTTTGGAATGTATCACAATCAAAAACCACTCAATGAACACGAGAATGATAAACGCAATAGAAATTTGATGTTAGGAAGAAGACAACGGGACCGTATTGTAGGGTTTCTACAAAATCAATTTGTACTACAAGCATAATCAACTGTTTCAATTTTAAAAAGTATATTTTACTATGTACGAGTATAGTATAGTCATTATAATTTATAATTTATAATTATTACATGATAAGTTCCTTGATTTTTTAGGTAACAATTATTTTATCAGCAAGAAGTGTCTTTGATGAAATTAATGAGGCAGCATCTCGGGTTACGTAAATGATAAGTTAGCAACGTCGCATTGCGTCTCTGAGACCTTCTAGATGGAATGAGGCATTGTCGTAAACTTCAAGTATTAAGTAAGTACACTTATATTTAGATATTATATCATTCATAACTTATTTGCCAAAAATATGAACGTATCCACATGAGCGTGTTCAGACATTTCTCCCAGGTAAGTCGTACATAATACATTAACACATACACATAATATTATATATATTCACATTCATTCCTAAGTTATAAAAACTAATAGATGCAGTAACCTCATTTAACTACATATACCTTAGTAAAAAAAATATTTTATATGTAAATAAAAATAAAATAATTCAAAATATTGAATATTGAGGGGGGGGCTCGCTGAGTATTTAAGTACCTACCATGACTACCTGGTGCACACATTTATGTGTATGGTGTATCCAAACATACATAATATATAGGTCATTTAAGGTTATATTTATATACTTATTTTTATTTATTTTATAGATTAATTGATAGTCAATGTTTGGCCACTGCGATAGGAAAAACTTTGTTATTGTAGCTGGGTTTGTTAATTTAAGTATTTTCAATATCAGAAATACTACATTTTATTGGGTTTTGTGACTTTTCAGATCTATGTTCTCAGACCATGTACAAAATCCAAGTGTACAAATATGTAAGAATTATTCATTGAATTATTTTTTTTGATGTACCTATTTATTAACTACATAATATTGTAACTGAATATCATACTTACAAATGTTTACTAATCTATAAATTGTTGAAGGTACACGCATATGCTCCAAGGCAGAGCCAGTCACCAGCTTTCGTTTTAAGTGCATACGTCCATCCGTGGTCAAGCTTATACGTGTTTGTATTCATGTCCACACTGTCGATGACTATTTATGCAGAGGCCTTTAGGTAAATTGTGTCAGTCAGTTACTTTCAATAATAAAATATTTACAATATAAATATTAGTTAAGAAATACCTTACATTATTGTATTATTATTTAAATAGTTCAAATGGCTTCAATGAGTGTCACACAGGCTGCACACAACCGCCTAAAGCCTATAATTAATGCAGCACAAAATGTCTAAATGTTGTACATAGACTGGCACAGATACGGTCGCCAAGAAGAAGATTTATTTAATTTCCTTTGCCAATTTCAATGAACTCTTCGTAATCCGCAAGAATAATTATAATATAATATAATATTTTATGATATGTACCACTCTCACCCACACTATTACCGGTCTTTAAAATATGTCTTAGTTAAGCATATTAATGTGTTATACATTTTGAAAATTGAAGACCTATTAATTAGCATGATAGTCAAATAATGGCACTTTTTTACATGTTCTAAGCTTATGTTCTGCAAATTTTCCAATACAGTTAAGTTTAGTGATTTTTGATATTAAAGTGATTTTAACCTTAAAGCGAGTTATAACAATGTTTACGTTTTTATATTGTATAACTAGCCTTGAAATTAAAATATTGAAAAAATCCACGAGAGTTTAAACACTGACTTAGTAAACACTAATTCAAAACACTAAAATACTGTATTAGAAATACAGAATGTATTTATTTATTTTATGATTAAATTTGATTTATTCTAATTTTGATTGTGCAATCACTGTTTTTCTGCTATGAAACATAATAAATCCTATAATTTTTTATTATATATTGGCAAAAATTTGTATTCTACATATTATCTAGAAAATATTTTTTATAATTTTTAATAAAATACAACAGAAACCCACAATTTTAATAAACTTGCAATGTATCTTTACGTAATCAGTATACTCCTTTTCAAAAGAGAATATACCGCTTTCGCGCATGTCGAATGATTTGATTGGTGCGTCGAGAACCACGTAATCACGCTAACAATAGGGAATTGGTGGGGAATGCACGCTGCCGGGCATAAATTGGTGGCCGCCGGTATATTTTCTTTTGAAAAGGAGTATAGGTAGGAATTTCAAATTATGAAATCGTATGGTTTAAAACAAAAGTGTGTGAATATTAAAAAAAATATTTAAGTATAATTTTAGCTAAGAATATATCAAAAAATCAATTCTAAAGCTCAGATCTTAACCAATTTGCTTATTTTTTCTTTTTCAGGAATCGCAGAATTGTTTTTTTTATTTATTCTAATTATTAATATTTCCTTGTAAATTTTTATATGCTACTTACATCATTATTGTTAATACCCACATGTTTTATAGTTTTTCACTTATTAATGTCAAAACTAAGTTATAAGAAAAATAATATTTATAGTTGTATTGTAAATAATAATAATAAATTTCATAGTTTGTATGTTATCAACGTTGTATTATGTATTGCGCATCTTTGTCAGTTGAGTTTGATTGCATTAAAGTTGAATATATGTCTTCTAGGGTTTTATATATAATATTTAATGTTTACAATGTTGGGTAGAAATGTAATGAAAATTACAAATTACTGTAACGAAATTAAATCGAGTTTGATTGTATTATAATTGAATATATGTCTTCTAGGGTTTTATATAATATTTAATGTTTACAATGTTGTGTAGAGATGTAATGCAAATTACAAATTACTTTTAGAGTAACATTGTAGTAATTACGTTATAAAAAAAAAATTAACGCATTTAGTTTTAACACATTTTGTTCATGTATAACATTAAGTCATTAATAATATACCTACCTGGCTAACCTATAAAGTGTATATAATAATTAATAGTGTTACCACTATTTATTAGTTTTTATTGACTGATTTTGTAATTATTTTGTAACTTCCTACTTTTTGAATGTAAAAGTAACATAACATGATAAAAATAATATCGGGAAACGTGAATGTAATTTAAATAAAAATTATTAATGTAACTAGTAACGTAATTTTATCACTATTTAAAAGTAATTTACCCAACACTGAATGTTTATAATATTATATAGTTGTAATTTTCTGTTAAAAAAATATATAAAATAGGTATTCAGCATACACTGTGTGCTGTTTATAAATGTAATATACCCTTAAATAATAAGATATTTGTGTTCAACAGAATCAAATATTTTTTTAATATCGAGGAAAATGCCAAGTATATTTAGTTGATTATCAAGATTTTTATAAATTAATTTAGTAGTTGGTATTGTATAATGCATCATTAGTTTTAACACATTGTTCCTAAATCCAAACTGGTTATTGTGAAAAAAATTGTGTTATCTAAGAATTCTAATATCCTAATCTTAAACATTTTTCAACAAAATTTGATATAGTTAGAATTAGACAAATAGGCAGATAATTATTACATTAATTTTTTTCGCCAATTTTTTAAACTGGTATAAATATTGATTCTTTGAATGACCTTAGAAATTCACCTTGATTAACACAAATATCAAATACTAAGGATAATGGCAAAAGATTTAGAATTAACTGTACATTTTTTAATATTATTTCTTAGTGAGTTATTACAGAAGAAATTAAAATTATTACATTTATTAATTTAATTAACGATTTCCAATGGTTCAATTGGTCTTAAGACACAGACTTAACAGTTATTATTTAATTCACAAAAGTGTACTGTTTTAAAATTACTATTTTTAATATTCATAGATATTTCAGCAACAAAATTGAAGAAAAAAGTATTAATAATCTTATCTAATAAGTGCAATACATATTATTGTGTTTGTTGTTCATATTTATAAATTATACATAACATATAACCTATCAACTATTTATCATGTGTATAAATAATTTTTCTTACATTATTAGTTAGCTTAATACTAATTATTAAGTAGATTATATGACAGCAACTAATTCAACGACGTGTTAGGTAAATGTTCAGAATAAAATTTATTATTATTAAAATTTATACTCCAAAATCACTTAAAATTAATCTTTAATTTTAGTTGTTTTGACATTTTTGTTAGTATATTATTTAAAAATGGAAAGCTACATTTTATCAAATAAATTATAGAGCCTATAAATATGATTATTTTTTTCCAAACTTATCTTCGGAATATTATAGGAAGGTACTAAGCCTAAACCTAACCTAACCGAATGGAAAGAATAGCTCGAGATTTCGTACAGCTGCTGTGGGACACGCGACACAAACAACAGAAACCACAGCAGCTTACGGCAGACTGACTCGTTGTCGCGCGCACGGATACATCCCACAACAAAACCATCCGTGATAACGGACAATGCGCGACGGACGAGAGATATGGGCAAAGTTTTCGAAGACTCCTCGTCCGTCACGCAGACCAATTCGAGGAAAAAATGCGGCGACTTGAACAAACACTATCGTAGGCCCTATAATAAAATATTTTTTTTTAGTTTATTATCCCTAAATGATATTATACAATAACACATTTATTATTATTAACTAGATCTAAAATAATTTCAGTTTTTAATTTAAATTCAAAAAAGGTGGATAAGTGGATGTCGTTCTGCTGTACAGTAGGTTACAAGTGGGTCACTGTAATGGATGGTGTTAAATTTGAATTCAATGATATAATATCATTGTATAAGAAAAACGATTCTGAGCGAAAACGGTCAGTCAGCCTATGATAGGAGCCTATGAAATAAGTATATTTGATGATATTATTGTGAATTAAGTAATTTATATATAACCTATTTACGTGGAGCCTTGTTTTAAATTTTCAATCCTTAGCCATAAAAGTTAAACATTTTATACATTTTTAACTACAAAATAATTAATAAATTATAAATTTGATAAATGTTTTCAAAATTTGAACTTTAAATGCTTATAAAAAAAAATTGTGCCTATGTATTTTTAATATTTTCCAACTGCAATTGTAACATTATATCAGGAGCTTTGCATTAAATTTTCACGCTTTTTTACACAACAAATACAATTTTATTGATATTTATAGAAAAAAAAACTAAAAAAATTGAAAACTGACTATGTCCGTAAACAGTTCAAAAAGAGTAAATTATTTTTCAAAATTTTATGGTGTATAGAAAATGCTAATATAAACATTCAGTGAAATTTTCAAGTATCTACAGTCATTCGTTTTTTAATTACAACAAAATAAGAAAATCGTTACATGAGATATCGAGTGAATATCAAATGTTGTAAAAATATAAATGTCAGACGCTCATAAAAATTTAATTTAAGTTTCTTGTAGACATTTTTTTTTTTTGATAAAGGTAGAAAAACTTATGAGTAATCTTATATTACATTTTCAAATCTTAGATTTCAAAAGAAAAATTTTTATGAATTCTCAACTCAAAATAATTTGCTAATTTTCGTGATTTTTCCGTATTTTGTCAAAATTTGAACTTTTAATGCTTATAAATAAAAACTGTGACTAAGGATTTTTAAATTTTTTTCATCTGCCTTTGAAACAATAACCTAGGAGCCTTCTATTAAATTTTCAATTTTTTTTACTCAAAAGATAAAATTTTATTGATATTTTTAGAAAAAAAAACTAAAAAATATGGAAATTGACAATGTCCGTTAACAGCTCAAAATAAGTCAAAATATTTGGAAAATGTTATGGTGTATAGGAAATGCAATTATAAACATTCAGTCAAAATTTCATGTCCTTACGGTCATTTGTTTTAGAGTTACACAAAAAACCAAAATCGATTTTCTCCTAACCTAACCGGACAAACTTCGTTTTGGAGTTATTGATGAAAAACTTCAAAAACTACATTTTTTTTGTATAACGCGAATTTTTTTTAAAAAAATACTTAGAGTTAAATATCGATCAGACAAAGAATCGAAAACATTCCCCGATTTGTTGTGGAAAACTACCTTGGGCAGGCCTCTGAATTAAACATAGTTTTTAAAAAGAACATAATCGGCTAACGTTGCCACTAGCACGCTGCATTTTTCTTAATATACTGTTCGCGCCGCCGCGGTCGTCACCGCCGAACCTAACCTAAGCGCCACTCGCATATTGTAATTATACGTACTCGCAGTATATTCCACCGACCGACACACATACACACACAAACACATATTCGTTATTGTATGTCTTATTTTTGTAACTTTTTCTGTTGTGTATTATAATATAATTGTATATTACGCCCGCACAGTTATCAGCCGCTGTTTGTTGGGCGCGAATCGCCAGAGTTGTATATTGTTTTTTTATATAATTTGTTATACTGTGCGCGCTAATCGGCACTTAACGAGTCGTCGTATAGTGTGAACCTGATAAGACTTATTATTACTTAGTAATAAGTAATAACTAATAACCTATTATTGTTATTTTGAAGCAGTGCGCGCTAATCGCCACGGACATATTATTATTATTATTATTCAAAGGCGCCAATCGCGACTTATTATTATTTTCTTATTTGTTATTTGAATTATTGTCCGGCTCGAATAGCCAGCGATTTAAACTTATTTTTTTGTTTCAAGGGCGGTAATCGCCGCAAATTTATTATTGTATTTGTAAGCGCGATTCGTGCATTTATATTATATTATGATTTATTTTGTAAGCTCAAATCGCTACCTACATATTGTTATTTCGTTAAATACTGGCGCGATTCGCCGTTCATTCTCTCATTATTGTTAGTGTGCGCTAATCGTCACTGATTGTATTTGGTATTATTGTCAGTTCTCGAGCTTTTATTGTTATTTATTATTATTATTATAGGATAGGAGCAGCTGGCGGCCAGCCGTGCTCCGTCTAAATTGTGAGTTTTTATTATACATTATTATACTATAATATTTGTTGAGCCAAAAGGGCTAAAATTATATACAAGTATTTGTCGTGCCAGAGGGGTACTATATTATTATTATGTTTATACATTTTTTGCTAATTATTATATTTCATCTAGTGCATTATTTAGTACCATTATTTGAGTTACCTATTTATCTTAGTTTATAAGTACACACACACACACATATACACACCTACACATCCACCGCATACTAACACTCGGAGTTTTGATAGGCGAACCCGTTCACTTCTCCTGAGTCCTGAGACGCTATACGCCTATACCTGACACACACAAATACACAGGTCGGCCGGTGTGCAAGTATCACGCATAAGTATACGCTGAACGGGCGCACGGTCTATAATTGTACCGTACCCGGCGCGAACATATACAAATCATAGATAATATAAGAATGCATAGGGCATGCCCATACCAGTTTCATATGGGGCTGTGTGTTTTTTTGGGGAAGACAGAACGTAAAGATAGAAAGATATGGGGCTTGGTCCAAAAACTGTTTACAATATTTGTCAATTTCAAATTTTTATTTTTATTTTTATGCTTGTAAATTGAAATTGGAATACTCAAATTACTTTAAACTTTGCGTACATAATTAGTTTTAATTAGAATAATATAGATCGTTAATTATTACTAATTAATCATTTATGTTATTTATTATCATTTATCAATTATCATAACAATATTGGCCCCATATAACCTTAAAAACGTATCACTAAATTGTCTAGTCATAAGTTCTTATATCGATGGCTAAGAGGCCAAAAGTTGTAAGTCCAATTTTCTTCAAAATCGTTTTATTACTCCATAGGGTTTATCTGGGTCGTCATTTTGATTCGGTAAAACATTACAAGTCAATATCATAATTAAAACATGTTTTATTTATACTTTAATTTTTGTGTTTTTAGTGCAAGATAGATTTTTTTTAGTGCACACATATAACAGGTCCTAATTTAATGAGACATACAATAAATATTTTAACATGATCTAAATATCAAGCGGACAAATATAACAATAAGTCCGGACTTGTTACTTTTGTCAAAAACAATACATTCAATTTTGGACGTGTTATGTTTTAGATAATATTGAATTTGTTTATCTATTTATAAAAAATGAATATGTCCGGACGTATTATTTCAAATAATCAAAATTTTTAATTTTAAATTACACTAAATAATATGATATCTTCAATTAGCATAAAATATCATTAAACACGGGTTTTATTTGAATAAAAATTTGATGAAAAATTCTACTTTATTATTTTTTACATTCAATAAAAAATTGCAATATTTTTTATATTTTTTACTTTTTTACTGCAATTATATAAATAAATCAAATTTTTATATCAAAAAAATTAGTCTTACGTACATTTTAACTATTTATATAATAAATAAATTAGAGTTTATATTAAATTAACAACCGTTAATATGTCCATCAAAACCTTATATGTCCACGGTAAAAATATATTATAATTGCCATTCATAACAAGTCCCATTTAAATTTTTGAAAAAAACATTATAATTACGTTGAAAAAAAATTTTAAGACCTAAAAGTAATAATTTATGTAATCTACAGAATATTTTACAAATAAATCAGTCGCAACACCGAAAAACAAAAATCTACAACACAAATGTTTTGGTGTAGAATAATTTAAAATCTTAAAACTACTTTCCTTTAAAATGTAATGTTTGGGACATACAACTTTTGGCCTCTTAGCCATCGATATTATTTATGATACACACAGTTACCAATTTGTAACCTATTGTACAGCAGAGCGACACCCTCATGCCCACCTTTTTTAGTTTTTTTTCTATGAATGTCAATAAAATGTTATTTGTTAGGTAAAAAGTTTAAAAATTAAGGGTAATAGACTTAACGGTGATGTGCGGGCCGGGAGCGTACAATAATAATACGCGTGCCCGGACACCAACTTAGGGTCTTTTCACCACTAACACCTAAGACCTAGAAATATGGAGAACAAGTTGGGTGTGTAATGGTGTAATAGCTCGAGCAGTAGTGGTCGGGATCACCTATAGCAATTACTGTCGGCTATGTAGTGCGTGTTGTGTAATTATGTGTATTTGTGTATGAATATGTGTATGTGTGTAGGTGTGTATAAAATTAAACAAATAGGTAATAAAAAATGGTAACACGGTTTCTGATAGCTAAGTTGCTGTATAATACGCAAATTGAAATAATAGCAGTACAAATTATATATTATAATATATTGAATTAATAATAATATATTGACGCTGCTATTTGAGCTGAAGCTCGTTTAAAATAATATGCGGCCCTTCTGGCCAACAAATTAATAATAATAAAAAATATCTATAGCCTTTTTGGCCCAACAGTTAAATGTGTATAAATGTATAATAAATAAATAATAATAAAAATAATGAAAAAACTCACAGTTTGTGGAGCGCAGACTAGCTAGCTGGTCCTGTGCTATAGTATGGGTATAATACACGCAAATGACAAAAATAATAATGTAATGATTGCCCTTATGGCTCACAATTATAAAATAATATAATATACGAACAGACGTATAATAGACTCGTGTCTGGTCACCGTTACGACGAAAATCGATGTTCGCTGAAAGACGTACGATACGAGACAAAATATCACGGCGACCGTGTTAATAATGTTCGCGGAGCCACCTCGGCGACGTGTGATAACGCGGTGATACTGTGATAGTAAAAATAATTATGTATAATAATATTATAGGTAGGTACTATTACATAATAATTCACTGAACACGTTTGAATAATATATACAAAAATTAAACAATAATTACAACAGTGATTGTAAGTGTGTGTGTATGTGTGACCAGCTGTTCCCCCATGGTCGATATCCTATATCTATGCTTAATGCTTATATTTCGTTATGTTGCGGCGGCAACAGGTGACTTAAAGCTGCCTCACTTCACCCGCTCATAAATACTCGTCACCCGAGAATCGATAGGCTAACCGCCGGTTCTTTAAGAACTCGACGGTGCCAAAACATAAGAAAAAGACAATATTGTGACTTGACTGTTACAAGTAAACAACTTAATAAAATATAATTACCTACGTAATACCTATGGGCTATGATGCAAATAACATAACGATTAAAGCGATAATCGTTCGGCTTTTACTCAAATAAAAATGAACGATTCTGAGCGAAGACAGTCAGTCAGCCTATGATATTACTAAGTATATTATTTTGATTATATTATTGTAAATAAAGTAATTTATTTACAACCTATTTACGAGGAACCTTGTTTTCAATTTTCATTCCCAAGATATAAAAGTTGAACATTTTATACATTTTTATCTACAAAATAATTATTAAATTTTAAATTTGATAAATTTTGTCAAATTTGAACTTAAAATGCTTATAAAAAAAATTGTGCCTATTTTTTTTAAAAATTTTTCAACTGCTATTAGCATTATACCAGGAGCCTATTGCATTAAATGTTCACGCTTTTTTACCCAATAAACATTCAGTGAAATTTTCAAGTATCTACAGTCGTACGTTTTTTAATTACAATAAAATAAAAGAATCGTTACATGAGAAATCAAGTGAATATCAAATGTTGTAAAAATATGAATTTCAAACGCTCATAAAAATTTAATTTGACTTTCCGGTAAGAACTTTTTTTTATAAAATTAGACAAACATGAGGAATCTTGTATAATCAAAATATTTTTAATTCTTTAACGTGTATAGAAAAAACTTATATAAACAACCGGTGAAAATGTCATGTATCTACAGTGATTTGTTTTAGTGTTACACCAAAAACCAAAATCGATTTTGCCGAAAAATTCCTTAATTTTTTTTTGTTTTTCTCGGCGCTTTTAAAAATTAATGGGATTTTCAAATTATGATAAATGTACCAAGTAGATTCACTTTCTCATCGAACAAGATACTGAAGTTGAAAATCGAAGCATTACTTTGACTACTTTTTGTGTACACAGACACTAAAAAAAAAAATAAAACATACATTATTGTAAAATTAATACATTCATCGCTCCGCTCAGAATCTAAAATAAAGTAAAATAGCGTATAAAATGAATAATGATAGAAACAATTAACAAATTCTGATTTTTACAAATATTGAATTATATATGAGATTGTATATTGTAATAGGTATAATATATAATAAATATGATATATTATTCAAATAATAAGGATAAAATGAAAATAGTATTTATAACAACAGCCTATACTTAGTGCAAAGCAACGATTTTACCAAAACGCGTAATTTTAGAGGCGTCTGTTAAATAAGTCACGATTTACGAAAATATTACATTAGGCTTTATCGCAATACGCGTGTTATTATCATTTATTATACATTTATTGGTATTTTTATGATTGTTAGAAATTATTATATATTTATATAATTATATGATACGATGTATTCGTCTTTAAAGAATTAACAATTTTTAAGTACATTTTAGTAGACGAAAAGCACTTACGTAAAATAATACGTGAGTGTATAGTGACAAGGGCAAAACATTGTTTCTTATAATTTTATATTTAATAATTGTTCGAACTTGCTGCCTTTTATTATTCGTATATACGTCGTATTACGCTGTACGACAACCTGCCCGTGAGACATCCCGCGAGACAGGCTAAGTCGCCAGCGGCGACAAACTTTATCTTTTTCGCTCGAGTTGAGCAGACCGTGCGCGGTGTCGCGTCTTGCCGTTTGCTGCCGCTGCGACAACTCCGTGGCGCTTTAATACTTTATAATTCTGCACAATTTATTAAGTGCCTTTTATTACGGTGTGTTAGTCTTATTATTCTCGCTGTCAACGTCAGGGCCTGATTTAATAAAATTAGGACCAAGTGCACAATTTTTTTTGGAACCCCCAAGTCAAAAAAAATTGTCTTGTCTGAACGTATTTTTAATTTATCAAATGAACAGTTATAATTTATATGGTTAGATGTTCTAATTTATAATTATTATGATAAAAATAAATATTTATGATACTATTATTTTTGTAATAAATGTATTATTGGACATTGGTGATAGTGGGATGGTAATTATTAAAAAGTCTAAACTCAAAGAATATTTTTTGAATGTAAATTAAATTGAAATTTGTTTTTGATCTAATTAATATTAATCAATGTGTTATAATTGTTATTCACTAAAATTAATGACTAATTGGTATTCAATGTAGAATATATGGTGTTTAAAGTGGAAACTGTACACCATTTAGTGAGCACATTTTTGAAACCTCAAAGGAGGGGGGGGCAAAGCCCTATACTTTTACGTATGCCATTCAATGGCTCTTCTCTTCCCTATAACAATTCTTAAATACGCCACTGTACACAGTTTACTTCTCATTATTATGATCTCGTGTTAATTACACTTTTTTTATCTGCATGTACAACGATTGTGAATTCAAATTTAGAAGAAAAATTAATATTCTTATATTTTTATATTACAATAAAATGTCAATGTAAAATCACTGAAGGAATCGGAAATAAAGAAGTGCAATACTTACAGATGACCACTATATAGAGTTTATAAAAAAATACCAAATATATTATATACACAATAATTTGCAAAACCATTTTTACACCACATCATTGATATTATAAGTTTATTTGGTCTTACGACGTTTTATAGTTTTCAATTCATTACCATCGGATTTCCAAAGTTTAAATACCGTATCTGGTATCTCTATTATTTATTAAATCGGTGGATTCAGTTCTCCCTATTCCAAATTTATCTGTGAGAGCACGCGTGTTCACATTTTCTTTTTCATACAATTATAACAGCCTCATTTTTTCTGCTACAGTTATATATTCTAGGATAATGAATATAGCCCTATAATACCCAAGTACAATATGCATTTGTTTTAGCCTTTCGTATCTCTAACACTGTTATATTGACATGCACATTTATCATTTATAGCTTGAGAGGAACAGATTTCAATCGGACAACGGAGACGATTACGATTACCGCTAATCGTCGATGAATGCTGTATACTGCCCTGCACTAGACGAACACTCAAAATGTATTGTGCTCCGGATGCCTAAAAGGTACTTCACCAATACCAATAATAAATTATCAAATTGTTTAGATCCATACGATCAGCGTCAACGAGTTTCATTCCATTTACTAATATTGATGATTTTTTTTCAGATCACTTACAAAATGTTTGTAATAAGTATAATATATACAATTTTGTTCTTATTTTAATAAACCATGTATATTGTGTATCATTTATTTTAATTGAACTTGGCAATTTTAGGAATTTCGATATTACCTATGTATTTTTTATACATGGGTATAAATAGGACTTAGGATAGATTATAACAAATTAGTATTCAAGTTGATAACAGCACTTATACTTGTTAGAACCATGTAATAACTTTATATATATATATATTAACTGTACAGGTTTTTAGTCAGGTTTTTAGTACGGTTTTTGTCAGGAGTCAACAGACACTATAGGGATAAAAAATCTGTGAATATTTAAAAATGGTTACCTACAATTTTATTAAATTAAATATTATAACTGCATTAACATACTTTTTATTTTTGGTACTTACAGTATATTAGGTACAAATACTCACACCAAAATGTGTAAGCAAATAAAATTATATTGTTGATTCGAGAATAATGGTACCAAAATGTGCTACAATCAAAATATACTTGAGCATTAACGAATTATATGAAACGACAACAATGTTAATTTTGTAAAAATCTGAATAAACATTAATTACCTATTAGGTACCTACATATTTCGTCCAGTGCCGCAAATAATGTTTATAGGTCCGGCGTGCAAAACAAATTAATAAGGTCCCCTACTTTCCCGATTATACAAAATATTTTCATGAAAACTGAACTTATGCGTGTAGATTTTAATTACCTGCCACCATTTAATTTTCCTTTAAACTGAAAAATGCATATTTACACTGGATATAAAATGGTTGATATTATAAAAATAATTAAATATTTATGTTTTTAAAAATACTTAAAAAATTGTTTCTGTTTTTTGATTAGCAGAGTCTAAAATCTATTTTCTTATTTCGCAGATCTTCACTGCGAGCTCTTTCTATGTTTAAGATACTTACTTATTTCGATAATATGTCTTGAGATATCGAGTTTATTGAATATTTTCTTTTTTACATTTTACAAAAAATATGTATCTTTATACGATTGAAATGAATCGAATAATACTATAAGTATATAACATATGAAGTTACCTATTGTACCTATACTTGTGTAATATTATACCTACTTCGACATAAGAACACGTAGGTACCTATATAAGTTTTTATACAGATTTGTAACATTTTTATAATGGGTACGTGCTGATATACAGCAGTTTAAATTATTTGGAATAATTGCAGAGGATTTTAGTTTTTTTAAATTTTGTTTGTCAATATATTATGTTTCCAGAGAGTTCAAAAGTTATTTAAAACTATATACAATATAAACAGTTGATTTAAGTTTGTTTAATTATGTAAATTATAAAATATTGCATTTTCATATTTTATTATATTAAAAGTTGTTTTCTACTTCAATTATTTTAAATATTTTAATGACAAATTTAAAAGTTAAGATTGTTAATTTTTGATTTTAAATTATTTTGAAAGTTTATTTTAGGTTTTCTGAGAGTCTTAGATGTGTTATTTTAAATGATTTGCGATTATAGGTATTTACAGTGAATTTTAGTTAATTTTAATTTTAATTTTTTCTTTGAATATTTTATAATATTGATTAAAATATTTTAATCTATTTAAAGTTTGTTACATTTTTAATTATTTGAGTATTTTTGTTCATGAAAAAAAATTTAGTAGTTAGTTAGTTTATGATTATTACTATTCTTGGTGTAAAAATAGTGTTTTATTTTTTTAAACATTTTTTTTTTTATTGTAACTCGTAACCCTCGGCAACATAGGCCATTGGGTGTGGGGGAGGGCACTGTAGGTTTTTTATATTGGGTAGGTTGGTACACGTGTGTGTGTGTTTTGGCAGAATTTCTAATGGGACACCCGTAGGTTTCTGCCGTGCCCCGGGTGGGGGGGGGGGTGGCGGCACTTGTTCTCCGGACACTGTGACTTGCCCGAAGAAAAATGCCGCCCGCGGCCAAGGTATCGAACTCGGGTCGCAGCCGACGCCTTAGTCCACTCGGCCACTCCGTCCCCTTAAACATATTTTATTAAGTTTAATATACATACCTATAATGCATTTTTTTTTATTTATAAGGATTTATACAATTACAATTGAATAAAAATTATCTACCTTCCGTAAGCATAGCTTGTGTTGAAGGTAGAGAGTTAACTATTTTTATAATATATGTAAATTTACTATTTAATTATAGATGGTTATATACTAATTATGAACAATATAATACAGTACATTATAGATTAGATTTGAAAGAGAGAAGAGAATTTTCATTTACAGATACAAATAATTATTGATCTAGAGACATTAACAACCGTTTTATAACTAATGTTTTGGCATTAGAATATTTACAGTCAATGTTTTTTTTTGTAATAAAAGGCATAGAATTAAAATAGGTTGAACCAAGGTAGGTAGTCTACGAATTTTTGACCAAATGATTTTTTTAAATAATCAACTTAAGCATCATAAGCTACTGTTTCTCTTTTATTTAGATTTAACCAGTTATTTGAGTTATTTAACACCCATAAGATTAGACAGTAGGTCCACTGGTAAAACATTAAATAATGTGAAATTAGTAAAAGTTGAACCTTCGAGAGTGGATTAATGTAAACAATAAACATATACGAACTATTTGTCTTCGATGTATTAATAATAGTTTCAGTGCATTAGCTAAGAGACCTCCCTATATTAATAGTCCATATTGTCTTATTGCTTGGTATAGGGCTAAATATACTGTACGAACTAATGCATATAATTACATATTTAGCCACTTTTCGTATGCATATATGCATCATATTTGAAAATTCCGGGCTCTAGAAAGAATATTTTCGCCGATTAAGAGGACGTTACACGGACATTTGTTGTCTCCGTCTTACAAGTGTGGAACATAGCGAATTTTACGCTTAGCAGATCTGTTGTTTTAAAGATACGAATGAATTGAGTTTGAATCATCAAATTTATAAGCAAGAATATTATATAGGCAATCACACAGACTTTTTATTATATTTTAATTTTAAAGCAAGTTATGAGTATTTTAAGATGTACAAACAATTTACTAAAATTTGCTATGTTAAGCGCTCATAATAAGACGGAGACAACAATTGTCCGCAGTGTAATGTCCTCTTAATCGGCGAAAAAATTCTACAGATCGCACTAAACTCCGTATTTTAATACTTTACTACCTCGTTACTGTTAATACTTAATACTGTAATAGATGTTTTAAATTTGATCGCTATGATAAACAATTACATATTTCTACCTACGAAAAATAATTTTGGGTGGACAAAAGACATGGTTTTTCAGCCTACAATGAGTATCTATACCTATTACTATGTAGGTATATTTTATGATATAGCCATATAGGTAACGTCGTAACGAAAATAAATACTACTACAATAATTCATAAAGTGTAATACTATGTAAAAAGCTTTAACTAACAGAAATTATTAAAAATATCGAATTAAGCAATACAAATTAAAAATAACCTAATAAAAGACCTAATAAATGAAACAATGCCAAAAACCGAACGGGCTTTACTTGCTTAGCTAAGTTATAAGTTATTGCGTATGCGGTCCACGGATTTAGAAGTAAGAGTATTATCTAGTGAACCTTATAGGTTTTTTTACATTTTAATTTTAAAGCACAAGTTATGAAAAGGTATTTAAAAACGTACAAACAATTTACAATTTTAAAATACTCTCAACCTGCTTTAAAATTAAAATGAGTGGTGTCATGGGACACCCGGGAGAAACGAAGTTTATTTTCCAACCAATATTATAGATTACAAATACATTTTATTGGAACCATTAGAAAAAAAGTAAATATCAATAAGTAAATGTGAAAAATAAATAAAAATAAAAATAATTATTATTACTATTTATAATTACTATTATATTAATCATATTCAATAATCGAAATTACAGGCCTGTAATAACTGAAATATGATACGTATATTTGTAACGTGATCTTCTGAGCGTAAATTTGCCATGTTACGCACTTGTAAGATGGAGACAACAAATATCGGTGTATCGTCGTCTTAAGTTACTTCACTCGTTACATAGAAATGTAAGTGAATTAGTTACTTTATTCGGTATTCTAATAAAATTGTAATGTAATTGCTTTAGTTTTCTATCTAAAATGTAACTACGTTACAAACAGTTCATACGTATTTCTTTAGTATCTTCATTTCTTTAAGAGGACCCACACCCGTCAGTCGTCACCCGCGTGTGTTGTCTCCGTCTTACAAATTATTTGAAACATGGAAAAAACTGTTTTGTTCAGGAAAGAACTGAGAAAGCTACGATCATAATTTACTACTAAGAAACGAAATTTTTACCACATAAAAAGGAAAACTTTAGCTGTGCAATACCGTTTTTATTTTTGTAATATCACTTATACGAAAGAAGTTCTTATGCTTTCAAAACCCATTATTGTGTGTGTTATTCAAACTTGAATAACTTTTTTTGTTCCGATATCAAAAAAATATATACGTTACTGCACAGCCGAGGTTCTCTTTTTTATGTGGTAAAAATTTTGTTTCTTATGGTCATACAGTCTCTACAGTCGCCTTTTGTTAGTAAATCTTATATTCATTTATTCAATTTTAAATAATAAGTACTGATCAAAAATGTACATATTACTTACATAAGTGTTTAGCAATTTATGTACTCTGGGTAGATATTTATGATTGTATTAGAATATTTTCTAATATTTTATGGACACATTTATTTGTGTTTTTATTTTTCCTGCATGAATTGTAGGTATTTAATCTCTATTTATTATCAAATAGTAAAATATTGCTATAAAAGGACATTGTCCGTTTATAAAATAAATTAATATAAATAACAATCTACTATAAATGAATATACATTTGACATAATTCTCCCATGTCAGTACATTATAGTGTAATAACTTAAGTATAATTTGTTTGATTTACACATGATTTATCATAGTAGGTAAATGTTACTTTACTGTGAAATGAGAATTATTCACTATTTTAATATTAATATCAATATGAAATATAGTAACCAAATTGTTTGTTATGTTAATTTTAACATTGAAATAGGAAAAATGTTTTTTTTTTAGTTACTGACACTGCAAATTGCATAATTAATTATTATTCAGTTTCAAAAAATAAAGTTATAGGTACCATGGTGTTTGTAGTTATGAATACTTTCCCTAATACCATACAATAATTTTATTGTATTCAATTTGTAATTATTATTACATCGTCGATGGAAGGAGTGTTGGTGTGATCTTTGCGAACATGGATGCAATTGACAAATACAGAGAAGAATTATTGGCCTTGGTGATCAACACATAATTAATTATTTCATGTTATAATATTTTTTAAAATTGCCTAATTTTACTCCTTAAAAAATTATTTTATATTGTTATATTAAAAAAGGATTGCACTATTTAGAATAAATTATAGAACCACGATTTGTATTTTTAGATGAAATATTGAAACTAACGCAGTAAACGTTTTTTTTTATAATATTATAATATTTTAATATTTATTTTTAAGGGGTAAATAACGACAACTACAACTACAATTTTTCGGGGGGAACTGATAAGGGCCAGTTTTGACCATAGCTGCAGCTGTCCTGTATTATTGTCGTAGCAAGGTGTATTGATACACCTTGTGTCGTAGATAGTATTTGATATTATGTAGATACTAGATAGTGCGACGGATACATCGATAATCTGTGCACGGAGCGTCGAGCGGGTGTTTCTTATCAACCTCGGCGGCTCGGCGTTCGGTTTTGCACGCGCTGCGATCGGACCGTAAGCTCCGTAGTACGTGGTACGTGTTCTACGAACCGGACGTGAAAAAACGAACGACGGAACGACCATTCGTCACCGGCATTGGCAGTAAAACGATAAATATCACGCGACTATTACCTTGCGTTGTCACAGATCGAGAAAATATATTTTATTATAATATGTGCGTAATCGACAGCGGCGGCGGTTACGCGGACGACCAACAACAACAGCACCGTCGGCACCACCAGCACCAGCAGCAGCAGCAGCAGCAGCAACAACAACAACTTCGACTGCAAGCGGCCACGGTGGACGAACGTGACGGCAGTGGTGGTCGGCAGCGTCATTCGGAAAAGTTCGCCGAGACCGGTACGGGGGCCACCGAAGTCGTAGTCGTCGCCGCCGCCGACGCGTTTAAAGAAAACCGCAACGGATCGCCGCCGCCGTCGTCGTCTCAAGTACAAGTGTCCTCCAATTCCATACGCGCTGGGCAGTGGGCAGCTCATTAACGTGTCAGGCGCTGGCACGTTAAACGTTATCACCGCCGACTCGTTGCAGGTATGTGATAGACAACGTTGACGGACTCTGACGTACCACCGACAACGTTTTGTATTTCTTATAATTTTTGTGCCGTCATGACGCGATTGTTGTATATTATAATATTTTCTCCTTTTTTTTCCCGTTAGGTAGGTAATTATTATTTATCGTTAAAAGGTTTAGTTCAAGGGCGCCCACGGGAGGGTGGCCAATTGGTCCGTTGCAAAACATAATATTACATAAATATGTTATGTCCATTGGATTTTAATATTGCTACGAGTGGGATTTTATCCTGCGGATGCTCTTTGGTTTAGACACCCATTCCAAACACGTATTAAGATATTCAGCGGCGGCGTCGACTTACATTATGTGCGAGACAACCAACAATTGTTTGACCTACCCACCATTTATTGATATAAAAGACCCCCTCTTTCATATTATAACAGATATATTACAGTTTTATTATTAAATAGATTAAAGCTGATGTACCCAACTTCTTTTGCTAACACATTTAAGCAATAAAATCTACTTCAAGTACCTACTTTCACTTTAACGTAGATCACCCACGACTTACCTACCTATTATCAAAAAAACTACAAGTCTTTGGACTCACAGAACTATGCGCTGATAATAATTTTTCACTTAGACTATAATCTATCACTAAACAGTTTTTAGGTATTTATTACTGCACGGGTTTTCAATTGCATTAAGAGTATTCAACATTCATAAGTTTTGAGAATATTTTGTAATATTATGTACTGTTGTGTACTAGTGTAGTTAGTAATACCGTCAAGACACAGTATAATTTTTGGAACCTTTTTCTAGGGTTAACATATGTATTTGACAAAGAAAAACATTTTTTTAATTATAAAATTATTAATCTGTGGCTGATGTGTTCTCCATCGGCAGATTAGTCAGAGTTGTTTGGTACTTAGGCAAACTGTTTTAACCAAAAGTATTTAATATAATACAAACATAAAATATTGAAGTCTCATTCCAGGACAATTCGCTGTCTCAAATACATTATGGGGACACCGGGATGCCATACTGAAAACTAGTACTCCGGACAAACCGGGACGTATGGCAACCCGACAGTATTTCCTATCGACCAATTGATAAAATGACAGATTGTTATATGAATATAATCTGTGTTAAAATTACTTTTTTTATTATCACATTATTATAGATGAACTTAATAGGGGATTATTACCTTTAAAGTTTAGGCACCAGCAGTGTTGGATAGGCTAAGTATCAAGCCACAAAGTTTTAGAACTTTTACTAGCCAAAACCTGTTAAATTGGGTTAAAATAAGTAAGTTATATACAAGATCTACCAAAATATAGTCTGGCCCAGTGGCGTAAACTCGGCAACTTACTAGATCTATCTGAGCTTGGGAACCTATCTAAATTTAGGCAATTTATCATAATAATATACATGTACATGTTATAAACTTATAAATATATTAAATATTTTTTTTATCTTTGCTGTTATAGTGATTGATGTAGTGTAAAATTGTATTAACCATGACTTAAGTTATTGAACTTGTATTTTTGATTTCAGCTTTCGGAATCAAATGATTTCAAACCTCTCTTGTGCGTGGATAACGGTTGTTTAAATTGTGATACACACACTCAAGTTGATGGTGATACCTGGCAAACTGTAGTTCGAGCCAAAGTAATTTAAATTTTAAAACTCCTTGGTATTCACTACTGAACATTTACTAATACAATTTAATCTATTAAGGATGTCACTTTCAAAACTGCTCATATTGTACTTGGACCAGATAACTCGACCACTAATAATGTTCACAAAGAAGAGACTGATCAAGGTGTATCATCCTCAAATACAGCACCTTGTTATTCATATGCCGAAGCTGCCAAGTTGTCAGTATTACCTGTACGATGTAAAGTAAGGATATATTTTAATATACCTATTACCTACATACTAGAGTTATTGTCTTAATTTTTCATCATGTCTTATGTCTGTAGACCACCAACGCAGAGCTACATAAAAAAAAATTTGGTTCTGGCTGCCGAGGCAAATGTATTAATTTTGGAAACCAATGGTACACACCTAGTGAGTTTGAAACCCTTTCTGGGAGGGCTTCTAGTAAGGACTGGAAAAAAAGTATACAATTTGGTGGCCGTAGTTTGCAAACATTAGTATACGATGGAGTTTTATTACCACATGCTATGAGTTGTACATGTGCAGTCTGTTGTGATGACAAAGCTGCTGTAAGTATAATATTATTCTAGGTCATTGGTATTTTTCGTGAGATGTTTATGATGGTTGTATATGTTGTTTTAGACTGGCCCCATACGACTGTTTACTCCATACAAACAAATACGTACCAAAAAACATTCGTCTAGTCATTCAAAAAAGAAAAAAATTGAAGACTGTATGAATGATGAAGATAGTTGTGATAGCAGTATAGGTATATCATTAGACAATGTTGATATCGATATAAAAGATAAAGAATCCATACTTCAACAGACGGGTCATATTTCTCAAGCTGAAATTGTTCAATTAAATGATTCAATAGAAGATATGTTTAAAAAGTTAGAAAATGTAAGTTTTTTTCAATTATATTTCAATTAACTCGTGATTAGGGGGAACAGATTATAATTTAAATCAATATTCTTATCGAGGAAAATAAAATAAATATAATATTTCTTTAAAATGTGTACAAAAAACATAATTGTATGGGGCTATTAAAATTTCACAGTTATCATACTTATAACTTATTAGTTATAAATTAAAAATTACTAAAAACTAAAAAAAAAAATACAATCATTATTCAAATGTAAAGAAAAATGTGTATGTAAATGTTTTTTATTTTTTGTTCTTTCATTCTTATTATAGAGGTCAAGTTATCTTTCTCTTCTAGGCATTAAATTACCTTATAAATTAAGAGAAAATCTATATATATATATATAAATGAATTGCTGTTCGTTAGTCTCGCTAAAACTCAAGAACGGCCGGACCGATTTGAATGAATTTTTTGTATGCGTTTGGGTGACACCTTGGATGGTTTAGATTCTTAAATCATCCCCCTAGGTCCACCAGGGGATGTGCTCAAACGGGGATTTAGAGATTTGCGGTGGAAATTTTTGTTTATAAATGGTTGCCATGGGTTTTAAAGCTATTAAAACAATAATTATTGTGACACCGTCACACCGTTATTACACCGTGAAATCAGTGTATTCATTCAATGCATTTAATTTTTTTGTACGCTGTGTTTTGATTTTATATGTATCAGTGGTTAATCCACAGTAGGTGGAATTAAGTAAAAATGACAAACTTGGTATAACTTTGATACTTTAAAGTTAAATCATACACCTACAGCACGGGGTTCGCGATCTACCGCAGGTAGATCGCCTACCTAATAATATACTGCTGTGAATAAGAATTTTTATTCCGGGCAACAAAAAAGTTAAAAAGTCATATACAGTTTGTACATTTAACGGGTACAGAGTGCATGGGATCAGCTAGTATCTGTTAAAATCTTAAAATTGTTTACCCTATGAAAATTATGGTTTTATAAATGTATGTATGTATATTTTTTTAGTGCTTTTATTGAATTAGTAAAACATTTAAACTTTTCTTATAAAAGTCTGTTCCTTACTAAATCAATTATATATAAATGTAATGTATAATTAGTATCATTAATATTTATATTTCATTCGGAATTAAGATGTCATCGAGAATGATTAAAATGGTTCACCATTTTCGTAACTCTATGCGTGTTGCTAAGTACAAATGGAATACGGAAAAACAGGAGTTGTTAGCAGAACTTAAGAGGGCCAATGAGAATTCTATAGAAAATAGGTAATTATTAATTTATAATATTTGTCACGTCTTTGATTTTAATCTGGTGTTAATTTATTTCTCATAGGAATGATTTTGACGTGGAGACAGTTTCAAGTTTTGCGGCAGGATTACAGCCAAATAATGATGTTATACCAGATGTTAAAAAGGTAGAACACACATACTTGGTTGTATATTATTCTTTGCAATACAATTTTTTTTTTCTGTAGTGTGCCAACTGCAATAGAGATTCATTTGCAAAATGTTCATTATGTCGACGCACATCATATTGCTCTACGTTTTGTCAAAGTAAAGACTGGAACAATCATCAAGTAAAATGTCACAACTCGCAGGGGAACATTATGTGCATTGTTCAAACTCAAGAATGAATCATAGTTTAGATTAGTATTTTTAACCTCTATCATAGAGTGGAATATTTGTTAAAGATAAGTGAATGTTATGGTTTCTCAACAAAAAGTGTTTTAAGTTACAGATGTATTCATTTTTTATTTTAAAACTGATGTAAATACAATATCAAGTGGAATGATTATTACATAAACATTATTTTATAATCAACGACTGATAATATAATTTCAAATATAACATACTTTATTTGAAAATATGAAGATTTTCCTATAATAATTGTTTTCATAATTTTCAAATAAATAATTGTTATAGAACAAAAAAAAACCTCAGTAATATGTCAACAATAACTTGATAAGAAAATTTGATATAAAAAACTATTCTGAGGTTAAGAGAATACCCATCAGTAGCCAGGATTATTTTTAGGAGGGTACTTTTAAATTTAAATATAACTTGTTGGGATTCACACACTTTTTTTTTCCATTGTAGTCGTCATTCGTCACAATAATTTTATCAAATATGAACCATATTTTTTATATTTGAACCACTTTGTAAATTTATTTTTTGCATAAATATGGATGAGCTGTGAAGGGGTTACAACGCTAAAAATACGTGGCTATTTCATTGATTTCTTTAGTTGCTTAACAGTGAAGACTCTGTTACAGACAGAAAACTATATGAGATTCTCCTAGACTTAAGTTTTATTAGTAAAGCAATTTTTCATAGAATGCAATCATTCAATAAAACAGTAATACCAATTTAATATCATTAAAGTCAGTAAAGTTTATCAATGGATGCCCAAGAGAAAAATATAACTAAATAGGCACTCAAAAACAAATTATTTAAACTATGTGCATATATATTATAAGGTTTACACTTACAATTTAAATTTTTACATTAATATAATTTACAAGATAAAAGTATTTTGGGGAATTTCAATATTTTTGATATTATGAACATTAATATTAGGTAATATTTTATATGTATAGTGGCGGATATATTTCTATACCTTAATAATATAGTATTTTATATATATTTATTCTGAGACCATAAATATAAAATGTTTTAAAATAAGAAATATATAATTTCAATAGGTGATTGAGTCCTATTCACGTGTTCGACGTCTATGAACGCTAGGTACAAATCAAACCTTGTCCCCAACTTTCAAACCAAAATAATTTTTTCTAACTGGTAAACTATTTATATTTTATTTCAATAACAACAATAGGTAGGTTTATTATTCCTATAACCTACCATATTATATTAAATTTAGTTTAATATTTAGACTGTAATTGATGCCAAATTGTTTTCTTGTATTTTTCAGTTTTAAATAAATAAATAAAAATGTAGCATAAAAAACTATATAATTGAATTTATATAAAAAAAATATGGTTAACTGAAGTCATTTTTAAGGTACATTAATTTAGGTTTTTCATTAGAAATAATACTAGGCGTTAAGTAATAAGTCTATACCAGCCATCCATAACCAGTATTTTCCAGTATTTTCATGGTTGTGCAGCATACATATTTTGTTAAAGGATAAAAATTTATTTTTTTTTTTTACCACTTAATAATTTATTGTATAATAATTAATAAGGTACGGAAGTTGTGTATAGTTGATATTTTTGTATAGGCTCTCAATTTATCAAAGACTGAAGAGTAAATTCATTATATTATATCAATGAGATAAGACAATTTTAAATATTTTCTTAAAGCATAATAATTTTAATACCTTATGTATTAGATACTCAATAATGCAAAGGTATCTATTTTTTTTTCTAAAGATTTGTGAAAAGAAGCAAATAGCAAATTTTCTGCTATAAGAAAACTTTTTGCAATACCTTGGTTATGGATAGGTCAACCACATGAATGAGGTATTATTATTTTTGTCCAGCCAATTTCATTAATGTATTTATTTCAATTATAAAAAGGTGGGCAAGTGGGTGTTTTATGAATTCTCAATTAAAAATAATTTGCTAATTTTTGTGATTTTTCAGTATTTTCTCAAGATTTAAGCCTTAAATACTTATAAAAAAAACTGTGACTAAGGATTTTTAATACTATTTAAATGTCATTGTAACAATATAGTAGGAGCCTGTAATACATTTTCAAGCTTTTTTACCCAACAAATAATGTTTTATTGACATACATAGAAAAAAAAGGGGGCAAGTGGTTGTAGCTCTGCTGTACAGTAGGTTACAAGTGGGTCACTGTAATGGATGGTGTTAAATTTGAATTCAATAATATAATATCATTGTATAAGAAAAACGATTCTGAGCGAAGACGGTCAGATAGCCTATGATATTACCAAGTAAATTTGATGATATTATTGTGAATAAAGTAAATTATATAATATAACCTATGTATGTGGAACCTTGTTTTAAATTCTCAATCCTTAGATATAAATGTTGAACATTTTTTAATTTTTAGAGCCTTGCATTAAATTTTTACGCTTTTTTACCCAAAAAAACAAATTTTTATTGATTTTTATAGAAAAAAAAAACTAAAAAATTGAAAACTGACAATGTCCGTAAACAACTCAAAAAGAGTCAAAATATTTTCAAAATTTTATGGTGTATAGAAAATGAAATTATAAACATTCAGTAAAATTTTCATGTATCTACAGTAATTCGTTTTTGAATAACAATAAAATAACAAAACCGCCACATGAGAAATCGAGTAAATATCCGATATTGTAAAAATATGAATTTCAAACGCTCATAAAAATTTAATTTGACTTTCGTGTAGACATTTTTTTTTTTGATAATGGTAGACAAATTTATTAGGAATCTTGTATTACATTTTCAAATCTTTGATTTAAAAAGAACATTTTTTATGAATTCTCAACTTAAAATAGTTTGCTAAGTTTTCAAAATTTTTCGGTATTTTGTCAAGATTTGAAATTTAAATGCTTATAAATAAAAACTGTGTCTTAGGGTTTTTAATATTTTTCAAACATCAATATTGTAACAATATAGTAGGAGCTTTGTATTAAAATTTCAAGCTTTTTTACCCTACAAATAAAGTTTTATTGACATTCATAGAAAAAAATCTAATAAAATTGGAAACAGAAAATGTTCCTAAACAGTTCAAAACAAATCAAAATATTTTGAAAATTGTATCGTGTACAGAAAATGCAAATGCAAATATAAACAATCAGTGAAAATTTCATGTATACATATACATATATTAATTTGTTTTAAAGTTACCCAAAAAACCAAAATTCACATTACTGTGAGTGCCAGAAGGGCCTCTTTATATTGTTTTAATTGTTAACTCAAATTGTGGCGCATCGCCGTTTTATATTATACAGCCATCATCCATTATAGGATCGGCACCTGCTGTGATTATATTTTTTGTCACGCCTGCACTGAAAGTTTAGTTTTCGATGACGGTTGAACCGTTGGAAAGCGACGTTTTTCTGTCCAGCGGGCGGTAAAGTGGAAATCCCCAAGAGTACTGAGCTCGGAAATCACGCGTATTCTCTGAACAAACTGACACTAAAATCTATACCTACTACGGTCCTCATAAAACATAAACTTTTGGTTACATCTTATATTCATATTATAACCTCCTTGCATGACGCGGTAAACATTTTTCTTTCGTGAAATTGTTTTCGTATAATAATTTGGTTGTAGCATAGATCCCCGCATAATGTATTACCTTTGCCTTGATTACATTTTGTTATTCTTATTTTGTTTTAATATAATTTTGCGCCGCGCCGCTCCTACTTTCACTATCGCGGTTAGCGACAACGACTCGCGTAATGTTATGGACGGCAGAAGGGTAAACTCACTGTATTACCTCGTACAAATATGTCTAAGTAGATTTAGCGCAATATATATATTTTACACAATAATAAATAAATAAATAATGTAAGCGCCGTGTGCAATTCAACGCAGGCTACAACTAATAATAATAATAATAATAATAATTTGAAACGCAAATAATGCTAATATAATATGACCTGATCGACACCTCGGCGTAGGTCACTGGTCAGCACGGTCCTCGCTGGTAAAGCGACAGCGTCTTCCTCATGAACAACCAAAATCGGCACTGTGGCGCAGTTAAACGACGGCCCAGCGTTGACACGTATAATAAGTTCAGTGGTGGGCGGTGACACAATCCGTCAAACTTCGACTATCTCCAAGTTTACGACGGTATAAAAATGAGTAAATAATATTAGTGGTTTCGACGTTCAACCTGACTAAATATTAATAATAACAATAAACGCAGTGTTGGATGACCACGATGTCGACCACATCCCAATAACACGACGCGAACCGGCGGTACGTAATCCGCCTGGTTCAAACGTTGGCAAAAGACCGAAAAAGTGTTCCGGCCAGAGAGCCGTGGACGCCGGCCGACGTATGGACACCGTGGAGGGGGAACGACTCGTCGCGAACATTCCGCGCCGATCACGCGACTTGGAAAGCCACTGGACTGTGTGGATTCGGCGGGAATTCAGCCGCGTTTGGACAATAATAATTATTATTTATACTGAAATCTATACCACGGTCCTTACAAAACATAAACTTTTGGTTACATCTTATATTCATATTATAACCTCTATGCATGACGCTTAAAATAAATAAAACCAAATCGTTTCTTTCATGAAATATTGTTTTCGTAGAATAGTCTGGTTGTTGCATAGATTTTAGCCTGAATTACCTTTGCCGTGATGGCGCGATCAGTGAACGCAGAGGCGTGACAAGAAATAGTATGACGTGTGGCTCGTGCGGGAAGGAAATTTTCCTAAATAGCTCACTTCCCGCCCTTGCCACACGATATACTATTGTATTGCATATTGTATTATTATTTTAGCACAGGACCAGCTAGCTAGTCTGCGCTCCACTAACCGTGAGTTTTTTCATTATTTTTATTATTATTTATTTATTTTACACATTTAATTGTTGGGCCAAAAGGGCTATAGATATTTTATATTATTATTCATTTTTTGGGCAAGGTGGGCCGGCCGCATATTATTTTATACGAGCTTCAGCTCAAACAGCTGCGTCAATATGTTATTATTTTGGTTTTGGCCATAAGGGACATTCAATATTATAATTTATTCCAGTTAGCAATAAGGGCTGTGATTTATTACTATTATTATTATTATATTTTTTATACATTTTTGGGTTGCGGTGAGTTATTATGTATTTTGAACTTCTATTATTTAAATTTGTGTGTAACTTACCTACCAGAAACCGTGTTACTATTTTTACTATTTTTGTATACACACCCACACACATACACATATTCATACACAAATACACATAATTACACAACACGCACTACATAGCGCCGACAGTCATTCTGCCCTCCTAAGCCAAAAGGCAGTAAGCGACAAAATTTAAAAAATGAGTTTATTATATCAAAATATTCGTTATTTTAAGGCGGATTTTTTGATTCCTTAGCAAAAATACCGTAAATTCGATAGATTTTATAATAAACATGGTTAAACATATACGTATTTACAACAGTGGCGTATATAGGAATTAATTTCGGAGGGGGGGACTTATAAAAAAAATATATTTAATTATTATTATAAATTAACTTTATTTTAATAATAAATTACAAAAACTAGAATATTATACGAATTAAATTAAAGCAAAAATCCAATTTTCGAGGCAGGTTTGCAAAATTATTAATAGTGTTTTCAGTGTCTATTGAAATACTGCGATGAATTGACATGAGGGCTAATCCTGTTAGTCGATTTTCACTTTTACTATTTCTTAAGTACCTACGACTTGGGGGCTCCAGCATACCATGTTTTAAGGAGTAATATTTAGGCAATTCATATCTCACGTACATTTGAACTGTGTCATTGTGTGAGTAGTAAATAAACATTAGTGTGTGTATCCATTATCGCACGCCACCGCCTACCGACCGACAGTTTAATGGTTTCCCGGAACTACGATGATGAAAATTAAAATGTACAAATAATAATAATAAAAGTGTCATTATACCTACGTACGTACGAATATCTTATATATTGTAGAGTTATCTTTTACCATAGTACTCGCTATCTCGACTTTTTCATTATTACACAGCTTTATTTTAAATGTAACTATTTAAAAAAGTATTACTATTAAACAATACCTGATAGGCAACCCACGCTCATATGTTGAATCAATTAATTCCAAAACTATACTATTCATAAGACGACATAAAAATGTTGAGTCATGCCTATGTGTGAGTAAAAAATGAACATTAGTGAGTTATGTGCCAATGTGCATAGTAAAACAATATAACATGAATATGAATTACGATAGATACAATTTAGAGTAAATAAATAAGTGTTGGCAAAAACAATTATTATATTATATTTATGGGTATAAATTATAATAATATATATTATATATATTTTGTAGATTAAAAAAAAGTACTGCGGTAGATTTATTGAAGCAAGTTTTCTTTAGTTAATACGGGTAAAAGTTTTTCTAAATAAAACGATTTAATTTTAATTGCCATGTTGTTTTGCCAAAAATCGTCGTCTCTTTTTATTTTTTCATACATCAAACCTGTAATAATTAGTTTTTACTATTAGCTATATTTTAAGTTTATAATTTTATAATTTTTGTTTACCTTTTGGGGTCCATACACAAAAGTAGCAATACGTTTTTTGACTTATGTGCAGTTGACCCTGAACTTGATAATAATAATTATCGTTGCGTTTTAAATACAATTGTCCATCCTTAATTGAGCAACATTTAATTTTCTTGATTTGTATAGCATCTTCTGGTGTAAGGTCTTTGGCACTAGCTGGACACTTAATTTCTATTAATGATCCATCATCCAGTATTCCATCAGGAGAGGCTGCTATAAATGGCATATTGTTGTCAACTATTAAACCTGCCGGTTGTATTTTTTGCTTTAGAATGCCTTCTAGTTGTTCTTTAGCAATTATTTCATTGGCAATTCCATACCTAGTGGCGGCATTTCCAGTGAATGTACCAAATAAAATATCATTCACAGTTTTAGCACGTGACGTTTTATCACGCATTTTACACACTTTCCCGAAAATGGATGCTGTGAGACTGTCAATATTTTAAATATTACATTAATTAATATAAACTATAAGTTATAACTCAATAAAATGCATAGTTAACTACAACAACAATAATAATAATAATAATAATCATATATTCTATAACTTATAAGTAATTCTAGGAGGGAGAATTGCTAATATATATTTACTGTATACAGTAATACTTTAAAAAAAGTTTAAATAAGAGGATGTCCTCAGATCTCCCTAAAATTTCACCCCTTCCACCACGGAACAAATCTTGGATCTGAGCTGATAAATAATACTAAATAAACAATAGGAACTAACCGTTTTTTCCTTTCAATATACCATTATTCACACTGGTGTTGCCTTCTTGTTCTAATTTCCAACATTGTTATTTGACTCTTCGATAATTTCAATTTATTCAAGAAATCACGTTTATGCTCTTCAATTTGGCTTTCGGTCAAATCTAAGAACGGGTCATGTAATACATTCCCGTAATTTTCATCTGGTCCGGTATTCGTCAGTGGTTTGACAACAGTTTTTGGACGTTCAGATGTTTTAAAAAGGCAACGACGCCGGTTATGATTTTCGGTTCTCCTTACGTTTTTTTTTATGTAATGTTTAGTATACATCCCTGGGCTTTTATCAGTTATTAGTTTATTAAACGAAGATAGACGATTTGCCCCTTCATTGTAAGCTGTGACTGCCGCGTTACATCGAAGTTCATAAGAACCTAACATTTAAAACATTTATTAAACATTTTGTGTTTAAAATTAAAAGGTGAATAATATTATACGTGTGTATTGTACATTTATCCTAGTGTACTATAGTACTATAGTACTTGAGTATACTCAATACGGTTTATGCAGGGCCGACGGAGTAGTCACTTGTCTAAGGCGGAATTTTAGGTAAAACATATATGTACTGAAATATAAATTTATATTTATTTGAAATAAATTATGTAACTTGAAAAATAAAAAACAAATTATTAAATAGGTGTTTAAAATTGTTTTTAAAAGCCATAGTGTAGGGGACGTCAAATTGTATACTTGCAGCCTACTCTCAAATGATGTCTTGCATCGGCCATGAGTTTAAATCATTGTATGTATGGCATTAGATTGTAAGCGAAGCGATGAATGTATTAGTTTTACAGTAATGTTTATTTTTTTTCTGTAGTTTTACTATTTTAAAACTGTTATGTGGCATAATTGTGGTGAATTTTGACAAGATAAAATAATAAACACGTTTTAAATATTACAAATATATACGAATATAATATATAGTCAGCCGGCATTTCAACGTAAAAACACATTATCAGTAAAGATGTTATTGTTACAATCGAGACTCGGGACAGTCCTAATTAAACCGTTGTCCGTTGTAATATCTATTGATAATAATTTTATATTTATCATTAGTCATTTCTATGTCTTGACGTCTTTCGGTGATTCCGGTTCGTAATTTTGTATGGGGGGGGGGGGGGTAATACATAGGTTGCCTCACCAAAAAAATACTACCAGAACCGCCACTGGGTAGGTCAGTAAATTTCTAGCACGTGTAATATCATCCCATAGTTCAAATCGTTTTAGTTCATCTACAAAATTATCTTCACCTATACATTTTAAAAATATACACTACATTTATAAACTATATAATATATGCTAGTTATATTCAATGATATTACCTTCTTTTGTGCCCTGGCAGAAGTACTGTCTACAGTTAGTATGATCTCCGAACACATGGTTGGGCTCATTTACTAAATTTGATTTTAAAACCATTAATCTGGTTTCGTATGGTATATTTTTCTGAAGATGTTGGTTATATTTTACAGCCTCAGTGACAGCGTACCGTAATCGCAATAGACGAGTTTGAATAATTTTTCTGAGATAACCCGGTATTGGCTCACCTTTAGAATTTTTTCTTTTGCTTGTTAAATCTCGTAATCTATTAATGTAGTTTCTCAATAAATGGTTGCTGCGTTCAACTTTTTTTACCATACAATTAGGTCCATATGGTTTGGCAATGCGTAAACGTTTCATAACGCTGCTATCTCCATCACCTATACAATTATAATATATAAAACGTCTTAGAAGCAAAGCAAAACCGAATAGCTCCGAAGTTGTTGCATTTAGTTTTTTTTTGGTTATTATATTTATTAGCAACGTTAATAAGCTTGAAATTAATTTTATGACACGACAAAAAAATTAAAAGTTCATAGTGCATAATTATTGCATATTCAGTAATATTGACATTTAAAAATACTTTATAATGTTTTTAAGTTCCAAGCCCTAGTTATAATTATGTAGTACTAAAAATGACAGAAGTTAGTTTAATATATTTATTATTTATCATACCAATTAGCTGTGAATAAATAACATTGTGCATCTCTAGACTATGTTTAAACCCATCAACAATTATGTCGGCTTCCATAGCTGTAGAAGGTCCATCCCAATTCAAGAAACAACTATGAGGCCCTGCCTCTTTATCAAGCTTTTTAGCCGAAAAACACACACAACAAAATTTGTTTCTTACTCCAAAAAAAATAACTTTTTTAGTAACTGCTCCAATAATACAAGCCTATTTGAAAACCAAAAATTGTTAGTTAATTTTAATATTTATTCACATTTTTTATAAATTACACTTACAACACCAGATAATGCATTATAGTTGGTTCTATAGGATCGTTTACTCCAAGCACCGTCGGCTACAATAGCTATTTTAGGACGTCCTTGCTGGTCTACATCACCCCTTTCAACGGCTAGCCTACCTTCTTCTTTCCCTGCTAATAACATTCCTTCCAAAGCCATTTTGTGGGTATAATGAAACACTTTTGAATGCATTTCTTGGTACATCCTATTAGAAATTACCGGCATATTCAATGTTGCAGCAAATTCTTCTTCTGGGCATATCCTTGACCAGTATTTACGACAGCAGATACGACGGCCAAATTAGCATTTATATTTATATTATCAGAAGGATTTTCACTATAAACATTTTCTTCTGAGCCACATATTTTGCAAGTAAAACAAAAAGTACTAACAAATCCTTTCCTTTTCTCTTTAGTAAATTCCAAGTCTCGGAATGAACAATCAAACCCTTGGTGTCTGATCGATTGAATAGACTCAAAAATATATCTAATATTGACCAATCTTCTTCCATCCAGACTATCAAATGAGTTATTTATTTCAGCACTATTATTTTCCTCCTCAACTATTTCAGTAAATAACTTTGTATTCACCGGAGTAGAAGCAAAAAATGATTTGGTTTGAAAAGCAAAATTATCGTGGTACGAAGATTCGGTGTTTATACATTTTGAATCATTGGTTTTAGTCCTATGCACAAATAAAAATCACAACAAATTAAATCTGAACCTATTTCGTAACCTACAATATTTCTACTATCCAAATAAGTTTTTTTTAATCAGTACTTTTTTATATCAGTCTTTTACAATAATTTGAAAGTCAGTAGTTCTAATTCCAATAATATAGAATGCAGACATTCTGCAGGTATCTGGTATCTATGTTTATATTATATAATGCTGGTTTTACGCGAATTCGTAAAAAATTAAACTTCAGACACTTTAACTTAAATTTTTCGGATAATGACGCTACGATATAGCGACATATACGACACGATTGAGCATAAAACACATTTTTTTGCGACACGATTGAGCAAATTTGTCAGCGTATCAAAGGAAATTGAAATACAAAAGAAAACCTACAAACTCTGCATCGTTGCCATTTTCAATTTTGAACTATATTTTACAAAAATATTTTTTTAAATAATTATAATAATAATTCAATATATAACACGGCAAAAAAATAACATGATTTCATAGTCAATAATAAAGTCAAATTTCATGAATTTAGTCATAGATCCGTTTGATAATAATAATAATAATAATAATAATAATTTTCGTGATTTTAATATATTTTGTAACAATTTGAACTTTATACGCTTATAAAAAAAATTGTAAGTTACAATTTTTGATTTTTTTTAATTGTGATACATACAACTTAGAAAGTAATTTATAAAAAAATACTTAATAAGTTACATTTTTTTATAATATGTTATTACTTATATATAGCCGTCGATAATATTTAGACATTTAGCATATTATTATCTATAACTTCTACGTCCTACTACTGTTATTTCACAATGACTTATATCCAAATCCAATAACTGTTTTACTTACCTAGTGACGTTAGTAAGTTCTATATTGTTTTCTTCTATCGTCACATTTTCAGATACTGGTAAATGCGTATTTTCCTTTTACAATTAAAATAAATAATACTGAATTATTTTCATTTGTAAGAATATTATTATTATTCTAAATGTTATATTTTTGTTTTATAATTACCTGATCGCTGCTATTATTTAGGTATATCACTTTTTTTCTTTTGTAAATTTTTTAATAGATATTTTTTTGGCCTGTGCGCACTTAGCTTGCATCTAGTTTTTCGCCCAAAACGCCAATCTTTACCCATTTTTTAAACAAATTTAAAAAAGAACACAATACTAAATTACAGACAACTTTGCTGATCGGCGCTAAGTACTGAAATGAAATGATTCATAAATCATAGACCATAGGTATATTTCCTGTACGTATATGGGTTGTACATATTATTATAATATGTAGGTATAATTTTTGAAATAATCATTATTATTGTTGCCCATTAGTAATTTTACTATACCTATTCAGTAACTCTTATCGGCCAAGTGTTTCCGAGAACCAGCCGCGCCGTGAATGCAACTCTCGTACGCGCACGCACATGTCAAAGCTCGCGAAAAACGAAATATATTTTTATATGCACAACCTATAAAAACTACTAAAAGCGGTAGTAAATTAAACATACTTCCTGAAGTTCAATTTTAATTTCGAAAAAAGGGTTAAATTCGTAAGCTTCTAGACTATGTTTTGTAGGAACCACTTTTTTGATTTAAAACCAGATGTTCCCAAAATAAACATAAATGTAATGCAATTATTTCATGAGGTTTTTTAAAACTAATTTCTTAATTTTAAGGTCCTTTAAAATTGAAAATTGAAAATCGACTTCCTAGAAAGCCTAGTAATTTTGTCAAAGAGTACATACATGTATTAAAAATTAAAATCAGACATTCGGAAGTATGCATATTTTACTACCGCTTATTGGTCTAAAACATACGAAAAATACGTATGATGCGATCCCCTTAAATCTTTTTAGCGATGAAAATGAACTTTCCGATGATGCTGTTGATACCGGTAAAGTTACTAATATTGAAATCAAGCACCATATATTTGGAAAAAAATCAACGGATACTTTATTGAAAGTATCAATAGCAGACTTTGGACACTCATTCTGAGAAACTTTTTTCCATTTTTCTATCCATACTTTTAATTCTGATTCAACATGTTTATAAAAGTCTATACATTTTTCAAAATCATTATAACTAGGTTTAAATTTGTTGAGGAGATTTGGAATCAACTCTTGTAATACAGAAATAATTTCATTGTGTTTAGAAAATCGTTCTATTAATTGATTTTTAAAATAATCGATAAATGGTATAAATATTGTTCGTTTATAATACTGTTCCGGTGATTCAACTGACGTATTACTACGAGACATTTGACGGCCAGTTATTCGAGGTATTTGAATAGTTTCATCCAATATATTATTCAATTTTTTTTCGACTTCTAAAAACAATGTTTGAAATTCTTTATCGGCAATTATGTTAAAACTTGGATACAATTTTCAACATTTTCACAACATTTCGATAAATGACTATTTACTTTTTGTAATGCATTACATAATGGCAATGTAAAGGCAAAAAGTTTTTCTATGATATATAATGTTATTATAAATTGAGACATTATATAGTTGATACATTGATTAAATAAATTCGTATGAGTGCCGTACCAACAAACAATTTAGGGGGGGTTGGGGTTGAACCCCCCCCCCCCCTATATATGTCACTGATTTACAAATAAATGAATGCATAAATTATTATATTAAGCAAAAAAGCAGTATCAAACGCATGCTAATCAAAAAGGCAGTAACTGACCACGGTATACTGTAATTTTGCTAAGTATTGGCTCAAAAACTGGATTTTCGTTTAGTATTGATGATAATTTTCTAGCCGTATCACACTCACACAATATCATATTATCATAGATTATAATAATTTATAAACATACGCTGTTAACTACGGTCTTAGAAGACCCCGCTGTTAATATTCTGGTTGTTATTAATTCTGTGATTGTATTTGGCCCATCATCCATTGTTTTATTATATTATTTTATATAATTTCATGGTTATGCTATTAATAAATGTGCTCATACTGCATTTTCCCTGTGTAAACAATAATATTAATGTCTCACAAAACTAAGCTAAAAGTACGTATATGCGTTTTGAGGTGTTAAGAGGTATCTTAGAATTTATCCATGAGTGTTATTGGATTCTACAGGAAAAGTTATTTGAGAATCATTAATTTATTGATGTGTAAACATCTATGCTATCGGTTTGTAGTACGACCTTCTTGGGGAATCGAGCGTCAGGCGTAAGTCATGTAGATGTGAATGCTTGAGTGTGTGTGTGTGTGTGACGGTCGTCGCGCAAGCTACCAAACATACGCGGCGGCGGAGGCGGCGGATGTCACGCGCGTAGAGGTGATCGTCGGGCGGAGTGGGGTGGCAATTCGTACGGTGTGCTGCCAACATAATATTATTAGTTAATTATTATTCTCGTTTACGTATACTCGCGAATATTATTAATTATTATACACTACGACTGCCCGTTCGGACTTGTTTTGTGCGTCGTCGTCGTCTTCGTGTCTGTACGAGGTATTACTATATTATTACGAGGTATTGACTATTGAGTAACTCAAACATTACTGTGGTTCATCAATTGAAAAGGTAATAAGTAATTACTTTTTGATTTAATTTAATTAAATATAATTTACAGTCAAGAACGCCGAAAATACCCACGTATCTTTATTCATTATTATGCGTTTATGCTCGCGCACGCACGGAAATCTGAAAGTACGGTGTATTTAAAATATTGAGTATAATACGCGTCTTAGGTTAATCGTATTATTCATTTTATACCTATTCATATATTGTTATTTTTTATTTTATTATTTCAATTTTCAATAACATCAATACTACCGTACACCTCTTATATTTTAATTTTGTATTGCGATTTGTGATCTAATATTACTTTTCGATGGAATGTATAGGTATGCTACGTATACCTAATACATACAGTTCGTAATATAACAAACGGGAAATACATTTATTATGCTATAGCTATACTATCAGTCTATATACTATCAGACTGCACTTTTATAAATTACTATAAAAGCTATTATTTTCTATGGATTATTATTACGAAAATATGATATTTATATTATATTTATTAACCTAAATAATTAAATAATCATTAAGTTAGTTAACGATAAGTTGTCTTTAAACAATAAACATTTTAACGTTAATATGAAATAATATTCCCGAAAAAAACAGATAATGTACATATTTAAAGGTGCCTACCGACGCTACCGTTTTTCTACAATTTAAACAATTTAAACGAAAGACAATTCAGGTTACTTTTATTGTTGCCTTTGCCTACTGTTGCGAACAATTACAATAGGTACCCGTGATGTATTATATTATAATATAATATAATATTTTGCATTTATAATAAAATAATGACTTAACATTGATACAATTTTATTATCAATTACATTTATCATATCACGCCATCATAACATCCATTCATTTAATCCCCAATCACACTAGACGGTGTGTTCTCGCGATTTTTAAAAGTTATACAATCAGAAATTTATATATCTTATTTCAGCTACCATAAACCAATAATTACATGTATAAAAGATATTGAAGAAATATAAATTTTAAAGAGAACGCGATCTTGTATGATTATTGTTACCGTATTATACAAATTCCAATACACAAAGTGAACGACCAGATTGTGAAATAAATTACCTATGTAGTGACCAGTTCATGAAAAAGTGACCATTTTGTGAAATATTTTCGATTTTCACCCTGTGTGCATAAAGGTGATTTCGATATCCAGAGATTGTATTTTTAAGTCTCAAATGTGACATCGCATAACTACTACTATGTAATTTTAAATAGATGTTATAAAAAAAAGTGTTTAGAATTATATTCTCTGAGATGTCACAAAGTGATTTCTATGCGATTTAAATTTGAAATAACAAATAGAAATTACTATTCGACGACTATGGGTGTTATTGTATGCGCAGTCGTATCGATCTATCAACTAGATATAATGCAATTGTCGAATGCGATATCCCAGTGACATCTTGACATCTCGTCGTTGTGAGATAATCATCGTAAAAATCTAAAAATAGAAACTATAAAACAACTACAACCTATTAGGGAGCTATTGTGTAATCATCGAGACATATCAAAATTTAATATAAATAAAAATACATAAATATAAATGCATCTTATTGTAACTCCATTAAATTATTGTATTATGTATCAATATCCCATTCCATCTTGCTTAATTAAATAATTTTATATTAATAATAATAATCATAATTCTTCAAAATTAATTGACTTGGACTGTTTAAAAAATAAATGTTTATAATATATACCCATAGGTAGAAATCTATCGCTATAACTCTACTTCATGAATTATAAAAAAAGATATGAGTACCTGCCTTATATCTAAAATTACCTAACTTACTATTCTTATGTTAGCTCTTAAGTTATACCTACTAAGGTATACTAAATAATAAATAGTCTGATTTCTTAATGCTAATAATAATTTATCATTTCTGTACCTAATTTAAAGTTTTAATAATACCTAAATATTAATAAAGAATTTAATTTTTTCAAAAATTGAAATTAATACTTGTTTTATTTTATTTATGTATGATTGTATGAACTTGCATAAATTTAGTTTGATAATTGATAACCAAATTATTATAACTACATAACAAACTAACAAATAAATTTGATTGGATTAATTACTTACTGCATGTTGCTTGGTAATAATTAGTACTTAGTAGGTAGGTGGCGGATAAGTTTTATAAGTTTATACCTACCTATCTACTTTATTGAACAATGTTTAAACTAGAAGTCTATAAATCATAAGTATATACCTATACCAGTATTGTTGTTTGTAATACATTCATATTTCATTATAATACTTATACCGAGTACCTCGCTTTTCAAGTTTCTGAAAAACTACGACTATTTGATTTATGTTATTAATTTATTATAATATACTTATTGTTGATTTGTGTATTTTAAGTTTAAATAAAACCAATGCAGGTCACATGATATTGCTGGTGTATTATTAATATTTATAAATCCTTTGGAAATGGTATAGGTACTAGAATTTTTATCGAAAGTATTCGAAAGAATTTAATAATAATATAGGTAATCTTCATATGTAAGGACAAGCACGCGTGAAGGTATATTTCGAAATTATTTTTATAGTGAACTTTGCGGTACTAATTTATGGATTTTATATTTAAGGGTATTCACTATTCGATACCGTGATTTTTTGATTTTGTCTAACACACACGTGACATAGGATTTTAGACTGGTTCTTTGCCAAACATACCAATTGATCTAACGAAACGATAAGAATTCTAAAAACAGATTTAAATTTGTCGTCAAGTCTACTTGAAATCGACTTTCTCATATTTTAATTTTTTGATCTTAACTTCTCCAAAAATTAAAATACGATAATTTTTAAATACTTATTTTTAATATGTCATTTTTAGGAATTTAGAGGATAATTTCAAACTTGTGGGAAAGTCGATTTCAAGAAGTAATTCTTATCGCTTATAGAAAATTTTTTAGTATTAAATGTTATAGAAAATATTACCTATATTTAAGAATACCATCAAAACTCACAACACATAAATAATTACAAATAATATAAAATATCCAGACTGACAAACCGTCTTCGCTCAGAATCGTTTTTCTTATAAAATTATATTATATTATCATTGAATTCAAGTTTAAACAATCCTTTATACATTTACCCATTTGTAACCTACTGTACAGCAGAGCAACATCCACTTAGCCGATTTTTTTTATTTTTATTTTTTAAAACGGAATTTTTTTTTGAAGCAACTCATTAATTTGAAAAAATAACTTTTCAAAAAAATATTTACATTTTAACAAGTATACTTACTTAAAAAATGCTCATAAAATATTGTTTGTACTTTTTGAATTTAAAACTCTTTTTATTAGGTACGACTGGATCAACTCTACTTGACAAAAACAATGAGATTTCAAAATCTTGTAAAAAAAATAAACTACATAATATGATTTACCTAAATAAAAATTTTTACAATCAATATTTTTTGATAAACCAGATTTACGAATTGGCTGTTTTATTTCAGTGTTAAAAAAAATAAACAATGTTACGCTACACGCAATGACTTTCGTCTTCAGAAATCCAGATGATGAAACTTTATTTTACAATAATATTGACCTTTCTATTAACCTGTTAACTGCTATAATATGTAAGTTTACACAGCATAATATTATATGACTGTACTCGTACAATAGTATTTATCAATTTATCTTATATATATAATTATTTATAAAATAAATAACAGTAGGTAGTTTAATTTCTAATAAAATCTAAAATATATAACATAAATAATGCATTTAATTATTTAATTAATGTAATTACTAGGTAAATACTTAAAAAGTAAAAAACATATAACTAAAGATGATTAAATGTTAAAACAAGAACTATAAGTTACGTTTATTTTTGGAAAATTCGTCAACAATACATTTTAAACTAAATTTAAATCTTGAATTTTCTGTCTACGTACCTATACTAAGCATGCATAATCCAGAGAATAAATTATATTATATTTATTATTAAGTTTAATGTCTATGATGATAATATACCTGTCGTTCAAATCATTGAATTCCGTGATAAAATCATCAACATATTTTTCTTATATCAATATAATATTATCGATGGGTAAAACTAATTTCTGTGATTATATAGAACACGAAGTTAGTAATGAACACTAATACAATTATCAATTTTCTTTATTCAATGTATCGATTATAATATAATATTTTGTAAAATGTATATAATAGTATAATAGGCACGGAAAGCCAGAGGGGCATGTCCCCCTTGCCCCCCTAATGGACGCCCTTGTCGTTACGGCTCTGTTATTGAAAGTAAAATATTGAATAAAACAAAAGTTATTTTATTTGTCAGGTCTTCGTGTTACACTCTGTATCACGAATTAAGATTTATATTATAAATCTTAATGAGATAATATTATATTGAAGGTTACCTCAAAATATAGTTATTGCTATTAAGCCGGATTTCCACTTTCCACTAGACCGTGTCGTGATCTAGAGTTGAATTTTATTTTTATACCTTGTAACCTGTAAGTAAAGTGCATTACTGATCAAGGGGGGCAAGTAGGGGCAGTTGCCCCCTTGGCTTTCTCTGGGTTGATCATTATCAATTATAATTGATGATTATAATGTTCTAAAAAAACTTAAAAATGCCCAAACAATATTGTAAATAGTGCACTAAATTATTATTTTTTTTAATATTAAAGATATAAATTCAGTATGAATTATAATATACATTTTAAACTTTTCAATGATTGTGTAACAGTTTTACAGATAGAACTTGTAATTTGAATTTGAACAACCTACTTATTTAATCTGAAAGGTTATATTTTTTTTTTACTATATCCATAAGTTTAGACTTTAGATCAAATATTTATTATAAAAACCATGTAAAAACATGTGCAAATTTTAAATTTAAATTTAAAAAACTTCAAAATCCTCCAAAAATCTTTAGATGCAAAAAATTCCATGTCGGTATGTTATACAACAAGTATTGCTAGATTTGGAAAACAATGCAAAGTGCATCGTAATCCTAACTTCAATCGTTACCGTTGTAATATAAAATATCGCAAAATAAAATTTTTTTAAGTTAAAATTAAAAACATTATTTTTTTTTTATTACAGAGTGATTTTTATTACACTCGATTATGAACGTCAGAACTAAGAATGTTGCTTTTATAGATTATTAGATGTAGTGGTGGGACCAAGTGCAATACTGCAGTTTTTACTTTTTTGATAAAAAATTAAATGTTCGCATATGGCATACCTACACAATAGTTTCAACTGTTCAAGTTTGTGGTATCAATGACTGAATAAGTTAAAAATATTTAATTTTCTAAATTATCTAAAATTATAAAATCATCGGTAACATTTTATTTTTTTAATAAAAATGTACTTGATAATTTAAAATTACATAACAACTAATTAAAATGAATGCTGTAAGATTAAGTTTTAACTAACTATCTAATAATAATAATTCATAAATATTTTTACATTCCTTGTCTATATAAAAGAAAACGTAATTTCACAAAAATACTTTATAACTAATAGGAAAGTGAGACAAAAAATTTAAAAGAAAATATTTTGCTCTCCCCTTGACAAATTCCTGCGGACGCCCTTGTGTATTCACCTACTTATCTATATTCATGCCAAATTTGAACTTTCTAGATAATCTGGAACTAGGTGAGAGTTTTGATCTATTGATCAGTCGGTGTTAAAAATAACGATATTATTCATTATTCAATATAGTATTATGTCTATCAATTTCTGATTATCGGAAATTTTTATTTTTGTCACAGTTTATATAAGTCGCGATCCGATAACGAGAAACGCGAGTGCTTCAATGGAGTGGGGGTAGCTGCGTTTTGCCGTTTTGCGCCATCAGGGAATAATTCGATAATAATTATATTAGAAAAATTATTTTACAATAATTTCACATGTTAAAAACTATTTTTCGCGGAACAAATTTACTCCCTCAATAATAACATAAAAACTACCAACATTTTACATCCCTATAAGGAAAAACTTCATCTGCGTCATAGCGTCAAGTGTTAGCACTACCCAATAAGTTTTAATAATTAATTGAAAAACACAAGAAACGTAATGTTCTCAAACCGATAACTTTAATCGTATATTTATGTTAACCAAATAATAAAAATACTACGACATAGATAAAATTCTTTTCTATGTGTTGTACGCTTTTGTTTATTATATTATAAATATGATACGATAAAAGTTGTCCCACGCGAAACAGTTTTTACAACCAAATTACGAGTGGTATGGCGTCCTCTTAAAGAGAAAAATATCAAAGTAATATAATACCGAATACGCACAAGTCACACACACTTACACAATATGTAGGCCAACATCTTTCTGTAATACAGACTTAGATAATTGTAATATAATTACGTATTTATGGCAGAACAACTAGGGTATTAGGTTTTACCATTCGATCGATTAAAAAAAAATCCGTATAAAATAACATTTATGTAACAATTATTATAATTAATATGTTTATTACAAATTCATGAACTTACAAAAATAAGCAAATTGTAAAATTGGCTTTAATCATTGACTCAGAATAATTAGCTGACTCACATTTATGTATATATGTTCTAAACTGGAAATGAAAATTTCCAAGAATAATAATACATAATTTGGTTACGAGTCTGATTTTCCAGTTACGGCCATGTAAGGAACATAATCTATAGCCATAAGACACGCAAAGAGAGTCATTACCATTTTTGGTTTTACTTCAGTAATATCTTCTGGTAAAGCATACACTCTGGCACCCGTCTTTCTGGCCATTGATATTGCATACTTAGCATTAGCTAAATTATCCTAAAAAAATAATTCAATTTAGTTACTAATCAAATATTCAAATATTCAAAAGCAATTTTTGATAATTGTTATTATTTTTTTGATAATTTATTTTATTAATAATATTACCTCGGCATCACCACACTCTTTAACTGCATTATAATTGATGGTGCCTGGTTTTATTGCATCAATTAAATCAATAATAATTCGCCCATCAGCTAATGCATGATCTTGGAATCCTCTTAAAGTTGAAGATTTATTGGCATTTTGTAACTTGTTGTTCACCCAGGTAACAATTTCTTTTTCAATCGTCAGACTTCCAAATTTAGCAAGTTGAGTTAAGACTGATAAAGTATATGCACGCATTAATTGCCAAATTAAAGCTATAATACAAAACAGACAAAATTGTTTAATCATTAGCTTATACCTAGTTATGCTCCATATTAAATAGTTAAATTTTAAATAAAAAACGGTGAACAATTATTTTATTAATTATATCGATCTCGGCAGATATACATTACCGTTACCATTGAAAATAATATACAGATAAGGCATAGTATTGTTAATATTGAAAGCAGTCGAATTCGAATGTAATTAGCGCTGTTTCCAATATTAACAACACAATGGCTTATCTATGTATTTTAATATCAATGACGTTACCCTAAACAGTTAAAATTATGGTATAATTGCAAAAAATATTAAATATGTCACAATGTTAATAACTTTGACCCATTTCTATTTTTTACTGTACCAAAAATTATTTATTTATTTTGCTCACCTAATGTAAGTGTTGCATTTCCATTATTTAAATCTTGTCCAGCAATACCAACTAACGAAAACTTTAATTGACGACCCAACTCAACAGCATAGTTGCAATTTTCCAATTTTTCCATAAATGTTCGCAGTTTAGAAAATTTTCTACATTATAAACATATTGATGTTTGAATTACTCATACTATATTATAATTGTACAAAAACAAAGGATGTCATTACACAATTTGTTTTCTCTCTGACATTTCACATCAAATTAGCGTTCAGCAGAACGTAATTACTGAGAACTGTATCGTTATCTTTAATATTAAGATTGAATTAATCTATTATCAAAACTTAAGTTAATAACATAATTTGTATTTGTATATTGGTATTATTAAGATATTAAACATTTTCAGCGATATATTAGCACTTTTTGATTGTAATATTTTACAGTTTTACACTCATAACTTTCATCAAAATTGAAATATTTTAAAAAAGCCAATAAACACAAAAAATGTGTTTAACTTTGAGTTGGATAATAGGTCAATTCACTCTAAAATAACAAGAACGGTTTGGTTCAATGCAAATTTGCCATGTTATGCATGATTCACAGAGAATAAACTTATTGTGCGCTAACTTCCTCTTATGTGAATTTGAAATGTATAACAATTTATTAGTTTCATTTTAAGATTTCAAGCGAAGTTCAAATTATAATTTTTTTACCTGTGTACTTTGGACCAATTAACAATTCCTGGTTTAATAATATCATACAATTGAAAAATTATGAGACCATCTGCCAAATCTGAATAAAGCCAATTAACATGAGGTGTAACACCCATAGAATTCATCCAATTTCTGTATGCTATAATCAAAAATTAGAGAATTTATTACACATACGAAAATGAAATAAAAAAACTAATCAACATATACCGGGTGATTTTGTTATCATTATAATCGTTTTACTCATCATTTCAAAAAGAATAAATGTTAAAAAAAAATACTTTATTTCTAGTCTCTAAAAACAATATTTTTAAAAAATATATAGATTTTTAAATATTTTTATCCTTAACATTTTTGAAGTTTTTACTTTTTTGAATGACAAGGACAACATACAGTTTTAATTTCACATTTCAAAGCAGAATATTTTTCTCAGTATTTAGATACATGAAAATCAAAATTAGGAAGAGTAGCTTATGAGTTATTAGTAGGGGCCGGAATTATATTATTCTTTTGCATATTTTTTTTGAGTCTATGCAGTCAGATGGGGGTTCGAAATCTTTACAAATCATGAAACAGATGCACCTGTTAATATAATGAGTTAATAGAAAAAGTTTTTTTTGCATATTTGGGAATATTTTAAAATAAAAGAATATTTCGTATAATAAAGAATATTAGAGAATGTATCGATTCATTTTTATAGATGTTTGATATTTTTTGTTGCAGTCGCGTAAACAATATAAATTATATGTTCGATAATAGTGATATGATATTGTATAAATTGCAAAATCTACAATTTCGAGCATTTTTAGAGAAATTTACTGTCAAACATAAACCCGCTGAAAGTCTCTTAAGAAAAAATTATCTATCACATTGTTATGATAAGACTTTATCCAATATAAAAAAAAATGAAATAAGCGATAATAATATTTAGTTTTCTGTTGATGAGACAATGAATATAAATGGCCGTTATGTGGCGAATTTATTTGTTGGAATATTAAAGTCAAATCATCCGACTCGTTCTTTTTTCTTAACATGTTAAGTATGTATCTATTTATTTCAGTTTTTTAGTATAATGTTTTTAATTATTTTGCATATAAATGCATATTTTTAGTTCAAGAGAATATTTTAATAAAAAAGCATATTTTTTACATATATTACTATGATTTTTAAAGAATATTTTCAACTTTTTTAGAGAATATTAGCATCTTATTTTGGCTATTTTAAAAGAATATAATTCCGGCCCCTGGTTCTTAGCATTGAGTGTTTAGATGAGCGGAGTGGAATGGTAGGCGAGGACCCTGCAAAATGTTGGTCCACTACTCTATTCTTCTAAACTTTAAATACTTAAAACCCATAAAGTATCAAAATACTCGGAAAAATATTCTGCTTTTGAAGATGAAATTAAAACTGTATGTTGTAATTCAAAATAGTAAAAAACTTAGACAATTTATAAGGATAAAAATATAATTTTTTAATAATCCCGTTATTTTGTAACCACTTGAAACCGTTTAAAAAAATATTTTCAAAAAAAATAATACTTTTTGAATAATAAGTGTCCTATGTTAAATTAATCACCTAGTATATAGACCTGAGTTTCAAATATGAATCTCATTAAAAAAATAAAAACTAACTTTTTTCTTCTCTTGTTTCTTCAATTGATTCTAATCTTGAAATTTCTACTTCGGGTTTGTCTAATCCTGGATGATTGTTAAACAAATTAGCAACAAATGCAAGATTTAATTTGTATACACCATTCACGACATCAACGGGTGTAACAAAACTTCGACAACCTAACTTAGCTGCTTGCTGCAACATTATACCTGCTCTTTTGTTCAAATCCGGTTCCTTTATAGACAATAAATGTAATTTAATTATCCAAAGATTTATATACTCGATGAAAATGTTGGTTAATTAATCAAAAATAAAACATAGTTAATAACTAGGGGTCTTACTTTTAGTGAATACAAACATAAGTGTACACGGATATCGTGAACACGTATGATTAATATTTATAAAATATGTGAATTAATAAATGCTAAAACACTATCAGAATCATATTCACGTGAATTCGTTATTCTAAGAATAATTTTTAATTGATATTAACTGAGCATTTATATTATTTATATAAAAACATTTATTATTTTACAAAATGAAATAATTGTTAACTAATGATTTTTAGAAGGTGGTCAGATATTATATTACTTGACCTAAGTAGTTATACTTTATAGTTTATGTTATTGATTATTAAATTAATCTAAATTATTAATATGAGTAAAATCATCTTTAACCTACGAATAAAAATAGAAAAATAAGTAAGTAAAGACGTAAATACGTGAGTAATATTATAAATTCACGGAAAATTTTAAGTAATAGGTCTTAAAAATTAAACATTAATTTCACGTGAAAACGTGAAAGCAAGTACATATGAAATAAGGAACACTATTAAAAACATACTTATAAAAACCAAAATATATATTTATTGAATAACATTTAAAAAATAAACTATCAATTACTAAAATCAATAAGAAATTTCCAATTATAATAATATTTGATTAGTCAAAGGTCAAAGCTAAAATAATAAAATACAACATTATTGTGTTCAATTTTAATTATTTTAAATATTGATCAATAAAAGAATATTATGTTTCTTACACACATTTACTTTTATTTATTCCTAGATCCTCAGGAAACAAAAATGTAAAAGTTATTCATAATTAGTAATTACCATTAACGCAGACATATCAACATCCGAATCAAGTGGTGCAATTTGCTTCATAAGGTATGTGTATATTTCGGAATCAGTTATATCATTTTGAAAATTATGGCATTGTCTGAAATTAGCAAAATATTTTACAATTATCTTTACTTAATAAAACTAAATATCATTTTATACCTACCTTGAGACTCCAGAACGATTCAAATGGTAGTTAACCCATCCAAGAAGTATAGCTTCTGGTGACAGTTTTATAAGCTCTTCAATTTTTTCTCCATCTTGTAACAATGCAGCTAACCCAGGACAGTTTTCAAGAGTAATTTGATTAAACAATCCTTTCTAAATAATTTAAATTAAATTATAAAATGAAATTAGGTTTTTTTAATTGTTTTACTGACAAAAATATATTTACCCTAATAATTTGCCAGAGTAAACCAAGGACTAAATGTGGTTTTCCTTTAGCAAGATCATGAGCGTCAATATTCACAATATTACAACCAATAGATTGACTAGAAACTAGTGCTAGTGTTAAATTTTCTAATTTTTTGTAAACAGTAAGGTTGCTTTTATTTGTTTCTTTATTAATTGCCCTTTCGTCAATTGTATCAGGACAAGAATGATTAATAATTTTGCTAAAAAAAAGATTTTAAACAATTATGATATATTATGTATAATTATACATACAAAATTACCAACATAAATAATACAATAATTGTTGGTTTTAAGTTTAAAATCTGTTTACCAGAGCAATATTCCATCTATGACCTTTTCATACAAATTTTTCCCTTTACTTTCTATTGGAAGTAAATGCTTAAGGTCAGGATCATTACTCAAGCTAGTATTGATCCAATCAGAAAATGCAAGCTGTTCTTCTAAACGTACAGAATGTGTTGTTCCTTCACTTGATGCATCAGACATACCACCTAAAGTTTCTAAGTTTTCTTTTTTAGAAACAACTTGTTTAAATGAGCTAGCAACTTCTCCTGCTTTTAAGTCTGAACATAGCTAAAAAGTATATTATGTTAAATGTTTATAACTTTGAGTTTGTTTAGATGTTAGATAAGTATGTAAAATATTCAACCTTTTTAAATTCTGAAAATACAAGTTTTTCTTTTGTTTCAGTTCTTTTACCATCATAATCTTCAATAATTTTTCGAACTTTCCATGCAGGTAACTTAAAACCACATAAATCTAGGGCCTGTTGTAGTTCTGAAAGGTTAACAGTTCCATCTCCATTTTTATCAATCTAAAAAAAAATAAATTCTTTTATTCAATACAAACTGTTTTTTATGTAATTATAAAATTAAACATATTTGAAAATAGTAGAGAAGTAATTAGACATTAAAAAAATGTTAACATATTTTATGTAGGTAATTGAAAAGTTTTGTATGGAATTTTAAATGTTATAGGTTAGGTTAGAGATTAAGAGCAGCGAAAAACAAAACAAACAATGAGAAAAAACAGTAATTTTTACGCAAAATTGGATTTTGGTTGGCGTAACTCTAAAACAAACAACCGTAGATACATGGAAATTTCACTGAATATTTGTATTATATTATTTTTTTATACACGACAAAATATTTTGACTTGTTTTAAGCGGTTTACAGATATTTTCAAATTCCAATTGTTTTAGTTTTTTTTCTAAAAATGTGAATTAAATTTTATTTGTTCAAAAAGCTTGAATATTTAATACGAGATTTCTAATACATTGTTACAATGACAGATGAAAAATATTAAAAATACATATTCACAATTTTTTTTAAAAGCATTTAAAGTTCAAATTTTGAAAAAATTTATAAAATTTAAAATTTAAAATGATTTTGTAAATAAAAATTTATAAATTGTTCATCTTTCATTACAAATGATTGAAAATTTAAAAGAAGATTCTACGTTAGTAGATTATTAATACATTTGACCCAGTAATAGGAAAGGTGACCGACGGTGAAATAATAACACCTCAATTTGGGGAAAATATATATATATATATATATAAGATATTTGAACAAATTCAGGATTTAAGTTGGTGCCGAGAAAGCCGAAGGCATAAAACTCGGTCAAAGTAAATTATAAAAATAATAATAAGAATGCATTTTAATAATAATAATGCATTTTACCAAATAAAATATAAACATTACTCACCACACGGCTCCGACGGAGCGGTTTACCGGTGGGAGGCAGGGGCGTAGCTAGGATTTTTTTTTTGGGTAGGCCCATTATAAAACTTTACTTGCCGACGGTAATGGGGACTTTTCCTGATTTTTTTTATTAGCTTACTATTATTTCAGTTTTCAATGATTATTCTAATAAATAAATGAATAATTAATTACTTAAAAATTAAAACAAATTGAACCAAAAAATAAGCATATAGTTTCAAAAGATTCAATTTTTATTTAAGTACCTAAATACTAATATTTTTACAAAATACAATTATAAATATTAATTTATATACTCGTAAACTTGTAACTTACAATAACTTCAAACTTGGCAAACTGTAAAATCAATCCCTTTGCCTCTGCAGCCTCTCGTTTTTTAGAACTTTCTTTAAATGTATTAAGAACTTTTAAAATACTACCAAAATGAGTTTTGAAAAATTGTATACTTTTATATTTTGAGACCCATCTAGTATCACAGTGCTGTGGGATTTTGAAATTTGTTTCTTGAAAAAAGCATGATGACGAAGAGTAGATACTGATTGAAATGCAAAAACAGCTTCTAATAAGCCTATTATTTCGCCTACTTCTTGAACATTTTGTGTAACATTAACAAGAACTAGATTTAGCCTGTGAGCATGGCAATGTATATATGGGTATAGATTTTTTGCTAAAGTTCTTATTTTTGTTTGAACACATTCTCTTGAAAATTCTCCCGACATAACTGAAGCACCATCATATGATTGACTAACACATTTACCAATGTCTAAACCCGTGTTATTTAAAAATAATATCAATCCGTTACACAACGCTTGGGCATTTAATTCAATGAATCCTAAAAATCTTTCTTTTATTTTTGAATCGTATACATATCTTATACAAACGCTCATTTGTTCAATTTTCGATTCATCTCTAGCCTCATCAACAATTAGATTAAAAATGTTGCTCCCGAGATTAACTTCTTTTACTATTTTACGTAATGTAAGATTCGATGCAGCTTTAATTAAATCATTTTGTATATCAGGTGACATATATTTACTATTTTTTGGTAATGATTTAAAATTAGTTTTAAAATTTTCATTTTCTAATGAAAGTAATTTAATCATTTCTAAAAAATTACCTTCGTTTACGTCATGACAAGGCCAATTTGGATTATCTTCGGTAGAATTGATTTTTTTATGTTCTCGTATTCCGATGTCTTGTCGAGAACAATACAAAATGCATCGTATTATACTTGTTAATGTTTCTCTATTATTTATAATTTGGTCCTTAACTTGTTGGTTAATTTGAGATGAAACTGAGCCGGTTTTTTTCGTTGACAGCCATGAGTTGTATTTTATTACAGCATTTTTGTGAGAACTAGTATTTTCATGTTTTTTTGTCAGGTGACTAATATTTTTCCAATCAGAATATCCACGATTAATTAAAGCATCTTTTTCAGTATGAGACTGAGAAACCGTTAGGTGAGGAGGAAAATGACGACAGTAATAACAAAAAACAGCATTTAGCGTAATTGAATATTCCAACCAAGGATATTTACTATACCAACTGCTTTGAAAACATCGATGTTTTCCATAAATAACTGTACGAGAAAAATTAATAACAGGTTGTACGGCACTTTCGTCACAAGTTGAACTTAAATCAAGAACGTTCAATTTTAAAAGTTCATCGGAATTTGTTTGTTTCGAATCTGGTTTTATTGATTCAACTACTGTAGTAGATGTACAAGGAAAATAAATTTTCGATGGATCCAAAACACTTGAAACATTTTCAGTGACATCATTTGATTTAAGTTTATTAGGAATCAAAAACCGTTTCATATTATTTATTAAATGTTCACTGTAACGACAACAACCATTCGAGATTGCGAATCGCTCAATATTAATAATTATAGGTAGATACTAGGTAAATGCTTAAAATGTTTATGAGTTTAATCGTGAAACTAAATTTCCAACAAAACTTTATCTCGAGAATTTTGTAAGCAACGATTTTATCGATTACCTATTTTTCAATATTATTTTTACGTATCGTCTATCGATTAGTGCGATAGTCCTTATGACATTTTAATGATGTCGCCGTCTTGATACAGACAAATTATTATAGTGTTATAATAATATTATACATTTATGTAAAAACTGTTGTAAAAACGTGTATAAGTGTCTGAATATATTATTATTTTTAATATTATTGGTATTTTTCTAGAGAAAATCTGGGTAGGCCCAGGCCTACCAGGCCTACCTACTGGCTACGCCCCTGGCGGGAGGACAACAATAATGTACCATAATACATAAGTATAATAATAATAATATAATAGTATAGTAATAATAATATAATAGCATAGTAATAATACCCTAAAAGTACCGGCCACGGTGAGAATAATAAAATGATGTACCAAAAACGTTACCAGTAAAATAGTGTGTGTCCTGTACCGCTCTTCGGCGCATCAGCAAAACGCTTGCTACTCGCTCATGGTACCGGGAGCTGAGACGCGAAAAAAGTTAGTGGTGGCTTTTGCTGGTGTCGGTCAGTACTTTGCGATCTTGGGTGGCACGTAAAAACGACAGGTGAGGGGGGGGGGGGTCACATACGTACAGCTAACATGAGTGGCCGGTACTCTGATCCGTGGGTACTAGGAGGGGAGCGTGTGCGCGACTGCCGGAACGATGGTTCAGTATTGGATCGGCGGAGACTGAGGCGCGCGGAATAGTATGCCTTGTCACATGTCGCGCTCCTACGGCACCTTCTAGTACAATTATAAATTATAATAATATTGGTTTGCGTTGGACCTCACAGAAACCCCCCCATGAAAGTTCGCTACACCGGAGAGAGCTTTCATGGATGACGATGTTTGAACGCAAACTTAAATAATAATCGGTAATAATAATTGACAGGAATTTCATACGGGAGATGTGTTCGATCCATTCTTATGATACCTGAGTGCTAACAATGACTTCAGCCTGCTGCAATGGTGAACTGATCGGTTCGTAGAACGGACGGAGGTGAATAATATTGTAAGTCCCAATAGTTCTGTTGGTGTTTGGATCTGCCAGGTATATGCATTGTCTTGACGACGGCTGGTGATCACGTAGGGCCCTTCGTATAGCAAGAAGAATTTCTGTATACATTTGTCGACGGAGGAATTTAGGCGATGCGTTTTCACCAACGCGCGGGTACCGATGACAAATAATAGGGGTACGCCCGGCTTGTCATGGCGGTGTTTTCTTCTTTCAGAATGGGTGAGCTGGATCTCTCGGGCCATGGTCAGTTTAGTTCTCTGTGCTAGAGGAAGACGAAGAGGAAACGAAACGATATTTCCGAATGGGTTATATTGTTTGACGGAAAGAAAAAGCTCTTGTGGGGTGTGGCCTGTTGACTCATGGACTGTGTTGTTTAACACCCATTCAATGTACGATACGTACCGTGGCCACTCTGTATGGTTTTCGTGGCAGTACGCCCGGAACATGCGTCCGAGTTCTCTCATAACTCTCTCAGCTGGATTGGACTGGGGATGGTACACAGACGTCATTGTTGGCGGTACACCGAGGGGCGAGGGCTAACAACCGATTCTGCCACACGTTGCTCCGGAACTGTACACCATGATCGGATACGAGGCATCGGGGTTTACCGTATGTGGATATATAATCATCAATCATACGATTGGTTACCGCGACAGCGGTGGCCTTCTTCATTGGGTATAGACGGACAAATCGGGAGAAGTTATCTAGTATGACAAAAATATATCGGACTTGGTTCCAACCCGGAGGGAGAGGGCCATATAGATCGACTAATACTCGCCCGAGTGGGACATCGGCCAGAACAGATCGCATTTCCCCTTCTATACGGACTGTAGACGCTTTAGTCTTCTGACACAACACACAACTTCGGACTACTTCTCGGATACGTGACTGAAAGCTTTTGAAAAAACAGAAATCACGTATGGCGAGTATGCACTTCTTTGGTCCGACATGGCCAAAATGACGATGCACCTGAGTGATCAGTTCGTCTACCCCGTTGATGGGGATGTAAACCAGCCATTGATCAGTAGACTTGTGTCATCGATAAAACAGTACCCCCTCTACTAAGCTATAGTGTTCGAGATACGGGGTCTGCTGACTCTGGGGGTCTTTCAGTAACTGTTGAAGTCTATCAAGGTTAGGGTCCTCCCTTCTGGGACAAGCAAATTGATTTGAAAGACGATATTTGACGCTCAAACTCGGCTTGAACCTTTTTTGACGTGATTGTTAAAACATATGGACAACTGGATATCACCTTCTCCACCTCCTCTCGTCCGGCAGAACTTCTGGATAGAGCATCAATAACATTATCTGAGCCGGGGATGTGTTTTACTTGTAGATTGAACTCTTGAAGGTGTAACGCCCATCGAGTTAATCGAGCGTTTCGCAGGCGACATTGGAATAAAAAAGTTAAGGCTTATGATCAGTCAGGACAGTGACTGGGTATCCTAGGATGAATACCCGAAACTTCTCACAAGCAAAGACTATAGATAACAATTCCAATTCTGTTATGGAGTAATTACGCTCAGCGGTGTTTAACGTGCGGCTAGCAAAAGATATGGTACGTCGGTCCTTTTGGAGAGATTTGAAACAGCTCAGCACCGAGTCCAACTTTACTCGCATCAGTCTGAAGGTAAAACCTCTGGTCGAAATGTGGATGTGACAGATATTGTTCTGTGAATGATTCATGGACCGCATTAAATAGCTTCAGCTCTTCATACCCAAAACGCCAAGTACAATCTTTTTAGATGAGTTCAATAAGCGGGCTTATAATTGAGGCATGGTGAGACGATATCACAATACGGTGTCGTTTTGAATTATGTAACCCACCAGGTCGAGTTCCCGAAATGGAACACCGTTTCGCCATTCCGACCAGAGATCGACCAGAGATAAGCCAGTCATCGCCGAGAATCATTTCAGTGGACAGATGGGGAATAACCAGAAAAATCCCTGGAGCTTCATGTCCAAACACACTTAGTGGTACATACACTTGCCGGGTGATCTTCTTACTTCGACCTTGGATGGCGGTGGAAATAGTGACCCCCGTTACGGGAAGCGTAGACAGTTTCGATGCGGTGTTAGTTTGACTCTTCAGGGTCGTGAAAAATTGTTCGGAGACCGCAGATATGGACGCACCAGAATCCAACAGTGCGGACGTACTTATTCCGAAAATTTCGACGTGAAGCTCAGGACGTTTCACAGTGCGTTCAGGAAAATCAATGGGAGACGAAAATGGTTGGTTGCAGACAGATGGGTTTTGGCTCTCGTCACGTGCTGCAATCACTGGCGAGAAGCTTCCTCGTTTCCCGACACATTTAATTGATGAATGAGCGGGGCGGCGGTAGTAGCAGACTGATTCCTCGGTGGCTGCCCTCGATTGTACCCTCCACGATAGCCTTGTCGGTTGTCCTGTGCCCTCCGTTTGTTTTGTTGATTGGGTTGAATATTGTTGTGATGTGGTCGGTGATCATCCTGACGTGGCTCGCAGAACGATGTGGACTCTTCGAATTCAGTCAAAACAGCTAACAATTCGTTTGTATCACGTGGTCCACGTCCTCGTAGGGCCATACTAAGGGGAATCGGATAGTGTTGTATTATTGTCGAAACCAAATCAATTGGGTCAATGGATGGTGACAGATACTTTGCCCCGGCAATCCATTGCATGGCGTGCGTTGCGAGACCATCGTATCTCGTGTATTGAAATGGCCGAAACACCTTGTTGCGAGTCTTACGTTGAGTCGCATCGGACCAAAAACGTTGACGGAATAATATTCGGAAATCACCGTAGCTCGGAGGGATGGGGATTAGTGAATCGAACCACAGACGAGCATCCCCATTAAGTCTACGTTGTGCAGAAATTAATTGTTGGTCTGCTGACATTGGAACATTCTCAAAATATACATCTAGCTGGCGGATAAAACGTTCTGGATGGATGGAACGGGTTTGTCCTGAGAATTCCGACACAGCATCGTTGAGGCGTTCTTGAGACCCAAAAAATGACGAATGACCTGTGATATTCAACATTGTATAATTACCCACGGGATTCATTGTTGATGATGTAGGTATGGTGTTCCCCTTAAATGATTGAAAACCTTGGGACATATCTGGCGGTGCTGGGGTGTGCGTTGGTAACCCAGCTGTCTCATTGGCGGGTGGTGTTGGATTTGGTTGTTCGACAAAACGGTTCAAATCACTCCGGATTGTACGAACATCGTCCTCCAGCGAGATTATACGGTTGGTGTTGCGTCCGATAGTTTCGTTCAGTTTAACCGTTTGATGTTCAGAACGGGCCATGTCATCTTCTAATTTTGTGAATCGTGTATCAACTGACTGCCACCTCTCCAAACATTCATCCCACCGCGCAGTCATATCCTCCCTCATAGCCTGGATTCCGGCTTCATTGGACCGTTGACTTGCCAGTAACTGCTTAAACATATTCTGAATCGTTTGATTGGGGGTGCTCGGCTTGGATGTGGATTCACTAGAGATCATCTTTACAGTCTCAGTGGTTCCAGTATCAATAGACGTTGTGACAACAGGAGGCATGTTGAAAATTTTGAAAATCACCGTGGCGCGGGATATATTAGAATGTATGTGCATAATTCAAATGAATAGTATAATAAAAAATAATAACTAAAGAGTACGAAAATAACTCAATACTACACGAATAATGATTAACGAATAATAGTTGTACTCATACAGTACTAGGAGAATACAAAAATAATTATTCGTGTTGAACGACAACAATCAGAGTCGTTAGTACGGAATAATACGAAAACGCGACAATCGTCGAGACTGAAACCACAACTCGATAACCATTAATAAAATAAAATGGATATAGTGTTAGGCACCACACCAAGTAATCATTTTACGCTCCTACTAAGTAGGCACAAATACTCCTGACGACCCCCCATACGTGCACGGGACGTACAAACGACGGCACCGATGTGCGACAACCTACATTGTGGGTGACGATAATCACCGCGGGCTACAACGTATGGCAAACTTATAACTAACCGTCGGTGTGTGTACGGGCCTAACATGGATCATTAATTTTTGGTCAGTCTACCAACCGGGATTCGACTACGTGTAAAGTACAAAAAAATCATTGTTGCAAAAATAAAACATTAATAAAAAACTAAATTGCACGCGCGTGAATCTATACGTGGACGGGAAAATTGTCGTCAGACAGTATACCAGGCGAACAAAACAAAATCTCGACTGATGGGCTATATGAGCATGATCAGGAATAAACTAAATAAATATGCAATACGATAATAATAATGATGTACGTAGAACGTTGATACTATCAGAATTTAATAAACAAAATAATATGGGGAACGACCGCACAGCTGTGGTGGAACGATACGCACCCAAAAATAGAACATTAATATTATACAGATAGTCAGCGGCGCGGCGGTACACCGATAAAAATAAAGTGCTACTGGTTATGTAAGTGAACCAGGTAAAATGGGATGAGATATATATATACAGGCACACGTCGACGTGTACAGATAAGCACTTTACATTACGCCCCATCTCCGCCGATCAAACTTGCACCATGATGACGAGACACCTCCTGTCGATGGTGAAAACCTGAATAGCAGTTTCGCGGCGTTAGCAAAGCACGGGGCAAAGCACGGCATAAAGCGGAGATCGTGAACTATATAGCTATACATATTACAAATATATATATATATATATATGTAGCCTTGTATTATAAATCGTGACGGATTTTCGTCTTATGGCTCGTGTGTCGCGGCCTTGAAAAGTTACTCCCAGCGCGCGTATAGAAGATTTACTTCAATAATGTACAAATCGAAATAGTCAAAATTTATCATTCATGAATATCATACAATAATAATTGTAGGTACCTATAAAATATTTATAAATAATAAGTAATAACTAATGAGTACTTAGTAAGTAGGGGCTATGAATCGGGGCTTCAAGGGCTCGTATATATTGATGTCTTTATAACGTGGGAGTTTAAATAAACATGGGTACATTGTTACCCCTACGTATATTATTATTAATTAGTACCTAATTAGTTAATACGACATTATTAGTTTTTATCTATAAAAATAAATACGAAATTTTTCGTAAATGTATCTTTTTTTCTAATAGTATTATATTTTACGAACTTATAACTACTTGTATAAATAATATTTGGATAATATGAAAATTCAAAATTAACTTAATTGGGATTATTAAAAAAAAAATATAAGTTGATTTTAAGTTAACGTAGATACAAATGAGTTAGGTTAAAGTTAAGTTAATTAAAACAGCCAACTAGTAAGTTAAATTAATAAGTTAAAAATATCTTAACTTTTAACTTATTAACTCGTTAATTCCCAGCCTTGCCTTTTAGGATAGTTAAAATGCTTAGATTTTCTTCAACAGTATCTTTTCTAATAGGAAAATGAATCTAGATTGGATTTTGAAGGGGCAAAAGTAAAAATTCCCCAGTAGTTTTCAAAAGCAGCATCAAAAACAAAAGAAAACTTAAGGAAAAATGGTTATCGACAAAATCGATTTTGGTTTTTGGTGTAACTCAAAAACAAATGACCGTAGACACAAAAATGTTCAATGAATATTAGCATTTTTTATACACGATAAGCTTTTCAAAATATTTTTTGCATTTTTGACTTGTTTTGAGCGGTTTACGGACATATTCAGTTTCCAATTTTTTTAGGTTTTTTCTCTATAAATATCAATGAAATTGTATTCGTTGGGTCAAAAAATTAGAAAATTTAGTACAAGACTTCTAATATATTGTTACAATGACAGTGAAAAATATTAAAAATACCTTGTCACAATTTTTTTTTGATAAGCATTTAAAGTTCGGATTTTGACAAAAAATGTAAAAATCATATTGTGCAAATTATTTTGAGTTAGAAATTCATAAAAATTTAACTATTTAAATATAAGATTTAAAATGTAATACAAGCATCCTTATAAGTTTATCTACCTTTATCAACAAAAAAATATCTTTAAAAAATCAAATTAAATTTTTATGAGGTTTGAAATTCATATTATTACAACATTTGATATTCACTCGATTTCTCATGTAACGATTTTCTTATTTTATTGTAATTAAAATACGAATGACTGTAGATACTTGAAAATTGCACTGAGTGTTTGGTACAAATTTATTATATTAGCATTTTCTATACACGATTAAAATTTTGAAAATAATTTGACTCTTTTTGAGCTGTTTACGGACATTGTCAGTTTTTAATTTTTTTAGTTATTTTTTGTATAAATAACAATTAAATTTTATTTGTTGGGTAAAAAAGCGTGAAAATTGAATGCAAGGCTCCTGATATAATGTTACAATGCGTTGAAAAATATTAAAAATACATAAGTACAAATTTTTTTTATAAGCATTTAAAGTTCGAATTTTGACAAAATTTATCAAATTTAAAATTTCATAATTATTTTGTAGTTAAAAATGTATAAAATGTTCAACTTTTATAGTTATAAAAGGATTGAAAATTTAAAACAAGATTCCACGTAAATAGGTTGTATATTATAAATTACTTTATTCATCTTAATATCATCAAATATACTTAGTAATATCACAGTGGCGCCGAAGTCCATGTTTATGTATGGCAGCTGCCATACATATAAACATTTAGCTGGGGGGTGGGTTCATAGGAAAATAAAATTATGAAAATTAATAGGAATAGGATCCCAAATTATTAAGTAATATTGCCCATCGAGAGTAATAACAATATTAATATTGATCTTAGATAATTTGTAAAATGGTAGATAATATATATATATCAAAATAAATATATAGACATGAAGTTAATAACTTTTACTCTATAAAGAAAATATGCAAGGTTTATTGATGTTAATAAATATGATAACATTTTAAATTATTTAGTATTTTATTTCTTAAATTGAGTTAAATCTATAAGAATTAAGTCAGTATTTCTTTTTTATTCTTAAATAAAGATGAAGAGATACAGTGATTTTAGGATTTAGCTAAAAAATATGGTTATATGGGTTACACCACTACACCAGTTATGGGTAAATGAGTACAAATCACTGACTGTTCAACATTTAATTTACTTGTATATGCCTTTTAAATTTTAAAATTACCAGGCAATTGTTTGGACTATTAATATCTATTATGATCGAGGGGATTATACCAGTTGGCCACTTTCTTATATATCAAGGCTCTCTAATAAATTCTAATAGATTCTATTAGTGTTTAAGCCAGGGCTTGTATTTGAAAAAAATTCTGTTTTATGTTATTTGCAATTAAAACGTTACACAATGTTTGCGTTTATTTTAATTCTGAATCAAAACATTATCCAAGTTTTGCGTTTATCTTTATATGAATTAAAACGTTATCTAAGTTTTGTGATTATTGTTATTTAGAACTAAAACGATATACAAGTTTTGCGTTTATAGTTATTTAAAATTGTGTAAATACCTATTAAATTTAAAAATAATAACTAATGTGGGTAATGGCCCAGATACGGAATATAATATAATCGATTTTTAGATTGTTTGCATGAAATAAATGTTTCTACAAAACCAATAGACCTTTTAAATAAATAGATTTAAAAATATTTCGTTTTGCGTTATGTATTGTTTAATGGTTTATAATATAGTTTGTTATATTCTTTTTTTTATCGCTTTCCGTTAAAATTACGTTTACAAATTACAATCGTTTTTCGTCAAACATAACGTTATGATTACGTTTGTAAGTCCTGGATTAAGCTGAAATTGACATATTATTATCAAATTTAAAGGTTAGACATTTAAAACAATGTAAATCTTTAAAATGCTTATAATTTGCTTTAAAATTAAATATCAAAAATAAACCTATTGTGGGGGCCCTGGGTTTTTACCTTTAAATTTGATTTTAACCTTTTAATTTTTAGGTCGATTCGCTCTAATATTGAAAATAACAGTAAAACGGACTCATCTAAACGTAAAATTTGGTATGTTACCTATGTGTTAGTAAGACGGAGATAACACATATGGGAGATAATGTCATCTTAAGTTATTCAATAACATAATGTAACAAATATTGTCTGTGGTCCAAACGCAACATAGCAAATTTGTGTTTAGTACAACCAATCCTTCCTGGGTAAATTTTATTTTGAGTTTTATTTTATTATTTAATAATTTCATGTTATATGAATCAAAAGTTGTCCTTGTAATCCATTTTTTAGAGTACCTACAAAAATTGCATTTTGAATTGAAATTGGAGCCCTAGCCATAACTCATTTTTATAGATAAATATTTTATATTTATCTAATAAATTTAATTATTAACTACTTATTACAAATTTGGTGTTGATGTATTATTAAATGACTCATACGAAAGGAAGATAACATTTCATTATTTTATCTGTACAGTGAACACGTAAATTAAAAAATATAAATAATTATTCTAAATAGAACTTTATTTTATTTTATCAGTTTATAGTCTATACAGTTAAGATATGAATACCCCTCCATCCTGAGTAATGTAATTTGAAACAAAATTAATTTATAATTACACGTAATTATAAAGTAGTTACAATCAGTTTGATAACTTATCATAAATTGGACATTTCAGATCATAAAATATTAATAATCACATTCATGTCAACTCTAGCATCACAATATTTGAATGTGAATATTTGTGGTTGCATATATTTTATACTAAATGGTAATAGTAATATAATATAAAATCTGAAATGTCTTTTGTCAATTTAGTATATGTTTGACACTCGTCTTGTCGTCTTTGACCTTAAACGTGTATTTGGCGTTCGCGAGTTTAAGTGTAAGTTTGACAAAGCTTGCTCAGGTCAGAAAACTTTCGAGATAACACGCCAGCCGATTCACCAGAACAATACTATAAACGTACTATTTTTTTTCCATTATTGGATCATTTTATTCTTCAACTAGAAGAAAGTTTTCCCAAACATCATCGTGTAATGTCCACTTTACAATCATTAATTCCTAAGTACATAACTCAAAATACTGCATATTTAAACAAATTTACGGAATGTGCACTGTTTTACAAACCATTATTACCTCATTTTGATACCGAGATTAAAATCTGGCAAACACAGTGGCAAAATGTATCTGATGATCATCATCCAAAATGTTCATTAACTACCTTAAGTCAAATGTCTAGCGATTTCTATCAGAATATAAAGTGTCTTTTAACAATATAAGCTACTTTGCCTGTAACGACTGTTACTGCAGAGTGTTCATTTTCAACATTGCGGAGACTGAAAACCTATTTAAGAAATAGTATTGGACAAGACCGACTGACAGGATTAGCGTTCATGAATATTTATAGAAATTACGACATTGATATTGGCGAAGTCATCAACATATTTGCAAGACTACCTCGAAAATTAGAGTTTATATTATAAAAATACATATTTTTAAAGATTATTTAAATTTTTTTTTTAATAATGACGTTTTTATGAGAAATAAATAGTACTCTAATTGAAATTGTGTAAACTTCTTGTTAGGTTAGATTATATACGAAAATGTATATTATGTATATATCATGTACAAAAATGTACAACCTAACACCCCCCCTCCCCTATATTTTTTTGTGTACGCGCTGGTACCATTCAAATGTTGAAATCTTAAGCCTCCGCGGGGAAGACGTCGGCAGGTATGACAACGAGTGACAAAGATAATCTATCGCTTGGGTACTATATCGTTGGGAGAAAAGCCAGTAAGGCACAACACAAATACCTTATACCTAATATTAAATAAAATATAATGTACGACATTCGAGTAGGTAGGTACAGGCAGCGTCGTCGTTTGTAAGTTACCTTGGAAAATTGTTCCTTGAGCTCGTCGTCAACGCTGCCGTTGAGTGCCTTGACGTAGTTAGAGACCTTAGACATTTTTCAGGACTAACAGATCACGCGAGGGCGGGTGGAAGGTGTCTAACACGAATTGCTGCGGTCGAAACTAGAAAGCGACTGATGATTTCTGTAACAACGATGATGGTGACGCGGCGCCGACGGTTTACGACGAGAGCCCGAACGGCATAAGGATTTTCGATATTGGTACTTATAACGTCGAACGGCAAAAACGAAACTGTTGTTGACGGTCTGTAGTTCTGTACTCTGTAGTAAGCAAGTGACGACGAGGCGGGAAGGAGGCACCCCTCCGTACTGCTGGCGGGGACTAACGTGTGACGACTGACGAGTGACGACGTGTTCTGGGCGCGGAGTGTTCACGGAGCAGAGTAGTCATAGGCGGAGGCGGAAGATTCACCGCCACTGTGTGGACTGCGCACACTAAACTGACGATAAAGCGATGTTTGTGTTGAGATGGTTTGTCGTCTTCGTCTATCGCATGCGTGATACCTATAATATTATATGAATTTATTCTGCTTGAACGACGACGTGTTCTATTTCCAACACGCCGATGACCGATCGATCTATTAGGCCAGTGGTCGGCAACCTTTTTACCTACACGGGCCATAATTTGTTTCAGTTTTTTATGGAGGGCCGCAAACAAAATTAAAATATTAAAAATATAATTTTAACATATAATTATTAATATATTTACAGATAGCAACATACATATTATGAGTTCAACATTGCGGTTGTCCTTATTAACTAATTCTTAATTAAATACATTAGTAGAGAAAATTTAGAAGTTTAAAAATAATTATTAATTAATTCTTGAATGCATTTTAGTATACAAATATTAAGTTACTAGTGTGAATTTTGAGGTTGAATTTTTCCTGCCAATTCGTTTATATCCGCTTTTATATTGGATGTTGATATCCTTAAAACAGCATTCAAGTGTTCATCGCTTAATCGTGAACAATATTTATTTTTTCGAAATTTAAGTATTGAGAATGTCTGCTCACAATTATATGTGCTACCGAAAGCAGTTATCATTATTTTAGCAAAACTTTTGATGCCTTTAAAATCTATTTCAGAAATACTTGAATAAAATATTTTTAGGTCATTACTTTCTTTAAAAGCATTTTAAGAATATCGTTGTTTTGAAATTCTATGACTTCCATCTGTAAATTAGATTCAACATCGTCAATGTCGAGTTTACCAAAAAAATTATATTATAATATCATATTAGGTACCAATCATATTTTCGTCAGCAAGTTGAAGCTGGGAAAATAATTTTAAAATAAATTCCAAAGGTCAACCACATATTCTACTTGATTATTATATCATTTATCAAAACAATATTTTATCTCTATTAGAAATGTTTAGTAAAAGACAAATTATTAACATAAATTATTGAAGGTTACCATCCCTTGAAGGTTGTGTAAATGTGTGCGTAGTAAGTGATCATTAGTGTGAGTGACTGTGTGTAAATAAATAGCGAAGCGCACCCGCACGTGCACACACATGTCAGTTACACAGCATTTTACACGCTATTTATTATTACAAATGTGAATTTGTGTGAAACACTGAAACTTAGTTTTGTATTTCCAATAATATAGCTTACTGAGTGACATTACAGTATGAACACTTATTATACAAATTGAAGAGAAGAAGTTTATCTAGGCTTGTATAGGAGTCGATTTTCGATATTTTATTTTCAAAGTTCAATACCTATTTAACTCTAAAAACTTGTGATATTTTACTTTTTCAATTTAAATTATGGAGTTTAGTAATTAAAATATTTAAAATTGACTTTTAAACAGGAATAAATTAACTTTTCTTCTACAATATTGATAATGGGTGTATTTACTCTCAAACCGCTCAATAAACCATATTATTGGAAATACGAAAGTACATTTTCATAGAATTTTTCAATGCTATTCATACCCCTTAATAGAATACCACACACGCACTCCGGTTTTCTCTGTCTTATAGTACGCACATAATGCATGGACGGAAATGAAAATCTGGTACAATTATTGCCTATTGGTGGAGGGTTAAGTAATATTTATATGTATCTACACATGGACAAAAAAACTGCTTTAAAATAACAGTTACAATTTTATAACAAATAACATTACTAAAATTCTGAAGTTTTTGAGGTTTTTAGTTTTTTGGATGACAGTAAACCTACATTTTTTATTTTAATCCCGGAGGAGAATATTTTTCTGTTCATTTCAGTGTAAATATAGAAAATGAGGAAGTCGTTTTGTTGTATAATGGTAGATTTTTAGTTACTCATTGTCCTCACCGTATGTACAATGGATGTGCTTAAATTGAATTAAATGATTTCAACTAGGAAACTGCATGGCATCCTATATTTCTAAAGATATACATTAATTGTTTATGTGAGGTTCATTTAGAATTTAGAAATCTGATGGCGTGGTATACCTAAATGGCTTAAAATTTGTTAAAATATTTTGAATATTTTATCGTTTATGGAAAATAATAAGTACGTAAAAACGTAATGGTGAAAAGTTTCAAATTCCTACAGGCTACAATATTAAGGCTACTATATTAAGATTTTTTATAATTACAAAATAATAACTAAAATTGTTATTTTCGTTTACATATTATCTAATTTATAAGAGGGTCACTCGGTGGATTTTACCCTTAGGTCATGAAGCTTAACTCAAATAGCAACAGTTAAACTTATTTTACGAAAATTGAATAAATTAATCTATGCATGTTTAAATATACATATATATCAAGTATACCTACACAAGTACACAGTACCTACATAATATAGGGTTTTAAAGTATACAACTTATAAGGAAATTTGTATTATAAATTTTAAGCTTTTTGACCAATCATACAACTATTTTATTAATATTTATAGAAAAAAATCAAAAACTGCAAAATGCTTACAAATACTTTAAAATTAGTCGAAATATTTTAAAAATATTGTGTATAGAAAATGATAAGTTAAGTAATACAGTGGAATGTTTCAAGTTTCTATAGTTAATACCTTTTAATATTGACAATAGGCTAAAATGTTTGATTAGAAATGGTTACTATACTTTTGAATTAGTTTTATGTACATGTCATGTGTGTGTATTTTTTATATTTTTATTTCTGAAAACACATTTTATTGTACCTAGAAAAAACGTTTTAAACTCTAATTACGTGGGAGGTTTTTGGTAGAAAATTGTAACTAGTTAGTACTTTGACGCCTCAAAAGTTTATTTTTCTGACGTTTTATGAAAATGATTAACTATAGAGATATTCAATTTTCATCAATATCTCCATTCACTAGACATGATGATAGGTATAATGTCAAATTATTTTGTCTCTTTTTGTGCTGGTTTTTGGATATTAATTGTCATTTTTGACGTTTTAGTTTTTTCGTATATATAATCAAACATAATTTTATTCTTGAGTAAAAAGCATTATCGTTTAATACATGATGTATACATAATGTTTATTAATTAGTCATTACAGCAAATGAACAATTAAAAATATTATATAGTCACAATTTGTTTAAATTTTTTAAAATTTGTTATAATCGAAAAAAATTGCAAATTATTTGAGGTATAGTTAAAAATTCATAACAATTTACTGGAAAAAAAAGTTTGGGCATAAAGCCACGTTTATGTTCTAGAGTCGTTTGAAAACCAAATGTTAAGAAAATTAAATATTTGTTCTTAACATTTATCGATCAACAATTTTATTTATTTTATTGTGATTTGAAAAGTATTAATAGTATAGAATTGGAAACGTTTTGCGATCACGTATATTATTATTTTTTTTATAAGTTTAGGTACCTAGTAATACCGAACTATGATTTGGTTAAGAGGTACGACACTGGGACCGTGTGAGGAACTTATTTGTATTCCCTATTGATCCTTATTATCTTAAATTTATTTATTAATTGTCGACAGCTGCGATATAAAAGTATATATAGTATAATACAAAAAAAAAAATCTATAAAAAGTACCCACCTAAGTGCCAATCTTTAGTATCGTTCTTTCAGGCAAATCATTGAAATTTTTATTCAAATTACAATTGCGTTAGGTACCTAAAATTATTTTTATCATACTATATTATTTTTTCATTAATTAAGTAGTGCGTTACAAATAATGTTACTTTTTTTTATCATTGTATATACAGTTATAATTTTCTTTGAACGATATTCAATTCATATGATTCAATTATTATGTATATATTTTACAATCATAAACCTAGAGATAATAGACCTATTATGTACAAATGTGCAATCAGTAAGTCATTAATCATAATTAATTTTAATTAAATTTTATTTTTAAACCGAACTTTTTTCTTTTTGCTGATAGAGTGATTACTTTTATTCCTGAATTGTTATCGGAATCGAAAATAAATATAATTGATTTTTAATTTTTCTGAAATATCCCAACGACATGTCTTTGTAATACATTCAAAACCATTATTTTAATAACGTGGAAAACAACGCGTTAGTGCGTTATTTCATAGAAATTACTTTAAAAAAGTAATTTTGTTACAGTTGCGTTGCTTTAAGTAAAATGTAATGAAATTACTGCTGTGTTACTGAAAAAAGTAATTACGTTACAGTAATTTGTAATTTGCGTTACGTTACTACCCAACACTGGGCATTAAATACATGCCTACATGTTTCGTATTTGTTATGACGTATGACTTATTATTAGGGAGCGGATGTTTATGCTCCAAAAAATTTAAAAATATGCATGCAATTAAGCTCTAAAAAGTATAAAAATTTGCTTAGAATTTATTTATATATGCATCAATAAAATGTTTATTTAAAACTTATTTTGTTAATTAAAAATTTAAAAAATATATGTATAAAATAATTATTATTAAAATCAAAACTTTAAAAAGAACTGTTGGTGAATTGTTTATTCATTTGAAAATAATATACATGGGTAGATATTAGAAACCAAGTACTAACTATGCAAAAAGAAATATTTGTCCTGGTTCATTTATCTCTACTGTCCCGATAATGACATTGACAGTATACCGCCAGTCATTTCGTCAATGCTTATCCAAAATCTATTATTGTTTATTTAGTCACGGATTTTCTGAATTGTTATATTATAAATTTCATCCACATAATTTTTTCTTAATATCATGCAATACAAATTTGCTTAAAAATTCACGAAAGGCTTTATTGTTAATTTTTTAATGGGATATTCGTACGTAAAAGCGCAGAACACATTTCCTCATAAAAAGGTAATTTTTTTGTAATATTTGAAACAAGTTTCCGCCGCCGGCGGTACATTTTGAACTATTAATTACGCGTGTTGAGTCCGTTATATATTAGTATATTACGAAAAACCTCAAATATGCACTAAAAGCATCGGACAAATATGCAAAAATATGCAAAAATATGCAAAATTAAATTGGTAAATTTGAATTCTTTATGTGATGGAACAAATTTCTATCTTACTCCGTATTAATTTAGATATTATTAAAATAATAAATGCATATACATCCGCTCCCTACTTACTATATTTTACTATTGGAAACATGACGATTTAGGTGGCTATTATAACCGTCATCGGGGAATTCGTATTCCGGAAGTAGGTAGCCCATGATAAATTTATAATAATATTATATATCTACACATTATATTGATATTACCTATATAAGTATACTGTACAGTGTAGATATATGTTAAGCTGAATGACGACATTTTGAATGAATATGAAAAAATTACCAACAGTTCCCGATGAATGTCAACATTCACAATTGAGTATTGGTGAATGTTTACATTCACAATATTGAGTTTTGATGAATGTTAGACATTTTTCGATAACATTGGAGTATAGACGTTCAATAATTGGTGTGTGGTATATCGTGCCATAAGTAAAGACTGTGAATATTTATGGACATGATATTGTTCACATAATAGGTGAAGGGCATATTATATGTTTGAGTGGAAACAAGGGCTTGAAACCGATTTTGAATACCGGTTAAAAACCGTTAATAACCGAAATCAATACCAAAACCAAAAACAAAATTGAAAAAAAAACCACAACCGATATTAAAATCGGAAAAATTCAAAACCGGTGTTCAAAACCAAAAACGAAATCAGAAAAAATAAATTCCGATATCCAAAACCGAAATCAAAATCGGAAAAAATAAATACTGATGTCCAAAACCGAAATCGAAATCGGAAAATATATTTTCGGTTTTAAGCCCTGGTCATTTTAATAATATAATAATATTGTAAGATTTGAAAACCGAAACCGAAAACAAAATCGAAACAAACTAATACCGGTAATTAAAACAGGTATTCAAAATCAAAAATGAAATCAGAAAAAATAAATACCAATATCCGAAATCTAAATCAAAATCGAAAAAAATAAATACTGATAACCGAAACCGAAATCGAAATCGGAAAATAATATTTACGGTTTCAAGCCCTGGTAGAAGAAACGTATACTAATGTTATACCTATAGTGCGTATTATTTAATCGAACGGTGTTTAACGAACTATATAATATTATCAGAGATGCATTTAACGTTACGGTATCTGTCTGTCTGCCTGTACCCACTATACCTATCTGGATATCTCTCTCTCCCTCTCACACACGAAGCTATTTTTGAGCTTGTGTGTTCAACGTCAAAGGAAACAAAAAGGATTATATATCGTGGACTCATCTGTCGATGTCGAGTTGATTTCGTCGATGTGCAAACGTGTAAAGATATTGACCAATCCGTTTCCTTAAGGAAAGTTTCCATTTCAATTTCTCAAACAGATGGACAGTTGTATTTGAGGTGCAATTGTAAGGCAAACTGTGTATCGAAGAAGTGTAGTTGTAGATCCCAGGCATTTCATGTAATTCAAAATGTCATAATAGTTTATCTTGTTGCAACAAATAATTTTTATAATATAAAATAAAATAATTTATGGTTAATTATTAACTCTTTGAGTGATGAATTAATTTGTAAAAATTATTTTATCATTAGGTGTTATCATCTTTTTTTACAAAATGTCAACATTCACCAGTGAATGTCTACTTCTAAGAAGAAATTGACATTCACCTTAACATATTATACACATTACCCACGTAGCGTGTGTGTCCCGTTCAACCGTCTGTTTTTGTTTGTTCGTCCATTATAGGTAGGCTATCTATTATATTATTACTACAGTTTATAATAATATATTATACGCATTACATTAAACAATTTATAGGTACATCCCGGTATTGGGAAAACATGGCCTCGCACGTTTTACGAGTGTTTTTTGTATAATTTAAAAACGTGCCTGTAATATTGCAGTAGGCACACCTATTATGGAAAGCATCTTGAAGAGTTTCGCATTCTTTCGTCTGGCCATTTTTCGATATTATGACGATTTTTTTTATGGCGAAACATATACGTGCATTGCGTATGGTATATATTATTATGTCTATTGTAAACCACTGTGTGACGGGGAGTATAAGACCATTCCCCCGGGGGTTGTTACACCTTTATCCATTTTTCTCGAGGGCGGCTACTTCACGCCTTAACGACGCGGTCGCGTCCCTCCGACGGGTTACGTCGGGGCGCCCTGGCGCCAGGCCGGCGGTCCCCCGCCGACTACTCTCGTATGAGGTAGATCGTTGGGTCTCGCTGATCCGCGTCGGCGAGCGCTGGATTCGACCCAGTCAAATTCCTCCCCTTCTACTAAAGCGCTACTCCCGACAGCCCCCGCGAGGCCATCCACATGTGTCGCGAACGCGCGGCCGGCGAGCGCGAGCCCGCGAGGTACACGCGCGCGTTGGTCGGACGCACGCCACATAGCTCGACGGGCACTGATACCGTCCGGGCGTTAGCAAAGTCGGGTTTTCAGTGGGGCTGTCCTCGTCGCCCGCGGGATGAGATTGAAGGATTCATTATCCAGATTACTCACAACGACTCTTTTCCCACTAGCATCGGCACCGGGACAGTTCTTACTCTGTCGCGGTGCGACCTTTTTTGAGTGGTACGGTTTTCTTTTGCCGGGTGCCGTGTCCGTACCGAATGCTCGGGTTTGAGTGCTTGTCGGTGGGTGTCCCCCAGCCAGACTTCCACCTTGCACGTATTCGCACACGAGTTGGTCGGGCCCGTGTGCTCTCAGTCAGGTTCGTGCTAGAAGCGCCAGCGCGCCCACGGAGGTCCGCGTGTGCTTCACCCGCCGCGAGCTGGCGCCTCACGCCCAATCTCACTGGTTTGTCGCAGGTGGTATGGTACCCCCACTCGGGTAGTTTGTTCCCGTGTGGAAAAGGAAGGTGCCCTCATCAAAATCTGACAATTCTACAAAATTTGAGAGTTATTCCCGTAAAGTAATTTTTTTCGATATAATACACCCTATCAATTCACCTATCGCTCTTACCACTCTTACGGTGTCGTTCTGTGGTATTAACGAGGTCTTGGAGTCTCGACCTCGGTGTGTGATATTATTACTAGGGATCAGGGTTACCTTATGTGAAGTAAAGTACTCAACGTATATATATATGCATCTATTATTAAACTTGAATGTATTATTATATTATTATTTATTAGGTAATACTTATTAACTATAACTCAGGGTTACCAATCGGGCCAGGGTGTGTCGTGGGTGCCGATATCTAATGTGGGTTGAGCTGGTCGTCCGCATGTCCTCTTCAGGTCGTTGTCAGTTCTCGACTTTCACTATCGACCTCTAGGATTCTTCGTCTCTTCATTCTTGACCATCAAACTATCAACCGCCGCGGCCGATTATAGACTATCGACTACCTCACTGTAGACTCTGTCATAACTATCTACCACCAGGAGTAATGTACGATGTCGATGACGATAATCGTTACACGGATGTCTAACAAGTCATTTGACGAACTTCTCTCAAAATTAGAAAGTGGAATAAAAGTATCAAATAGTGGTCGTCCATCAATTTCACCTACAGAACGATTATGTGTGACATTAAGGTACGTTTATATTGTTAACATTTTAGCTATATGTCTGTTGTCTATATAAATAATTAAAATTCAATAGTTTTGTACTTAAATTAAATTAAATTAAATAATTACGATAGTAAATATTATACCTACTTAATACTTATATAACAAATGCTTTCAAAGTGCAACCCTTAACCCTAAGTGTCTATTTTCAATTTCTATAGGGAAATAAATAGCTGTAATGTTAGTCAAATTTATTAAAACTATGATTTTATAATTATCCAGACTAAAAATATAGTGTTATGTACTATATACACTTTGGTACTCTTTTTATTATAATTTATAGTTATTTGTACAATGTCTATAGTCATTTAAACATAGGTATTTAGATAGTACCCTGTACTTTTTAATTTAGTTATTTGGAAAACATTAACTATAGTAATTTATTTTATTTAACTACAAAATTTCAGTATTTTTTTCCCGTGTACAGTAAATGCCCAAGGAAATGTTACAAATAAGGTAATTTAATTGATTTCCTAAGTATAATAATTTGTTATAACTATACCATTTTATATACTATACTTTATCATTTTGCCAATACATTTTACTAAAAAAAAACCATAGAATACATAAATGTGTTTAAAAAAAACAATATAACTTTTTTAAATATATATAAATATATATAAATAAAAATACAACTTTTACTTCTTTATACATAGTAAAATGTTTTTAATGAAAAATAGCAAAAAAAAAAATACCTAATAATAGGACAAAACAAATAAATGTGTAAATAAATATCATATACAAATGCTTTTAATATACACATTACACAAGTATTCAAGAATGGTTTAAAAAAATAATATAACTTTTAAATATATGTATATAATAAAAATAAAAACCAGGGCCTTGCACCCGAATCATTTATTCGGGTTTCGGGTTTCGGGTGCTGGATGTATTTGGGTGTTCAAACACCCGAATAAAAATTTTAAACAAACATTTGGGTTTTCAAAACCGTTATTATTCGGGTTAATATTGGTTAATATGGGTGCTGAGAAATCTGGATAAAACAGAACTTTTGATGACCCCCCCCCCCCCCCCCCCCAAAAAAAAAACAGAAAGTGTTCATGTTTATGTTATTTATAATAAAATAAATGTTTTACCCAAATTCGCAACGTTTGTTTTTAACTAAACTAGGTTAATTAATGTACAGTAGTTACCTTTTTCTATGAACTATAAGAAATAAGACAAAGGGAAAGTAATTATTTAACTACCTATTCGTTTTATTATAGGCATTAGAGTCCACGTAACTCATTTTTTTTTTACTATATAACATGTCTAAAATCTAAATAGGTACTGGAATTAAATAGCATACTAGCATATTTAAAAAAAAAAAATTGTAGGTACTTATTAAAAATATTCAGAAAAATTTTATTTGATAAGCAAACAAAAAACAGTCATCAAAAATCAAAAAAGTTTACAAGGCTTTCTGTGGTCAAAAAATAGTTAACTTGCTAGAGCCTAATTCCATTTAAAAGTAAATACAAAAACATAATGAATAGGTATATTTTGCAAAATCAACAGTTACAACAGATTGATATTTTAATTTTGCATAATGTTAATACCCAATTTACCCTACTAATTTAAATGAAGCTATATCACAATTGAATAATATTCAAAATAACGATTTATGTTTATTTAAAAGTGATCAATTTGTTTTTGTTCCCGAAACCAATGACTTCGTTTGTATAACAACAAGCCAAAATTTAAATGTTATGTCGAAACAAACCGAATTATTCGGAGATGGTACTTATAATAATTTTGCACCAAAATTTTTTTTACGGTTATATACATGTTTAAACTGCCGCCTTTTCATATTTGGATGTCACCACCGGTGCGCGTGATACCGCACGATAACACGGCGATTCCCGAACTTTAAACTCCATAATCTGGACGGCTCGGACGTCGTCTCCGCGACACCAGTCAGTCTGTGTTCCACGGTGCCGATGTACAACGGCCCGTGCGTTTTGCGTTACACTTGTGACTGCCGTGGCATTTCGTGTTGATTCCACGTAGTGCGTTTGCAAGTACTTACATCGTTCGAGTCGATATAATATTGTGCGTTGTTATTTTTCGTCGTGTTCCGATCGCCGTTCGGACGATTTGATTCGGCTGTACATTAGTACATAATAATCTGTAATCGTTGTTGAGTGGGCCTATGCCAATAAATATTCGAGTGCGTATACCGTGTCGGTTTGATAGTACTAAAATTTTGAACGTGATCCGTTAAAAATTAAATAAGTACTCGTCGCCGCCGCAGCCGTGACGTCATTGTGCCGCCGCCGTCAGCAGCTGGGGTCACCGTCCTATCATCTGCCGCCGCCGCCGACGTTGTCATCATCGTAACACATCAACGACTATCAGTTATCACTGCCATCGTCGCCGTGGAATCCCGGAAAAAAAGTCCGGGGAAAAAAAGTACACGGAAAAAAAGTCCGATTTAATTTTTTTCGGAAAAAAAGTCCGACAAGAAAATTATTATACGGAAAAAAAGTCCGGTTTGATTTATTGTTTTATAAAAAATATTTAAACTTATTTAATTAATTCAAAATTAATAATATATATGATTGGTATGATCTAATATAATTTAAATTTATAAAGAATTAAAATTTCACGTCGTTATACAATCTACAGAAATAGAAGGTATTAAGGTAAGGTAGATAGAAAAAATATACTAGAATATATGATAGAAAACTCGTGTACATTAAAAGGCAATAAAGATAGCACAATTAATCTGTATTATAAGATAAAATATGAATGGAAATTAATTTCTAAAATGCGTGAAGAGTTAGTTACTCCTAAGTAGATAGAGCTAAAATAGCGTTACAAGAATTAGGTGAAGGGATTCCAACACCAAAAAAACGTACCGGTGAACGTTTAAAAAACTTATGTTCTAGAGTGGCCATTGACGAAATATCGGTGGAAGAATCTTTAATTAATATTGGCCATTGCATTCGAAAACGAAATAAATATTAGTTTTAAATTTTAATAATTTATAGTTTTAAATTAAATTTATATTATATATTATACATTTAGTAATTTTATTTTTTTTTAAATTAAACAGGACTTTTTTTCCGTATAATAATTTTTCTTGTCGGACTTTTTTTCCGGCTCCCGTCGCCGTGGTATCGTAATCAATTATTATTGTTTTGTATTTTGCAATTGTCATAAAGACATATCATTATTGTTTATGATCGTAATTATTATTATTCGCTGACCATTAAAGACGGTCGCGACTCTGTGCAATATTTATTTATGTACATTATTATTAATTCAATTCCATATATTATACACTATCATTTAACGATCAAACTTTGTGTTAGAATTTAATATCAAAAGACCAGTGTCACCTCACTCCCATACCGACGCGAGTCGTCGTGGCTAACCGCCATATATCGTAGGAGTTACGTCGGCGCTAACAATACATTACACACATATTATGTAAACGGTTTTCACGTGCCTATTACTTATTTTTTTTTACCGAACAAAACAAAACAAATTTACATTAAAATGTGGAAGTATCTCTTGAAAATATGTCTAGCTCTTAACGTTCAAAAGCTGAATTTGGACTTCGAAATCGGTGCTCACGAAGTAGTCAAAGAAATATTTCCAAATGTGATTATTGAAACTTGCCGTTTTCATATAGTCCAAGCTTGGCGGAGAAAAAAATAATATCTGTATATTTTATTTCTATTTTGTATTTTTAATTACTGCAGCAACGTCGCATAAAAGTTGGTAGGTAAAAACGTTCTCAATCTTGATATTAAAAAAGGTACCGTTCTCAATCGTGTTCTACCCTGCGTAAAAATCCCCGGTTTTCCTTAATTTTTTTTTTTAAATTAATATTTAAATTAATAAATAACACATCTAGACATCTAGTACCTACAATCTTGCAATCTACATTCTATAAATACAGTTACTATAAGATATACTATTAAAATATTCCAAAGTATAATTCTGTATTATTCACATACAAACAATTACATAGACAACCCACTCCACTCAACTCTAATTAAAGGTGTAGTGGGCGCACACCTCTACTCTAGGATAGCCGCCACTATAATATAAGTTATAACTTTTATACAAATATTTCCTAAAATACATAACTATTCATTCATAGTTGATCTTAGATAACTTTTCAACCTTTTTAAGGTTGAAAAAGAGCTCTCTGGAGTGGCTGTAGAAACTGGCCATGTACAAAACTAGAAAATATTTGAATTAAAAAATGAACTCAGTATTTTTCAACCATTTTTGGTACCAAACTGATAACAAAAAAATCACGATATTTATTGAAAATGTTGATAACTGAAGCTTCGAAAATTTTCTACAAAATCCTTTGTATCGTATGATAAAATTGTTTTTCTTAATCATGTAGAAACACAACATTAAACATGTACGAGACACGAGTAAATGGTGGGGGGGAGGTCCCCTATAAATACGCCACTGGTACGTATATACAAAATTTTTTAAATACCTACTTACTAAAAAATACATTTTTCTATTCTTTCTTATTTCATAGGTACTAGTTTTTGTATTGGTTTAGGGAATTACAGGTTTGCTAAAGTAAAGTATAGTCAATTAAATTGTTTAATCAAAAACTATTTATTTATAGGTATATATTTTGAATTTTTTTTACTTCAAATGATTATAAAAAAACCGTGCTTAATAGGTTAGGTTAGGTAGGTACAGTGGCTGTTTTGGGAGGAGCCTCACTTGTAATTTCAGAAATTAAAAAATATTTGTTTACTTTTTATTGGTACCTACTATTATGAATTTTATTCGTTTACTTTAATTTAAAATATTTAATATATTATACATATATTAGATGCATTAGATAAACAACATTTTGGGATATTTAATTTATTTTTGTACAGAACTTACGCGAAACGCGAGTAAGTGTGTGCGTCGCTGTATAACGTCGCTATAATAGCTATTATAGCCCTTGCTGTTTTTAACTCTTTCCAGCACAGCCCACACAGGGGACCGATAAATGTTTTTATACTTATACTGCAAAGATGCATTTTTTTAGAAAAAAATTGACTTAAGTATAAAAACCAAATATTGTTTTGGTAAGAAGTACGACTTTGGTGTTGAAAAACTTTTAAAACAAAAAAAAATAGAGGTTGGATGGCGCAATTCTGGCCTAATTCATGGTGCAATTCTCACCATGCAGCAAGTGATATATTTATTTTGATAGGTATAATATATGGTATATAAACTATCAATAAAATAGAAATTATATTTTATTTTATGATTAGATCTGTAATAATTATACATATTGTTGAGTTTATGAGTATGTTTGTAGATCGATCTGGATAAAAATGACTACACTGCTTTTAGTAATAAGTAACATTTACTAAACGCATGACGTACACATAAGTAATACAGTGAAACTTCCATATAACGAAGTCGAATAAGCAGCAAAAAAAATTCGTTATATAGAGGAATTCGTTAAATAGAATTACGCATTTTTTTCAACTTTTTTTTAATTATTTTTTTATTATGTATATTGTATGTATGTAAAACAACATCAAACATCATATTACAGTTTAATTTAATTTTTAACCTTAAATATAATTTAAAAGAAATAATCAGTAAGTTTTGTTTGCTTATTATTTTTGAAAATTGTCCTTCTTTCGTAAAAAGTTTTTATATTATCAAGTTTCGGTGTCTTATCTTTATCAGGTACATTGTTCATGTACAATTTTAGAACTATGATATAAACTATCAATTTGATAGTGACAACATTTACAAAAACTGATTTTTATCGAATAATTATTTCGTTATATAGAAACATCAGATTCGTTATTTGGAGATAAATTTACGTGTAATTAACAATGAAGGTCATAGTTCTTAAAAATATTTCGTTAAACAGAAAATTTCGTTAAATGGAAGTTCGTTATATGGAAGTTTCACTGTATTATAATGTAAGAAGTACCGGCCTACAGTATGCTAAGAGTCGGCCTTATATATACAAGTGACCTATTGACCTAAGTCTCACGCCACTGTTTAAGAATATCAGATTCGCTAATAATAATATCGCATGATATGGCGTGATTTTTCACATTATTAAATAATATTCAACACATATATTACATAACTTGTATGTTGTATTTATGTAAGTATTTACAAAATTCTAAAAAAAAATAAATGTTTTGCCATGAAAATTTGTTTTAGAATTTGTAGTATACATTTTTTTTTTAAATTACCAAGTCAAAATCTCATTACTAAATTGCTCACCAAATATAATGAATATTACATAAACAAATAGTTATTTTTATGGTCTATGGGTGGTTTGACGAAATCTGAAATAGTAAAAGTAAAATATGTGGGCAAGTGGGTGTCACTGTGCTGTACAGTAGATTACAAGTGACCCACTATAATGGATGGATGGTGTTAAATTTGAATTTAATGATATAATATAATCGTGTAAATAAAACGATTCTGAGCGAAGACGGCCAACCTATGATATTACTAAGTATATTTGATTGTATTATTGTGAATTAAGTAATTTATAGGTACATGACCTTTTTACGTGAAACCTTGTTTTAAAATTTCAATCCCTAGCAATAAAAGTTGAATATTTCATATATTTTAACAACAAAATAATTATTAAATTTCAAATTAGATATCATTTAAAAAAAATTGGTACTTTAAATGCCTATAAATAAAAATTGTTTTAATGAATTTTTAATATTTTTCAACTGCTATTGTAACTGGAGCCTCGTATTACATTTTCACACTTTTTTACCCACGTTTTTTTATAGCGTGTATAATAAATGTAAATTAAAAATGCTCATCTCACTTAAAAACTATGGAAGCATGTATTACATTTTTAAAATCTTAGATTTTAAAAGAAAATTTTTTTTTATGAATTTCTAACTCAAGATGATTCGCACATTTTCGTGATTTGTACCTACGTGTGACGTGTCTTGTCAAGATTTAAATTTTAAATGCTTATAATATAAAATTGTAACTATGGATTTTTAATATTTTTCAAACGTCATTGTAACAATATAGTAAGTAAGAGCCTTGTCTTATATTTTCAACCTTTTTAACCCAACAAATAAAATTTTATTGACATTCATAGAAAAAAAACTAAAAAGATTGAAAATTGACAATGTCCGCAAAAAGCTCAAAAAGTCAAAATATTTTGAAAATTGTATGGTGTATAGAAAATGAAAATAATTGGAAACTGAAAATGTCTATAAACAGTTCATAACATTTTGAAAATTCTATCATGTATAGAGAATACGAATATAAACAACCAGTGAAAATGTCATGTATATACGTTCATTTGTTTTAGAGTTACACCAAAAACCAAAATCGATTTTGTCGAAAACCGATTTTGCGTAAAACTTCCTATCAAAGAAATAAAAATAACACTGCACAGTAAATGTTCTCCAATTTATAGTGAGGGAATTTGGTTGCTTATCTTGGACTACATCTTGAGTGGTGCTGATTCATAGCAAAACAGTTTTTGCTATGTTTTACACTTGTAAGATGGAGACAACACATGCGGATGTAGCGTCATCTTAACAATCATACAAATTAAAAATTATTGCAATACAGTTTACTATAGTATAAAGGAATGTGAGAGGCATATCCTCCCACGGATCTGTGTACCATAAACTATTCCTGTAAATTGTAAATATTTCTAATTGTACGTACTTTTGCCTTCTAAACACCATGATACAATCAAAATTGTTATGATTGAAGTTATCAATTAATTACTTTTTATGAATTAATATTTTATTTTATTATTATTCATTATGTGCAATCATGGTGTTTAGAAGGAAAATATACGTACCTACAGTTAAAAAAAATCTAATTAAGTAAATTTTTTAAAATTATATCTACCTTTAACTGTTTCCGCGGACACACTGTATATAATAGCGTAAATTCAAAGTGCTCATAATATCTCACTTAATAACTAAATTATTATAAAAAAACCTCATACAAATACTGATAATTAGGGCTCGGAAGTTGTTGCATTTGCATGTTTTTATTTTTTGAATTTGTGTCTACTTTCTGTTACTGTCTATGGCCACCGGTTATCGCCATCAGTGGTTATTATATTTAACTTTATTTCTTTAGTCATGCAAAAGTATTTACCTATCAACATTAAAATTACTTACCCAAATAGTAGGTACCTAATAAATTAAATAAGAATAAGTAGGTAATAAATGTATATTTTATATGAGTTGCTCTTGTAGTTTTATTTAATTTCTAATGCCTAGGCGTACTTTCAAAATTTGTTGGTCATTATTAATTATTGCCATTTGTCATAGGTACCCAAGACAAACTGAAATGTTTTGTTTTGTTACATAGATAACTAGTTACTAATAAATTAGTTGGTAATAAAGTATCGTATCCGTTTTATCTATAGTCATAACTAGGGCAGAGGACTTGTAGCATTTGCATATTTTTTTTGCAGTCACAAAAATAGCAGAGTGCGAAACAAATGCGTTTCATGGTACCATAAAACTAGTTTTGAAATTTTATTGTGCATATAAATGCATATTTTGCGTTTTTTATGGTTTTTAGGGCATATTTTGCTTTTTTTTGGTTTTTAGGGAAAATTTTTTCCATTTTATACTTTTAGATGCATATTTTAAATAATTTATAGGTTCACCAATATTTTTGTCATGGTCAGAATACCTGAAAACTTGAGCCTTGACGATTTAGCATACTTTAAATATGCTCCTATAAATTCCGTTGATGTGGAACGTTCTTTTTCGTTTAAAGTCCTGTTATCCGACAATAGGAAAAGTTATACGTTTGACAATTTGAAAAAACACCGTATTGTCCAATGCAACTTCCAAGGTAAAAATTTGTATCAATTTTAAATATTTGAAACTAAAATATTTTGTCAATTGTTTTTTTTAGTAGTCAAAGAAGTTGAAAGTTGAAATTTGAAAGTTTTGAAGAAGTATCCAGTTAAGAAAACCCATAAAATAAACCCAAATAATTCAAATAATTAATTGTAAGTTGTTAAATAAAGTTGTAAATAACATTTTTTCATCAAAATAATAAGTACCAACAGAAAAATTCTTATTTTTTATTCAAAAATATCCACTTTAAAATGCATATTTGGTGACTTTTTAGAGCTACAAGTCCTCTGCCCTAGTCATAACTAACCTGGCCACTGGCTTATATTAACTAAACGCCAAAAACCGTTATTTCACTTTATAGTTTATAATATAGCTGTATTGTTATACAGAGTGTAATAGGAAGATCTGACGGATGAAATAACTTTTGTTCTAATTAATATTTTACATTTTTTTTTATATATATAATTTATATTCACTTGCGTTACACTTATAATATAAAAAAAAAAATATTTTTATTTTTAATACTGAAAATAAAAAATTTTAATTTTAATTTTTTGGATAAATTAAAATAGCTAATTTGTGTAATGATTGTAAGAATAATTTTCATGGAAAAAAAATTTATCCAAGGCAAGTAGTTTATTTTTAAGAATTTTTTAAGTATCAATATTTTTTTGATTAAATTATTTACTAATCATATATTTTTAACTAATTTTGTCAAACATTTAAATAGCATGATTTTTTTTTCTGTTAGGTCTTCTTGTTATTATCTTTATTTATCTTTCCTTGTCTTCTTTACAATAGTTTTAAAATATTTTGCTTTTCCTTCATGGTAAATTGTACAAGAGGGCATTACTGCTAGTAATCTCATATTTTATTTATTTAAATTGTTATTACCTACAATAGGTACATAGGTAAATGCAATCATTTATTATTGTCATGTTTTAAATAATTAATTTTTCTATATAATATAATTTCTTATATTATTCATACCATATTGTAAATACAAATATGTAGTTTTATATTTTTAGTATTTTAAATTATTTAAATTTTAAATTCTGTCATGTAGGTAATATAAATACTTAGTAAAACTTCTAAAATTTGAAATTAATGTCGGAAGTACTTGTTTCCCATTTTAATATAGTAACTCTAGAGAAAGAACACATGAAGATCATAAGGTCCTTTGACTGTATCCTACTATACCAAGTAGGATAATCTAAAAAATTAGTACAAATTTAATGTTTCTCAAAAACTAGTGATTTCGTACGAAAACCAAGACTAAGGAAAATTGTTGGTCATTGAAGGCTACCGAGCTTCGTCAGTTCTTACTTTATAACGGACCACTTGCTTTGAAAAATGTACTTAATGTTAAAGTGTATAATCATTTTATGGTTTTGAATGCATTGAATATTATATTGCGTCCAAATATTGATGGCAAATTATTTTGATAATTTCTTAAAGAATTTTGATAAAAACTTATAATCGCTTTGGTCCTCTTGATGCTTGTTATTGTATATTTGATACTTTAATTTAAGAGGACGCTACCCATGCATTTGTTGTCCCTGTCTTACACACGTACGATATATCAAATTTTCATTCACTAGTTAGTGTGCTGTTAGTTTTGATATTAAGAGTGAATTGACCTGTTATCAAACTTTTAAGTTAGGTTAGTGTCCTCTTAAATCTTTGTCTCATTAAAATTAAATTAGTAGAAATTATAATAATTTCATGAGAATAATAAATAAAATATAATTAACTTGTTGATTTATTCAATTTATTATTACGTATACATATTTAAAGTAATCTCCCTCTACATTTTCGAGACTGACAATTGCATATTATTTTTGTGGAACCCGTCTGTTCTGTTCCCACCAGTATGTTTTTGTGTGCAAATAACGATACCCATGGGAACTGTAAGTCATGCATATCAACGAATACATTTTGGACAAATATATTTGGAGAACACGAATGATTGAAATAACGTCCAATATTGCCTCTAATTTTGGCATCCATAATATATACACACTCGTTGTTTCCAAAGTATTCACCCACTGATTTTGAAGGTTTAGGCTTTATTTTTTCGTATCACGTGTACTCTGGAAGATGAAATGGACCAATATAGAAAATCCAAAGCCCAAAACTGCTATTGATACATTGGTATATTGTGATTTATTTTATCCAGATATTAAAATTTTTGCAACAATTACCATTACATCAGCAACAGCAGAAAGATCATTTTCTTCCCTACGGTGGTTGAAAAATAATATGAGATCTTCTATGACAGAAGACAGACAAAATGGGTTAGCAGTACTGAATATTCATAATATTCATATTCTTAATATTCATTACCTAATAACATTGTTGAAGTTGGACTGCTAGTACTGAATGTTGATTGGTCAACTCAACCATTTGACGGTTTGGATAATTTTCCAAATAACTTTTTATAAAATACCAGGAATTCTCTACTTCATCTATACAACATGTATACTTCTCCAACGTGCAATTAAACGAATACCTTGGTGTTGTCGATATTGAACTTTACTATCATAAAAAAAAAATCAAGTATCTAAAAAAAGAATAATTATTAGTATTGAAAACTATTGCTATCTTGTCATTATATAATTAACCTAACCGAAAGTTATTAAGCATATTTGGAGGTTCAGCTGCTATACCAGCATAAAATTCATCATCATATTTAGAATTAGGATCATAACATGAACCTTTTACAGTTTGTCCACTCTCAATAGTAGTATACTGGAAATTCCGAGGGAAATTCCTTTCTAGAGGTATATTAGCTGGTACAACACAAACTGTTCTATCAAACAAGATACTATTGTCCTTATCAGGTTTATCTAGTTTAAACTTTTTGGCTCCTTTTGATGCAAAACTTGTGACATTTGAATTAGATATTTTACGTTTAGGGTCACATTCAAGCATTTCTTTTACACTGGAATGAAAATACATTAATATGTTAATAATAATATAACAAAATAGATGTATCATTAATTTAAAAATGTATCTTGCAGATGACACCAAAAAACTTTTAGTAATCTGTTATCCATAGGCCATTATTTTTAACTTTGTCTGCATAGTAACTAAACTATTTGTTTTTATACACTTAACCAATTAAACCAATAAGCATTATTACTATACTTATATTTAAAATATCTATCTAATTTCAGACATCTTTTTATTTAATACTAATTGAGTGTTTTCGCTCACTTATCTAAAATCGTTTTATAGTGCTTTTATTACTAGAAAATGAAAATGAATTGTAGAACATGTCAAGATAGGGTTATATAATAATTTTACCAGTTTAATATACTAGTGGGGACAATACTTAATAAGATGAAAGAACTTAGAGATCAAAACTTGAAAGTATTTGAAAATTATGAAAAACTTTCAATTGAAAGCAAAAATTGAAGAGTTGGACCAGAAGTCATTTGAAAATGCAGTTTAAATTATTAGACATTACCTATAATGTGGAATGAAGATTGCAAGTATATAGTTAAAGAAATAACTGAAAAATTTAAAATAGAATGTGATGTATTGAAAGCATATAGATTATAAGATAACAACTGAACATAAAACCGATATGAAAATAATTGCTTGGCTGTCAGATAATAATGGTAGAAAACGGTTGGTCACAGAAGCGAAAAAATAAATGGGCAGCTAATCGGTATCGAGACAACTGGCCAACACCGAAAATATATATTAATAATCATCTGACAAAATTGATATATTAGTAAGGAAAGATGAAAATACCAAAGTTATGAGGATCTACAACGAAAATGATTTGAATAAAATAATATAGGTAGGTCTCTATCTGTTTTAATTATGTACCTACATGTAAAAATTATATAATGAATGGTACTATAAATGAGTTAGATAACCTGTATATTAGAACTAATATTTCTATTTGATATTATATTATATCGACTTACAATCATATTATTATATTTAAGCATATTGGGTATTAAACTAACAAGAGCTGATCTATAGGAACCTATTCCGACATAATTGAGAATCACCGTTTGAAATACAAACAAAAGTAACGAATGTTTTCCAAAAAATATGTATATATATATTTTTTTTTACTTGTTCACGGATGCGCGCAAACAGGTTGGTGGTAACATATTCTAAATTCTGATTCGGGCATAACGCATTCAAATTTCAAGCAAGTGTAAAATATAAACATTTAACAATTAACAGTTGAGGTTTGCGATCGGAATATAATTTATCCATCGTATATCACAAATGTTATTCGTGATTTATTATTCTATTTTTTAATATTAATATTTACTGACCTTGAAGACATGTTATCGAAGATTTGCAGAATGACACTGACCAGCGTCAGGATATACAAATCAACCACTCAGCGGGATCCGTGAAAAATGAAATTTGTGTCCTCTGAAACAACGGTGGCTGCTTCGGCGGTACAGTGATTAAACAAGTAGCAACTAAAACATAAATGGAAGAAACTAAATTGAGGTTATCGGTGGTACCTAATACCTATATCTATAACGTCAGTGTGTTGCAAACGAGTAAAAAACAGTTGTATGCGTGCCACCAAATACTAAAATGTAATCCATTTTAAAATTTAAATTAAATTAAATATAACCACTTCACTCTGGCACAGTTTATTTTCTAAATTCGTTAATGTTATGTAATTTTATTTAAAGTTTTTATTGAATTTAACCACCTGATGAATATTTTACAAATAATATAATAATACAAAAATAGGTAGTATTGTAGTTTTGACGTAAGTAGATATAACATCTGAAGAAATTGTAACGTGCCGCTGTCACAAGTTAGTCCAGGTGGGAATAGAGGAATTCGCTAGCAGATTGGTTAGATAGTTTGTAAGTTATAAGCAACAATGTTCAAGTACTTTTAAGACCGCTTATCCATTCCCACTACTCTCATAGGGGCGGCGGCGGCAGCGACGATGCACTACGACGACGCACGGACGATGTTCTTACTCTATGGTGACAACTGACAATTGCAAAAACAAACCATTTCGTGACTTGCATTCGATTGTTCGCGACGTGTTTATACTTTTATTATTATTTCCTTCTATATTACTATTAGGAGGCCAGCGGTTATTAAAGATTATTATTATTATTATAGAATACCAGATAATTAACACATCAACATTAAAAATAGTTAATATCACACCAAAAACATTTCGTTATAACTCCGTGTAAAAAAAGCTAAGTTAAAAAAAAATTTAGTAATGATTAAATCTTTAAAAGACGTGATATAATATGGAAATTAAGTAAAATGCCATTTTATAATATTACAAATACCTATGATGACAAATAAGATCAATTTATTGTAATGTTAAATACTTAGTCAACATATTGTTGATACATTATTAATTACTGTAAATGCTGTAGTGGTTACTTAATTGTATTTATTTAAGTATACTTCTACGTCCTGTCAAATAGTTAAACATAATATGTTGAGTAAGTATTTAACATTACAATTGATCTTATTTGTCATCATAGGTATTTGTAATATTATAAAATGGCATTTTACTTAATTTCCATATTATATCACGTCTTTTAAAGATTTAATCATTACTAATTTTTTTTTTTTTTAACTTAGCTTTTTTTTTACACGGAGTTATAACGAAGTGTTTTTGGTGTGATTAATGTTAAGCGGCGCTCGCTCGCATAATATTATATATTTATATTTACGCGGCGCGTACTATGTATGATTAGGGCTCGGAAGTTGATGACCTTAAAAACATCAAAAAATGACCTAAAAAAAATGCAAATGACATAAAAATGACGAAAAATGTCTTTAAAAAATTACCTAAAAAAATTACAAATATTTGTTTTAAATTTATAAAAATACATTTTTTTAAATATTTTACTCTATTTTACTATAAAATTCTATACACATTTATCAAAGCTTACAAATTGCTCAAAATATGACACGACCGATAATTATGTTTGCCACATAGTTCATTTGATATTTTGTGTAGAGGAATATTGGCTGATAAAAGAGCTTGACATAAATCGTAATTAAAAGTAGATTTTTTTTGACGACGTAGTAAGAAAACTTTGACTTTGTTTTAAATCTTTGCGCTCCATCCCATTTTTATGTTTTATACGGGAAATGTTTTGTTAAATAGTGAATTTTTTTTCTGAGGCCACCTTTACCTCACATACTTTACAGTTAAGAACTGTGCCATTGGAAGAAAAAATATCGTCGCCGAATTCCGACACAAATGCACGCAGACGAGCACTAACCGAAGTTTTAATTTTCGGCATTTCGAAAATATTACGAAAAAATAATAAAATGTAGGTACAATATTATTTACTACCTATAACACGAAAACGACGCGACGACTGTAATCGGTCAGATAAAATCGGATACTAATCGATTGTTAGGAAACACGACAACGACAAAATGTAATCAGCGAGATAAAATCGGATAGGTACTAATCTTAGTCCGAGGTAATTTCCAAGTTTTAAGTTATCGGCATAGACAAGAAACGATCAGAAGTGAACTATTGTGAAATCAATAAAAATGTCAAAAAATGACTTAAAAGGAAAAAATGCAAAATAAAATTTAGTTTTTCAGATTCACATGCTAATGAAACACATTTGTGGCCAGGAGAGTATCGTCTAAAAAGTTCCAAAAAAAATGCAAAATGCCTCAACTTCCGAGCCCTAATGATTACGTATACACTATGATATTACTTAAATAGGTGTTTATATAGGTAATTTAATAGGTATATAGTCACGGCTCGCTACAAAATTATAAATACGTCACCTAGCTAATTAGAAATGTCATTTAGATTTTATATTATTAATTATTTTACTTTTTTTTTAAATAATTACAAAAATATTAACATTATGTATTTTCTCAAATTCTAAAATATTATTAAACATTGATTTGTATTTTAATAAAGATTGTACTGTATGTCATCTACCAGTACGATATTATTATATTCAACGATTAAAATTAATATTTTATTCGAATTTTTTGCACGTGAATAGTTGCAAATTATCATATAACAATTTTTATTTAATGATATCCAGAATCGTGTGCTGATCACAATCGTCTTGTTCACGCTTCGCAACACGGTGAAAGCTGGTTTCGAACACTCGCCAGCCGAGTTGGTTTACGGTGCGACACTTCGACTTTCAGGCGAATTGTTTCACCCCGCCTTCGCAGAATCTCAACCACCCGAGCACGTAGCGACGCTCCGGGATTTCATGGCGCAGCTGCGATTCACGCGCGGTACTATACTAGTATTAAATACTACACTCTACAGCAGTGATTCCCAACGTGGGCGCTACCGCCCCCTTGTGGGCATTTTTTATTTTGAAGGGGGCGTTTTTATGAGGGGGGCGCTAAAGGGGGCGCTCATCTATCATTTAAATTTTTTTTGTTTATAACTGATTGTAATGAAATGTATAACTACGTAGAATAAAATACCTAATGTAATCAACACAATTATGTATGTATAATATTTATAGACACTTAAATAATATCAAAAAAATTATCTTGACAGGTACTTGACGTTATTATCGGAGTTATCGTATAGATTCCGATTAGCGGCTAATGATTAGCCGATTCCGACAATGTTATGTGGAGATTTAAGACTAATGCTGACATCTATTGAACCAGATATCACTTCGTTAGCAGGAAAACATCAACCTCATGGCAGTCATTAGTCACATAAGTATTTTTTGTATTATAATTTTATATTAGCGAATTCGAAATCAAATTATATAATTATTAATTATTAGTAGGTATTTAAATTTAAAATTAACTAAATTGTAGCGTTAAAATGTTAATGATATTTTGTCTTAAATTAAATAGCTTATTAAAAAATAAAACGTTTATCATTTTAAAAAATTGATTGGGGAAGGGGGGGCGGTGTGTGATTTTAAAAATCTAAAAGGGGCGTTGAGTAAAAAAAGGTTGGGAAACACTGCTCTACAGCAACCGACCCACTACGTTCGTCCCGAGCGATCTGAACCAGTCAGTCATGTTTTCATTCGAGTCGACGCCGTCAAGCCGCCGCTCCACGAAATTATGATGATAGACCATGGTGTATTATATTCCGTTACAATAGTTACCGACGCTCACGCGTCGTACCCGAAATACTTTGTCAAATTATTTAAATTCGTGTATTCCGTCTGACGAGAAGTCAGTAGCGACTAGCGTATTTGTGTAAGTGTAGTCGTACTAGGTCAACCTCCGACGCCCCGGGACTTCTACACATGAGATATATAATATCGAGTAATATATTATGTATCTAATACATGATACACCACCGCCCCAATATTCCCTTTCCGTGGTTGGCTACACCGCCCGGTACATCGGCATCTGAACATGCCGAGCGGTAGCAGCTACTGTTTACTTCTTACCGCGACTACCGACAGTAACGGGCCTCTCTCAAATTTAATAATAAATTACGTGTTTTGATCCGAAGAATTGATGGAAAGAATTATAATTGTTATTAGTTTTCAATAATTATTATATTATCGCGCACGAAGTCTGAGCCGCCGACTTGCGTTCTGTGATTCTTGCGATCTGACGGTCGGAAGGAAGGAAACCGTCCTTTATCGAAAGCGACGGTGTCGCCGGCGTGCATACAGAGAATCACGAAAACATCGCGTTTTTGCGTGATCCTTAAACAATAACAAAATGTACAAACAATAAGATAATAATTCGCAAAGGAATATTATTACACGTAAATAAAACATATTATCATATTAAACATATTTATCTATTCTGTGATATTATGCGTGATAATCGCAAGAGTAAACGTATACGCGCGAGTGGAATCAAATAAAATTGTGATAGTGTGATAATACAACTCACTACGTATACAGCTGCTGCAGTTCTCGGCGATGCGCGAAGAATAGTTTTGGTTGGCCGAGTGGTATATTCTTAAAGTGACCGAAGTATATGATCACAATAATTATACGGATTAACAACCGGTGGTTAGATTGTAAGTAATTCAGTAATTGTAAAACGTAATTAATAATTATAAATACATTTGCTACTTGTAAAAATGATAAAATAATTTGAATATGAATACCATTTATCATAGAAATTAACACATTTTAACAATTTAACAATATACTTAATAGAGTAAAGCACAATCTATGTATTAACATGTTTCTTTTATTCATAAATGAGTAATTTATTTTAATTCAATAAATAGTGTACCTATATTAATATTATCTCTAATTTAAAATCTAACTTATTGGTAGATTGTCTGGATTACCTAGGTAAATTCATACTTAAATCTTTGGAAGTTTAACCAAAAATCAAAATAGTGGAAATGTTAAATTATAAGTTCTAACATATCATATTATCACGTATAATGAATAAAAAAATATATTTTATTGGTAAAGAGACTTAAAATTATTGTATTATCTATGTAGTAATACTTATTAGTTATTAATTATTAATTATTTAGGTAATAATATTTTCATTTTAAATTTATCAGATATTTTTTTTATGCTGTTATAATAATAATATTGTTACTAATTGTTATAGGTAATATCTGTTTCTTTAATATGTTAAAACAGTAAATATGTTTTCCAAAATTGGAGGTTCTAGTTATAAAAATACTGTAAGAAGAATTTTAAGAAAATTGGTTGAATATATAACTTATAATGGATAAAAAGTAACATCATATTGAACATAAATATCAACATAGTTGTTATTCGCAAATTGTGAATCATGCCATAAAAACAAGGTCAATAGGTAATTTGTTTATAAGGCCACCTTTTACCATACTGTAGGCACTACATTATAATATTACTTATGTGTACGTCATGTCTATATGTTATTCAGAAACAAATAAAATAAAAGTGAGTGGAGAAGTTTTTTGTACGAATGAAATAACTGATAATGACCAGTAAACTATGGATACATTTAACCCCTGGTAAAAATATTAGTCTCAGTTAATATAGTTCTTACTTGGTAAGTTACATAGTTTTTTAATAACGTCTATCTTTGCTAATGTTGCACAGATGATAGTGAGGATGATATGTTTGAGCCAGCATACCACTCAACGGAAAAAAGAAAGAAAACAAATCATATTGGTCACAATTAGTTTTAGTTAATACAATTATTATTTGATAAGTTACATGGTTTTTTTTTTTTAAATTTCTATATTTGCTTAGGTTGTACAGATAATAGTGACAAAAATATGGTTGAGCTGAATATTTCAGCAAGAGAAGTATCTCAAGATGGAAGACGAAATTACTTCTAATGATGGAGGTAAATTAATTTTTATAGTAAATCTGGTTATTGTAAAATAAAATGTAATAACTTAAAATTAATAATTTTAGTAAACTTATCAACCATTGGCATTGCAAACATCATGTAAAAACAGTTCAAAGCAACACTATACACTAATTGTTTACTTGAACAATTACTAAAATCCAAACTGTCCAACCAGCTAGTTTAAGTATTCAAGAAAAATGTTGAAGCAAGTTCCACAATTTTCCACTTAATTCCTTAGAAGATGTTGTTGAAATGGAAAATAAGTTGAACGATCCAGCATCAAAGCATTTAATGGTAATTTTTTATTCATGATTATTAACTCAAACTTAATTTATAAATAATTGCTTTTATAATTTTAGAAAAATCAGATGATGACTTTACGCAATAAGGATAAGTCGATGGACAACGGGGAAGGTAGGAGAGCATGGGGCCTTATAAAAGCAGACCTAAAACTGCCTGTATTCAGACGTGTCACCCATTGGCATCACAAGCATCTTCATGTCACACAGACTAATAATTGTATTATTTTGACTTGGAATAATTTCATTGAAGTACATCTTAATAAACATCTTAACAATTCAACGAGTTATATTTTATTCAATCCAAAAGAAGAAAATCTTCATCACAACAGTCTTGCTACCCGGTAAACCACACATTCGACCCGATTGTCAGTTTACCACAATAGAATCAACAATTTATTGGAATCAAAAATGAAAATCCCAAACCAAATATTTTATTGAAAACAAAGATGCTTTATGGATTCAACTGGTTAATAGAATCATAATGGCCTGAACCAATGTGATCACATATATCTGTACTCACTGTATTAAAAATATTGTACTCGGAAGGTGCACCTATAATTTCAACTAGTTGACTTCCAGCACCACTCCTGGCAACTGCGTCAACAGCAATTATCTTTAAAAACTAAAAAATATATAAAGCGTCAACACTATATTATAGTAGAAATTTACGTTGTGCATAAAAGTTTCCACACACACACAATCCGTTGGCCCAAGGGTTTTTATTAAATCATGTAAGTTAACTCAAATATGAACGCACTTTTATAATTGTGATGAAAAACATACAAAATCGGGTTCGCGGGCGAAGACATGATAAGGTTTATTATCAATATTTTTATCATATTTAGTTCTGTGATATTATCATACCTACATTGAGATAGATAATATATTATGTATCTAAAAACTTGCCGCGTCTACCGACGGTAACGGACCAGTCGGACCACTCTTAAATTTAATAGTAAATTACGTGTTCTTTGATCCGAAGAATTGATGGAAAAAGTTATAATTTTTATAAGTTTTCTATAAAAAAAAACTGCATTCACGTTAAGAATATACGTGCGCGAAGTCTGAGCCGCCGACTTGCGTTTTGTGATTGGTTGACAGTCATCGGAAACCGTCGTTTATCGAAGAATCACGAAAACATCGGGTTTTTGCGCGATTCTTAAACAGTAAGAAAATGTACAAACAAAAAAGATAATAATTCGCAAGGGAATATAATTACGTGTAATTAAAACATAATACAAATAATATATAAATTAGTATGTGTGATAATCGTTAGAGTAAACGTTTACGCGCGAGTGGAATCAAACAATTGATAGTGTAATAATCGAGGTAATAATACAACTCACTAGTACACTATACAGCCGCTGCAGTTCCATGACGGCGATGCACGAACAGGAAGGGTTTGGTCGGCCGAGTGGTATAAGTAAGTAAACGGAGTATATTAAGATCAGAATATTTATACGGATTAACGAACGGTGGCTTGATAGAGTTAAACTGGTGAAAATTCGACGATGTGTCGCTTCCTGTGGTCGGTTGCGAGTAACACGTTTTAAAAATTAAATTACAACACTTATTTTTTCCTCCGAATTAATATTTATTTAAAGTAAACTGAAAAAAATCTGATAAAAAAAAATATTGTTCTAGTAGTCATCGAGAAATTTAAAATGGCAGTGTGATATCGTTGGGCTTGATACCATATTATAATCGATCATCTATACATGTACAATTTGCCCACTTGTTAAATGAATTAGCTAATATAGAATATCACCTTTTTTTCTTTATATTCTGTTTATGTAAATTTTGTGCCGACGACAATAATAACACCATAGTTTTTGTACAAAAATTTATAATTTTTTCCATAATATTAGGTACAGAACTATACGAGGTTTAACATGTTTTGGGCAAGTAGCAGGACATAGTACAAAGACTTTACCACAATAAAAATTGATTAAAATAACTCGTTATACATATTATTTGGTTATAATGAAATTTTTTATACATTTTAGTTACCGGGAAAAAAAAAATTCAGGTTTTACAATATTGTTACTAGTTCATTAAATGTAAAAACTAACAAAGTTACATTAAATCGGGTGAGACAACAACACATGTTGGAAGACATATTCAAACATCTTAAGCCTTACAATGATAGAAGCATGTGTGATTATATTGATATTTTGGAAGATTTTCCACGTGATAGCTTGGATACTAGATTGAATGAAGTTAATATGTGAGCTGGAAAGGGCTTTAAGAGTGATAAATCGCTTTTAAAGAAAGTTGGTAAATATTTTAAAACTTTACTTTATAATTCTAAATTTGATTATTTTTATTGGCAGTTTTGTTTGCAGATAAAGCTGAAGACAATTTCATGGTCCAAGTGTTTGTCATTAAAGATATAATAGATATACTTTTATTTAGGATGCAAAATGTGTGTAAATGAATTTACTGGCCAACGATAATTGGATAAATAAAGTTTCAATAATTAATATATTTACCTATGAATAATTATGATATTAACGAAGATAAAATTCTGCTAAATTCAATAAAATGGTACGTACATAATACATTTTTACAAAAAAAAGAAATGTATTATAACCAAGATATAACTGTTAGGCATAATTTTTTTTTTAAAATTATCTGTAGCTATACTTGAAATCACTGATAGAGTAGGGATTAATAACTTAAAATTGATTCAAGTAAATCCAGCAGGTATTCTAATGATTTTAATGAAATACTTACTGTTTATTATATTTTATTTTATAAATACATTTATTTAAATAGGTTCCTATAATATGTATGTTTCATAGATTTTAATAGATTTTAAAATGTTATTGTTTCTTAACAGATATAATATTACAGGTTACACGACAATATAAGACATAATTTAATTTAAAATTTGTGTTCAATAATTTTGAAAGTGTAAATATATGATGAAGATTGTAACTATGATGTGCAAAAAAAACAAAAACTTTCAATTCAACCGAACATAGCATTATGCAATAAACATGAGTTTGAAAATGCTTATAAAATACTTCCAATACCAAATGAAGATGCATTAAATACTTTAAAAGACATTTTATGTAACGATGCCTTATATGAACAAATTGTAAGTAATTGTGAAATGTAATTAATAATTAGAAATTTGCTACTTTTAAAAATGATAAAATAATTTGTTATTTATTATAGAAATCAACAAATTTGAACAATTTAACAATATACTTAATAGAGCAAAGCACATTCTGTGTTTTAACAGGTTTTTTTTTTCATAAATTCGTGATTTATTTAAACTCAATAAATATATACATACCTAAATTTATATCTCTCATTTAAAATCTAACTTATTGGTAGACATGTGTCTAGATCTAAACATATATGTGTACCTAAGTAAATTCATACTTAAAACTTTAAAAGTTTAACCAAAAATCAAAATAATGGAAATGTTAAATTATAAGTTCTAACTTACTTTATTATCATATGCAATGAATAAATGAAAAATCTTTTAGTGGTAAAGAGACTTACAATTATTGTATTATCTATATAGTAATACTTATTAGTTATACATTTTTTATTACTTAGGCAATGATATATTTATTTTAAATTTATCATATATTTTTTTTTTATATACTATAGGTAATATCTATTTCTCTAACATGTTAAAAAAGTAAATATGCTTTCCAAAATTGGTGGTTCCAGTTATAAAGATACTGTGAGAAAAATTTTAAGAAAATTGGTTGAATATATAACTTATAATGGATAAAAAGTAACATCATATTGAACATAAATATCAACATAGTTGTTATTCCTAAATTGTGAATCACGCCATAAATGTTACAATAACAAGATCAATAGGTAATTTGTATATAAGGCCGCCTTTTACCTTACTGTAGGTACTACATTATAATATTACTTATGTGTACGTCATGTCTACATGTTATTCAGAAACAAATAAAATAAAAGCGAGTGGAGAAGTTTTTTGTAGGATGAAATAACTGATAATGACCACTAAACTATGGATACATTTAACACTGTTATATGCCATTATAGGTAACCAATATTATATTCTCATGACAAGTTGTAAACCAATTGGATTCGTAGATTCAACAGAACGAGTATGCAAACCCAATAGAAGTTTTACTAAATAAAACAATCACCAAGATGTTGGAATAATAGATTTAGGCGATTTCTATTTGAGTTGAAAATAGAACAAAGTAGGTACATAGAATCCGTGTATTTATTTTAATCACAATAATAATGAAACATTAATTTTAGCCATTTTTGTTGATGATGGTTTGATTGTCAAGCAACAAAATAAAAATAAATATATTATTACAAGGTCTTGAACAATAGTTTGAAATAACACAAGGTAATCTAGATTATTTTCTAGGTATTGAAAGAACTAGATGTTTTGACGGATCATTATGTATACATTAAACAAATTTTACTAATACACTAGTTAGCAAATTTAATTTATTAAATAGGAAGGAATATTTCAGGTCATCTGTTCATGCTAGGGCTGTCATGGCAAGCGCAGAGGCAATCCATAGTAACGTTCAGTTCAACTGAAGCAGAATATATTTCGGCATACGAAACAGTTAAAGTTTTGGTTAGTTTTGGAAATTACATTAATTCTTTATTGTATAGAATATTAATTACGGGGTTGTATTGAATATTGTATAAAAAGTAACATCATACTGTTCAATAATAACAACATAGTTGTACGAATCACAAAATAAATGCCGTATTTTAGCATACCTGCTGTAGGCACTAAATTATGATATTACTAATGTGTACATCATGCATTAGTTATTATGTTACTTATTACTAAAAGCAGTGTAGTCATTTTTGTCTAGATTGATCTACAAATATAGTTAAACTAACTCAACTAAACTGTTGACTAATAGCTATACCGGCCATAAGGACAATAAAAATGCATTTAGCGAGGCATTTAGTAAAATAGTAATTATGTTCTCTACTTCTTAATAAGTTATTGGCCAGTAGGCAGGTATTGAAATTATGTATTTTATTTAAAAAATTAATTTTAGAAGCAGTACCTATTCTTCTTTTAACACCACAAGAATCAAAGATATGGAAATTGTTGCTATTATTTGGCTCACAAAAGCAAGTGAAAAACTAAAAACAACAACACCAGCTGATTCCTAAGTTTAGTAAATGTTTTTTTTATTCATATGAATTTACTTTTTTTTTAACTAAATAATTAATTAACATGAAGCAATGTTAATCTGTACATATACTAGATATTGTAATTAAGTTTTTTTATGTATTTTTTTACTAAAAATTAAGTTTATAGTGGGTTATAGTTTTTTTTTTAGAAATTATTACCTGTTATACAAATACATTTTAAATCACATAATTGAAATGCGAGGTGTGCAAGTATTTAGTTAAAAAAATATACTTATTTTCTGTTATATAAATTAAATAAGTAATATACATTTATATTGTTACTTAACTTATATTTAAAATGTTAATCTGGACTAGTTATTGTCATAACATTCGTTTTTTCAATGTATTTTATTTGCTAAAAATTAAAATTATATATTTTTTTTTATTAATGATTATCTGCATATACCTAAATAATTTTTAAATCACATAATTTAAATGCAAGGTGTGTACATTTTAAGTTAAACGATACCTATATTATATTTAAAACACTGAACTATAGTTAGTCACATTTTTAATAATATTATGACTACAAAATGAAATTGGTTAACTTAATGTTTCAATGTTAATTTATTATGTGATTATTTTCTTTTTAAAATTTGAACTATAATACCTACCTATATAAAATTTTTTTTTTTTATATTTGTTATAATTTGCATTAACTATTTAGGTATTTTAATTGATCAAATTCTTATAAAGATGATTTTTTTTTCCGTTTTGAAACCCATGTATAAGATTAACATATTATTATAGTATAAGTATTGATTTATATGTATTATAAATGATTAACAAAAAGTTTCAATCTTAATAAAATATGTTAGGCATTTTTTTTTTATAATTTTAAGCTTATATATTATAAAAGGCGAAATAATAGGTATATGAAATTTTTTTTATTGATATTTGATATGGGTATGTACCTATCAATTGGTAATTTAATAAAGTTAGGTAATGTTATTTTATTTTCATATTATAGAACTTATTTATATTAGGTAGGTACCTATACTATATAAATTATTTATTGATGTATGTATATACACTTATACACCTATATACCTTTGTATACATATGTATTATTAGATAAATTGTATTGATCAATGAAAGTTATACACTTTGATGGTCAAGTTATGTATTCCTTAGATATCTAACGAATATCTTGACAGATATTCCATGAAGATTACTATCTTTTCTTGCATATCAAATTAATGTCTGTGGATACCAATACCATATTCCATAAATATTTTCAAAACGTTCCTTAGATATCTAAGGAACAACCTAAAGAATATGCTAATAAAATATATGATCTTATGCAATAAGCATACT